>NC_091845.1:68934103-69548911 GCF_037783145.1 Equus przewalskii | reverse complement strand
TATTTTGGGTAACCATTAATGCCCCATTTCCCCACTTTTGGCTCATTTGGCATATTGAAATGAAAGATTATTAATCTCTTTGTGGGTACATAATAAATTGCTTTGTTTCTTTTAGCCAGGATCTTGTCCTCAACTCTGTCCAAAGTAAAGAAAACTGGAAAGAAACTTGTTTATCCAAAGCCATTAATAGAAAATTGTCCAGGTAACTTTCTGAGGGTATATCAGTTAGAAATGTTTGGGTGTTAGTAATAAAAAGCTGAAAATAGCAGCTTGAATCAACCAATAGTTTAATTTTTTTGTAATACAATTGGTGATAACGTGGTTGCCTTCATGCTATCTTTCAGCTTATCTTGCCCTGCCAAATGCTTGCTGCTTCATAGTCATATGATGGCTGACCCACCTTCTCCTTCAGGTAGAAAGAAAGGAGGAGATAAGGGGATAAAAATACAAGCCAGCTGAGTCAGTCTCTCCCTCTCTCTTAAGACTATCATGGAAACTGCCCTATAACTTCCACTGACATCTCAATGGCTAGACCAGCATGTACAGCAGAACCTTCTGCGATGATGGAACCATTCTGTATCTGAACTATCCAAGACGTAGCTGCTAGCCACTTGGGACTATTAGCATTTAAAATGTGGCTAGAGTGACTGAGGACGTGAATTTTTAATTTTACTTAATTTTAAGAAATTTGAATTTAAGTAGCTACATATGTCTAGCGGCTACCCTGTTAGTGCAGGGCGAGACCTTTGTCACGTGACTACCCCGTCTGCAAGGCTGGGAAATGCGGCTTTTGGGCTGAGCACATTGCTACCTCCCACAAAATTATTTTTTTCCAGTAAGGAAAAACAAACAATCAAAAATGATTCTCAGTTAGGCAAATTGCAGTCTCTGCAACAAAGTGATAGCTGCATGCTCCCATTCCCTGAACCCAAAGGAATGGAGTCTCAGTGAGTTTATCACAAACATGAGGAATGGTGTGGCTGGGCAGACATTCTGTGGCTGAAAAGCAGAATCCCAGAGCTGGAGTTTCATTCAGTTACCTTCTTTTCATAATGAGGAAATTGAGGCTTAGAGGGGTGACCGGGAGGCCTAATTAAGAGATCACTGGGTTAATCTGCTCTGAAATAAGAGCTCTGAGTTAGTGCCCTTTAACACATCACTCCTGGTACAACGTGAAATCTCAGACAGAAGATGCTCTCCGCCTATGGTTTTTAAAATGCAATGAAGAAAAGCTAGAGGGATTTTGATGCCACCTCTTGGTAGACAAGAGTATAAGGCATCCCTTTTCAGTAAAGCCTCTCACTGATGGATGCGAGAGGCACCAGAGGTCATATGGGGTCCCCATATAGCAGAATGACAGCCAGTGGAAGAGGTGATTCCTGCATCAGCTTGGAACATGTGTCTATCAATTCCCTCTTGACTCGTAGCATCTTAGAAGGGCTTTCTTAAAGCGTTCCTCTCTGCTTTCCAGTAATACAACCCATCTCGGGCATATACAGAAACACCAGAGGAAGACATATCAGTCAATTCTCAAAATCACATGGACCCCCTCCCCGTTTCTGAACTATATAACCCTGGGGGGAAAATTCAAGGTTCTTATTTGATCCAAAGCCTCAAAAATAAATCCTGTTATTTGCAGCAGTCCCCTTGACGAGTTGAGTATGTAACCATCCTACAGACTCAAAGAGAGGAAAAAAAAGGAAACAGAAATTCAATTTCAAAGCAAAATGCTCACCCTGACTCATTCAGGGAAGGATCCAAGGTATGTAATGCAGGGCACTGACTCTCTGCTTGTTTCTCCCCTTCATCATCTGCTACCCTTAAAAAATGGTATCAACGGCGTTGGGAAGAATTCACATTTCTTCCCTTTTGTTCCCTGGCTCCATTCCAGAATTTCACTTGTCACACTGATGGGTGGGGCCCCTTTCATATTGGCATAGGACACTGAACGGATGCCTCCCCTTATGTTATCAAATGGATATCCGGTGAGTGAATCTACCCAGAACTGGAGGCTCCTTCTCGGCTTGGGAACGCCAGTGGCACCGTGACTCTGTGGCTTGGCTTTAGATAATTTTGACTATGGCTGGAGAACCCAGCAGCTCAGAATCCGTGAAAAGGAGAGTTGGAAGGAGGTGAGTGATACAGATGAGGGGATTTTGATTTTGCAGTGGTTGAAGGGAGCCTGGCTGGTGGGCAACTTGCTGTGGGGGTAGTGGTTGCGACAATGGTTCATTAGCTGCTTGTATATCTTCATTTGTAGAGATGAGCTGTTGATTTCATATGAGAGGTGGGAGTAAATTCTGCTTTTGTGCCCTGCAAAGAGCCTCCTTGAATTTACCTTCCGTGTCATGCCTTGGGGAAAAAAATCCAAGTTTCTGGCAAAAAGCTGCACGTGTGTTCTGCACACTGGCTTGCAGGCGACGGTTTGTTTCTAATTAGGGAGCTGAAGCCTGCTGGCAGGGGAAACCGTATTTGTCACAAGTTGTGGTGTAGCGTTTAGTTTGTGTTTCTGTGCTTTTAACATGGGGGCCAAAGAGGATTGTACTGGATTCTTCCCTGGGGGCTCTGACTCTATTCCTTCTGCTCTAGGGTTCACGTGTCCAGCCATTCTTAGATGTCCCTTTAGAGCCTGCTTCAATGAACACTCCCTGTTCTCCCATTAACTAGTTGTGTTCCCTGGTCTGGTCATTCTGACCACCCCAACCCCGGGTTTTTTGTAGATATAATAAAACCTAGTTGGGCAGGTTGTTGAGAAAAGTAAAGGCGATGGTTTGTTAGAGTGCCAAACAGATTGCCCGGAAGTAGTACCTGTTCAGCTATAAACAGCTATAAAATAAGAGGTTTGTGTTCAATGATTGCTCAGATATTTTTTAAAATTTTATTTAACCAAGGTTTATCGACTACCCGCTAAGTGACAGACAGCGTGCTGGGCATAGTGGTTACAGTCATGAACAAGATGACAACACAGACCATCACCTGCCTTCATGGAACTTAAATTTCAGAGGACACAATTAAATGCAGGGCAATGCATAATGACTTTCTCTCTCCTTCCCTTCATCTTTGCAAGTTCAGTCCAGCTCAAATTTCAAGTTCATCTCCAAGGCTACTGCTTAATTAAACCTGAAAGAAATATTTCCTGACTTAGTATTTTCATATTTAGTAAACGTAAGCTGACTGTGTCTGCCCAGCATCCATCCCCCTTTTCTGGTAGGGAGACCGGGGTCTTCCTTTCCTTTCCTGGGGGGAACCACCCCCGTGTCTCACTCTGTAGGTGTGGATCATTTGGGGCTCCACCCTGGCTCCCGGAGTGCTGTAGACCATACCAAATGCTCCCGGAGTTGTGGAGGGCCTGGCCATGGGTGTAAACCCATATTCCGAGGCCACAAGGATTGGCTTGTGCTTGACCATATGACCCAAGTTTTTCCAATCAAAGTCAATCAAAGAATTTACGTCGGAGCTTCAGTGTACGACAGCTCCCTAAGATCCTTTCTAGGGTCCATGTTTAGTGTTATCTTACTCCAGAAGGTCTTGAGAGGTGACCTGGGGGAAGAAAAACTGTGTTATTTTTTTCTTCCTGAAGGCTCTTCTCCCACCTCTCAAACATCTTCCTAATTGCCTCTTTAGAACCATTAGTGGGCACCTGCTTCTCATCCTATTATTTCTCCTTCTCTGCACTTTGAAACTGAGAACTCTGTGGGTGGTGAAATCTCCTCACTGATAACCTCTTCCCATGAAGAGAGGTCTTGTTAGAACCTTATGGATCCTGAGGTCCAGTTCGTGATTCTGACGATACCTATGGGCTGAGAGAATGTACTTGTCTAGTTCGTCTACTGTTGCAGAAACAATCAGACAAATGCACAGCATGTCCCTCTGTTGCTCATTTGTCTGATTTTGCCTTTGAATAAGTTTGGAATAGGAAAGCTGTACTTTCTAAAGTGCTTCATAACATGCGGCAGTGGTTGCCCCTTACATAAGACAGCATGTTTATATCTTTCTTAAACATAGGTACTCCCTAAGCATTTCTTTATTTTAGACTTATTTGTGAGGTGGATGTATTCAGGAAGACATCATGGGATGAAGAAAAGCCTCGGCCATTCATTTATTCATGCATTTATTTACTGAAACATAATTATCAGGCTCCTACCATATGCCAGTCTCTCTTGTAGACACTGAGGATACAGAGGCGAGCAATATCTTCAGCATTTTTGGTGACCGTTGAGTATCCATCCAAGAAGTTTCCTTGAATGCGTGCAAAAAGAAGTATCACTCCCACGCCCTCCTCGATATTACCGCCTTACCCTGAAGCGGAGATGAGGTCCAAGCACTTGAAGAACTGAATTAAACGGCCGCAGGAGCCTGGCGTGAGCGACAGAGTGGAGCAGGAATCCCGCACCGTGGACTCGGCAGGACCCCGGAGCGCGCCACCGCCCAGTCCGGGGCGGGGCGTGGACTCGGTTCCCGGGGCAATGCTCGCCTCCGCCGGAACCCCCCAGGGGGCGCTCGCGCCGAGGTTTCCGAACTAGTATCTCGCGGGTTGCTGGGCGCATGGGTTTCGTCAGAAGGTGGAAATCTCTCTGAGAAGCTGCCATCTCCCCGCCAGCCGCTCGCATCCCCTTCTCTTCCTTCCTTCCTCCTTTCCTTCCTCCCTCTGTCCTCTCCGCTCCCTCCCTCTTTCCCCAGTACCTTCCACTTTACTCTCAGAGTTAACCGAGGGCTGAGCCGCTACCCCCAACATTTCCACCCTGTCCCCAGCCCCCATCACAAAGAATGGAGTCAGGGTTTCCGGAGAGACCAAACTCTCCTTTCAGCATCTTTTCCATCCGCTGTTGCTAAACTGGCCTCAGAGGACGAGGGGGGAGGGAAGTGAGATCCCCCTTACACCCCTACACAACTACAACACCAACCACCTCCACTTCAAAGCCGGATTTTGCATCCTGGGGGCGGGACAGACCTCGTCCCGGGCTGAATTCTCTCTCTACTCTTCGAGGTTGGCACACCCAGGTAAGTAAATGCCAACTCTGCATTCCTGTGTTCTTAGGGCGCTAGGATGGCAAAGTCTGTTGGGGCTGCTGCGTAGCAAGACTAACTTTTGAGATGCACTGGTTTTCGCTCATATTTGCTTGGTTATCATTGCTGCTGTTGTGTCAAGAAGCAGCTACAAGCATAGTCTTTAATCCAAGGGAACTTTCATCCCAGGCATCTCGCCTTCTGACAGTCGCCCAACTCGCCCAGGTCGGGTGGGGCGCGTGGGGCGGGAGGAAGCCCGCGGAGGGGACGGCGGCGCGCCCGCCGAGGGGCTGGTCGGGGAAGTCCTGAAGTGGGGGAGGGCACTTCTGATGTAGAAATCGAAATCGGGGAGGGGGAGGGGAGCAAGTCCTGGCTGAAGTTGCAGCTTCCCCTCTGGCAGTGAGAACGCTGTGGGAAATTGTCGCGGTATCCAATGGCTTGACCTAGCTGCGGTTGGATTCGGCCTCTCAACCTTCTCTCCCATCCCCCTTACAATAGGTCCCAATATTTCATTGCGTCCGGGGCTCTCGGGCTTAAAACTAATCGATAGGCTTGCGAGTCCCTTGATTCAGCCAAGTCCCTCAGCGCTCCTTCCTCTGTTAAATAAAGTAGCAAGGGGGACAGGGGCGGGGGATAGGACTGGAGGGACCACTGAAGCTCTAGCCACAGCAGACTAAAGAGATCGGGACCCCGTGAGGCATCACAGATGCCCGAGGATTGTTAGGGCGGAATCGAGGAAGACGATTAGGAGGTGGTCTGCGCCAAGTCAAGTGAATATTGATGACCGTCGAGTGCGGAGCAGGCTGAACCCTGAAAAATACTCTTCGGAAGATGCCCTCCTCCTTCCTCTTAAAGGAAGTGGGTGGACTTTAAGGCTCCAGTTCCCATCCTGCCCTTCAGGTCCGACCGCGCCCCCCGGCGGCCTTGCAAGACTGGCTTCCAGTCCCAGAGTTTGCCAGGCTCCGGGAAAAAATCATAGGCTGCATAGGCGCGAACTCGTGAAGTGCGCGCCATGGGGGTTCCGGAGGTGGAGGGGGGAAAGATGGACTGAGCAGTGGAGGTTGGGTAGGGAGGGGTGAGGGCCCTGGGAAACTTTGCAAGAGCAATAGCTGAGACGACCGCTCCCCCCACTCCCAGAGTGACCCACTGATGCCCGAGGATTTCAGTGCCTTTGGGGAGGAGATGCCTCGGCTCCTTTACACCTGTGTTCAGAATATACAAAACCAACTCTTCATCCTCTTGCTGCATTGCCGAGGATTTTTAAAGCATTGCCCTTGTTCTTCGCCCGCTTGGTTTTCTGTTTCCTAAAACAGCATTTTGAGCTGTCCAAGGTATTTAAAAGAGCTCTCCTCAAACGGTTCTCCTTAAACCCTACTCTTATGGGAAAACTACCTTAACTTCAAATGAAATATTCTTTTCTCTCCGTTCCATTTGCTGCGCTCTTAACAATCCCTATTCTCAAAGACATTTGTGTTTTGTTTTTGCTTTATGTCAAAACAACCTCTCCCCCAAAACAAAAACAGAAACAACTTTCGCAGAGCTCAGGTGTTTTGACTCCCTGGCCGTGTTTTGTAGTCAGGATACTCTGGTTAAACTGCTTGGCACATCCCGCCAAGAGCCAGAGGCAAGCAACAACTTTATTTTATTTGATGCCCTTCAAATTTGGGAAGGTCCCATTTCTTTTTGTTACCCAGCAGATAAGACAGAGCTCAGGCTGGCTGTGGCTGCGATGAGATAACTTCCGATGTTTTCGTTTCCCTTACTGAGCTGCTGCTTCTGGTTAAATTCGTATTATTTGCCAATCCATTTTTAAAGAAAGGTTGACGAAGTCGCTCCAGCACATCAGGGGTCTGAGCTCAGAGTAGGTCAAAGGTACTCACGTGTAGAGAGCTGGATGAAAATAGAAGGAGGGTTGGCAAATACAGCTAGGACACCTGTGTTAACAGCGCATACTAATAAAGGCCAGAATCTCCTCATTTCTCTCTGATGGGAAGATTCCGACAGTTTCACAGGATCAAACTCAAACCACATCAAAACTAGGTGGATTCCCCTGAGCATTACATAAAAGGAAGTGTCAGTCCATAGCAGGAGTGGGGTTGGATCCCGGGCGGTTTGGAATGGTTGGGTGAGAAGAGCTTGCTCATCATAGAGCCAAGGGTCTACTCATGAGTTACCATGGAAAATTCTCATGGCCATCACACTCACCCCTTTTCTGTGAGTGGTCAGCCTCCGTTTTATTCTTCCAGACACACTCCCAGCATACTTTATTGGGAGCAAGCACAGAGGGGGTTCTAGTGAGCTTCCCAGCATGAGGCAACCACTTTCCTAGACCTTCTAAATGTTTCCTTATAAATAGTTGTTCTGAGGTTTGTGAGTTGTTTTTTAGTTGTACTTTGAAAGACTTCGTGTTTATCTCCAGATCTCTGGTAGCAAACACGGCATTTTGCTTGAATCATTGGTTTGCCTTAAGGAGACCCTGCTTTTAGGGGTTTTAATTAAAAAGTCTCTTGTACAAAAGTGCTTCATGAGCTGCAGGGGGATTTCTGATTTTAAAAATACTTCATTTCAGTTAGTAGGAAGCAAAGATGTTATCTATTTCCGGAAAAGTTTTATGTAGTATTCCAAAAAATAGAAGCTTTGGTTCTTCTCATCATCAGATTATTTGAGTCCACCATCATGACTGAAAACCTTAAGATTATACCTACTGTAAGATATAACCACAGAGAAAAAAATGGGTTAATGGTGCAATCTTTATCCTCATCTGCATTTGAATCTTTTGGAACCCAGTGGAATGTATTTATGTGGTTTGCACCATGCCTTTCTCAGTCTTCACTTTCCAAGTTCCCTGACGTATAACACTCTGGACTGTTATGGCCACTTTTGTTCCCATAAAGAAAGGATTTTTCCGGTTGGAGGTACACATGTTGGAGATGAGCGGTTAATGTGTGTGGTCAGTGTCCCACACTTGCAGGGGGATCTGAATCCAGAGCAAAGAATGAGAAGCGTACGCTCTTGGTATCAAGCGCATTGACTGGGAGAGTCTCTACACTCGTTGGGAAAGTTGCTTCATGAGTCTTTATATTTTTTAATCGGAGATGTGTCCGGAGGATCTGTATTTTATGCATTTTGAGGAGGAAAAGGGTTAAATTTGTTCTCTATTTTTGTCCTGTTAATATTTAAAAATCAAAACAAAACAAAACCTCCTTGGATCCATGTGGTAACCCAAAGTCCTATTTCCTTGGCAACGGTAGTCAGTACATTGGAGCCACGAAATATCAAGACATAAAATTTAAAATGCATTTAAGATGAAATGTCACATGGTTCAAGACCATCCTATAGTGCAGTAGAACTGACCTTCTAGCATAAAATAACAGAGTTGCACTTGACTCTGCCTTTCTCCTGTTTGAAGGTAGATGGTAAAGAACAGATTACAGAACTTTAATTCTTTTCAGGCTGGCCTAAAAATTCTGCAATGTTTTTTCTTTGGAGGGAAGCGTGTTATGGAAATTAAGGAGGTTGGAGTCTGGGTAAGGAGTTTATGTGGAGGTGGTGGTAAGTCTAAAATCGAACTCAATAAATGGGTCAGGCAAGATGTGTTGTCTTTTCTATGCTATTTGAAATAGACAAAGGCCTCAATTAGCATTACATTCAACCAGTGGATTTCTGCTAAAACTTGTGGCTGCATAATAAAAACATAACAATGCCTACATATACTTTCAGTCTTTTCTGTACTAGAAGTCTCCTTTATGGGGGAAATTTTCTGTTTAGGCTATGAACTCCTAAATGTATACGATATACAGGTTATGTTTTTCATAAATTGGCAAACCCCTGGCAGTCCTTTATTTGGCTGCTGTATTCTTGGGAAAGCCTCTTGAGAACCATATCTTTTAGCTCAGTAAATGTTGAAGGCCTGATGGCTAGTCTTGAAAAGTGGTAAGTGACAAGGATGACTTATTTGGGAAAGTTTATCCCAGTCCTGTGATTTTCGTGCCCTCCTCAGGGTGGGGGAGCCCATCTCAGCTGGCCTGTGCTGGGCTCATCTCTGAACTGTGAACAACTTCGTCACTTCGAGTCTATGACTCTCAGAACTGGAAGAGAGCTTGGGGATAATCTATTGACTCCAGCTGTTTAATTTGACAGATGTGGACACTGAACCTCAGAGAGGTGACTTGCTCAAGAGCAGGGGGACCCATTCAACAGCCCCCTTGATCACTCCTCTCATAAAGAGACTCAAGTTCTCTGGAGACGATTACTGTGGTGGTGCCAGTCTGTGGCGCCGTGCGTACTGACAATCTTCACCAAGTCGGGGTTGCGGGGGGCTCCCACCTCCATCGGAGCATTCAGAGGAGCAGGCTTGGGACTTACATTGCTCTCTCTTGGAGCCAGTGCAATATTTACCCAATAGATGTGATTAAATTTGTATAAAGTCATTGTCTGCGGCTATCCCTGTTAATGTGCGTGTTTTGTGAAGAAGAATTGCTCATGCACAATCGTAGCTTTCCATTTTAAATGTTGCAATTGTCAATAAAGTAAACAGATTTTCTGAGTGTTTACAGTTCCAGCAATTCACAGGGGAATCCTTTAGTGTGTTTTAAAGTAAAGGTCCATTCAAAAAGAACAAACTTTCTAAAATGTTGCTTTTCCATCTCCGGCACAGAATATAATATTTCTAATTTTGTGTATCTTATTACTTGGAAAACTAGAGACATTTCTCCTTGGAAGCATCAGAGGAAAAATACAGGATTTCAGGTTAATTCTAGAAACCTTCTCAGGTTTAAGGTGTATTGACCAAAAGACCTTCCTTACCCAAGAGATCCCAAGCCTCTGTAGGGCAATTCCTTGAGCTTTGAGAGCGAGGAGGAGCAAGACCAGGCCGGCAGGGGTCCCAGGCGAGGGCTGCCCAGGGGGCTGGTGAGGCAAGAGGAAAGGCTGGAGAGAGTTGGTATTAGAGTGGACGGCCGCTAGAGGGCGCCGAAGCACCGGCGGAGCCCACCTTCGGGGACCACGAGCCGGTCTTCAGGCTCAGAGATGGGGTTTGAGGGAACCCCAAAGAGGTGCCCAGGTATGAGGTATTGGGTTTCGGGGCCTCTGACTCGCCACCCCAAATTGCCTCTCTACAGAAAGGAGACAAAATGTTTTACCTTCAGCATCTGGTGGGGCGTTTCTAGTGCCTGGGTGGGTTGCCTGGTGGCTGGACAGCCTGACTGCTCTCAGGATTCTGCTGACAGGCTGTCTGGAGTCTGACTGCCCCTTGTTTCCTCAGGAGCAGAACTCTGGATCTGGAAATACCTGCTTTGAATCTTGGGTTTACAGTTTTCACTCTGCAGGCCTTTGAATGAACTATTTCACCTGCGTGAGTCTTAGCATCTGGAAAATGGGGCTAGTAATGGGTGTGAATGTGGCGTGTTTAAAAGTGTCTGGTATTTTAGCGGGCAGGCAACTGCTAGTTCCTGTGCCCTTTCTCTTGGTAGTTCTCCCCAAACTTGATCCTTTCCTTTCCATCTGAGCCTCTTCCTCCTGTTTCCACACCCCTCCCCCTCAGCAGAAGGGTCTCATTTCTCCATCTGTTGAATGATAACGGATCACAGCCTTGATGCCAAAAGCTCTGTTAGGCGCTGGGGATAGATGTGAAATTCCTGTCTTTTGAAGGCATGCGTTTGAGGGGCAGAGTCTGCAGAGAAGAAACGTTAAAGCCGCTGGTGGTGGGTGTGAGGAGAGATGAACAAATGATGGGGGTAAGAGACACCAGAGTCATTTATTTTGTCTCCGAGAACCTGGAAAGTGGTCCCTCAAGTTTTTGACGCTCAAGTGTTTCTTCATCTCCCTATTTCAAGGAGCGGGGTCTATGGAGGGTAATTCTGAGGGAGGGGACTCTCACTCAGTGTGTACTTCGGTTTATACATACATTTAACAGGGCTAATAGATTTTCTTAAATGCAATCAACTTGTACCACTGCCCCGGGTATATTAATTTCATCAATATCATAACATAAATGTCTATGTAATTGACTTAACCCGTTTAAACAGGAAGATGGTTTTTAAAGGAAACATAAAAATATTATCGTAACAAAATCCTTCCACTAAGTAGTGAGTCTGGGACACCCCAAATAAGGATTCTGTTTTTAAAATATTGAAAGGTGTATTCAATACAAATATCAGCAAAAATGAAAACTAGTAAGGGCAGTAGCATGGTTAAAAGAAATGCTTCATCATTATCATTAAAATGACAGAAAACCTTTTAATTTATTAGTAGGCACTCGGAGTACAGGATGCCTGATTTGATGTCTGTTGTATTTTGTGCAGTTGTTTCAATGAGTAACTTGGAGACCAAATTCCAGTGACAAAATGGAAAAGCCACGGACGTTTGTACCTGAGATCGTGTTGACGTGAAGTCAGGGAAGGGCACCTTGGGCCGTGTGTGTCCACTGCATCTGGCCGGGTAGACAGCAAAGCTCCTCAGAGGCTGTGGGTGGAACTCCTTTGCTGGGTGCAAATCCTTAAATTCTATAACTCTGATTGTGAATCATGTTGAAGGAGAGGCCTGATAAGAGGAAAAGGGTGGAAATAGTTTGATTTTGGGGCCAGCTAATAACTTTGATCACAGCTCATGGCCTGATTGAATTTTAAAGAGACAGGAAAATAAATGCTTCTTACTGAATCAGAGAATGTGGATGCTGGGCAATCCCATAAATTGGGCGCACCCCTCCCATTTTCCAGGTGAGGAAGTGGAGGTCCAGCAAGGTGAAGTCGCTCACCAGGCTGGTTGGCGGTTGAGTTAGGGTAAGACAGAGGTTCCCCCGCCCTGTCCTGGCCCATGCCACACCTGCCTCTCCTCCCCACCACGTGCTTCACGACAGCAGGACTCTCCCTGTCTTGTTCACTGTTGAACCTCAAACAGGGCCAGGCATCTAGCAGTCGCTCAAAAAACTGTCACTGATTGCGTGACAATGCTGTTTCTTTCTTCCTCACTCTTATTCGGGAATGTGCCAAGAAATCACTAGGTTGCATTTGATGAAGACAAATAAATATTTGTTGAGTTTTGTTATGATAAGGGTTTAAGCTTTGAAGGTAAACAGACTTGGTTCAAGGCCTGGCTCTGCCACTCATTAGCTGTTTGGCTTTTGGAAAATTACTAAACCTCTCTGAGCCTTATTTCCTCATTTGTAAAAATAGGAATAAAACTATATAAGGTAGCAGAGGACCTGCATCGTAGGTGTGTGCTAGGTGTTGGTTTTTCTTCCTCTCCCACTCCTGCTCTCTGTTCTTCCCAGAGAAGATTTAAAAGGAGTACAGTACTTGTCAAAAAGTGATTTTAATTTGTTTAGGATAATACATATTTATCTTGCAGAAAAAATAAAATATTCCACTATATAAAGGTAAACACATGTACAATCACTACAAATACATGTTCTGCGGGTTATATGTTATTAGTCCCGGTTTATACACAATTGGGTCAATGCCAGCTAGCAGCTGGGGAGAAAGAGGACTCAAATCTAGGGTGCCCCTCCCCGATTCCAAGACCAAGGTGTTTTTCTCAAATCCGTGTTTCACATTATCTTTGTTTCTTACCCATCTTTCTACTTCTGCTCCCCTCAAGAAGGCTCAGATCCTCTTTTTCTCCGCGCCCTCGTGGCCTGGCTCTGCTCTGGCACCTGCCTGTAACCTCATCATGCGTGGGTGTGCCCACGCCCTGGATGTGTCACGAGCTTTTCCAGGTGGCATCTGTACAGTGCAGTGCATTTCTTGATATGACTCCCCGGTACCTAGAACCTTCCGGTACGTCGAGTCCTCCCTCTGTCGCCCTGTGCGTGTGCCCATTCTCTCAGCGTGTGTCCTGCATCCGGGCCAGGTTGGTGGGTGGCTGCAGTGTACCTTTAACTCACTCAAAATCAACTCTACACCTTCTCTCATTTATTAAAAATATTCTTATTGTATTTTGATTGTTTGCTCTATAGTCTATAATCTAAATTAATGTGTGCATTAATGATATTAATTATATAAAATAGTTTTAATATATTTTAAATATACAATTAGTTATATTAATTATACGTAAAATAATGTGTGAATAAGATATATTACTGTACAGTGTTGTATATGTAATAGAATGTGTACTGAACTTGACGAACAGCGTATGGGACTTTTTTCAAGGATTATTGTGACTGCGTGGGAGTTTTGCTTTATGCATTGACTTTGAGTCACAGCCCTTATCTAAAATGTGCTCTGTTATATTTGCAAAGCTGTACTCCGTGTTGTGTATCGGTAGGTAGACTTAGGAGCGAAGGGCATAAATTTTGTGTCAGGCTTCGGGGGTTTGAATCTCAGCTCTCCTTCAGCTCTTGAAGCTCCGTTTCTTCAGATGTGAAATGAGAATAAGGATAGCGCCTGTGCCCTGGGATCGCTGGCAGCCTCGAAAGATACGGTGTACATCCGAAGCATCCCAAGTGCCATGGTATTGCGGGCCTGTGGAAATTACTCAGATTGTAACTGTTATTGGCTGGCGGTGTCCCTCAAAGCTTAGAGCTTCTGAGTAATTACCCTAATGGCAGTGGTCTCCTGTGTTGCAAGGGAGTTGTGAAAACTAGAAGGAGTGTGTTTATGAAAGTATGATAGAACTCGGCAATAAAACGTGTGCTTTCTGCAGCTACTGACATAACCATTTACCTTCCTTCTCCCCTCCCCACTCTCTTCCCACCCGCAGATTTTCTGCCTAGCCACAAAATGACTCAGGGGTTATGCTGGGGTTCCTCTAAGATAAAAACTTCCTCTGTTCCTGCTGGTTCCAGCTTTATTTTAAATGCAAAGTATGTTTAGCACTGGCCGCAGATACACAGCTGGAATACAGAATCGATTGCTCTGCCCTGCAAGGCCCAGCAACAGACGTTTATTGTATTTGATTTCGTGTCTCTCCTACCTTTGTCCAAAGATTCTCGGCAGCCAGCGATAGATAAGCTATCGGGTGCTCTCTGCTATCCAAATCCAAAATGCTGCTGGCATAAATTACGCTGTTTTCCGGGAGCCCCATGCAAGCCTTAAAGGCATTCTCACACCTGAGCACGAATCAGAAGCTTCTGGAGGGCTTCTCACAGCCCAGATTGCTGGGCCCACCTCTGGAGTTTCTGAGTCAGTGGGTCTAGCGTTGGGGCCAAATAATCTGTATCTCTGACAAGTTCCCAGGTGATGCTGATGCTGCTGGTTTGGGGACCACACTTTGAGAATCGGTGCCTTAAATATTCGCTTTATACAGACAAACCATGCATTTTCTCTCCTGTGTGGTATCACTGAGAACAGCTTTCGTGAAGGAAGAGATCTGACATTTACTGAGCTTCTGTGACATTTGCTGTGTGCCAGGTACCTACCGGGCACTTCACCCATATTATCCTGTTTAATCCTCACAACCACCCTGCCAATCAATTCATGATTATTTATTGAGACCCTATCATGTGTCATGCGATGTGCTGTGCTAGGCTCTGGGGATATGGAATGAACACCACAGACATAATCCTGACCTCCTGGATATTATATTTCAGCAGGGAACCATGCTTGAGTACATAATTATAAGGGTGATTAGTCTGATCCATAGAAAATGAAGACCAGAGAGGCTAAGTAACCTGGCTAAGGTTAAACAGCTAGTGGGAGACGGAGGAGGCAGAACAAACTTAAAAACCATTTTACTCCAAAATGTACAGTCCTTCCACTAAACCAGGAGTTCTCAGACTTTTTGATCTCAGGGCCCCTCTACCCTGTCAAAAATTATTAAAGACCCCCGAAGAGATTTTGTTTATTTGGGTTAGATCTATCAACATTTACTGTATTAGAAATTAAAACAAAGTGCTTCCCCCTGAGAACCGCGGCTCTAAGCTGTGCCGCTGACAGGACCGTCTTCCCCAGGTGCTGAGCCCTCGTTTGTGTTCATGATTTTGTAGCCATCAAAGATGAGACACTTCTCATCTCCTCCTAAACATTTGTTTTGAAGCACGGCGGCCTCTCTTCAGCCTTAGCCTGCATTTCTAATGATGGTGACTTCCTAAAGAGAAGACTGACCTGCTTTGGAATTGCCTTTTTCAATTTTTATGTATGTGTATTTATGATAAGGAAAAGCAACAGTTAAACTTCCAATCACAGAACAAACTAAGATGTGGTGCTTCGTTCTTCATCGAAGGGTCTCAGTCCCAGCCCAGGGTATTTAAAAGGATACAGTTCATAAAAGTCTGTGACGTGTACTGCCTTCAGGGCTCCTCAGGGCGCACGCCATCGCAAGGGAAGCCCGAGGAAGCAGCGGCCGGGGAACTCCTGCTGCCTCCTTAGAGAAAGAGAAATAGATGAACGATTGGGCTTTTATGTGATGCTGGCAGCTCAATCACGTTTAATCGTGGGCTAACGACCAAAGTAGTGCCCTTTCCCATCATTTTTATTCATTATCTAGCGGGAATGAGAAGTCCTAGTAGATATTTTCCTTTGGTGTGTAATGGTCTGTGGTTGCTCAGACGCTGATGCTCCGGCTGCCTCTGAATGCTTCATGGCATCGTTAAGTTTCGCGGAGTAAAATCAACCAAATTGGAGCTGACATAACTCAATGTGGTTCTCAGTGGATGAGCAATGAATTCAAATCTCCTTTTATTTCTGTAGAAACCGATGACCTAAGTGGGAGGCTGCAGCCAGGTTAGTGGGATTACTCAGATGAGGAGGATCCTTGGGTGAGAAGTTCGAAAGAGGGGATCCACTGGTCATCCGACTGTTTGGTCTTTTTGACACCAGACGTCTGGGTCACTGGTTCACGTTGCAACTTTTAAAAGTTTTATCCAGGTGTTTGGTGTCCCATAGGCACATGCCATAGCCAAAACAAAGCAAAAAAGTGTGATGCTAGATGATCATTTGTCATCTTCATTAAAAGCTGAGATTTGACGTGAAGCATCTCTTGGTTGATCTGAGGCCACATGGGTTCCTTCGCATAGCATCTCTGTACAGGGCACATTGTGCTAGGGGTTCGTAACCCTTTTGAGGAAATAGCTTTCTGGAGAGAAGCGGTTGTGGGAAGGCAAGGCAGAGGTGATTGTACCAGCAAATCACATGGCCTTTTCACGGCCTCATAAAATGGGAGTCGGTGATGCGTCTCATGAGGGGCCATCTCCTGGGAACACTTTTAGCTGAGTTTCTTGTGCTGTTTCTAAGTTGGGAGCTTCTTGCCCATAATTCTCCATTTCTGACTCTAGGGGCTCATGTCAGTAGCACACACTGTCACTCGAAGTGGATTTTGCAGATTACTGGGGCCACTTTTGAGAACCCCTTTTCTCTAAAGCATCCCCAAGTGGGGAAGGGAGCTGGGCCCCTGTTCCTCACCCACACCCTGCCCAGGGAATGGGCTCAGGGAAGACCAGACCTGCTGACTGATCCTTCATGTCTGCCCTGTGTCCAGCCTGCCCACCAAGCTAATCAGCCCAGCTTAGAATTGCCTCCAGCAGGAATGGATGGGAGTTATTTTCTATGGGGACAGAATGATGGGAATCTGCCTGATATCATGGGAACATCATCTTCCCTGAGCTGGGGAGAAGAGGTAGCATTCAATTAGGGAGGCTCAGTGCTTGGTTACTTCAGTGGACACTCCTGCCCCTCTTTGCTTGGATGGGCAGGCACAGTTCTGTTTATGATTCCCATTCCTTCCCTGTGTTTTATGAGTGCTTGTAATAGCTGGTTATAAGGTTCACTAAGTTCCTCATTCTGTGAGTTTTCCTTTATTTTATTTCTTAACTTCTATGAATCTAAGGGAGGCTTGAGATGAAATAAGAGGTGATTAAGATAAACTTGACATCTGCAGCCCAAAAAAGGTCCTTGTCGAATGAGATCCACTGGGGCAGGGGTCAGCAAAATACAGCCCAGGGGCCCAATCCAGCATGCAGACGTTTTTGTAAATAAAGTTTTATTGTAACGCAGTCACATCTGTTATTGCCTATAGCTGCTTTCACACTCCAAAGGCAGAGCTGAGGAGTTGCAAATAAGAGCGTATGGCCCACAAAGCCTGCTATCTTGCTTTTTACAGAAAAAGTTTGCCAATTCCTGCACTAGTATATTTCTGTTTGGCCATCTCCAGATAGGAAGCATGCATAGATTTCCAAAAATCTAAGGCAATGTTATTCTGAAATACGGACTATAAGTCAAATATCTAATTGATAGAATTTTGTTGCTATGCGTTGAGGATCTTGCACACAGTAGGTGTGTGTGGGATGAATGATTGTGTATTTGTAGATGAATGATTTATAGTCTGGGTTTCATTTCCGCATTCATAAAACCAAAGTCTCTGATTTGATCTCTGGGGATCCTTCTTGCATGACTGTTCTGCAGAGTATTAGAGAAAGAGGAGGTGAAACTCCCTTGCTGCCTCCCACCCCACTCTGCCAAAGCGACGCCCCACAGTCTCTTGAGTCCCCACCACCAGTCATGTTCATTTAGCATCAGCCGGAATTATTAAGCAGGGTCAAAAAGCATGACCATCTGCTGTCACAGTGTTATCAAGTGTCTTATCAAGAGAAACAAGGGAATTTAAGAGTTGAGAGCATCAGAGTTATGCTTGGTGCTTGTTCTGAGTTGCTTCGTGGAGATGGGGTTGAAGAGTAAGTTTATTGCGTGTGTTCAGCGGCTCTTGGTGTGATCTTGGACAGGTGCCAGATGTGCTGAAGGTCCCTTCGCTCATGTACCAAAATCAGAGGTGGAAATCACACTTCTACTGGTTTCTGAAATTACTCTACAGAGAGATGGAGAGCTATGGACTGATTCCTTGGTGGGGGATGGAAGGAGGGAGAGATGATGGCAATCTCCTGGCTCTTACTGTCTTCCACTCCCAGGGAGAAATATGAGCTGTCTCATCCTGGGAGAAGCCTCGTGCTCTGTGGTGTGATTTGGGAAGCCGACTCCTGATTCAAAACCTATGCTATGCTCCCCTTTAGGAACTGGAGTTCCCACTGTCCCCTTTCCTGAGGAGATAGCCAGGGTTTCCATCTGCTCAGCTCCACAGATTTGACCATGGGGTTATCATTTATTAATTCATTCATTTGGGAGGGTGACACACTGTCTCTGCTGAGATGTGAGCAGAGCCTCAGCCTCCACATCCGCGTCCCAGGCTGTGCC
The DNA here is from genome assembly GCF_037783145.1 of Equus przewalskii. NCBI lineage: Eukaryota > Metazoa > Chordata > Mammalia > Perissodactyla > Equidae > Equus > Equus przewalskii. The sequence goes on along the minus strand of NC_091845.1, from coordinate 69,530,786 downwards.
CGAGTTTCCCTCTCTGGCATTCCAGCCTCCGGAGTTCTGGGGTTCAGACAGAACCGCCTGGCCTGCCTGCCATTGGTGGTGAGTTACTTCTGCACTGTGGCAGGAGAGGGGACTGAGAGCAAGTGGGACTGTGAACAGCCAGGGGCTGGGGAGGGGAAAAGCCCACTCACAAGCTCTTGACTTCCACGTGCAGGACCCAGACCACTTTCTTTCATTTGGGAAGAGAAGGGTAGGAGGAACAAAGCGGGCCGACCCTGGCACGATGCAGCTTGTGCCACGTTCTGACTCCTTGTACCTTTAACCTCCGTGGGTGGAGGGCATGCTGCACGAACAGACTGTCTGGTCCTCCTGGCTGAGGAGCAGAATTTGTTCCATTCTAGGCTTTTACTTTCTGAGAGCTCCTAATTCCTAGAATTTCTGAAAGCCATTAGCTTTAGGCCTGGAAGCAGAGGGATTGTGTATTGATGGGCTGAAGTTTGGCTAACGCTGTGGTTCAGTAAAGTGGCATCATTGTGTCAAGTGAGAGCATTAGGAAAGGTTTCCCGACCCATGAGTTTCATATTGGTTGCCTCTGTTGTTCTGTTTTTTAAAGTAAGTGAACAAATCGTATGTATGTGACTGTAAATCTCCTTTATTCCCTTAAAAGTGTATCTTCATATGTCCCAATTAATGCATATTTACCTTGATTCATCAAATTTATTTTTCAGCTGTATTCCGTTACCGACTGATGCAATACTGTGTCTATTACTCTGAGTCAAATTTATTTAAATCCTTCTAAAACAACAGCTATAGGAATATTTCTGCTACTTAGTACATAGGGCATAGAAGATGTCATTTGCACTTAGGACAAAGTTTTAGAGTAGAAGTTCCTCTTAGTAAGAGATGGCACCGTTTCTGCAGCTTGGAAATGAAGATGCTGATATACCGCTTCACCACGTTGGACATAATGTAAAACTTCAACAGACTTTCTTGCTTGCTTTATTTGTAAATGTTCGTCTTGGCACTGACAGCCTCAGAGCTTTTCCTATTTTCTTGTTTCACAACTCCTTAGGAATGTGCAAAAGGAGAGGTAATAAAGGACAATCTTGTCAAGATAAAACATGATTCATAAAGGTGACAGCCATGCCATATGCGAGCAGTGATTAACAGCTGCAGAGTCTGCTAACGGCTTTTTAAAAATAAAGAGATAAAGCAGATTTTCCTATTATTTCGTGTTTCGGTGCTTGCTCAAGTGCATCGCCCCGATTTTTCTAGGCTTCATTTTATTCTGTAGCAATTGAATCACTCTTCGTGCCCCAGCAGTGCTGTATTAGGGCTTACTTAAATTTTTCACATATATCCCTGGTTATTCTTCCAGCAATATTTTAAGTTTCAGGACAATGATGTGGTGTGTTAAAACCGTAACCTCCTCTAAAACTGCTCATTTTATTTCTGTGGAGTGTGTTTGGGTAGACAGAAGGGAGAGCATTTCCAAGGCTTGCTCATTTGGAATTGGTTTACTTTAATTTAGAGCTGTGATGGCGGTGGGTATGTGCTTAATGAAGTGTCACAAGCTTAAATGGCCTGCCTTTGCCATCACTAGCAGACACAGGCTGCAAGGCTGGTGGGGACAGACAGACAGACAGGCACGAAGACTGGTTCATCTTTGAGGCAAGGGGTTAAAGGGGAGGAAAGCTCTCATTTTAAAATTCAGTTGTCATCTTAGCAAAATGACTTAATTCTAGGAAATGCATTTTCATGAAATTCAGTTGTCTTTGTCAAACTAATCAAGCGCTCTTCCTGCCTGATAAGCCCCTGACAGTTTGCCTTGTATAGGGTGGTAGTTTTCATCGTGCTTGGGTTATGATTCCCTTGGAGAATCTACTGAAAGCTATGGACTCTCTCACCTGAAAAGTGAATACACCCCCTGTACACAACAGTGCGCATCCAGTTTCAGGGGTTTATGGACCCCCTGAGGCATAGACCTTCATTTTTCTCATCAAGAAGCTCCTCATTGTCTCTTCAATGGACGTGTTCTTCATGGCAAATTTCTTTTTAGAAACATATGTACATTAACATTCATGACATTGTGGCATTTCTGTTAGAGGGTAAAGGGAACAGGGAATTGGAGATATCTTGGGAAGCCCAGAGCTTCTGGGACCTTTTTGGGGTTACCATCAAGAGCTGGGCATTTGCCAAGATTTAGGATCCAACCTTCCTGTGTTGTCCGGGGCACAGTCGGAGTTGAGTGCCTGGGTCCTCAAGGGTGGATGGAGGAGGGGTGATGGCAATGCCTCAGGGAGTTGGCCGTGAGGGAGGCATGGTTGCGTGCCAATGAGTATCCTCAAAGGCACTCCCCTGCCCCCACCCTGTGGAGCCTCAGAGCCCTGATTCCCTGATGGGCTGCCCAGGAAGCCAGTGGACTGAGCGTGTCACGTGATGCCTTGGCACAAATAAGAGGAGAAGGCCTCCCACTACCAGTGGTGGAGGGCCAGTGGTGCCTCCGGCTTTTGTCCAGTTGCCCTCCAGAGCTCTAAGCCCTGGGCTGTGAAATGCAGCCTTCCTGGGGCTGACTTCCGAGGATCAGTGGCTTGCAGGAGACGGTGGGCGCTGACCGGTGAAGCAGATCGGCGTTGGAAGTGGTTCACGCACAGCTTTATGCAGGTGCATCACCAAGCCTGGATCTAAGTGCTGGGTGCCCTGTAAGGCACCAAGAGATATTCTGGAAGTAGAAAGGGAACAAGTGTAAAAATGGAAGATCCAGAAGGACAAGGGTAAGACTTGTCCTCCATCCCTTTCCCCCCTCTTTCCATCGTCCCCCCTCCTTCCTCCTACCCTTTCTTCTATCTTTCCTTCCTTCCTTTCTTCCATTCTTCTCTCCTCCCTCCCTCCGTTTTTTCCCCCGGTGCTCACATTCTCCCCTTTTTTCACTTCCTTTTATCTTTTCCTCCTTTCCTTCTATCTATTCTTCCTTTCGTTACATCCTTCAATTCAGCAGACATTTTCAGGTGTCCCCCGGGGTGCTCTTTGTTCTTACCCTGCCTGGAATTGGCTTCCCTCTCCGTCATGGCATGTCCACCCTCACGCTACTGCAGAACTTTTTCGTTCTGTGTCACCTTCCTCTGCTGCTGCTTCCTTCCTTGTTTGTCTTCCTTAATCAGCTAGCATATTTTGAAAGCCTACCATGTGCAGTTCACTGCCTTAGAGAAGAAAGCTAAAGTAATAATGGACTTCACTTTCAGGAAGGTTAACATCAAATTTAGGAATCCAGGCACGAATATGTGAAAAGCGAATTAAAAGTGTCAGTTACGTGATGCCACAAAACAAGGATGTGAGGTGATGCAAGCCAGTGTGAGCGTTACTGCTCGATGAGTGAAATGGGGCAGACTTCGACTTCAGAGAGTGGAGCAATTTTGCAGCTGGGGGTGGATGGGTTTGAGAAAGGCTTACAGAGAAGGAATGTAAGCTGGGGTTCCAAATAGGATTTTAATATTTAGAGAAGAGAGAAAATTTTGGTCCAGGAGGGGAACTGATGTACGTAAAAGCTCAGTGGTATTGCTCTTTTTTTTTTTTTTTTTTTTTTTAATGTCATTTCCATTTTCCAAGGGTAAGTTCCAGGGAACGTCTTTTCCTCTCTCAGGTCTCCTGTGACTTCTCCTCCTCTTTCCCAGCATTGCTATCTCCTCTCTAGTTTCCATATTTTCCCCCAAAAGCTATTTTCTCTTCAGCTGCTGATGGGCTCAAGGGAATCATCCCGTTATCTTAGATCCCACCTGATCAGCAGATTGGTCACTTCCTGCTGCACATGAAGTCTGCTTGGAATGCAAGTCTAAATTGAAGAGACGGCATTGAAATGTAATTCCCAGCTTGGTGGTTGAAATTCCAACCTTTAATTTTTGTCAGCTCTTGCAGGAGCCAATGCACTGCTCTTAGGGCTAATGGTCTGGCATGCTGGGGATCTGAGAGAGCCTGGAAGTCAAGGATTTTGGTTGAAATTCCTAGTGTGGCTGGTCCAGCATAATTGAGTCCAATCCAGGATGTTACGCCTGGCATGTCATTGGATTTTTGTGTTCTTTTTATCATAGCAGCCCAGGGTTGAAAGGATCCTAGAGGTTGTCTTGTCTTTTACGTTGTCCAATCCTATAGGTCAGGAAACTCTCCCTCTTTTTTTTCTCATTATGTGTTCATTTAACCTGTGTTCTTGGATGTTTTCATGTAAATATGTGTTATAAACTGAAACCAGTTTATGTTATTTAATTTCAACATCCTCAACCCATGAAGGAATATTTTATTTTCAGCTGCCTGATGAGCTCTGATCTTAGCCCCATGCCTGGGTCTTTCGTGACAGTGACTTGAATGAAATATGACCAATAGATACACTGTAGTGACAGGCTAGCTGTGGAAGTTGAAGATTCTAAGTTTATTTCCTCTGAGGTTGGCATTTCTCTGTGATTGTCCCACCGAATCCTTTCTAAGGTTTAGCCTCACCGGCAGCATTGCTTGGGAGATATAGGGTGGCTGGGGTCCCCTTGGCATGTGGCCTTTTGATTTTTGCCCTTAAGTAAAGGAAGTAATCCCTTTACCAAGTATTTGCTGGCTGCTCAGAATAGAAATGTTCTCATTGGTACATTACAATTGCTTATTGAGAAGTTCACATTCAGGCATCCTATATGTTGTGTGTGTGTGTGTGTGTGTGCGTGTGGTGATTCTTAGGGTCTATTTGATCTTTCCTTCTCTTCCTCCATCAGGTGAAATATGGTTAAAAGGGTTAATTTGTAGCAGAAAGGAAGGGGGAAGATGGCCCTGGCAGGAAGTGGAAGCCTCCTGTAAGTTGTACTAGGACGATGGTGTGAAAAGGCAACTCTGGAATTTTGAATTCAACTCCCCATGCTGTAAAGAAGGGCAACCCAGGTCCAGAGATGCGAAGTGATTTGGGCCAAAGCGATGCAGCAGATTAAAGATAAGCCAGCATCTGTGCACATTCTCAGACTCCTGGAAATAATTGGATGTACAGAATCCTTTCACCCTATTATCAAAATATGTTAGACAAAGAAAGCAATGATAAATAAATTAAATATTTGGTCAGCAGAATGAATCAAATAGTTTTGTTCCACATTTCTTTAGGAGTGTTTAACAGAATTTTGAAGAAAAAATTTTAAAATGGAGAATAAAATATTTTTCAAGAATACAGAGGTCTTTTACAGAGATAGTTAGGGTGTGTCTGATAAATGTTCTTAGTTAAAAAAAGCAATCAGTCTTACTATACACTACATTCTTATAACATCATATGATGACTTTGGAGGTGTAGAATATTAAGCTAATTAAAAGCTATCCAGTTGCTCTAAAACTATTAAATAACTGTTTTGTGAAAGACAGAAGCCAAGAACACAATACATTAAAAGGCAATAGAAGTGTGATCTTCCCCATATACCATGGGGTGCAATCAAAACTGTAATTAGACTCCATTTCCTACTCCCAAATGCCAATGTTAAGACAAGGAAAAAAGAGATTAAAATAGCTTCTGTGTCAAAAACATTTTAAGAAAAAAAAAAAAGAAAGAAAAATCAACATAATCTGGTATTGAGGAAGGAAAAACAAAGCGGTCTAATGAACAAAGCCGTCATGTCCAGCCCCTGCTCGATGGTGCCTCTTCTGCCTCCTCAGCTGCCCCTAGCCCTCACCCCAATCTCTGGGACATTCAGAATGCCTGACCCCTGGAGTCCCCAGAAGCAGGTCTTGGAGAGATGGGGAGATGGGATGGGGGTTTGCCCTGGGCCATTTTCTCTACCCTGGCCCCTTAGAGAAGCTCTGAGAATGTCCAGAGAGAGCACCATTCCCAGCTCTAGGCATATTCCCAAGGCCTTCCAGCCTGAGGCTATTGAAGAAGAGGCTTCTTTACAGAGCTGCAGACATGTCTTCGTGTAGCTCTTCCAGCAGCAGCCACCACTCTTAGAGCCTGGTTCCCCTTTGAGATCCCTCAAGCCAGGACAGTGTTCCCCACCTCAGCAGAGTGTGGCGCAAAACGAGTTTACCGTCAATCATGCACAATTTGGCTTAGCTTCAACTCAGACTCTATCTCTTTTTTCCCACCTCTCGGAGTCCTACTGTCATCGACCCCAAACATTTATTGATCACTACATTGGTTGGATTCTTAGAAGCAGTATTACATAGAAGTTAAGAGCACTGGCTCTGGGGTTGGGATACTTGGGTTCAAATCTGGGCTCCACCACTTATAGCTGTGTGATCTTGGGCAAGTTGCTCAATCTCTTTGTGCCCCAGTTCCATTATTTTGTCAATATGGAATAATAATGATAATGGGTCCCAACTCATAGATTGTTGTGAAGTTATTAAATGAGAAGGGCCTTAAAGCACTTTGAACAGTGCCTGACATAGAATAATTGTTCCTCAAATATTAGCAATTATTATCTTAACCTGTAGGGATGCTGGGCAAGAGTGTAATGTGATGATACTGGAAGTGCAAAATGCGGTTCCTGGAGGAATTCTGGTGTAATCTGGGGAACCGAACATTTTTCAGTCTTAGAGAAGGAAGTTCGTCTTGTGCTCTACTTTCCAGCAAAAGATGAGCTGTTATGTCTGTGGATGTATCACCACCCCTCCCCCTCACCATCTGGCATGGGTGGAGCAGAGGCTTCCTGTTTCCCAGGAGAAGGTAAGGCCTCCAGTCATGTTAATGTCTTCCAGATCTTAGGCCTCTGAGCAATCTTGTCTGGATTTCATTCACTCTTAAAAAAAAATAGGCTCCTGGTGATACAGGCGTAAATTCTTATAATTGCCTAAAGAAAAACAACATACATGAATTCTTAAATATGCTGCTATTATTGAGGCCTTCTTTTTGGTGGTTGTGTCCCTTTGGGATCCTGGGAAAATGTAGAAGAGAGACCAGGCTGGTTTGCAGAATCTTAGACCAATTTATTAATCTCGTGATGCCCAGACAGATGCCATGAGAACTAAGTAGCATTTGGAGCATATCTTAGAATGAAGCATCCATGCTCCAGATAAGTCCCTTCTCTTACTGCATGATACCAATCTCCTCTGTTTTATCCTCTTCCCAACTCTATGGAAGTCAAGGGTAGGAGCAGAGGAAGGATTTCCCACCATTGCCTATCTTGGCTCCGAATTTCTGTTTGTCCAGGAACATCACCACCTGGTAGCTTTCACAGCCCATGTCAATGAGCTGGGGCTCAGGTTCTGCCCACCTCATGCCCAGCACCACCTAGAGCAGGGGTCTACATACTGTGGCCAATGAGCCCAATCTAGCCTTCCATTGGTTTTTATAAATAAAGCTTTATTGGAACACAGCTAGACTCATGAATTTACATATTGTCTGTGGCTGTTTTTGTGCTACAATGGCAGGATTGAGTAGTTGTGACAGAGGCTGTATGGTCCACAATACCTAAGAAATGTGCGATCTAGCCCTTTACAGACATAAGGAAGAGGGGGAAGTCCTCCCAAGGCAATATAGGGAAGTGGAGATCACCAACTGGTTCTACAGGTAGGGAAATTCAGAGTAAGAAAGAATAAGCTAAGAGAAAGAAAAGTCACCTATATGACAAAGGGGATGAAGTAGAAACTGGAACTGTTTTGATACAGGCTGCTGTTGCTTAAGCTGCGGTATATAATAACTCCTGTAATTCCAGGGGAGTTGCCCCTAATAATATGCCATGTCTTTCTCATCACAAAAGTCACGTGAAATACTCCAGTGATGGGAAATTTAATGGGTTTCTTTGAAATGACCCCCTGTTCTCCCATAGCTGTGCCATACTGGCTGTTACAATTTCAAAAGAAAACCATCCTTTGGGATTTGACCTTGTATTTTTAAGTGTTGAGTCTGAACTGGGTGATTAGTTTCCCCTTCCCCAGCTACCAGAGTCCCCTTACTCCTTTGAATATGTTGAGATTTCTGGGCCACCAGCCATGTGTGAAATCTCCACCAAAGGAACCCACACCAGGGCAGGTTGTCTGTTTGTCCCCTTTCTGTCATTAAAGGGGCCACAAGGAAGATGGAGTGTGAAATCTAGGAGCTTTGACCAATAAATCTTGCCTTGCAAGGACAGCAGAGAGTTCAGGAGCCACTCGTTTTCCATGTATAACTGACTCCATCTCTACCTAGAGGTTGTCAGTCGGATCTCAGCTCTGGGACAACTAATTTTTATGATTTTGAGCAAACCCCTTCCCAGGCCTTCTGCACAGGATTGTCCAGGGCATGCTGAAGCCTGTCCATTGGCCTGAGATCCAGGCCATTTCCACTCGTCAGACTATTTATTCACCTTGGCTCAGGACTGCCTCTGTCCAGATGGGCACCATTTCTAATTTGCACAAAGGTGTTCTATGGGCGAGTGGCCGTCCTGTCCCTTCCTCTCTCTGAGCTTCAGTCTCACCAGCCAGAGGAAACTGAGCTAGATGGTTTCCAAAGCACATCCTAGCTCTTTGATTTGAAGGTCTTTTGAGGCTGTGTGTGTGGCCAGCTTCGCGGTTCTCTTCTTGCTCTGTGGTGCTCCCCTGCCTGGAGTGCCTTTGAAGCCAGCAGGGAAGACTGTGTGGCAGGAAATCCATGAGGCTTGGAGAGAGGAGAGCTCCTGGGTTGCTCTGAGGACAGGGTTCTGAAGACTGGAGGTAACGGTGTCAAGGCAAATATGGGCTCTGAGAGGTCAGAGGGGTGTCAGAGCAAAGGCAGGAGTGGCTAAGTCTGGCCTAATTTTGCTTAGCGTTGGAATGATAGAGAGAGCTGGAGTCTCTCTGGCTCTATACACAAGGACACCTGTGTCTACGTATCAGGTACTGACCATCTTTTCTCCCTGGCCAGACCATCGCTGACCTCGTGCTTGTCCTCTCACAACAGAGACCTGGACACAAAAGTGACCAGATACCTGGATTGAGCAAAGGGACGATAATAGAGGAGGCCAACGAGATGCCCTGTGGGGTGGGAGTGCACAGTGGAGAGGCTCACTGGAGTCAGAGAACCCTCAAAGCAAAGAGGCAACAGGTCTGAGCATCCTTGAGGTCTTATCAAACTCCATCTCCAATGCCTTCAGATTACGGAAGTCCTTGGTATATTTCTCTTAAAGCCTTGTTTTCTTGTTTTTTGGCCCCACTTTGTCAGGCCTTAACAGTCAGCGCTCAGTTATTTGTAGCTGTGTGTAGTTGTTGTTAGTGCCGTCAAGTCAATTCCGACTCCCAGCGACCCTGTGGACACTAGAGCAGAACCCTGCCCGGTCTTTTTGCGCCATCCTCTCCCCTTCTGGTGTCCATCGGACAGTGCTCCGCTGCTATTCACAGGGTCTTCGTGGCCAGTGTTTTTCAGAAGTGGGTGGCGGGGCTCTTCTTCCTAGTCTGTCTTAGTCTGGATGCTGTGTGTGGACATGGTGCTAAATGCTTTCTTATCATCGTCTCATGTAATTTAAACCTCATGAGGTTAGGTACGTCTAGTTCTGTCTACATTTGCAGAAGAGGAAACTGGGGCTCACTGAAGTTAACCTGTCCAAGGCCACAGAGCTAGAAAGTTCTGTACCTAAAATCCAAACCCATACCTTACACCCAGATGATACTGCTTTTAAATGCCATTCCCCAATGCCTGCGCACACTGCCTCGAATGTGGCTAGTTTGATTGCTAGTGCAATGATGTTGCAGGGGAAGGGGGAGTTTCCTTACCGGTGCAGAGTTTACGTACCCCAGGGTTTCTCAGCCTCGGCACTATTGACATTTGTGGCCAGAGAATTCTTCGTTGCAGGGGACTGTCCTGTACATTGTAGAATGTTTAGCATCATCCCTGGTGTCTACCTGCTAGGTGCTGGTGGCACCTTCATCTCCCCCCAGTTGTCACAACCCAAAATATCTCCAGACTTTGCTAAATATCCCCTGGGAGACAAAACTGACCCTGGTTGAGTGAAAATCACTGGCATAAACTAATGTTAATTTGCCGGCAAAGAAAAAAATCTCTGCATCTATAATTTCTTTATTGTCTTCTTTTCTTCTTTTTTTCTTTTGCTCCAAAATTCTGTTGTTAATGACTTGGGCCCTTCCCTGCCTAGCTGACATCCTGAACGTTTCACTGGGAACTTTCCCCTTGCTGGCATCTTTCCAAACTTCCCAGACACCCTCTCTTTGAGCCTGGAGTCTCCTGGGGAAGTGTTAAGAGCCAACCAGCTATGAAAACAATGTGCTCTTGCTTGTGCTAAGTGCCCCTGCTCAGGCAGTAAAATGCTTTGGTGGCATGAACATATGGCATCAACATGGCCTCTGAAAACCACGCTGGGCATCTAACAAGCAGGGAGGGAAGGGGACAGGCTGTGCTGAGCTCCAGAAGCTTATGGAACAGGACTTCCCCTCCCCCAGGAGCAGCCAGGCTGGTGTTCCTCAGGGGTCTTGACTCCAAACAGGCCAAGGCTTTGCAGGAAAGAGGGCTGGTGCCTTGAAGCCATTGCATTTTGTTCCTTTAATAAAACACCCCGCAGACCTTGACATCTGCCACGGAGAAAGACCTAGAGCAGCTGTGTGGCCTGATGCCATGGTGCCAGCCCTTTCCTCTGGCTCCCGGCAGGCCTCTTGCTGAGCCACACCTTCTATTAGGTGAGAAGATGTGGGCAGCTCAGTGGCGACCCATTGCATTCTGAGTGCACAGCCTGCTGAGGGTTCTAGCCCAATAAATAGCCTGGGGTTTGGGTCACAGAGCAGGTGTCTGAGTGGCTCAGCACCCCAGTTTAATAATCCCAGGATGCCAAAGGTTAGAGAGGTCATTGGCATAGTTTGCCAAAAGAGGAGACTGCCTGTGACTTGCACAATCGTTCCCGGGGCAAGACGTGTCCCTTCTGGGTGATGTCATGGCATTGATAATGGATTTTTTAAATAGGCTTTTTTTTTTTTAAGAACATAAATTTTTGGAGCTAAATAAAATCACCAGGAAAAATCTTTAGAAGTTCAGTTCAGTTAGCTCTTCTTTGTGAAAGGATTACTGGGCGTATCTTGAACTGCAGGTGACAGTGTGAGGTGTGCACGTTTCTGTACCTTCATGCCCATGTGCACACACGTGCACACACACTCTTTTCTCCGTATGAAAGATCAGGTGCTTAAAGCCTGTTTCAGATTATGAACCGTGAAGAAAAATATATGCAGGTCTAGGATAGAGCTGGTTTTCTTCGATTACTCTTGAATAATTGGGCTGTTTTACCTGGTACTCACTCCCTGTCACTCTTGGAACCCGATGTGGGTGTTTTCCGTTGTGAAATGCTTTCTTCCAATCCTCATTTGATAAGGAATGATAAGTCATCTTTCAGGAATCTGAGTTATTTTCATGTAACATTTCCAAGAGCTCCAGCTTTTCATTCATTCCATGAACATTTATTAAGCACCTATTATGTGCCAGACACTGATCTAGGGGCTGGGAATTCAGCAATGGAAATGGAAATGAAGACCCTTGCTCATTGGTAGTTTACAAGCCAAGTCTGCTCCAGTCATGCTTTTAGAAAAGATGTGTGTCATTCAACGTCAGAGATATCTGTTGTGAACAGAGTTTGTGCCATGCTCTGCGCTGGGTGCTTAGAAGCAGGATGTAGCGATGAACAGAAAAACTGGAATATGGTAACATGGTGGGTGTGTTGGGTGACTGACACATGAGCAATCGACTGTGAGACAGAAAATACAAAATTATGACAGGTGTCATGGCAATCCAAGAATTGATTTGGAATAAATTTATGGATGAATAATTCACTAGGGCTTATTAAGGGAAATTGAGAGCATAGTGCCTGGAACATAGTATGTGAATATTTGAATGAATGAACTGTTGAATGAAGGAAAAGGCTGCCATGTATGGTGTGCAGGTTTCACACTGCACAACTCCAAGGCAGGGCATTCAAATTGTGGACATAGTCATTCTTCAGTCTGTGTGGTCATGTGCACTGGCTCTGTCTAGCATTTCACATACACAATCTCACTTAATTCTTCCGACACACCACTATGTAAGTTGTGTTTTCCCCATTTTGCAGGCATGGAATTTAGGACTCAGTGAGGTTGTTAGCTGCCTAGGTTCACAAAGTGAGTTAGTGGAGGGGACTCACAATAGGAATGCAGACCCCTCTGACTTCAGGGTTCCTGCTTGGAGAATAGAAGAAAACTGTCTCTTGAAATTAAGTTTGATGGTTTGGGTCTTGTTTTTTCTTTGAAGCAAATGCTTAGGTCTCTGGTGTCAAGAAAAAGTGAAGGCACTGAAATAATTACTTTTCCAGGTCCTGGGCTTCAAATCACAAACGCTGTAAGAGCCTTGCCCTGTTTTCTCCCACTTGAATACGTCATACTGTTAGTTCTTGGATCAAAGACCCCAGAAAAACCCACCCGTAGAGATGGTGGGTGCACCATATGTATTAGTGACAAAAAATAAGAGGTAACAGCCCTGGGCCAGCTGAAGTGAGGAGCTGGTATTGTAGCTTCTCGGTGGGGAGACTGCATCCGGCTCTGATGGGCTGCTTCTTTGCAACTCATTTTTAATCTCTCTCCATCCCTGGGTCAGCGGCACCTTGGGTAATACGATGTCACGTGGGTGTCTTTTCCAGAATCTTTGACCATGGAATAACAAGTCCTTCCCCTCGCTGCCCGCTGAAGTCTTGGACTTCCCAGCCCTGTGTGATCATGGACGTCTGCAGGAGGTGGGGCGGGCTGACTGCTCCTGATTGCTCGTTGCTCGTAAAGGCAATTTATTTCTCAATCAGCTTTTTAATACAGCAGCTCAACCCAGAGAACTACAAAAGGTGGAAGAAAAATTTACGTCAAGCTAAAAAAAATTGTGGCTATCACTGAATACAGTTGTAAAGTTTCCGGAGATGGAGGATTGCGCGTTACGTGACTTTGGAAGGGGAATGCGGTATATTAGCTTTGGAAGCGTCTTGCTGCTTCTGCTGGACGCTTCTCTCCGAATTTCAGAGCCTGCGGGATGCTCAGAGATAATCTACTTACAGCTGTAAACAGGTTTTACATCTTTTGTTCTGGTTATCCTTCTTAAAGAAAGAAGCGGAGGAGAGAGGAAGAGATTTATGTTTCTGAGTTATGTGCTTGATTTCCTTAATTCCTGCCAAGGATCCTGAAAGGAAGCTATTATTTTCTCAATTCTGTTGATAGTGCAACTAAGGTCTTCAGAAGTCACGCGGCCCAGGATGTGTAAGTTTCTCATCTCTGGACTAACTGCAGCATAGCTCATGCTCTTTCTACAATTTCATATATTTTGACACTCAGGAAGGAACCACTTTCTTTTAATAGAGGGAGGAACAATTCTGTGTTAATAATCCTAATATCCCCTACAGGTAACTAAAAAAACAAGAATAATAGGTATTTAATGAGTAATTGCTCTGTGTTAGGCATTGTGCTAGACGTTATATTCTCACAGCACTAAAGTGAGGAAGGTACTGTTTTTATCCCCATTTGACAGATAGTGAAGCTGAGGCTCAGAGAGATAGATGCCCTCCCCAAAGTCACATAGCTGTTAGAAGTGCCCTGTCTTTGTACTCTGATGGCTTTCTTGTCTGTTAGACTTTAAATTTCTAGAAGGCAGGGACTATCCTTAATTAACTTCATTCCTGGAAGCCCCTGCTTGTAGGGCTTTCCCATAGAAAGTGCCTACTAGACATTTGAATGGGTGAACGCCAACTGAGCCTGGAGTCTGCTCTCCCTGATCTGTGCTTTTGCTCCCTTCACACATTCTGACCAATCCTGTTTTATCAGGTGGACCGATGGGGAAGAAGGGTATGTTAGCAGATTGTTGCTTTCCTTCTATAAAGCATCACAGCCTGCAGCTATCATGTGTCTGTGATAGGAATGGAACATTCATTCATTTTGTTTTTGATGACCTTATTAGTCAGGATAAGATCGATTATGCTAACTTGACAAATAACCCCAATGGCTTAGTGCTACCGAGCAGCTCTCTGGGGCTATTGTCTCCCATTATCATTGGTCCAAGATACTGCCTTGATCTTTGGCTCTGTCATTTCCACACAAGGCCTCCTTCATAGTCACCACAGCAAAGCAACTGCATGCTGGGACTGTCTTGTACTGGTCATTGAAGAGACACACATCCCTCTGGTCATATCCTACTAGCTGAAATTAGTCATATGCCTCCAGACTCCCAAGAAGGTGCAGATGAGGAATTCTCCCTTCTGCTCAGAAGGAGAGGAAAATGAAATATAAGTGAACTCTAGAAGACTCCACCCCAGTGGCATTGGTTCTTTATTTTATTTCTACTACTGAGTCATAGAAAGGATGAAAAGTAACATATAATACAGAACAGTTTCATGGATTTGCAGTTCCATTAGGCATGTGATGTTAATTTCAGTTCCATATGTTTAACCACAGTGACTCATGGCCGACTTTGGCTATTTTAAATTTCTATATGTTGGCTATACCAGTAGCTGCAATTTTTTTTTAAAGGATAAGATATTTCTTCTAAACCATCAAGAATGTTTTAGTTCAGGAAATTGTTCTGTTTTCTTGATACTGTCTCAAAGGATGGCTTAACTTGGAATTCTTGTTTTTTTTTAATGTGAGTGTAAAAATATTTTCCAACAGATTGTTAAAATCCTTCACAAAACAATGCTAAATGAACCTAACAGAATATAAAGCTATATACATTATGATCCCAGATTTCTCTGTCTTTGTCTTTCTGATAGTTGCTGTCTGTGTGTCTCTCTGTCTCTCTTTCTCTACACACACACACACACACCCCATAATAAAAAGCAATACGTCAAAATACTAACAGCTATAATCTCTAAGCTTAATAGTTATTTTTATTTTCTTCTCTATACTTTTCTGAATTTTACAAAAATTTTTGTACTGAAATATTTACTTTTAAAAATTAACATAATTTGTTTTGCTGAGATATAATAAAAATACATTTTATATATAGATATAGAGTGGATATTTAAAAGTGTGTATGTATTTTTTGTAATTCTGTCTCACAGAATAGAATTAAATGGTGCTCATTCTAGATTATTCCCTCGCTCCATTTCTTTTTTGAAATCATTTAGAACTTGAAGACAATGTTGAGAGAAGGGTGTGGAGAGCAGGAAGGGAGAGAGACGCCGTTCAGAGATGAGGGGACCATCATTTCCATCACGAAATCCAATTTAATTAGGGTCAGCCAGTCCCCGCATCACTGTCCCCTTCTGCTCTTCCACGTTAGTTAATTTGAAATCTTCTGATGAATGTCATCTTGCAATTAAAAGGCTGGTGGCAGCAAGTTTCAGCATCTCAGCTTCCATCAGTCTTAGCTGCCAGCAGCCTTGTCTTTTTAATCAGGACCTGTATGACTCTCTTCCGTCAAGTAACTTTTTACTTTCTCAGATCCCAATAAATTTGGTTGGAGAAGAGAGCCATTAGTTGAATTTTAATTTAATCCCTTGTCTCTCAGGAAATATGCTAAAAAGATGGCATTGGGATGGTTCTTGCAATGCAAAGATGGTGCACCTGCTGGGATCTGATCCCCACCGACTCACCCCCTTATAGGATGCTCAGGGTGAGCAGAAGGCCTACTACCCAGAAGCAGGAGGTGAGGATGGCTTTCTTTGGAAGTAGGAGAGAGGGAGCCCTTGGCTGTTGAGCTGGTTGTATGCCCTGCTGTCTGAGTCCCAAGAGGAAGGAGATCTGAGCTCCACTGGCCTGCTCCTCAGGAACGAATTGTCCAGCAAGCTGCTGGGGTTGGCAGAGGGAGCTGACTGTTGGGGGCTTTGTGAAGACGCTGATCAGACTGACTGCTCAAAGCCCCTTGACCAGAGAGAATCATCCAAAATCGACTGAGAAGTTGCTGTCTGCGACAGATGGCCGCTAGTCCTCCCTCACTTACCCTCTTAACTGCATACAGTCCTGCAGGCGGCAGCCATGATGTCATCTGTGCCCTCCATGTGGATGCCTGGGCTTCCAGTGTAGTCTTTGTGCACCACATGCAGCTGCCAGTGCTGGGTAAACCAGCAGGGTGTGTTGGTGATGATGAGTTCCATTCAGAACCCACAGCTTATTCCCTGGACTCTGTGCTTCTTGAGCCCCAAAGTGCATAAAGGTCACTTGGGATCCTGAGAAAATGCAGATTCCACCTCTGTGGGTCTAGAGTGGGGCCTGAGATTCTGCATTTCAACGAGTTTCCAGATGATGCTGAGACTGCTGATTGCAGGACCCCACTTTGAGTAGCGAGGATTTAATTGACAACTGTTGTCTTCATTGGGCTCATCAGCCGATCAGAAGGATATTGGCAAAGCTTGATTCTTGATACATTTCTCTATTTAAAAATGTATTTATTATAAAGGATGATTGTTTTAATATAGTCTTTGATATACAAATAACTCTTAAAGGGATTGATTCCTGGTTAGTTGTTTTTTTTTTTAAATTGGGAGCAGAAACGTCCAAATGGGCACCATGAGTTGATTTTCTGTGGGTTTATCAGAAACACAGCGCTTCACCTAAACTCTGCACCCTAATTTCCTGAATTGTAAGCTTCTGGAGGGCAAGGGCCAATGCTTTGTGCAGACAGGTGCTCAATAAAGACTTTCTTGTCACATTCTACATTTTTTGAGTGTGATCTAACTTGGCAAAAAGTAAAAATAATTAAAAAAGGTGTAGACATGTGAGTTAAATGTGGCGAGAAAAATTGAAGCGGTTCCTTTGGGACTTCGTTGCCTTGTATTCCTACTTAAATCAGAGTTCAACTCTTTACAAGACTCTCGTGAAAGTGACGAGTCGGCTACACATTAATGAGAGCTCCGGTCCCTGCCACTCGTCTTTTCTTCCTGGGTCCCTCTGAGGCTTTTTGCCAAGGCTTGGGTTTAATTTAATAGCCCCATCTCTGCAGCAATTGCTCTTTGGCCTTTTGAGACTATTCTGCACGCCATGGTGTGCTATTGAGATGATGGATGGGGCAAATAAGAGAAGTCAAGAAAGCAGCCACGGGAGGCTATTGGCACAGTGGGCGTGGGTGCCAGAGGTGATGACAAGATTGGCAGTCTAACAGATTTTTATTAGCTGGCGCTGCTGCGTCTGCAGTGATATCATCCTTCAGAAAGTAGCCCAGGACTCCCTGAGAACAATGTAACCTGGTTAAGGAAAATAGAAGTGTTTGGAAAGAATCACAAATGGTAAAAATTCTATTCAGCAGCAGCCAATCTAGGGAAGATAGAAAAATGAATTCAGTTGCATATGGCTTACCAGCGTTAACATCAAATGATTTCTTGCACTGGGTAAGCCTTCAGTAACCTTTGTAATTTGGAGGGACTCAGTGGTGTGACCCATGGATATGAGTTTTAGCCTGGATTCAGCCCTTGAATCTCTGTATGTTCTCCTCCTTTGTGGAGTACATGGAATGGGAAAGGCTTAAGGCCCACCTTTGATCCACATCATACAGGCATGGAGCTGTTTTTAAGAATCATAGCTTTAAATCATGTGCTCAGTATGGATGGAATTTTTTTCTTAAATGCTGAGAACTACAAGGCTCTAGGTATTTCTTATAGTCTAGACCAGTAGGCTTCGAGTTTCTGCTTCTAACAATTGCTATATCATATTTGTGATGCATTTATAGTTTTCATTTGCAGACAGATTGCCTTTATCATTTCATCAGTGGTATATTGATTAAAGCAACCACATTGCTGACATTATCGACTCATCATATTTGGATAAGATCTCCCCTCTGCTCCTTTATGAAAGCATTTTATTCCAGCTCTTCTGAATTAAGATTAATCTAATCTTCATCTCTTCCAATCAAGTTATCTTTTGGTCGACCTAGTTGACCTTCTTGTTCTCTAGCCAGCAAAATAAGTCATTTGGTTATCAGGATTTAGTTGAATTTGCTTTGCTTTCTTTCTTTCCTTTTTTTTGGTGAGGAAGATTGGCCCTGAGCTAACATCTGTTGCCAATCTTCCTCTCCTTGCTTGAGGAAAATTGTCACTGAGCTAACATTTGTGCTAATCTTCCTCCATTTTGTATGTGAGACACTGCCACAGCATGGCTTGATGAGTGGTGTGTAGGTCTGCACCCAGGATCCAACCCATGAACCCCAGGCCACCAAAGTGGAGCATGCAAACTTATCCACTATGCCACCTGGCCAGCCCCTGCTTTGCTTTCTTGATCAAGTCATAATACTCAGAACCTTAGACTCTTCCTCTCTGTAATGCTTGTATCTACAAAGTGAAGCGCAGAGAGACCATAACTGTTATTAAAGCGACTTTGTTCTGACATGGTCATGACTAATTTTACTGAGGGTTGTTTTGAGTGGAGGCTGTTTTCTTCACATTTCTGTGCCTTAGTTTCTTCAGCTGTAAAATGTGTGATTATAGTACACAGCTCATAGTGTTGATGATTTGGGAGATTGAGAATAGAGTTTCTATTCCATTTTTTTATGTTTGTTTAACATATTTGGAACGCTCTTGCCCAGGACTTTTGCACTTGGTGTTTGTTCTGTCTGCCTGGAATGTTCTTTCGCCCAGAACCCTAGTCACTGGCTCTCTAATTCTTTTATGTTTTTACTCAAGAATTCCCTTCTCAGTGAGATCTTCTCTTATCTAAACTGTTACCTCCCTCCTACTGCTTTCTGTCCTTCTTCCTTGCTTGGTTCTTTGTCTTTGCTCTTGTCACTGTCTAATAAACTGGGTATTTTACTTATTTATCTTGTTTATTGACT
Organism: Equus przewalskii; assembly: GCF_037783145.1. Classification (NCBI taxonomy): domain Eukaryota; kingdom Metazoa; phylum Chordata; class Mammalia; order Perissodactyla; family Equidae; genus Equus; species Equus przewalskii. Next base: position 69,512,149 of record NC_091845.1, on the reverse strand, counting down.
CTCACTCCTCCAAAACCCATTAGAATGTAAGATCCATTAGGTAAAAAAAAAAATTATGCCCTGTTTTATCCTGAGCACTTGGGGAGAAAATAAATATTTGTTAAATTAACAGAATGCTCTCAGCACAGCTCAACACGCAAACATCACGCTGCAACTGGGAGACCTCACCTTGCCTTCTCTCCACTTATTCTCTAAAATTCTACAGCTGAATCCAAATTCATCTTTCTGGGCCCACTCAGATGTCCCTCTTTGCTAATCTCTTTCTTCTTTAAATCTCATTTTTATTATAGCATTATCTTTTTCTGTCTCCTATCTTGTTCTCTGATTATTTCATATGAGTTGGTCCAATCTCCCCAACTATTTTTGCAAGCTTCTTGATAGCAGGAATAAATCACTCATACTTTTTCTCCTATTTCTTTCAGCATAGTGCCAGGGGCATGGTGATTGTTCATTGAATATTGTTGCTGTATAGATCTGCATTGGGGGAGTGCTATGTGACTACAGAATTTATCATTCACTAACTAGAAACCATGAAACCAATTGAATGAAGGAAAAGGAGTATCATTTTTCAAACAAAAAACACATTAGTGAGCTATATTTACTTGTGTGAATTATTTGATCAATATTTGTCTCCATCGTGTTAGGGTGCTCCAGCTGTACTGAACTTCTTTTCATTCCCAAGCTTTTATTATGAAGAATTTTAAATATTAGAGGCATTGAAAGAATTTTTCAGTAAACACCTATGTACCCTCCAGTTAGGTTCTACTTTTAAAATTTTTATGTAATTGCTTTAGCGCATGTCTCTCCCTCTGTCCACCTTTCTATCTGTCTATTGATCCACCTTATTTTTTGCACATTTCAAAGTAGATTGCAGACATCCGTTCATTTCCCCTAATTACGTCAGCATATATTGAACTAGAGTTCACCATTGCAACTGCCATTCTGATTTATTTCCAGCATGGATTTCTTTTGCCTCTTCTAGAACTTCATATAAATGGCAACAAGCAGTATGTACTGTCTTTTGCATAAGGCTTATTCACTAAATACACTGTTCCTGAGATTCGTCCTTGTTCTGACAAACTCAATTCTTTTAGTTGCTGAGTAGTATCCCAGTGTGTGGATGTATTATACTTTGTCCTTGCTCCAGTTGATGGACATTTTGAATAAGTCTGCCATTCATGTGCATTTTTATTCAAAACTATCTTTTTCACCTTGGATAAATACATAGAATTGAGGTTTCTGGGTCACAGAGTGCACTCTCTTTCTTTTTTGTCCTCAGGCATATTGAGCTTTTTCTCTGCACTAGCTCTTTCCTTTGTCTGGAATGCTGTCTCTGTGTATGAAATACTTTGCCCCTTGTCATCATGTAACTGCCCCATTGTATCACTCAGGTCGTAGCCTTCCCAGACCGCCCATCCTAAAGTAATCACGTAGTCCTCTTCAGCACGTGACTCTATTTTAACCGTCTGTATGGCATTTCTTATCATCTGATCATTTTGTTTCCTCCCATTATAACAGAAGCTAGGGATAGGGTCTGTCTGCCTTACTGTCCTCATTCCATAATCTAAAATTGTCGACAATAGTTAAGTTGTAATTAGTTTTAGACTATTCTTTGGTCAAAAATGGCACAGTATGTAGCAGGTACTCAATAAACATTTGATGAAGAAGTGAATACAGGAGTGAATAAATTAACTTCCTAATTGCTAGAACCCCATCCATCTTTTTTTTTTTTTTTGAGGAAGGTTAGCTCTGAGCTAACATCTGCTGCCAATCCTCCTCTTTTTTACTGAGGAAGATTAGCCCTGAGCTAACATCTGCCGCCATTCCTCCTCTTTTTTACTGAGGAAGACTGGCCCTGAGTTAATATCCGTGCCCGTCTTCCTCTGTTTTATATGTGGGACACCTGCCACAGCATGGCTTGACAAGAGATGCCATGTCCATACCCAGGATCCAAACCGGTGAACCCTGGGCCACCAAAGCAGAATGTGTGAACTTAACCACTAGGCCACTGGGCTGGCCCCCTGTCCATCTTAGTCATTGTTCTATCCTCAGTACTCAACACATAGCCAAGTGCACACTATGTTTTTGATGGAGGAACAGATGAGGGCAGTTTCCTGGTGGATCAGAAACTCTTAAGAAAATTCCACTCTGAAAAATGTCTTCTTTCCTACCTTGTCATATGAAGGAAGTTAATTCCATTCCTTAAACATGTTCAAAACCTAGCTAAAAATTGGTCACAGCTAGAGATGTGAGGCATCTTCCCCATGTGCCTTGATATCCAGGGAGAAATTGCTGGGGGCAGACTGTAAAACACACCTCTAAGCTGTCATGTGAACAGATTGGCTCATTACTCTGATGTGTAGGGGTGGCTAAAACGTATTTCTCCAACTTTGGTTCCTGGTAGTTATCCTAATTAAGGGGGTAAGGATAAAGGAGGAAGCACTTACCTCAGAGGGTAATTACTACACACAATGTGGTTAGCAATTGGACATGGTTTTCCTGCCTTGCTCCTGGGTTGTTATCTAGGATGCTTGCAGCCACAGTAAGAGGGGATCTTTGAAGTTCAAGGGTAGCAAAAGTCAGCATTTCTGTGCTCTTAGAGTCCCTGGAGTGGTAGAGAGGGACAAGAGAGAAAGAATGCCTGGTGATATCTACCTCCAGCTCCTTCCTTTCTCGATCTAGCTGCCTTTGTACTCTGTAGGAGCAGAGAACTGGACCTGCCCATCCAGTGAGTTGAGAAGGGAGTCTTGGTACCTTCCAATTCTCCATGAAAGGACTGGACGACCCATGGGGACATTGGAAGAGAACCTTACCAGTATTAGCTTCTCTTCGCATCGGCCACTGGGATGCATGTGTCCTGAATATTAAAAACAGGTGTAGGAAAAGAGGCAAAGTGGAAGTTACAGTTGAAGTTGTGCATAGCCCCCCAAACCAGTGCTCCACCCGTTAGTCCCAGTCCTCTACCACAATGCCAAGTGGAGAAGCTACTTATTTGGAGATCAAATTCAAGCAGCTATCTTCCCTTGTGCCTTTCACTGTTAACACTCACCCCTCCTCTCTCAGTAGGAATTGGCTTACATTTATTAATGTGCACAAGTTGAACCAAACCACGTCTGATAAATTCCTTGGTTTGAGGGAAAGGTAAATTGATAGCATTAAGACAATTCTTGATAGAGTAGCTTGATGAGAAATGAGGGGAACCTTATGTGAGCTTCTCTTTCTGCAATAGGCATAACCATGAAAAACTCAGCATTAACAAATTTTTTTTTTTTAAGTCAGCCTATTTTAATTCTAGGGAGGTGCTAGCTACTCTGCAATGTAATATTTTGTGAAGCAGAGTTTATTCTGTATTGTGAATAAGATCCATCAGGCCCATTAAAGACCACATTTGGACTCCTTCCTTAAGGACTCCACGTTATATCTTTAGAAACTTGAACTTGATCTATTTAGTTGCATTTAAAAAAATATTTGAGTTTAAGGGACACTTTAAGGTAGGGGATTCTGGGAAGATGGCAGCCAGAAGGTGTAGCCTTCATGTCATCCCCTCTTAGCTCCCAAGTATCTACTTCTACTGAGCCAAGTGGCGGCTGGGATTGACAAGCTGGCAGACGCTGGAGGTATAATGCAGGCCACTTTTCCTGAGACTTCTGGATAAGAGAGCAAGCTCAGAGCTTTATTCCTCTTTGGGCCAGAGAGGTTCTAGGAAATACAGAGGCTGAGAAGCCATGGGCAACGAATGGCTAGAGGTTGGCCTAGGAGAAATGAAAGGACTCCCTTAAGGAAGGAGTCCAAGTATGGTCTTTAATGGGCCTGATGGATCCTCCTGGACCCTGAGTAACTGCCAGGGAGTTAAGTGGATAGGATGAGATCCTTCAAATCCCCGAGTCTAGGAGACTACTGATTACTGTAACTCAGAAGGTCTGGGTGCAGAGACGCTTCTGGGAGAATGAACAGAAGATGTATGGTTGCTGACCAGTGCTTCAGTGGCCCATGGTGACTGCTGCACATTCCACTATTTGGAAGTTTCCTACTACCTAGGGTGACTTTTACTGTATTACTGGAGGGTGAGAGGAGTGTGGAAAGATTGTAAGTCATGATTAGTCAAAGGAAATAGTAGTGCAATCATAGGGATGGGGGCCCAACAGAATATCTAGGACAGATGTTACCTAGTGAAATTGAGCTACTAGAGAAGTAGTAGCTTCCTAAGCAGATGTGCTTACAGTATACAAAAGAGTTATAGGCATTGAAAAATTATTTTAAAATTAAAAATGTAATAGTTTCATCTGAAAGAGAATAGATGGTATTAAGAATTAAAAGAGTGGTTGGGCCAGCCCGGTGGCACAGTGGTTAAGTGCACATGTTCCACTTCTCGGCGGCCCTGGGTTCACTGGTTCAGATCCCGGGTGGGCACATGGCATTGCTCGGCAAACCAAGCTGTGGTAGGCGTCCCACATATAAAGTAGAGGAAGATGGGCATGGATGTTAGCTCAGGGCCAATTTTCCTCAGCAAAAAGAGGAGGATTGGCAGTAGTTAGCTCAGGGCTAATCTTCCTCAAAAAAAAAAAAAAAAAAGAAGAATTAAAAGAGTGGCTTGGGAGATGAGTGGAAAGAAATATTTCAAAGCACAGAGCAAGGGTATAAAAATGTTAAAAAAAACGAATGATGTTAAAAGTTCCAGAGGACCGTCTAAGGACCCATACGTAGGCATTTAAGAAGGTCCACAAACGAACAGACGGAGGAGAAGCAGTTATTTTAAAAAATAATAAAAGAAAATTTCCTTCCTTTGAAGAAAAGCTTGAATCTGTAAATTGAAGGTCCTCACTGAGTTCTGAGCAGGACTAATTAAAAAAGAAAAAAGGGACACACTTCTAGGTATATGCTTTTAAAGCTTCTGGATTTCCAAAATGTGGATGAAACAATCAAACGCTTCAAAACAGCAAGAAGTTACTTCAAGGGAAAAAAGAATCAGACAGCCATCAGACTTGTCTTCAGCTCTCAAAGCTAGAACATGGTAGAAATAACATCTAGGGAAAATTCGAATTTTTATGTTTAGTATTGAATTCTCTGAAAAGAGATTATTCCTAGTTTGAGACTACTTGACTTAGTGCTGAGTGGTTTCTTGAGATGGAACTCAGAAGACTAATGGGCACTCTCACTGATAGTCTCATGCATTACAGAAGAAGCCCTTTAATTGCATTTTCTCCCAAACCTCACCTTTCCTTCCTGGAAAATTCCTTCCCAGCATCACAGAAAATAGTTCTTGAAAATGGAAATATTTGAGAATACCAGACTTAAAATGGATCTTCTTTATCACCTGGTTCTGCCTCCTCTTTATAAAATCCAGGAAACTAAGCAATATCAAGTTAGTTAGCCAAAGCGTCATCCGTAGAGTGGAAAAGCCAGGATAAGAACACAGATCTTGTTTCCCGTTGAATAATCCTTCCAACCACGTTGAGGGAGGAAATTCTTTACCTGCGATCTGCTCCATATCCTTCCAATGCTACATTTCTTTGTTAAGTAGCCTTGAATGGGTTTCTGTTGCTTGCAGCAGAAAGACTCTAACTGATGAAAAGTCCAGCTATCCTCTCAGTTTCAATAATGATATATACTCATGTGATTACTAAATTGATATTTCTAGGCACGTCCTTTTCCTCTGCTTTCAGTATCTCAAATTTCCTAAGAAGTGTTTCTCTCTGAATGACTTACCCACTTTTCAAACTCAATAGGTGACAAATCAGACTTACATTGTCATTTCCAAACTGACTGTTTTCCTAATATTCCTATTTCTGTCACTGATATTACCATTGCTCCAGAAATGCAAATTGCTTTTTATGAAACAGCATTGTCATTGTGTCACTCTTCTCCTCAAAAACCTTCTGTCTTTTTCTGCTGCTTGCAAGATCACGTTTGTTAACACCTCGGCCTACCATTCAAGTCGCTGTCAAATCTGGCCACTTTATTGTCATTAACCTATTTTTTTATATTCATACCTATGACCACACTGGACATTCCACCCAGAATGGCTTCCGCCAACCTATAAAAGTGTCTTCCCTATTGCACATAATAGAAGGAGCTCTGGCTCTGTGCTTAAGGTCGAAGACATTGGACTGTGTGTTAGTTACATTAATGCTAGCAACGGGTCCTTGAAGTTTCAGTTTTATTGTCTATAAAATAAGCACCTTTTCTCTCTTCTAGTCCAGCCCTTTCATTTTATTCATATAGATAAAGAAAAATAAGGCTTAGAGAATGTTAGGGGTTTGATCAAGGTCACTTTGTCCCAGGACTGAGGAAAATTCAGTTAATATCAGATGCTGCATCCTCAAGTGGCCCATTTTTCAGGGGCCCCCTTGCCTGCTGCTGCTTGTAGCGTTAAGCACGGTCAGCTGTGAGGAGCAGTCTTTGCAAGGAGGAGGAGACCACTTGGGCAGAATCTGATCTGTAAAGTTTGTTTCTGTGTTTCCCGTAACAGCAGCTGTTGGAATGCCTGAAAATTTCACTCCTGAGTGGTCTGCCCTTCCCACTGTTGGTTAAAAACAGACTTTTTACTATCCTGGGAAATATTTCTTTTCAGGCAAGTGAATTAGATAGTTGCACAGATGCTGGAATCCAGAGATCTTCATATGAAAATAGGTTACAGCAAAACCATGGGCGAGATGGGGACTCTGAACCACGCCTGAGTTAAAGGGAGGCATCTCCCGTAATAGTGCTGGTGTCAACACTTATTAGGACTCCTTCACCCTAGACCTACCTGTGTATTATTATTTCCATGTAAGAGTTTTCTTGATGTACCCCAGTCATTCTCATCAACACCTGGGTCCCCAAGATTCTTGAAGGAGATGCTTTGTACATTTTGGAGTGTTTAATAAATGGTGATGCAAACTTTCCAGATCTCCTCAAATTCACTGCTTCGTTTCTGGACAGGAAGACACTTTCCCAAAGAGATGTGGCCATTCCTTCATTATCCCCTCCTAACTCAGAAAACAGATCATGCCTTATGGGGCTGTGACAATAAAATCCCAGGAGGCTGGCGATTCCACAGTAACACAAACCTATGAAATCTGCTCTCTTGTGTAACCTATCAGACAAATGTGATCATGGCATCTGAGCTCTGCAGGCAGACAATGGCTGAGTTGAGAGGCAATGATTAAAGGGCCAGCCTGCGTTAAACACTCTCATGCTGGTATGAGGATTTTCTGATGTGCCCATGGCTGGGCTCTCTCTCCCTTCCTCCCTTTATTACTTTCCTCATTACACTCTGACCTCATTAAGAGTTTCTCCTTCTAGCTCTCATCCTTCTCTGCCTTCACCATGTGCACTGGTTCCTTTCCCTCCTACTTGTTGACTTTTTCATCTCCAGCCTTTCTGCCTTCCTGCCTGAGTTCACTTTATTTTTAATGGAATTTCTCTTCTGGTTCTCTTCTCTCTCCTCCTACTCTCTGTGTTCTTCCACAATCCCCCAGCTATAAATAACGCAAGGCATCCAACCTTTTGCTCTCATGGAGAAATGAATAATTAAAACTCCAAAGGAAGACACATGGATTAAATCAGGCACTTAATTTCTTCAAAACACAGAGAGCATTTTATGGTGTCCTGTGCAAATGGATGAGTCAGAGCTAATTACTTCAAGATGGAAGAGAGCTGAGGTTTGGCTTGATCAACAGCATATTTAAAAAAAAAAAAAAGGAGTGTGCTAACGAATGTCAGATATTGGACAGGAACGGCCCTTCTCCCAAATACAGCAGCATGAGCTGCGGAGTCCTGACTGTAACACATGTGATAGTGACAGAGTTCACGAGTTTACTCACCAGTGGTTTCTATATGATGTTTCTCTGTAATATTTCTTTTACATAATCAAATATCACAAATTCTGGGTTCCTGCTGCTTCAGTATACCACAATGGAGATTCATTTGTTAGAAATAATGTTTGGTGCAGTGGGAACTGAGATTCTCTTCGAGACTGTGCTGAGGTGACGCACTTGTGAGACTGTTTAATAGCAAGTGCTCAGAAGGCAGTCAACATGCTTTGTGTAGACAATGTCTCAGGAATGGGTGGTCTGCAATGGAGATTGGCAGTTGCCAGGCTAAATGGTTCTTACTAGCTTCCCTCATTTCGCAAGTTCTTCTGTCTTTCCAAAGACTGGCTGGTTTCCTTCCAGAGTGATCTCATGTGATTGTATCTTCTCCCACCCTGAGACGTCTCGCCTGTGGAGTGGTCAAGGAAGCGCCGCTATCAGGATCCGTCATGTCATAGCCCGTCCTGCTGCTTTGTGAATGGATTCTCTGAAGGAAACGAAAGAAGCATTTTCAACCTGGAAGAAGTCTGCAGAACCTGTCTATGGGAGGCCTTGAAGTGGAAGGTATCATTCAGAGACCCATGAGGAGATAAGGCCTGGGGTCTGGATTTAGAAATGAAACCCACAAACTTAAAGAAAATATCAGTAGCTTATGGAAATACTTATGACCTGGCTCAACTCATGAAATAGCCATGTGTTAGAACTCCCTTAAAAGGACAGGGGTGTGTGTGTGTGTGTGTGTGTGTGAATTCTGCTTTGAGAACAGATAAAATAAAAACTACCTTACAGGAAATTACTCAGTGAGGTGGGAGTGAAGGAAGAGCGGCATCCTAGAAGTTGAGCAGGAAGGTGGGCAATGTGCTTATATTTTTATTAAAAAATTATTTGGCACCATGTGCTTTTGGTTAAAGCCCTTCTCTTTTAACATTGATTACCTGCTTTTCTCTACAAGTGACAGTTTCACTGTAGAAAAGATTTGTTTTTCATCTGTTTATCCACCCTCCAGTGTGTATGCTAATCTCTGAAAGTTTAGGTCCTTTGGGAGGAGTAGGTGTTAATTAAGCCAATTACTTGCTTTAACTTATTCAGACCTTAGAGATGGCTTTAGGACCCAGTAGACAGGGCTATCCCAAAGAAATAAACAAGCCTTTAAAAGAATTTAATTAATTTCCTTTACCTGCACTTTGCTGCTTAAATAAGGGAAAAGACTTTGGGTAACAGTGATTTGTTTGGGGGAAGGGCTGAAGGTGGAAATCACGTAAACACAGTGCTTCTCAGACTTTAGTGTGTATATGGATTGAATTGCCTGGGAATCTTGTTGAAAATGCAGATTCTGGTTCAGTAAGTCTGGAGTGGCTGCCAGATGGTATACCTCTGCTGCTGGTCCGTGAACCACACTTTGAGAAGCAAGGAGCCGGCATTTCAGGCTATAATTCCATTGCACACGAAGCTTGGAGCTATCTTTACTTTTTCTTATGTGAGGTTATACTTTACAAAATATAACCACAAAACTCACCTTACTGATATTTTGATTTGTATTGAATTGAATCTACACAACAATACTAAGTCTTCCAATCCACAAAACGCACGTCTCCATTTATTTAGATCCTCTTTGATTTTTCTCTTTAGTGTTTTATAGTTTTCAGCATACAAATCTTGAACATATCTTGCTAGATTTAGACCTTCATCTAAATTTGGATTTCATCCAGATTTAGATTTCATGTTATTGGTGCCACTGTAAATAGTACTTTTCAAAAATGTTCGTTTTCCATTCCATGGCTAGTGTACAGACATGCTATTGAGTTTTGTATATTGTCTCTGTATCATGCAACTTTGCTAAGCTCATTATTAGTTCTAGTCGCTTTTTTGTAGCCTTTTGGGATTTTCTACATAGATAGTCATTTTGTCTGAGGATTGAGACAGCATTATTTCTTCCTTTCTAATCTGTATACCTTTTATTTCTTTTTTTCTTGCATTTTTGCACTAACAAAGATTACTGGTATAATACTGAATAGGAGTACCTTACTAGTTCTTTTAAAGCTAGGAATACTACTTCAAGCCATAATTAAAGCAAATTTAAGAGTGGTGTCTTAAATGAGGGTCCATTGTCTATTAACGTAGCTTCAGGAGTCTTTTCGTAGTTACTTTACTGCAAAAAGAGAATCTTCTTTGTGGGTTAGAAGCCTTTCCAGAGCTCATCCTCTACCCAAGGGTATTGTTTCTGCTTCTGCCACACTTTAGGATGTTGGAGTTTACCCAGACACCCCCACTTAACAGACAAAGTCATGCCGTGATTGCCAGAACTTCAGCTCACCCCTCTCTGAGCTGTGACATCTCTAGCCATTCCTGCACACAAAACAGGAGTGTTTTCTGCTCAAGCACCCACACTTGAGTAGCTCTAACTAACAGTATTTCTCTTTGAGCGTCTTTTGCTTTTTCAAAAGGATGCTGAGCATGAAATAAGTCACAAGTATCCTGTACCCTTTTAAAAGGATCTGAACCAGGCAACGTGTGTCGATCTACTTAGCTTCACACAGCAAAGGAAACAGCAAATGTGTTCCTCCTTTAGAACTTTAGCAGCACCCGTGGTACTTGCACATCAGTAAGGAGAAAGAGAACAGCATCTTTGTATGGACCCATCTCCTTAACACACAGTAATGCAATTCCTTACGCCCCTCCGGAGCCATCGCAAAAGGACCTCTTCCAGCTCCGCCATGTGCTTTATCCTCCATTACCTTCTCAACCTCCATTATCTCCCTTTTATATCATTATCAATGGATATCCTGGACAGATAAATTACACTGGGACAGAAAGAGAAAAGGACACTAGTGATTATTCGAATCCATTTTTGAAGTATAAATTTCCAAATCAGATATTTATTTTACTATAAGAGATCAAAGAAAGTAAAGAAGCTCAACTCTTTCCATATTTCATTCTGCATTTTCATCACATTGTTGTAAGGTCAAGTAACGTTTCTGTTACATATTTCATTGAAAATGTCTTTGAAGAGCTTTGTACAATTGTGATTGTGTTTGCTGGGGGATTTTAAAGAGAAAAAGAACTTAAAACTACATTTATTCTACAGACAAAACATTTATTCAATAATGACCATTTGGACTTAGTTGCTAAAAAATTGGTTGAAACTCAAAACTCAACTCAGCCTACTACCTGAGAAATCTTTAGAGAAAAAAACCCTATAGCATGCACAATCACAATTTAGATATTGAAACTATTCTTTCACAAAATAAAACCTATTGACTGTGTTTTTTCTTCAAGAAACTTGAATATAGATAAATCTTATCTCTTGAAGTTGTGGTCATGTAAGTCTATGGAGGCTTGTATGATAATGAAAAATGAATATATATGACTTTAAATGTCTCTCTAATATGCAAAGTTGTCAGTGAAACCATGAGCATCAGAATTCAACTGGTGAGAATAAGCGCTTTGACCAGAAATTCACAATAATCCAGTATTTGCATTGTTCCCATCATCCAACAATCCTCTGCCCCAGAATCTTCAATGGGTTCCCAGAGCCTGCACATTACATTTCAGCCTCATTGGCCCAGGATTCTGTGCCCTCTGTGCTTGGTTCTGATCCCACCCACTCCAGGGCAACTGAACTTCATTCACACCAGACTGCCACATGTTTCCCAAAATCTAAATGCAATTTTGCTTTTTTATTTTTTTGCAGAGAAAGATTGGCCCTGAGCCAACATCTGTTGCCAATCTTCCCGTTTTTTGTTTTTTTTTTCTCTGCAAAGCCCTGTGCATGGCCTTATATCCTAGTTGTAAGTCCTTCTCCTTGTTCTATGTGAGCTGCTGCCACAGCATGGCTACTGACAGATGGGTGGTGTGGTTCCACAACTGGGAAACAAACCCAGGCAGCCGAAGCATGGAGAGCATAGAAGTTTAACCGCGAGGCCATCAGGGCCGGCTCAAATTTTGCTTCTTGATGCTTTTGACACCATATTGTCTTAGGCTGGACAGACTTTCTCTGCCTTGTGAAATTGTATTTATTTTTCAGCCACTACCACCTCAAATTTTATTATCTTTATAACACCTTTCCCGTCTCCCCAGCAAGAGAAAATATATCGTTCCTCTACTTTTCATAAAAATTATTTGTCTCTCTTCTTAGCACTAATTTAATTCTGTTTGGATTATCTTTTGTTCTTCCCAGATCTGTCTCCCTGGTAGATTGCAGTTCCCTGAGGGTAGACTCTTGATGTGAGTCCCCAAACTTGCACTGTATTTTGGCCATTGTCGGAGCTCAGGATGTGTTTTTAAATACATAGTGCATTTGTAACCCAAGCCTCTGGTGACCCACCCACAGTGATTGCTGAAAACTTAATGTTTTCTATTCCAAAACAGCCTTAAACAAGCCTGAGTGCTTTTGGGGGCATTTAGCTGATCTACAGAAAACACAGGCAACTCTAAATTCCCAAGTTTTGGTGGTGAATCTGATCTCAATACCCCGCCCCACCCCCTCAAAGGTTTTTCTTTCCTCTCGATGCACAGTAAGGTATCCAGGTCTGTTGCTTGTCTCCCAGAGGTCATGGGCATCATCTGCCACCCTCTGTGGGGCACCTGCAGCCACTCAGGCAGGCGGGCACTGAAGGCACTTTTTAAACACGTGTTGTATACCTTGAATATATACAATTTTTGTTTGTCAAGTGTGCCTCAATAATGCTGGAAAAAAGCCTGCATTGTTTCACAGGCCAAAAAATACATTACTCCACAAAGTAAATTAAACACACTGCAAGCCAGCAGAGCACGCAGTTCTCAGCAGTTTCCTGAATGTAGGTCTCCATATACAGTAGTCAGCTTTGGTTTGTGAGCGCTAAAGGGGAGAAGGAAAGGAAGCACAAAGAGAAAGATAATTTGGATTCAATTGTTGCGCTTTAAGGGCTTTATATCCAGAGTGAGACATAAGTGGGCCTGGCGTGATGGTGATCCATGGATCTGCCTCACGTAGGAAGGGAGCTATGAGGACTGTAGGAAAAGAGATATGATTGTTGTCAAACTTTTTTTTAATTTGTGGATTATTTCTAGGAAAAGTTTTATATTTGGGTAAACTATGTTTACTGGAAAAGAATAAATTTGCGTGAAATTGTGATTATTCTGGCAAGCCTGGAAAATATGGAAACAGTAAAGACAGTGTTTTCTGTCTTTTTGGATGACACCCCCAGGTGCAAAAGTGTGATCTCAGAGTCATCTTTGATACCCCCATAGTCTTCTATCCTCAAGACCTGTCCGTGTTCTCACACAAATACTGTAAACTATGTCCCTCTCTGTCTCTACAGCTGTCCCTCTTGTCCAAGCTAATACCATCTCTCCTTTGGTCTACTGGACTAGCCTTCTTTCTGGCCCCCCTCTAATTGGTTCTCCACACTGCAGTTAGAGTGATCTTTTTAAAAATGCAAATCTGATTATGCCATCCCCCCACTTAAAACCTTTCAAAGGCTTCCCATTGCTCTTAAGATAAAGACCAGAATCCTTAACGCGTTCTCAAGCTTTCTCTGGTCCCTGCTCGGATCAGCAAACTCATGCTTACCACTTACCATCACTCCTCTCTCTCCAGCCACATTGGCCTTCTTTTGGCAACTCAATTTCACTCTGCTCTTATTGCACTTATCTCAGTTGAGTAAATATTTGTGTAGTTTCTGGTCTAATATCTATGAACTTTGGGGGAGCGGCTACAGGCACCTTCCCTGACTTGCTCGTGCCTGTGTCACCTGCTGATAGCGCGTGAAATATTTTTAAGCAGTGAATGAATTTGTTATCCTGATTGTTTGACCTCAGTAGACTGTGACTTCTTCAAGGGCAGCATATGCCTTAGGCTTATTCATGGGCCTAATCGTCAGCACTGACTGGGCCCAGCCCTGTGCCTGGCACACTATAGGCACTGCGTAAACATGGGCAAGCTGGCTTGTCAGTCACCCTGACTCTAGTCTAGAGCCTTCAGACTCCAAGTGTGATCAGACCAACAACATCAGCGTTGCTCAGGAGCTTGTTACAAATCCAGAATCTCAGGACCCTCCCAGGCCTACAAAATCTGATTCTGCTTTTCTTTTGAGGAAGATTAGCCCTGAGCTAACATCTGCTGCCAATCCTCCTCTTTTTGCTGAGGAAGACTGGCCCTGAGCTAACATCCATGCCCATCTTCCTCTACTTTATATGTAGGATGCCTACCATAGCATGGCTTGCCAAGCAGTGCCATGTCTGCACCTAGGATCCAAACCAGCGAACCCTGGGCCACTGAATTGGAACGTGTGCGCTTAACCGCTGCACCACCTGGCCGGCCTGCGATTCTGCATTTTTGCCACCTAGTACCATTATCTTATTGTTGAGGAGTAGCTTGTGTGTAAAATGTGCTAAATTTAAGTGTACAACTTCATGTGTTAGCTCTTTTACCACTTCCCAGATCAAACGTAGAACATTTCTAGCACCCAAGAGGGTTTCTTCCTTCCTCTTTCCAGTCAATACTCTCTCAGAGGTAACAACTAGTCTTGCTTCTATCTCTTTTAATTAGCTTATTAGATTTTCATGTTCTTGAGCTTATAAAATCCATTATTTTTTACTTAATATTTTCAAGAATCTTCATTTTCACAAAATACCCAGGTGAGCTGTGTGCAGGTTCAAGTGTGAGAAGTGTTGCAATGGAGTGTTCATTCTCACCAACGACTCCACATTGATATCAACTGATGCCTGGGTACCACTCTCGGAGATTCTGATTTAGTTGGCCTTGGGTGAAGCCTCAGCATCAGGATTTTTAAAAAATCCTCAGGGGATCCTAATATGCAGCCCAAATTGAAAACCACTGCTCTAGATCTCCTTAAGCCCTATACTGCACAATTCCTCCCATCTCTCTAATCCGCCCGAGAAAAGGTCATCACCTCTCAGTGGAGCAGATCTCACTTAGAGCAGATTTTGCCTGCTTCCTCGGTTTACTACTTTTCTCATCTCCCACCTTCCCTGGAACCTAGAGAAGACACATTTAAGCCTTTTGCTTTCTGTTATCATCATCCCACGAGAGCAGTGGAGTGCTGGAGCTGGTAATGATGGCCTGTGAAGGCAGGTTTTCTGCTTCTCTTTCCAACTATGCATTCAATGACAACACATTGGTAGCTTGAAATTGGCCGTAATAGGAGTATTTACACCACAGAAATCAGCAAACGCTATCAGTCAGGTTCTGTTTCCTCTCCCATCTCTTCCTGGAAAGCTAGTTTGCCATCAGTCGCTTTCTATAGGTAAATGCTGCTAAGGAGGAGAGCTTAATCTAGTCAAAGTTGTTGTAAGTGGTTGTTCTACTCATCCTTTCAAGCTTTCATTTTTGCCAACCCCTAACTTACCACATGGCAATTAATAATACATTTAAGTAATGTTGACAATGTGTCCACTTCTTTGGGGGTATAAAATGATGGGCAAGGGGCTGGCCTGGTTGTGTAGTGGTTAAGTTCACGTACTCCACTTCGGCACCCCGGGGTTTGGGGGTTTGGATCCCAAGTGCAGACCTACACACCGCTGATCAAGTCGTGCTGTGGCAGTGTCCCACATATAAAATAGAGGAGGACTGGCACAGATGTTAGCTCAGAGCCCATCTTCCTCACCACAAAAAAAGAAAAAAAGATGGGCATGATTACCATGTTTCTTCTATCCAGCTTGGTTGGAAATCCTTAGAATCATGCTTCCAGTAATTATTATTGTCTGCTCTTGGACCATGATACACAGTGTTCTGCTCAGTACATGGACGAGGCAGCAGAAATCAGTGACAGCATTCATTGCTGTGTTTTTGTCATTGAATCGAGTATTCTCTTGGAGTTCTCTTATTTGGTTTCTACTGATCATTGAATGCCACTGATTACAGAGTGATTCAAGATATTTTACAGACATTTGATACGTAAACCTGTGGAGCAGAACCAATAGGACCTAAGATTCTTAGTGGTTAAAAATAAG
The DNA here is from genome assembly GCF_037783145.1 of Equus przewalskii. NCBI lineage: Eukaryota > Metazoa > Chordata > Mammalia > Perissodactyla > Equidae > Equus > Equus przewalskii. The sequence goes on along the minus strand of NC_091845.1, from coordinate 69,496,403 downwards.
ACTTTGGAGTCAGATAGACCTGTGTTTGAATCATGGCTCTCCTACTCCCAGCTGGGTGACCATGGGCAAGTTATGCTGTCTGTAAGTTTCATGTTCCTCATCTGTAAAATGAGTCTAAAAAATACTTTGTGGGATTGTTGCGAGGATTAGTTAAGATGCAACAGACAATGTAGTAGGCTTCAAACCTGACACGTAGTAAAACTTTATTCAGTGTCTTAGGTTAGGTCTCTCTGGAGCAGATCCTGAGACAAGGATTTGGGTGCATATAGTTTGGGAGGTGGTCCCAGGAAATACTGGGGTGGGGGGGGTGGGGACATGAGACAGGGAAGAGATGGAAGCCAATAAAAGGTGCATTATTAAGCAAATTTGTACTTTGAGCAATTGGAACTTAACCCTCCTGGAGAACTCTGAGAAACAATGTAGTAGATATACTTCAGGTGTGTTCCGTTTGTAGATGGAGGAAGCTGAGTTGGTAATCTACCTACCCCTGCCAGTCATTAGTTGAATTCCCCGGCGGTACAACCTGCCATGTGTATGAGCAAAGCAGGATCCAGTGACCATGGAAAGCCCTCAAGCAGAGATGTAGGTGGTGGCAGTTAGAAGTTGGGCTGACACGCGTAGAAATAGTGCAGGGAGAAAGAGACATGGGCAGGCAGCTCGATAAACACTCAATCGCAGTAGCTACATATGGGAGAGTTTCTAGTACCAGAAGTTTGTTTAGCTCAATTACTGTGAGACAGGAAGGATAGTATGGTCAAAGGGGCATTATTAGTTCATCTCCTAAGGTTTGTTCCAGGTCTAATATTCTCAGTGTCTCATGATGTATTTCTTTCTGTGTGTACAAACATTACTGCTTCTGGTAGATTAAAATCGCGCCCACACACAAAACCCTTATGCAGTTGTACTTTTCGTCCTGTGGGGATGGGAAACAGTACTGTTGTAGCCATTTAGCTCTAGTACGACAAAGCACAGATTTATCTAGAGTCATTATGGCTCAGTGGAAGGACCACAGGATGGAGAGTCAGAAGATCTTTGTGGGTCTTAGCTCAGTCACTTACCATTTGCGTGGCCTTTGAAAGGAGCAAAAACTCCCTGAGTCTCCACTGAAAGGAGTAAGTTACCTGCTCGATGTGATGAGAAGCACGTGGAACGGTGCTTTGAAAGGGAGTTGTCTCCGATGCTGAGGTTTACAGGAGTGGGTAAGTCTTCCATCAGCCACCAGAGCAAGGTGCTTCTGGTTGCTTTTGGCAGCATTCCTGGATTCCCTGCAGGGCTTGGGGACTACTTTACTGCAGTAATTTGTGGCCTAAAGACACAGCGAATCTAATGAGGCACATTAGACACATTGATGTAAATTGGCTGGTTCCAAGGATTCTGTGCAGCCCTTGTCATCAATGGAGAGTGTGGCTTCAACTGCTTTGTTCAGTTTCCTCCTGGAAAACAGTGTTGATGTCAGCATCTCTGACTCCTCGAATATTTCCTTGGCTTCTTAGAGGTGAAGGAAAAGAATTGATGGCAAATTCTTCCTTCTTCTCAAATCCAAGGAATGATCATGTGAGATTTGAGGAATGGAAGGTTTCTTTGCCCTCAACATACCTACCGCTGTATGAATTAAGTTCTGCTCATATATAGGGTAACGGTTTTGAGCTGCAGTAGAGCCCCCTTATCTGTGGGGGAAACGTTCCAAGATGCCCCAGCGGGGGCCTGAAACAGCAGATAGTACCCAATCCTATGTACACTGTGTTTTTTCCTATACATACACACCTATGACCAAGTTTAATTTATAAATTAGGCATAGTAAAAGACTAACAACAATAACAAATAATAAAATAGAACAATTATAACAATACACTGTAATAAAATTTACCAAAGATCTTATCAACCTCAGCATATGATTTTTTTTCTTTCCTTATTAAGTTGAGAAGTTTCACCTTTTCACTTGAAGAAGGCACTTTACAGCTTCTCTTTGGCATATCCGAATTGCCAGCATCGCTACTCTTGCACTTGGGGGCCATTATTAAGTAAAATAAGGGTTGCTTGAACACAAGCACTTCAACACCCGACAGTCGATCTGGTAATAGAGACGGCTACTAAGTGACTATGGAGTGGGTGGCGTATACAGCGTGGATATGCTGGACGAAGAGGTAGTTCATGTCCTGGGCGGGATGGAGCAGGACAGCGCAAGATTTCAGCACGCTGCTCAGAATGGTGTTAAATTTAAAACTTACGAATTGTTTATTTCTGGAATTTTCTGTTTAATATTTTTGGACTGCTGTTGACCATGGGTAACAAACTGTGGGAAGTGAAACCGTGCCGATAAGGGAGGACCACTGTACTGAACAAATTATAACTGGGTAAATATTTAGGTGGAAGACTTTGGAATGCCAAGAATTTATTGCATATTTAGAACTTTAAAAATGAGTATTAGATATATATGCATGATGTATGAAAATAAGTCTTGGTCTTTTCTCTTTTTTCTATCAATATGAATTTTTTTTTACATAAAAACAAACGAAAATCTCATACAAGCAGATACTAGTAATGTACCACCAATGATCCCAACAATGAAATACATAAATAAAGGGGTAATTATGATCCTCTTTAACCATAAACTCTGATCGTGGTAAAGAGGATAAGAAGTTGTTTATAATAATTCAGCATATAATAATTATATTTGGGAAACCAATCCTTCTTTTCTGTGACTTCAGTTTCTAAATCTAGCGCTTCATTTTTGCAACTTGAAGGACGTGCGTGTGTTTTCATCCAGTGCATAGGTGTGCAATGAATAACTGTAGCTTGACTGGACCCTTCTGATTTCTGGTATTTTCATTAACTTATCTCTATGACAATCTATATCTTTGCTAGCGTTTTCACTAAATTACATTATATATGTAAGATATTTCTCTAGTTTAAAATTTCTCATCTGTTAAGAGATCTGAATGGATAAAGTCTTAGTGGTAAGAGAATTTATCTCATAAGTTACATTGGTAAATGAAGCTAAGAGATGTCAATGTTGCAAGTTTCCAGAGCATTCAGTGGTCATATGATAGACATTTTAAAGAACCATCTGGAGGAGATGCTTGAAACTAAATAGTGTAGCATTGCTTTCTCTGTGTGTGTGTGTGTTTGACGGGTGTGGTAGGTGGCGAGGTGGGGAAGAGGTAATTTCTTTTTCTTTTTTTTTTCCAACTTGAGAAAGTTTATTCTAGCCGGGAAATTACTTTTTTTTTCAATTATTTTATGGAGGTCCCATTGGTTTATAACATTGTGTAATTTCAGGTGTCCATTATTACATATCAGTTTCTGAATAGATTGCCTCGTGCTCACCACCAATAGTCCAGTGTTTTTCCGTCACCACACTTATGTGCCCCTTTATACCTTTGGCCCACCCCCCATCTCTTTCCCCTCTGGTAACCACTAATCTGTTCTCTCTATCCATGTGTTTATCTTCCACATGTGAGTGAAACCATGCAGTGTATGTCTTTATCTGGCTTATTGCACTTAACATAATACCCTCAAGGTCCATCCATGTTGTTGCAAATGGGATGATTTTGTCTTTTTTATGGCTGAGTAGCATTCCATAGTGTATATATCTATATCTATATCTATATCTATTATCTATATCTATATCTATATCTATATCTATATCTGCACTGCATCTCCTTTATCTATTCATCAGTTGATGGGCATTTGGGTTGCTTCCATGTTTTGTCTATTGTGAATAATGCTGCAGTGAACATAGGGGTGCACAGATCTCTGAATTATTGATTTCATGTTCTTGGGATAAATACCCAGTAGTGGGATAGTTGGATTGTATGGTAGCTTCTTCCTTGAGTGATTTATTGTCACACATAAATTTACTAGATTTTCAGCATGGATGTCACTTTAATTGCAGGTCCTGGATGAGGTGTGAGCTTCTCTTAGCTTGTGCTACTTTTCACAGCCATGAAAGGAAAAGGTGTGATGGCCAATTATTACTGTATCTCATTTGTTACTGTAACAACCAAATGGTGTCTTGCTTGAACATCAGCTTGTGTGGTAAAGATTTCTTTCCAGTGACTTGATCTACTTATTAAACAATTGAATTACAACTTTGGGTGAAAGTGTCACTTTTCATTCATTCTCTGCTGCTGTCAGACTCTCGTATACAACAGGAGATTCTGGTCTTTGTACCTCTCTCACTGTGTCTTCTTAACTTGACCCCTTTAACTCCTGGATACTTGAATATTGTTGCTGGACAGAATTCGTTCATATTTGATTTGCATCTTTAAAGACTGTTGGGGAAAAGAATGAAGTAACTTTCACCTAAAAGTGGGCTTATCAAGAATTATAATGTTTTTCCTTTATTACCTATTAATTTTTTAGTGTTGGATGTTTATTCCTTTCAGATATTTAGAAGCCAGTTGCCAAATCCTTCGCCAGCCATTATAAAACCAGGTCATTTCCTTCAGCTCTAACTCAGAAGTAATTTCCTCGATCATTTGTATGATTTTTTCCCCCCTGAGATTCCCTTAATTACTTTCCTCCTGGGTATTTTGCAGCCTGATGCTAGGCATAATTTCTGACATTCATCTTAGGAGACTACTTTGGGGAGAGAATTTTTTTCTCTTTTTTCTTCTTTTCTTCTCCTCTCCTACTTTTCCTTCTGTACTGTCTTTAAAAAGAAAAAACAAAAACCAACCAAAACACTTCTTTATCTTACAGAGTCTCAGACCCACATTGCCACACACAGGTTCATCTCTTGAAGGGAAAATTGCTTGGGTGAACTTTGTCAAAGCTTTCCGTTGTCATTATTGAGTTTTTTTGTTTGCTTGTTTTTATATGACCCAAACCTTTTGTTCTGATTGGAAAAGTAAATCATGGTCATAGTATTAAAAAACGTTAAATGTCATAAAAATAAATCTCCCTCCCACCCCAGACTCTCGACCTCAGCCTTCTTTCCCAGATGCTTCTGCTGAAGTGATAGATAATGTTGACTTGAGTAAACAAAACCTTCTTAAAGGAGGAAAAGATGAGACAGTTATTTCCTAGTATCTTTAACTGCATCATTACTTTTATTTTTCAAATAAGTAATTTTCCAAATTCAGTAATTTGTGGCCTGAAGACACAGTGACTCTCGTGAGACACATTAGACACATTGATGTCAATCAGCTGGTCCCAAGGAGTCTGCGCAGCTCTTGTCTTCAATGGAGAATGGGGCTGCAACTGCTTTGCTCCGTTTCCTCCTGGAAAACAGTGTTGATATCAGCATCTCTGACATCCCGGAATATTTCCTTGGCTTCTCAGACATGAAGGAAAAGAATCCATGGCGAATGCCTGTATAATTTCATTCTCCCTTGTTCTCAAATCCAAGGAATGATCGTGTTAGATATGGGGGATGGAAAGTGTATTTGCCCTCAGCATGTCTACCACTGTGTGAATTAAATTCTTCTTGTATACAAGGTATTGGTTTTGAATTGCTGAACAAATTACAGCTGGGCAACTATTGAGGTGGAAGACTTTGAAATTCTAAGAATTTACTGCGTATTTTGAACTCTCAAGAGCTTTTTTCCTATAGATTAGAGTTACTTGTGACTCTTCTAGAAAGACCAAGGATTGAATGTTATATAGAAGAGGACACAGGGGAGAGAGTGGAATGAAAGATCATTCCCTTTTTTAAAAAGACTGATAGTGACAGCTTATTAAGATTTTCTTTAACCTAATAATGTATCTTAGAGTTCTTTTTATATCAACATCCACAAGTGTACTTCATTCTTTGTTGCAGCTGCAGAGTATGGATAAGCTATAATCTGTTTTACCTGCCCCTTATCAGTGGGCATTTCAATTATTTCATGTGTTCATTCATTCATTTTGGCTGTTACAATCCATGCTGTAATGATTATACTTATTTTATGCCATTTCCTCATAACCTGGTATGTATTTGCCGGATAGGTTCTGTGCATCCTCGCCATAAATGTTTATGGATGCAGATATATGTTCATAACGACTACTTGTATACACAAACAGAAGCACTAAGAACATGCAGTTCTGCACCCTGATTTCCTCACTTTCTAAAATACTGTAGGATATTGACAGGTATGGAGCCACCTCATTCTTTTCAGGTTACCTTGCCTTTGCTCTCTATGGGTGTAGATGTCAGGGTGTTTACTGCTAGGCTGAAGGCATTCTGGGCCCGTGGAAGAAACCTGGGTAGATTTCCCTGTGTAGGAGACAAACTGAGCTGAAGAGGTTGGCGCCAGCAGCACCCAGGCTTGTCATAGCTCGGAAGCCTAGGCTGGTAGCAATGGGAGAAACCATGGTGTACATGAACCCAACCCCTCATTCTCAACGTGGAGAGACTGGGCGTTGAGGGAAAGTCAGTCTCATGCTGGGTCACTTACTCCAGTGAGGGACAGAACCTCCTAACTCACCACCCAGGGCTTTTGCTCCTACACCAAGGAAACCTACGTGTTTGTCTCTGTATTTCCTGCAGGCTGACTTTCTTGTTGTTGTTATTTCTCATGACCTTGACTGGGTTCTCCTGACTTGTAGATTCAGAGTTGAAAGGGGCATTTAAGCACCATCTCATTCAACCCCCAGAACCTAGTTAAAATTTGACAGGCAGTTCGTCTTGCAAGAGAGATTTTGCCAACTTCTCAAAGGCCCCAATCTCAATTTGATCATAGTTTCAAAACCATTGCTAAAAATTAATGATGTAATCTTTGGGAAAAAATATATGGCTCTCTGTCTTTCTCTCTCTCGCATTCCTTTTGAAGAGGCTGAGGTGATGGAGAAACAATGGGCATACACGCCTGGCCCTGTTGACATCGCATGGGCCGGGGAGAAGCCAGCAAGCAGAGACTTTTTTTCTGCCAGTGATGACCTTAATGAATCATCACATCCGAGTTGGCCCTTTTCTCATTAGAGGCAGGGAACAGAAGTTGCTGCTTGGTGTCTTTTCTTAGCTGAATCTGCTTCCAGACAAACAAGTCATCTGTCAGAATGCTGAGCTGAGAGTGCCATGGTGAGAAGTTGAGAAGTCAGTATATATGCATATGTGTGCGATAGATGTGTTTGAATGTGCATGTTATATGTGTATATACATGTGCATTTACTGTATATGTGTATGTACATAAAGCACATATATGTGTGTATGTGCATAAATGTGGGCATATACACATATATGTACATACATATGTACGCACAATAGATTTTACATATAGCTGTGAAGGGAAGCAGAAGATAAGGACTCTCTTCCAGGGAGAAAAAAGGAAAAGGAGACTAAGAAGATTTGAGAACAGAAAGTTCTGACAAAACCAAGGTTATTTTTCTTCCTAAAGTGAAAGATCTCCCGCAGGACAGATTCTTTCCAAATACCCGCTTTCTACCACAAACAGGATTTTAATGGCAACCCTTCCCCTGTCTGTTTACATGGGGCATCTCCACTGATTCTGGTTGCCATGGTAATTCAAAGCAACTGGTCTGGCCCTGTAGTTTGCAATAACATATTTCCAGTAGTCAGGGTAAAGAGCCCAGAGAATGCACTTTTTATGGCTTGGCACCTTGCTAATCTATGCTGAATTCTTAGGGTAAAAAATCAATGTTATGCTTGGTGAACCAGTTTCTTCTGACAAGATAAGTACTTTTGACATCTCTGCTCTTCCCAGGTAATTGTTAAATAGATATGCAGATTAAATTGACCTTAGAGATAAACATTCACACTCATTCCTCTACTCTTAGAACCAGTCAAAACATTCCCTCCAGATTTCTTTGGAATAGATTCCCATATGGGGAGAAGTCATTCGGTACCCTGGATTGAAAGCATTGACTCTGGAATCAAATTGCCTGGGTTTGCATACCAGCTCTGCCACTCACTGGCTAGGAGACTTTGAGAAAATGACTTAAACTTTTTAATTCTCAGCTTTCTTGTCTGCCAGTAGGGATGATAATAGTTTCTATCATTTATGGTTGGACTGAAGAATAAATTAATTGATATATGTAAAGCGATTAGAATTGTGCCTGGTTCATACTAGCAGCTCTTATAAATATCAGATATCATCATTCATCATCATCATTACTTACTTCAATTACTATTATTACATTTAATTCTTGGGGAAAAATTGACACTTTTTTCCATCCTGCACTTAGATGAGCTCTGGGGAGAAGAAAAATAACAAAGTCCATAGAACAGAGCTTGGGTAGAACTTTGAAATCACACGAGTTCTTTTGAGATCTCCTAAAAATCTTCTTGAACACATCTGATAATCTCCAACCTTTCTTTTCTTCTCCTAAACTCAGGTTTTGGTAGCTTTTAAGGTGGCTGTGATACCGCTCATCAGTTGTGTGAAATGACTCTTCTCCAAGTCCCTAGAAACACTGAGAGTTTGTGCTAAATCACACTCTGCTATCATAACCAGTTGGAGTTTTGGAGCCAAACGATGAGTTAGGGATGGTGTGTGCCTGTGTTGAGGAAGAAGTTGGGACTTAACCTGAGTTGTAGATCTTTGTTGTTTTCTAATTCTCTTTTTAAAAAGTATATGAGAAGGCTGAGAGTTCGGGGAAAGATTGAGTAAAACCCATAAAATTAGTGCTTTATTGCCAGGCTTTCTTTGTAACCTATTATCTCAGATGGTAGATCTGAGACGAGTCTATTGGGAGCATCTGGTCCAAACCCCCCCTCCTCTCTGTCACATATATGGAGGAGGAAACAGAACCCTAAAACATGAGTGGCTTGCCCAAGGTAACCTGGGGAGGGAGGGACAAAGACAGGATGAGAACCCAGGTGACCTGCTTAGTTTAGAGCTATCTTCAAAAGTAGAACTGTTCATGGTATGAGTCCTCTGTACCATTTGGCCTATTATCCATTGTCATCCTCTTCTAGGTCCTGGTCTCAGCTGTAGGAATGACCTCTTAGCCCTCTGACACTGTTTGAAGATTCTGCTCAGAGGTGAGGGGCATCCTTTGTCCCATGACAGCAGCAGCTTCCTGTGGGGAGCAGTGTTTCTCTTGTGGAATTCCAACAGGAAAGACTAGCATTCTATGTCCTAAATAATGCCATCTACTTATTTAAAAGGGAACCAAAGGTCGCTGGGGATTGGCATTTGTTCTAGCTCTATGTACTTACTTTACCTCAGACAAAGAAACTCTGATTCTAAATTCTATGATGAGGCTCTGAGTTAGCCAACCAAACTTGGGGAATTCACCAGGCAGAGAGCTATAGACTTTTCTATCATACTGGAGTGTATGCTTATTGGCGGCAGTGAGAGCTTTGTGTGCCAAGGGAGTGTTGATGTATAACCCTTAGTCTTTCCATTGACTTCAAAGCCTGTGAGAGAATGGTGTTTACTGTCTCTCAGAGGATGGACATTTCTTTTTGTTTTGTATTTTCCTTTTCTTTTTCTCCCTAGGATAGGAAGATAGGAAGTTTCATTAATCCCAATTCTGACCTTTTGCTATCATGTGTATTTTCTTCTCTTAAGTATATGTGCTTTGCCATTCTCTCATCCATTTCTTTATCTATCCATTTATTCCACAAACATTCACTAAGCATCTGCCAAGGGCCAGGCACAGAACTAAGTGAGGGGGGCACAGAGGCAAACAAGAGCCCATCCTGCACCGTGAGGAGTCCACAGGCTAGTGGGAGGGAGGTAAGTAAGTGTTTTCACTGTGTGCTCAGCAGATAGTGCTTCATAAATGTTTGATAAGTTAAATTGAATCAAACAGTAAAAATTGAATTTTGGGGATTACTTTGCAAGATATTTCAGGTCTGTAGTCTACCTGAGGGAATATTTTCTATCTTCTAGTCCAAGTGAGGAAGTATTTCAGATCTTCTAGTCTGCTGATGATCAACTTTTTGTTGCTGTTGCTTTTGGACATAAGGTCAATTCAAGAAGTAAATTCAATAGTAATTTCCTCATTGATTTCTCATGAAAAATATTTTGATGTTAAAAGAAAAAACTAATCTAAGAGTATACTTTTACTCAACACTACTCCAAAGAGGCTTCAAATAGTCAATTTTGAATTGTTTTAATAAAGCCTGAATGTGTTTTATTTTTATTTATCTTGAAGCTGCTGTATACTCTGAGGCTTGAGGGGACAAGGAGTGAGAGAGGTTACTGGGACTATAGAAAATACCTGCCATTGTACAGGGAGATGTCTGTTAGGAGCTTCGACTTTAGCTCAGCTAGAGGAACATGACCAACCACAGTGCTCCAGAAGGAAGGAGGCTGGGGAATAATGCTCACTCTCTTGCTTTTCACTCCCCTGCCAGTGCCTCCCATTGACTGCATCTAGCAAGGAACCAGAGGGCAAGGGAACCACTGATGTAGCCAATACAGCTCAGATTTCCAGGCAATCCACCAAGGGAGCAGAGGGTGGAGTATGCATTTGGAGGGACAAAGAAATCTATAGCATAGGAGGGTTTTAGTAAATGAATCCAGATAACCCTCTGTGGCCTAAAAAAGGAAGGCATTTAAACTTGTAAGGGCTGTTTGCTCATCAAAGCTTAATGTAGTGACTGGGGGTTTTGAATCCAATGATGTCTTAGAAAATCAGAGAAGCAGTCAAGAGGTTGCTGTTCCATGGCACAATAAATATGATTACAAATGCTTTGCTGGTCCTCCCATTGAGACATGGAATCTAATTCCTTTCCATCTCAGCCAGATATGGTCTTTTTTGATCAATAAATTTCAGCAGAAGCAATGTTCTGGGACTTCCAAGTTTACATCCTAAGAAGCCTTACAGATTGTGCCTTGGAACACTCTCTCTGGGAACCTTGGTCCACCATGTAAGAAATCCAACCACCTGGAGACTGCCATGTGGGAGTAGGTCCTTCATGTAACAGAACCAGGTGAGCCCCACCTTCCAGCTATCCCCACCAAGGTGCCAGACATGTGAGTGAAGCCATGTTGGACTCTTTAGACCAGCCTCCTCACCAGATAAACACCACTGAGTGGCCTGCTTTATGCCACATGGAACAGAAGAATCACCCAGCAGAGCCCTTCCCAAATTCCTGACCTATAAAACCCATGAGGAACATTAAAATGTTTGTTGTTTTAACCCACTAATTTTGGGGGCAGTTTGTTAAGGAAGAGATAATTGGGAAATGCTCTTACCTTCTCAAATTGATGATTTTCACACATCCTCTATCCACATTAATAATGGGAGGTAACCACAACCCTTCATAAACCCCTATACGCACATTTACTAACGCATACAACTTTAACTTTACAGTTCTGGATAAGTGATCTAGCCAGATAATTGACTCTAACGTGAAGCTGTTGATTCTAATTGGATTTTGATTTCTGGAAAAGGAGAAAGCAGTAAAGAGCAGCACCACTGGATAATCCAGAAAGTGCAGCATGGGGAAAGATGATCACCTCATCACCTCCAGTTGTCTTTAAATAAAAGTTTAATTTTAAGAAATTATAATAAATTATATGCCCCTTGCCTCGATGCTCCATCAAGAAAACAAACATAAACATTTTATTTGTCAGAGTGAACTTTGAGATTAGACCATTTTCTAAGAAAAAAATGCAGCTAGGAAATGTACAGCTAATGAAACTTAATCGGGAAAAGGAACTAATACTTATTGAGCATAGCAGTGGTCAGAATACACTGTAGTTTTCCACTGTAACAAGCCCCAAATCTCAGTGACTTGATACAAGAGAAGTTTATTTCTTGCTCTTGCCCCAGCTGAGCTTGGTGTGTACGGGGAGTGTGTCTCCACTCACTGAAATTACTCAGAGACCCATGACAGCTGAGGCCTCACCTCAATGTGTGCTTCTGCCATCTCCAGAGCTTGGGAAATGGCAGCTCACATCTGACTCTTAAAGCTTCATTTGGAGTGAAACAGATGACTCCTATTCCCGTTTCACTGGCCCAAGGAAGTCATGTGGCTGCACCCAATTTGAAGATGGCAGGGAGGTTTACCTGGAAGAAGGAAGAAATAGAGACCTTTGGTGAGCAGCACCAATTATGACCACAAGCATCTATTATGGGGCAGGCACTCTGCTGGGCTTGTCTCACTGAATTCTAATGAAAGTCCATTTTATAGGTGGAAAACAGGCCTATGGAGATCAAGCAACTTGTCTATGGTCACAGCCTAATAATTATAGAGGAGAGCCGGCAACCCAGCTCCTTAGGTGTGATTCCCAAGGGCATAGTATTTTTTTGACATGATGCATATCAAGCATATTCATATCATTTAGGAACTAGAAAGGGCAAAAGGAAGTGAGGAATATTTGGTAATTGTATTTGTATTTTTGGGTCACTTTCATTTTAAGAAGTCATTTTGCTTCCCCTTAGACCTGTGTTCTGAGATAATTGGTAAGTTACGGAGTCCTCACTGTGTTCAGGGCACTGTTCCTGGTCTGTGAAGAGAAAGAAAAAAACCAGAACACAGCCTCCTGTATCCTCGTAGAATTTATTATACTGTAGGAAAAAAGAGACATCCTTTAAAAGAATAAGGATTCCTTTTATATACAATTAGCAAAGCCTTGGAACTTGTTCAGGTATAAACGTACATTGTTCCAAGCAGAGTTTAGAATAATTATTCTTAGATCTTTTGAATTAGGGACTCTTTCGAGAATCTGCCGAGAGCTATTCTGTCTCCTAGGAAAAATGTCTTACATTCTTGCAAATTCTTTACAGTTTCAGGGGCTCCATAGATGCATTCCCCACCAGAAGCTCATCCATTTGCCTAAGACTCCATGGGTTAGATACTCAAGTATAAATGTTTAATTTCTTAGAACAGCACCTTCTACCTGTTAGGTGCTCAATAAACATTGTTGGATGAATGGAAAGAGAAGGAGGGAATATTTGGGATACAGCTCTAATACGTACTCTTCCTTGTGTGGCTGTCACTCAAAAGACTGGTCTGTACTTTGCTCTGGGCATCTGAGCGCATTTTTCGTTGTTGTTCATAGCATGAGAATTGGGCCCAGAGGAACTGAGAGAAGATCAAATACTGAGTGAAAATACAGCAATGGACTGATTATAACTGTCAGAGTTGGCCATCAGAGTGGTTGTTGGAACATGTAACACATTCCGAGGGAAAGATGTGTCATCATCTACCCTTGACTGAGTGCCTGCTAAGCACTAAGCACTTGGTCACTGGGGAAATAGAAAGTAAAGGGAGAATTCTGGTCTTGAGAGGCCCCCTAGTCTAATGGATAAAACAGAATAACTACCCATGTGTGTTGTGAGAATAGGCATAATGGAAGCATGAGCAACCTGCTATGGGAGCTAAGAAAACGACAGCGCCTTGAGGAGTGACTAGGAGTAAAGGGTGTTCCTGGGCCCAATTCCAATGTGTGTGGTGTGGGGGTGCTTCCCTGAAGCAAGAAGAAATTCTCAGACGCCAACAGAGTGTCCAAGAATTCAACTCAATTCTGACAGTATCTACCTGGAGATAGCATCAGATTCCACAGGTTGAGTGCTCAGCTGCAAGTCCACGTTATCACCTGTGCTTCTGACCAACTGGCTATAGATTGGAAGTTCCAACAACCCACTCCTTGGACTTCAGATGCCAGTCATAAGTCTAGGTTGTTACCTGTGCTTCTGACCAACTGGCTATAAATCAGATGTTCCCACGACCCCTTCCTTCTTTGGGTTTGATTAATTTGCTAGAGTGGCTCACAGAACTCAGAGGTACATTTTACTTGCTAGATTATGGTTTATTATAAAAGGATATAATTTAGGAACAGCCAGATGGGAGAGACGCATTAGGCAAGGTATGGGGAAAGGATTTGGAGCTTCAGTACCCTCTCCACATGGACCACTCTCCCCCAGATCTCCACGTGTTCACCAACCTGGATGCTCTTCGAACCTTGTCTTTTTGGATTTTTATGGAGGCTTTATCACTTAGGCATGATTGATTAAATTACTGACCATTTGTGATTGAGCTCAATCTCCAGACCCTCTCTCCTCCCTGGATATCATGGGGTGGGACTGAAAGTTTCAATCCTCAAATTACATGGCTGTCTGCACTGGCAAACAGGCCCCATCCTTGGGTGCTTTTCAAAAGTCACCTCATTAACATAGCAAAAGACACATTTATCACTCTCAACACTTAGGAAATTCCAAGGGTTTTGGGAGCTGTGAGCCAGGAACTGTGGACAAAGACCAAATATATATGAAAAATATATTTTGGTCATCTGAATGGCCAAATCTATATTTTTCTTATAAGTCACAAGGAGTTTCCCAGTTAGAAGGGTTGTCTAGTCAAATGGGAACACCAAAGACATGGACATTTGCATGTGCATGGGATTCTGAGAATTTCAAGAAGTTAGGTGTTCGTTTTTTTTTCTGAGTAGGAAAATAGTAATGGTCTTTCATAGAGGATGGATTACAATGGTAAGAACGGAAGGCAGGAGACCTGTTAAGTGGTGATCAAAGTAAGGATCTTCCCAGGGGCCAAGGGTATTCTTCAATGAACCGTCTCCCCACAGGTTAGTACTCCCCAGCAAGCCTAGAATATAAGAGGTGCATTTGCTGGGTGAAAGACTGAGTGACTAATGAATGAGACAATCTAGATTTAGCCAGTTGGAATGGCGATAAGTTAATACAGTGAGAAACATTTTGGAAGTAGCATGGGTAGGTCTTGGTGAGGTGTATGCAGTGACAGACCTGGGTCTGGGTAGGGAAAAAGGAGAAGGGAGAGAGATAAATGGAAAATTGTTCTGAGATATTTAGTTTGTGTGACTTTTGGTGATGTCGCCTCCATGGTCTCTACTCTTTCACCTGCTGGTCCTTCTTTAAGGCCATGTTTTGAGGGTTGTAGTGAAGGACCATATGCCCCCTTCAATCCTACATGTTTTGCCTTCAGTCTTCTAGGTTTGGATCTTGAGAGTCAGGAATAGACAGCAGAGAAGGGATGGGAGGATGCCTTTGGAGAAACATGACATGCTTGCTTGTAATGGAGTAATACATTGAATACATACTTTAATGACTGCTTCCTTTCAGCCAGAGATCCTGGCTGACCATTCACGTCATTGGAAAGGCAGTAATTCAGCACACTCACTGTGTAAGTGGCCCAACCCCATTTCCTTCAGCCTTACGATAATGCATATTTCCTGAGCACTACTTTGGAAGTATTCCTGGATCAGGCGATATCACATATGTTTGTTCCTCACGGCAACACTGGGAGTTAACCAGAATCACCACTGTTTTAGCCAGTGATGAAACTAAGGCTCAGAGTGATTAAGTTACCTGCCTAGGGTCACAGAGGAGCTACTGAAACTCAATCCTTTAGGATGTAAGGGAGTTTAAATTCTAATACAGCACTGTGAAATGATTCCTTAAGGAAAAAAGATTATTCTATGAGTCATAGTTATTCTAAAGAAGTTTTTTTGTTCTCTCTCTGCAAAAGCATGTTCGCATGGAGCAAAGTGCCTGCACGAAGATCTCGGTGATCAGGATTTTAGTCGTAGTTCTTCCCTTACCTGCCTCCCTCTGTGGCTTTGGAGCAGTCGTTGAACATTTCTGGACCTCTGTTTCCCGTGACATCTCTCTGAGGTTGTCTCATCCATCTCTAACATTTTGACTAGCCATAATAAACTACGTTGCTTTTTCTGATATAAATTATGGTAATGAGACTAAACTGTTTGCAATAAATTGTGTGGGTTGGAAGGTAAATCAAATATCACATGAAAATAAGCACTTTCAGATGATACTCTCAGCATTTTCAAAGCAATAAGGGTTTCTGAAGTAACATGATTATATATTGTGCTATTCAGCATGAGCGGCTCGCTCTCTCTCTTTCTCTCTCCGTGTCTCTCTCCTATGCCTCACACAGTGTGTTGTCAGGTTCACAATTCTTTTCTTTTCAAGGTTGTTTGTGAGTCATTTTGATGACCTGAATCTTTAGAAGCACCCCATAGTATGACGTATTACTTGAATTTGCTATTGGATTTTAGCAGTCAGAAGATGTATTTCTTAAAATAATGGGGTTAGTCATTCGAAAGAAAGAAGGTTCTGTTAGGCATTCATATTCATAGCTCACTGTCTTTGGAATTCAGAGCACCGTAAGGGACATTTTAATTTAGGAGGTTTTGCATGTGAGTGAGTGGGGGGTGCAGTAAAGGGGAGCAAAAGGAGATCACCCTAAATTGCATCTGAGAGTGGAGAACATTCTTTGCAACCTTCCGTTATTTTTCAGAGAGGCGCCGTCATGCTTGGGTGTCGTAGGCAGTTACACAAGTCAGCTAGACTGGGTGAAGGGGAGGTTTTTTTCCCCTTTAATTGGGTATTTCAGTTTCCTCCTTCCCATAGTCGGATGGTGTGTTCCACAGTTCACAGTGGTCCTTGAATGAGAATGTGTAGGAAGCTGGTGGCTGTACCTTGGTGCCACCTCTGACGCTCTGTTCAACTCAGGCAGATTGGCCTTGGTGATTGTCAATCTGTTCTGAAGGGACTGTGTTTGAGTTTGTGATTTTTCTCTCATGGGTTTTGATTAGAACCAGCCTGCCTTTTCTCTCCCACCCTCCTGGCCCCCCTGCTAAGCCTGGGTGTTGCAATATTTCCCTGAGTCATTTCCCCGTTATTTGACATTTTTGATGTCTTCAGTGCCTGGTAACGACTGGTTCCTGTGGACCTCTGGACTCTTTACCCCCACCCCTCCAAACTTCTTTGCTAATTGTTGGCCTTTTGGTTTATGCTCAGAGGACTCTTGCCTGATTGACAGCCTGTGGCCAGTTTGCAGTCAGGAAATTGGGCTACAGGGACCATTTATGGAGGCTTCCCTGCTCTAGACAATTTACTTGCATTTATCTCAATGTATTCGTTATACAACCCTCTGGGAACACAGGGTACTTATTATGAACTCCATTTTATACATAGGAGAATTAAACCTTAGAAAGGTATGTAGATTGTCAAAGGTCACACAGCTGGTATATAGGAGAGCTAGAATTTCACTCCAAATCTCTGATTTATGAGTCTGGGATAGAGCAGTGGTTCTCAAGGATCAAGTGTGTCAGAATCCCCTGGAGGGTTTGCTGAAACAGCTTCCTGGGTCCTTGCCCCATGTTCTGAAGCAGCAGGTCTGGGGAGGGGAGTTGGAGATTTGCATTTCTAGCATGTTCCTATGTGATGCTTTTGCAGCTGGTCTAAGGACCACACTGAGAACCACTGGTGTGAGTACAAAAACTGATCCTAGAGTCAGTCTGCCTGGATTCAAACATAGGCTCCATTACTAACTAAGGGCGGGAACTGGGGAGCATCACTTGGTGTCTGAGTTCCTTATTGCTCCTCTCTACCTGCCTCATAGAGCTGCAGTGAGGATTACGTGAGATAAAACATTTCAAACGCTCATGGAGTGCCTGGGATCTAGACGTTGCTCTATAAAGTTTCCTATTATCATTCTTATTAAATTAGGCTGCCAGGACTCCGCTAGTCTTGCTCATGCTCTGAGACATCCTATGTTCTCTTTTTGAAGTCCTGTTATTTGTTTGTTGCACCCACGTTGTTTTCTGTGAAATTCTGCTGTATTCTTTCTCTCCTTCTTCAGCAATTACCGCCCCTAGCTCACATCTTTGTCCCTCCAACCAAAAGTGTGGTGTTGAGAAGCTTCCACATCCACATGGGTGGGATAAAACTTCCAACCTTCTGGCTTTGCAACTTCCAGCTCAGCCTTATCTCCCGCTGTTCTCTGCCTCATCCACCTTTTGGCACAGAAGATGCAGTAGAATCGTTTGGTTTCAGAACTCTCCTAGAACAAGTTCCTTGAGGACGGGGGCTGTGTGCAACAAATCTTTGATCCTCTGCAATGCCTCCCACAGTTAGCAGGACCCTAGCAAATATCTGGTGAGTGACAACTGAGTGAGGGAGTTGGAAGGCATGAGGTCAGAAAGAACTTTGCCACCTGGGGTGGATTATTTTCCTGTTAGGAGTTTTGCTTTCCTAAAGGAAAGGCTTGAATTAGAATAAAAAATTTTTAAGGGGCCGGCCCAGTGGCGCAGCTGTTAAGTTCGCACATTCTGCTTTTCGGCGGCCTGGGGTTCACCGGTTCGGATCCCGGGTGCGGACATGGCACCGCTTGGCAAAAGCCATGCTGTGATAGGTGTCCCACATATAAAGTAGAAGAAGATGGGTACAAATGTTAGCTCAGGGCCAGGCTTTCTCAGCAAAAGGACGAGGACTGGCAGTAGTTAGCTCAGGGCTAATCTTCCTCAAAAAAAAATTTTTTTTTGAATGCATACCTTTTCAGTTACATCTGCACACTCCCCAGGTCAAATGATTTCCCATTCAGCAGTTTGGTAACAATGCTGATAACCGAAGGCTCTGTGCATGCTCCTCTTTAGCTTACTTTACAGTAAAGTTTTCCTTCCTATGTACCTTCCTGATGCTGAAATGGAATGCGGGACATGCTAGTGTACACTGCGGAGATGTTTTTTTTCCCAAATCCTCATGACTCAATTCAAGAAGCTATTATATTTGTCCCAGAATCAGGCTGACAGGCATGGGGACACTGTTATTGTTTGGTAAGGGTTGCTTTTTTAATAGTTTGGAGGATGCCCTAGATGTATTCTGACAAGAGTAAGGTTCTAGTGGGGACGTGCTCTGATATTAGCTAAAGATGTCAGCAGTTTCTCACTGAGTTCCAGTGTGGGGTTATTTTGCATCCCAGCTCAGTCTAAATAGGAGGTGGCATTGAACTAGCAGAGAATGCCTTGCATGCAGCGTGACCTAACACCCCATTCGGGATCAGTGTGGCCATAGAAAACAAGAGCACCTTTTAAAAACGTTTTGTAACATGTTCTCTTCCTGATGGCAAAAGTATCATCATGTTCAGGATAAAATATATACAATTTTAATGAAGAATATAACAGGGGTAAAACTTTGGGATATATCCTACTAGTCTTTTATTCTCTTTCTCTCTCCCCTTGCATCCCTCCTTCT
This sequence comes from Equus przewalskii, assembly GCF_037783145.1. Taxonomy (NCBI): domain Eukaryota; kingdom Metazoa; phylum Chordata; class Mammalia; order Perissodactyla; family Equidae; genus Equus; species Equus przewalskii. Next base: position 69,477,527 of record NC_091845.1, on the reverse strand, counting down.
CTCTCACCATTTGCAAACAAAATTAATTAGTGGAACATACAGCTTTTTCTCACTTGCCAATCCAAAATATTTTCTCATAATCTCTAAATATTCTTCAAGAATATAACTTTTATTGGCTATGTGGTATTCAATTGAGTGGATTTAACACATTGTTTAAAACAGTCTCATTTTTTGGGGATATTTATATTGTTTCCAAAATTATTGGTATTATAATAAATGCTGTATTGAACTTCCATCCCTACATATAAATTTTGTGTACATTTATAACAATTTCAATACAAATACTACATAAAAGTGGAATTTTACTGCATCATAGGGCATGAGTGTTCTTTTCTGTTCCATAAATTTCTAACTACATTTTTTACACAAGCCATTTTAATACTTAAGATTTTATTGACTGATGGAGACATAGGAAACCTCAATGAGCCAATAGCCATTAAAGAAATAGGTCTTGGTGGTTATAAATATGCCCCCATCAATCCTACATGTCTGAAATATAAGAAATACATTGGGACAATAAAGTTTGAACACAACTTTCATCAAACCGCAATAAACTGGTAATCCCTATCTTATGCATATTTCAGAGAACAGGAAAAGAAAAAAAACTACCAAACTCATTTTATAGACAAGTATTCCCTTGATACTGAAACCAGATACTAACAGTAAAAGAAGAGAATGCTATAGACTAATCTCACTTATGTTCATAAATGAGTGATTCCTATATGAAATACTAGCATATAAAATCCAGTCTTTTTAAAGTGCATCATAACCAAGATGAATTTTTCTTGGGGATATAGGATAGATCTCTATCAGTCTATGTATCAAAATATATTACCATATTAATATCTGAAAGAGATTAAGAAAGAAAAATGTTAACGTTGTCTCAATATATGCAATAAACTTTAGCCTGCGTACCCTAGGCTGGATCTGCTGGAAAGCAGAGCCTGAGGCATGGATTACAACGTTGACGCTTTGAGAAGTACAAGTCCCAGCAGTGAGAGTGAGGAAAATAAGTCATGTCAGGCAAGGAAAGCTGTGAAGCAATTGTGTTGCTGTACTGGCCACAACTTCCACACACTTTGCAAAGACATCCAGGCATATTCCCTCAGCAGGTGGGAATTCTCCGAAAGGTCTGCAAGAGGAAAGTACACCATGGTCTAGTTCAGAGAGGGGCAAAAGAGGGGAAATTGATCAGTCCTGACTCTTGTTTCCCATTGGTCAAGTTTCCTCCCACAGAGACCTAATCCTTCTCGACATTTAGCAACAAGGCAACTGCTAAAGAAACAAGATCATAAGCCCTGTTGTGTGTCATTTCATCCAAGCCCAGAAGCAGAGGGGAGATTCAGCAGGTTGGAGTATCAACCGAGAGAAAAGGAGGAGGCAGCTGAAAGAAACATAGGAGGCACACAAAACCTTATATGCAGTACAATTCAGGAAAAGCATTGGATACAACACTTATGACTAAAAGTAAGTAAAACAAAAAGAAAACCTCTTAACCTACTATGATGTAAAAAGAAATTATGTAACATGACTGAATATATCTATCCAAAACCTATGGCAAATTTCGTATTGATAAAAGTTTAGAGAGAGTCCCATTAAGTCAGGTACAAGACAAGAATGCCCCTTTCATTGCTACCATTCTTCCTTGTACTGGAGATACTAGCCCTTGCCACTTAAAAAATCAAAACCAAAACCAAAAAACGCCCCTCCAGAACTTAGCCACATGATTACGGAGGAGACTAGGATATGCGGTTTCTAGCTGGTGACCATGCACTCAGCTGAACTGGTGTGTGTGTTGTGGAGAGGGTCCTTTACCAAAATGAAAATATGGTGAATGGATCTTGGACTATAATTAATAATTTCTACCACATCTGTCAGGAAAAAATCCAACGACATCTACAGACAATAATTAAGAATAATAAGAGAACTAAGAATATTTCCAGATCAAACATTAACATAAATACATATATATAGAGAGAGAGAGAGTGAGAGAGATGGAGCTTTAGGGCATTTTGTCAAGTGAAATAAGTTAGATAGAGAAAGAAAAATACTGCATGATCTCACTTATAAGTGGAATCTTAAAAAATCGAACTTCTAGAAACAGAAACAGATTGGTGGTTGCCAGAGGGGAGGGGTGAGGGTGGAGGAAATGGGTGAAGGTGGTCAAAAGGTACAAACTTCCAGTTATAAGGTAAACAAGGGATGTATGCAACATGGGGACTATAGTTAACAGTACTGTATGGTATATTTGAAAGTTGCTAAGAGAGTAGATGTTAAAAATTTTCATCACAAGAAAAAAACATTTGTAAGTATGAGTAGTGATGGATGTTAACCAAATATTGTGGTGATCATTTCACAATATATACAAATATTAACTCATTATGTTGTATTCCTGAAACTAACACAAAGTTTATGTCAATTATATCTCCATAAAACTGGGGATGAACCAGGCCCAGTGACCTAGTGGTTAGGCTCAGCACGCTTCACTTCAGCAGCCCAGGTTTGGTTCCCATGTACGGACCTGCACCACTCATCTATTAGCAGCCATGCTGTGGTGGCAGCTCACATAAAAAGGAAAAAAAGAGGAAGATTAGCAACAGATGTTATCTCAGGGCAAAACTTCCTCAGCAAAAAAACCCCAAAAACCAAAAAAACTGGGGAAAAATTTTCAGTAGTGAGCCCTATACCAACAGTAATCAATTAGAAAATATGTATAAACACATAAATGATATTAACACAAAAAACTACACAATGCCTAGAAATAAATTTAATCCACAAATGTACAGTCTTCTTACAGAGAAAATCAGAAAACATTTCTGAAACACATAAAAGAAGATAGTAATAGATTTTTCAATACTGTTAATTCTCCTCAAATTACCCTATAAAATTGATGCAATTCTAACAAATTTTCCAACAGAATTTTTCATAAAACTGGGGAAACTTATTCTAAAATTTATATGTTGAGGTAGATGTCAGAGGATAGTCAAGACACACCAAAAAGCAAACAGTAGGAAAAAGAGCAAAGAGCATCAACAGGCGATTCACAAAGGACGAAACGTACAAAGAGGTTCTCAGTCTCACTAGTAATCTGATAAATCCAAATTTAAACAAGAAATTGCCATGTTATGTGCATTGGATTGATGGAAATTAAAAATAGTAACAATTCCAAGTGTGAAGAGGACATGGCGACACTTGGATGGAGTGCAATTTAAGGTGGAGGTGAAATAGGTACAACTACTTTAAGCAACAATGTGCCAACATCTAATAAATTTGAAGATGGCTATTCTTTAATATCTAGGAACACTACTTCTAAATGTAGTCAATCTTCATTACTCACAGATTCCATATTTGCAAATTTGCCTACTTGCTAAAATTTATTTGTAACCCTCAAATCAATATTCATGGTGCTTTCATAGTCACTTGCAGACATGTGCAGAGCGGCAAAAAATTTTAGTCACTTGGCGTGCATCATCCCAGTTGAGGTCGAACAAGGCGACACTGCCTTCTTGTTTTAACTCTCATACTGCAAGCAAGTGTTCTTTTCATGGTTGATTAACTGCCATGTTTTTTGCATTTTTGTGCTTTTTTTTTCATAGATTTCACTATTTAAAATGGCCGCCAGTGTGGTGCTGAATTGTCTAGTGTTCCTTAATTCAAGAAGACTGTGGTATGCCTTACAGAGAAAGGCATGTGTTAGATAAAGTTCATTCAGGCATGAGTTATAGTGCTGTTGACTGTGAATTCAATGTCAATGAATCAACAATGTATTTTAAATAAGGTATCTTTAAACAGAAACATACATAAAATGAAGTTATTGATTGATTGATTGACTAAAATGTGACCGTAGACTTGCAGACCTAACCCTCTAGGTTATTTCCTCTAGGAGCAATGGTTTGGTATCTGCTAATTCAGTGTTCACAGTGACTTTATGGAACACAACTATTGCAAATAATAATTGATTTTTTACACCATAGAGAAACTCTCACATGTGCACAAGAAGACATAATATAAGAGAGTTCATTGTTTCTGAGTGTGAACATGTAGATACACCCCTGATATGCTTTATGTGGAGAATGGATGAATACATTGTATTATATTCATGCAATATAACACTCTCATGGTGCTAGTGTTTTAGTAGAGAGACATACACTAAACAAAATGCAGTCGTGTGTCACTTAACGATGGGGATATGTTCTGAGAAATGTGTTGTTAGGTGATTCTGCGGTTGTGCGAACATCATAGAATATAATTACACAAACCTAGATGGTATAGACTACTACACACCTAGCCTATATGGCTCTAATCTTATGAGACCACTGTTGTATACGTGGTTCATCGTTGACCGAAACGTCATGACGTGGCGCATGACTGTAACTGTGTAAAGTACATAATATGTTACAAGGTAATAAATGCTATGCAGAAAATTAAGCAGAGAAGGGAGATAGCAAGTAAATCCTGGGGTGTTGGGTACCTTGAAATTTTAAACAGGGTGGTTAAGGAATGCTTCCGTTTGTTGTTGTTAGTGCCCACAAGTGGATTCCGACTCCTAGCAACCCTGTACAGCAGAGTGGAGTCCTGCCTGGTCTTTTCCCCCTCCTCTCATCTTCCGCACTGTATCAGACAATGCTCCACTGCTCTTCACAGGGTTTTCATGACCAACTGTTTCGGAAGTGAGTGGCCAGGTCTTTCTTCCTAGTCTGTCTTTGTTTGGAAGCTCTGCTGAAACCTGTCCACCATGGGTGACCCTGGTGGTATTTGAAATACTGGTGGCACAGCTTTCAGCATTACAGCAACGTGCAGCCACCGCGGTATGACCACTGACAGTTGCGTGGTGTGGTGTGAACCCCAGGCCACGGCAATGAGAGTGCTGAATTAGACCACCAGAGAATGCCTCCATCCAAAGGTATAAATAATACTAATTTGAGCTTCTCTTATTTCGTAGGGTAAAATTTCTAGAACTTATTAAATAGTAATTTTAATAGCAGATGTCCTTATTTTATTCCTGACTCAGAATCTAGCAAATAGTAGCTGATGAATAAATGTTTACAAAATGAATGCCTCTGATGTTTCACCTCTAAATATGATTTTGGCTGTTGTCCAAACCTTCCACATTTCAGTGCTCTAAGAACTTTGCATTTTTTTGTGTGTTTTAGTGAGTATTTCAATTGGAAGTTTGGAAGCAGTGTTTTAGATGTTTCTGGCTTTCCCCTATCTTTACGTGGAATTCCATAATTGACATTTTAATCTAAGTGAAGCATTGTGCCTTGCATAAGTTAGTGTTCAATAAGTGTTTTTAAATTGAATTAATGAACAAACTGAGGGAGTGAAGCAAGTACCATATTTACCTTGATTTGTAATTTTCAAATAACCAGATATTTGGTAACGAGGCCTTTTAAAATTCTCTGGCCCTAGGCCCTGTAAATGGTAGGGATGGTCTTAGCCAAGGGAGCTAGCATTTATTCAGCAAATATTATATTCCAGGTACCTAGTGCAGTTATTTACATGAAATCATAACAAAACCCTGCAAGGTTGACATTATCTATACTTTCTAGAAAAGAAACTGTTTCAAAGAGGTTATGTGAATCTCTCAATGTCATGCAGCCTGAATCATGGCAGGGCTGGCATTCCAATCCAGTTTGATCAAAACCTGTTCTCCTTTCTTCACGTAATGGTGCTGGTTCCCAGCATCATAATCGGTGTGTTCAAAACGGCCTGTTTATTTTTGTTTGCTTTTTCCTACATTGCATTTTATACTCAGCATCTCTATGACAAAGCCTATCAACAAAGAGGGGAAACTACTTATTGTTTACAACTTAATAAACTCTTATTGAGCTTCTACGTCAGTTGTTTTCAGTGCTTTACAAAAGATGTGACCTTTTCAACATGATAAAAGGCATTTGTGAAAAACCCACAGCTAACATACTCAATGGTGAAAGATTGAAAGTTTTCACCTTAAGGTCAGGAATGAGTCAAAGGTACCCACTTTTACCACTGATATTCAACATTGTACTGGAAGTTCTAGCCAGAGCAATTTGGCAAGAAAGAAAAAGAAAAGGCACTGAAATTGAAAGGAAGAAGTGACATTATCTCTATTTGCAAATGATATGATCCTATATTTAGAAATTACCAAAGAATCCACAAAAAAACGATTAGAGCTAATAAACAAATTCAGCAAAGTTGCAGTGTACAACATCAACACGCAAAAATCAGTTGTGTTTTTATTTTTATTTTATTTTATTTTTTTAAGATTGGTACCTGAGCTAACAAGTGTTGCCAACCTTTTTTTTTTTCATTCTTCTCCCCAAAGCCCCCCAGTACATAGTTGTGTATTCTAGTTGTGAGTGCCTCTGGTTGTGCTATGTGGGATGCCACCTCAACATGGCCTGATGAGTGGTGCCATGTCCCCGCCCAGGATCTCAACCAGTGAAACCGCAGGCCACCAAAGCAGAGCACGCAAACTCAACCACCCAGCCATGGGCCCGGCCCCTCAGTTGTGTTTTTATACACTAACAGTGAACAGTCTGAAAAGGAAATTAAGAAAACAAAATAGCACTCAAAAGAATAAAACACCTAGGAATAAATTTAACCAAAGATATGAAAGACTTGTCCACTGAAAAAGTATAAAACGTTGCTGAAAGAAACTAAAGAAGACCTAAGTAAATGGAAATACATCTTGTGTTTATGGATTGGAAGATTTAAGATTGTTAAGATGTCAATATTATCCATAGTGGTTTACAGATTCAATGCAATCCCTACCAAAATGGCAACGGTCATTTTTTGCAGAAATGGAAAATCTGATCCTCAGATTCATATGGAATTACAAAGTCCCCTGAATAGCCAAGATAATCTGGAAAAACATGAACTTCTTGATTTCAAAATTTACTGCAAAGCTGCAATAATCAAAATAGTATGGTACTGGCACAAGGATAGACATACAGACAAGTGGAATAAAACTGAGGGAGAGCAGATGTAAACCCATAAATCTATGACCAATTGATTTTTGAAAAGGATGCCAAGACCTTTCAACAGGAGAAAGAATAGTTTCTTCAGCAAATGGTACTGGGACAACTGGATATCTATATGCAAAAGAATGAAGTTAGGCCCTTGCTTCATACCATATACAAAAATTTAACTCCAAATGAATCAAAGACCTAATTATAAGAGCTAAAACCATAAAATTCTTAGCAGGAAATATAATTGTAAATCTTCATGACTTTGGCAATGGATTCTTAGATATGACACCAAAATCATGACCAAATTAAAAAACATTACAATTTATCAAAATTTAAAACTTTTGTTTATTATAGGACATTACCAAGAAAGTGAAAAGAACCACAGAATGGGAGAAAAATATTTGCAAATCATATATCTGATAAAGGTCAGAATATAAAAAGAACTGTTACAACTCACCAGCATAAAGATAGACCATCAAATTTTAAAATGTACGATGGACTTGAAGAGACGGTTCTCCAAAGATTATGCGCAAATATCCAACAAGCGCATGAAAAGATGCTCACCATTATTAGTCATTAAGGAAATGTAAATCAAAGCCATAATGAAGTACCACTTCATACCTACTAGGATGGCTATAATTAAAAAAATGGAAAATAACAAATTTTGGTGAGGATATGGAGAAATTAGAGCCCTTGTTAATTGCTGGTGGGAATGTAAAATGGTTCAGCCACCATGGAAAACAGTTTGGCAGTTTCTCAAAAAGGTAAACATTGAATTACCATATGACCCTGCAATTCCATTCCTAAGGATATACCCAAAAGAATTGAAAACAGTCACTAAAGCAAGTACATGTACATGCATGTTCACAGCTGCACTATTTACAATAAGCCACGAGGTGGAAATAAGTGTCCATCAGCAGATGAATGGACAAATGGTGGTGTATCAATACAATGGAATATTATTCAGTCATAAAAAGAAATGCAGTACTGATACATGCTACAAAGAGGGTGAACCTCCAAAACATTATGCTCAGTTCAAGAAGCCAGACACAAAACTATAAACATTGTATGACTGCATCGATATGAAATATTTAGCATTAAGAAATCCATAGAGACAGAATGCAGATTGGTGGCTGGCAGGGCCCGGGAGGAGTTGGGGATAGGGAGAAACCATTTAATGGAAAAGAGGTTTTACTTATAAGTGATGGTTTCCACAACACTGTGAAGATACTAAATGATGCAGTTATTCTCTTTACAATGGTTAATTTTATGTAATGTGAATTTCACCCCAATAAATTACTTAAAAAATATTATGACCAACCACTAGAGTTTCTAGTAGGTCTGAAATGGTGCTGACTATGTCTATTTTGCAAAGATAGCACAAGTGGTTGGAATGTGTACCAAGGGTTGTGAACTGTTAGCTTCCATTCCAGCAGTGTCTCAGGAACTTTGACAAACATTATCTCCTTATCCCATTCCTGTCCTCATTTAATCTTTTAAGGACCTGACTCACTGGATCCTATTCACTATGTGTGTGTCAGTTTTGGACCTCTAAAAAGCAGATGCCAAGATGGAGTTAGACATGTGTGAGATTTGTTTGAGGGAAATAACTGCCAAGAGTAAAGAGGGAAGAGAACAGTTTAGGTGGGAAGAGCTTTCAGATTGCCATGTGAGTCTCACACCCATGAAAGAAGAGCAAGAAGGAAGGAGAATTGGGTAAGAAAAGCCCCAGACTTCAATGCAGTCTCAACCAGGCAATGAGGATCCCCAGAACACAGATCACCCATCAGAGGCGTCTGCTGTGGGCTGGAATGGCCCATCTCTTGTACCTGAATCATTCTCTATTGGCTGGGGGTAACCCTGGGAATATGTGGCCTCAGTGACAAATGCTGCTGCGGAGTCGAAGGTATGGCAGCTGGAGGATGTCCTGCAGCTACCCTCCTTGCAGCAGGTTCTCTTGAAGGAAGATCTGGGCGGTTCATCTCCGTGGTTATCACCGTGTAATACTGTCCAGGTCCCAGAATCTCTCTGAACCTCATTTGCAAAATGGAGTTAATGTTATCTCCATCATCAGGTTTTAGGATGACTAAATAGGTTAACATATAAGTAAAAGTATCTGCTATAGTATGTGGACTGAATATAAGTGATTGATCCTTATTCTTTTTCCCATTATACATATGAGCAGACTGTGGCTCAGAGAGAGAAAACCGCTGTCTCAAAGCTAATAAGTAGCAGATGCAAGGTTAAAACCCAGTCTGACCTCATGTCCTACACATATTCCCTTGAAGCGCATACTTATCTAAGATTTCATTCCCAATCTCTGGAACTAGGGCTGCATGACGACTCTCTGTAGTCTTTAAAGCTGCTGTGGAGAAACATCTGCCAGCCCTGGGGTGTGCACATGCATTGATTTACTTAATTTCCTTGTGTCTCACTTTCCATTGGCACATCACGGAGAAGTGCCAAGCATTTTCTTCTCTCCTCATTTGATGCATGTTGGCATTTGGAGCTTTCAGAAGGATGATAACATTTCCCGCACTTAAATGCTCATCTTTGATAAACTATCTTAAGAGGGAAACAAATTAAGATGTAAATTGGTTTCATTTAAATCTCACCATTTCCACCACACATCGCCACCGAGTTGACACAGCCAGACTGGAAATGGCTCCCTCTGTCCTGCGTTCTCTGTAGAGAGGCGGATGGATTGCAGCTGCTCCTTGTCTGGGGCTTTGGATTCAGGGGAGGTGGCCAGCTGGGGGCCTGAGTTGAGCTCTGGCCCTTACACTTCCCATCCTGCTACTACCATTGTGGAAAGTGAAATAGGAACAATAAGATAGCCAGGAGCAGCCTGTGGTCAGGGAAGACACACATAACGCCCTGTGGTCTCTCAGCCATTTGTCTCCCTTCCTACGCTCTTCTGGATGTTGCTCAAGAAGGAGGCAACCCACCCCTCCGTACCTCAAATTCCCTACATGATGAAGTCGTTTGTCAGCTTCCCTGCAGAAGGGATAACACCCAAGTCTCCTCTGGTCTTTCCCTGCACAGATTATTTTCTGGCAAAAAGAAAAAGGTTCAGTTTTGCTATGTTTAGGAGACAAACATTTGGCTTCTGGTTAACCTTACGGTACAGTGTTAGACCCGAGATTCAGTTTTGTAAGCACTTTTAATGCTGACCATGGCTAGGTGCTAGAAATTTGGAGTTGAAAAAGATGGTGCCCGTCCTCAAAGAGGGAGTCATAGAAGCAAACAAATTCCAGTCCCCTGTAATAAATGTAGTCGTAAGATTCAGTGATGTATGGGGCAGAGCAAGAACAGAGAGGATAGTGGTTCGGGGTGTGTGTGATGGGATATCTGAGTGCATCAGGAAAGGCTGCCAGGAGGAGGTGCTGCCTGAAGACGGCATCAAAAGCTAGCTATGGATTCATCAAGTGGCGAGCAGAGATTAGCATCACAGGCAGAAGGAAAAGCTGCAAAGGCGTGGTGTGTTTGTGGGGACTGAAGGAGTTATAGCCGGAGTGTAAAGTACAAGGACGGATGTAGTAGAAGATGACGCAGGAACCAGAGGTGTGGACCAGAATAAGAACTGGTTTTGTAGATCATACTAAATGATTTAGACTTGACAGAGTCAGTGACAGGAAGCCAGTGAGGATAATAAGTAGGAGCGATATGTGGTCCCACTGGTGTTTTTAGAACAATCCTGTGCTTACAGGGGAAGATGGGGTCACTGTGAAAGACTGGAGGCTGATTCGGAGACTGATGGAGGAGTGCAGGTGAGAAAAGATGAAGATCAGAATTAATGCAAATGGCAGTGGCAATGAAGAGAAGAGGGTAGACACAGAGAGCTCTTGCATGAGAAACGTTAACAGTAATAGCGATAATAGTAAGTTGCTGTTGCTTTAGTAACAATTCTTCAGTCCTCATTCCTGCACTAGGCCCTGTGATCTGTAAGCATGCTTCCCATTTACAACCACCCTGTGAGGTATGAAAGGGCTCCAACCTCTTATCCATGACTCTAAAATTCCTAAAATTACTCAAACAAGAAGTTCTTCCAAGCTCATTTGCAGTAGAACTTGACCAGACTCTTGAACTCGCTTGTTGGAAAAATCTCACCTGAAATGACGGGAGGCTCCTTACAGGCTTTATTGTTACCTAGTGTGGATGTGCACACGTTCTGCTGCAGGGATATAGATGTGTTTCCTTACAAGGTGCTGCCCCAGACCCTTCTGGGGATATTACCAAAGGTACAATAGATGCTGTAATGCCCTCTGTGGGTGTTACAAGTTATACTTTACACCCACTTTGCTACCTTTGTAAATTCCAAAGCTTCCGGATTTCCATGATATATCTGGCCCCAAGGGTTTCATTAAGGGATTGTGGGCCTGCAGTCACCACCTATAGCTGTGGAAATGCAGGCACAGAGAGGTTAAGCAATTTGTTCAAAGGTACACAAGTAGGTGGTGGCAGAACTGGGATGGGGACCCAGCTGTTTTGGACTCCAGAGCCTGCACGAACTGTCTGCCTAGTTGGCAGAAAGAAACCTTGGGGGTCATTTTACAGATAAGGCGACTGATACATCTTTTAAATAGCTTCTGTGGTTGAGCACACCTTGCTTTATCAGCATTAGAACAGTGGGTGCGTCCTGACCCAGGTTACTAAGATGAATCCTTCAGCCAGAAAATAGACTCCAGCGTGATGGAGGAGGGTTCTGGGGTTGGAAATTGGTGCCAGTGTGGGAAGATTTGCCAGGTGGAGGTGAAAGGTAACAGCTGCCTTCTGTCACGGGGCTCCAGATGGAAGGATTTGGGAGTAGATTCTGCTCCTCACTCTTAACTCACCAAAGTAAAGTGATGGGGCATGAGCATGCACACACACACACACACACACACACACACACACACACACACACAAATTGGAAGGAACCCTGCCAAAATGTTAACAGTGGTCACCTTTGGGTGGCAAGATTATAGATGATTCTGATTGCGATTTTTAAAGCTTTGCATATTTTTCCAATTGTCACATTTTACTTTTATAATTAGAAAATATACTTTTAATTTTTTTGTTACAAATCATGTATTTTGGGGAAAGAAAAAGCAGTAAGTGCCTTGTAAATAAGAGGCATTCAGTAAATATGTGTTGATATGTTCTATTGCTAGACTACTTTCTCATCCCACTTGCTAATGGCCCATGAATACTGGAAAGATAAAAAGTCAAATTTTTGTTAACTATTTGGAATTATTTTGTTTTCCAAATGTTTTGCAGTTTTTTTAAGGATATACTGGTCCATTTTATTGCAACAACAAATTTTAAAAGGAATCAAACGATTTTTAGGTCATAGTGAATTGTTTGGTAAAAATAAAACAACACTTAATGAACATTCCAGTAGCATTAGGGAACTTAGACAGTCTTTTGAAGCTTATGAAAGCCTAATTTTACTTATTTAAGTTTTTTTTTAAAGGAAATTTTTTTTTCACGAGGAAGATTGGCCCTAGGCTAACATCTGTTGCCAATCTTCCTCTTTTTGCTTGAAGAAGACTGTCACTGAGCTAATATCTATGCCAATCTTCCTCTATTTTGTATGTGGGACACTGTCTCAGCATGGCTTAATGAATGGTGTGTAGGTCCACGCCCAGGATCCAAACCTGTGAACCCTGGGCCGCTGAAACAAAGCACACAAACTTAACTACTGTGCCACCCACCTGGTTGGCCCCTGACTTATATAAGGTTTTAATAAGAGAACAAAAGTCTTTTCCTATCCAACAAGGTACTATTATGACATTTTATACATATGGAGAGTAAACAAGAAAATATCTATAAACCACAGGGGCAATTTTTTTATTGAGTACCTGATTTTATCAGGATGATCAGAGGACCCTAAGGAAGTGGTGGGCTTGATCTCAGGTTTTAAAATATGTATCCTCTGACCCCAAAGTTTGAGCCTTCTTTAACCACTCATCAAATCACCTTTGTAATATTTTGCTGTAAAGGAGCAGTAAAAGCATCAAATATACTGCACGATTTTTTTCAAAAATAACCTCTCTTTGGGCCTTAGTTTTCTTATCTGTAGTTGGGGATCATAAGATCTATTTCATAGAGGTGTGACAAGTGGTGTGCTGGTAAATGTTTAACAAACAGCCTTCAAAAAGAAGAAAGGGAGGGGCCGGCCTGGTGGCATAGCGGTTACGTGTGCACATTCCACTTCGGCGGCCCGGGGTTTGCCGATTCGGATCCTGGGTGAGGACATGGCACTGCTTGGCACGCCATGCTGTGGTAGGCGTTCCACATATAAAGCAGAGGAAGATGGGCACGGATGTTAGCTCAGGGCCTGTCTTCCTCAGCAAAAAGAGGAAGATTGGCAGCAGATGTTAGCTCAGGGCTAATCTTCCTCAAAAAAAAAAAAAAAAGAAGAAGAAGAAAGGGAGAAAATGAGCTCTTATTTGTAGTGCTCCTAATTCCTGAGATGTAAATATTCCCACTGTGGTTGATTTCAAACTGCTGTGGTAACATCAAAACATCATTATATAGTATTTCTTCCCTTACTACATATACAATAGGTGTAAATAACCTTAAGAGCATAGATAATAGTAAAATGTAGTAAAATAATTAGGAAGTGATGAGTTTTGAGTATTTAATATCTTTGTTTTAAATATAATTTGATTGTAAATTTATATAATTTAATTTTCAATAATGGCTGTGTTTAACAACCAGTTTGCAAAATTCCTGAAAATTTAACAGTTGGCTCTTGGAGCCAGTGCAAGCCAGCTCCAGCATACCACTCACTAGGTGTTCTGAAGATTAAAAGGGAATCATTAATTTTAAAACTGCCTAATAGTGCCTTGGAACATCATAGGTCCTATATAAATCCTAATTTTCCCCTCTTTTCCTTTGTATTTTCTTAAGCCTTATCCTCGTCCTCAGAGTCCATGACAACATATCTGGTTTGAACACTATCTCTAAAGACAAATTAGCTTGCTGCATTGTTCAGAATATTCAGGAAAACACAGCATGATTCATTTACTCTTTGTCAGTCTTCTGGAAAGGGTCAGCTTGGATATGAAGAGAAAAGACATTGACGTCTTCATCTCTCCTCGTAAACATTTCTTCCTGTTCACAAAACCCGCGCCCCTGGAATTCACTGGCCCTCTTTCCCTGGAGCAATTGTTCTTCGTTTGTCCGCATCCTAGAGCTGAGCAAACAGAGAGAGGGATCTCCTTAGAGAATCAAATCCATGGCTTTCTTCAACTTCAGGGGAGAGTTCCGGGAGATGTTTCCAACTGTATATTGGAAAAATGTACACCCCACTAATTTGCATGTAGTCATTTTTTGTTTTACTTATTTTCAACTATAAGCCACGTGATTAGAAGTCCACATGTATCACAGCCCATATATTTTCCTTTATAAATAGATTTTTTTTTTTTAAAGATTTTATTTTTTCCTTTTTCTCCCCAAAGCCCCCCGGTACATAGTTGCATATTCTTCATTGTGGGTCCTCCTAGTTGTGGCATGTGGGAGCTGCCTCAGCATGGTCTGATGAGCAGTGCCATGTCCGCGCCCAGGATTCGAACCAACAAAACACTGGGCCACCTGCAGCGGAGCGCGCGGACTTAACCACTCGGCCACGGGGCCAGGCCCACCTTTATAAATAGATTTTGTTACACTTTTCAAAATATGAAAGACAAAACACACTCAATATAAAAACATGAAATATTACTGAAAAATCTAAAGACAAAACCAAAATTATTCATAATTCTGCAACTCAGAGAGAGCCTCTATAATTGTTTTGTGAATTCTTTTTTTTTTCCTGTTTGTGTGAGTTACATAATTGGGATCATACTGTATATGAAGTTTAGTATTCAGCGTGGGTATTTTTTTAAAGCCATGATGAATCTAGAATATTCATACATTATGTATGAGCATTGTTGGCAACAAAGTTTCATCAAAAGCATAAACTTGTTTTCCTTGTTTCTGTAAACCATCATAATGCTTTAATTTCATGATTTAGTTGTGAGGAATTAAATTTTCCAATTCGGAAAAATATTATTACTTGTATTAAGCTTCAAGGATGAAATTAGAACACATACACACAAACACACCCACACGTAACACACAAACACACACACAGAGTTTTGGTGACAGGCAAACGGGGGTGCAAACTTCAGCTGTGTTACTGCCTGGCTGTGTGACTTTGGGCAAGTTACTTCAATTCTTTCTTCCTCAGTTTCATCAAATGTAAAATGAGAATAATATTAATACTTAACTGGAAGGGCTGGTAACCAGATTAGATGATCAGGTAATGCATATAAAGTACTTAGGGTACAGTAAGTACTCTGTGAAAGATGGCTACTGTTACTTTCATTACTGCCTAGTCCGGACCTGCCAGCGTGAAACCAGGATAGAACGAGACCCTGCCTACAGTGCCTAGCAGTGGGCAGAAGGTGAGCTGTGAGGATTGAATATCTGTGAAGTGTTTAGAACTGCACCTGACACAGAATAAGTGCTACATAAGTGTTTGTGATCACTGGCTGCCAGTATGAGTTAATGGTTAACCTGTAATTTATCATCTAAATTGAGAGAGTTTTGAGAGTGAAAGGAGACATTACTAAATAATTAGACTGGAACAACAGGTGTAAACCAGGAGTGTCTGGGACATATCAGGACAATCCTAGGCAAACCAAGACATGTCGTCCACTCTGCCTATCCACCCAGATTTCCCAAAACCTTCCCCAAACTTACACGCTGTAATTGTTTCTTAAAAATTCTTCCAGAGTTTCTTTATAAATACACAAGTAAATATACATACATATGTTTTCTTATTTTCTTCCCTTTTATACAAAGGACAGCATTTTCTCTACGCTGTTTGCAGCTTCATTTTTTTGCTTAACAATAATATGTCCTGGAGAGCACTCCATATCAACACAAACAGCCATTTCTATTCTCATTCTTTTTCTTTCTTTAACAGCTGCATGGTATTCCATTGTGTGGATATACCATTAACTTATTTACTCGGTTCTCTATTGTTGAACTTTTAGATAGTTTGCAATATTTAGCTATTTCAAATAATGCTGCAATGAATCACTTTGTCTATAGGTGCGAGAAGTGGAATGCACGGGTCAAAGGGTATATGCCTTTATAGTTTTGAACAATATTGCTAAGTCTCCCAGTGTAAGCTGTGTACCAATTTGCATTAGTCGTGTACGACCATGCCCATTTCCCCAAGGCATTGACAACAGAGTATATTGGTAACTTTTTATTTTTGTTTTTGGCATTTTGATAGGTATTTTAGTGTAGTCTGAATTTAATAATATGCTGAATGGTAGACATGATGGTGACCATCCCTGTTTTATTTCTGACTTAAGTGAGATGCCCCTTGAGTTTGCCCATTAAACCTAATGCTGTCTTCTGAGTTGAGCATTTTTTTAATTTATTTTTTTATTTTTTAAGATTTTATTTTTTTCCTTCTTCTCCCCAAAGCCCCCTGGTACATAGTTGCACATTCTTAGTTGTGGGTCCTTTCAGTTGTGGCATGCGGGATGCCACCTCAGCGTGGCTTGATGAGTGGTGCCATGTCTGCGCCCAGGATTCGAACCGACGAAACACTGGGCTGCCTGCAGTGGAGCGCATGAACTTAACCACTTGGCCACGGGGCCGGCTTTGCATTTTTTTTTTTTTTTTAAGGAAGATTTGCCCTGAGCTAACATCCATTACCAATTTTCCAATTTTCCTTTTTTTTTTTTTTTGCTTGGGGAAGGTTAGACCTGCGATAACATCTGTGCCAGTCTTCCTCTGTTTTGTATGTGGGATGCCTCCATAGCATGGCTGATGAGTGGAGCAGGTCCTGCCTGGGATCCAAACCGTGAACTCTGGCTGCTGAAACAGAGCGCATGGAACTTTAACCACTTGGCCACGGGGTGGGCCCCTGAGTTGAACTTTTTTTTATGTTAAGTATCCATATGCTCATATTGTATGATGCTTTATAAAGTTTTTAAAAACTTTTACAATGTGACCTTTTCTTTTTTTCTTATAGTTTGATGTTTAGGAAGATCTGTATTTTTATTTTGATATTTTCTTGGTAATTATAAATTTATGTAGCATGCTTAGTCCTTCATTTCTCTTTCTTTTTATTTGATTTCACATATAGGTGATGTCATGCAGTATTTATCTTTCTCTATCTGGCTTACTTCACTCAGCATAATGCCCTCCAGTTTCATCCATGTTGTTGCAAGTGGCAGCATTTCCATCTTTTTTTTTCTTTTGCTGAGAGAGATTGGCCCTGAGCTAACATCTGTGCCCATCTTCCTCTATTTTATATGTGGGATGCCTACCACAGCATGGCTTGGTAAGCAGTGCGTAGGTCTGCACCCAGGATCTGAACTAGTGAAGCCTGGGCTGCCGAAGTGGAGCATGCGAGTTTAACCACTATGACGCTGGGCTGACCCCAGGATTTCCTTCTTTTTAAAGGCTGAATAGTACTCAATTATATATATACATGTATGATTTGATATATATTATATTTATATATAAAATGTGATGTCGCATTTTCTTTATCCATTCCTCTGTCGACACACTCCTAGGTTGTTTCCCGACTTTGGCTACTGTGAATAATTCTGCAATAACACAGGACTACAGATATCTCTTTGAGATAGTGATTTCATTTCCTTTGGACATATACCCAGAAGTAGGATTGTGGGGTCATATGTTAGTTCTGTTTTAAATTTATTGAGGAACCTCCATCCTATTTTCCAGAGCGATTTTTCAGTTTACATTCCCACTAACAGTGTACTAAGGTTCCCTTTTCTCCACATCCATACTAGCATTTACCATCTCTTGTCTTTTTGATAATGGACATCCTAGCAGATGTAAGGTGATATCTCCTTGTCTTGTTTGTTTGTGTGTGCGTGTGCATGTGTGTGTGTGTGTGTGTGAGAAAGACTGGCCCTGAGCTAACATCTGTTGCCAATATTCCTCTTTTTGCTTGAGGAAATTTGTTGCTGAGCAAACATCTATGCCAATCTTTCTCTATTTTATGTGGGATGCTGCCACAGCGTGGCCTCACGAGCAGTGCTAGGTCCTTGCCCAGGATCCAAACCTGTGAACCCTGGGCTGCTGAAGCACAACACGCAAACTTAACCACTACGCCACTGGGCCGGCCCCATTCTTGTGTTTTGGATTTGCATTTCCTGGAAGATTAATGATGTTGATCATCTTTTCATGTACCTGTTAGCTATTTGTATGTCTTCTTTGAAAAAATGTCTATCAAGGTCCTCTGCCCATTTTTCAATTGGATTATTTGTTTTGCTTTTGAGTTGTATGAGTTCCTTATAAACTTTGGGTATTAGCTCCTTATTGGATATGTGGTTTGCAAATATCTTCTCCCATTCCATACATTGCCTTTTTATTTTGTTGATTTCCTTTGCTGTGCAGAGCTTTTCAGTGTGCTGTAGTCCTACTTGTTTATTTTTGCTTTTGTTGTCAATTCCAAAAAATCATTGCTAAGATGAATGTCAAGGAGCTTACTCCCTGTGTTTTCTTCTAGGAGTTTATGGTTTTAGGTCTATGTTCAAGTCGTTAATCTATTTTGAGTTGATTTTTGTATATGTTGCAAGATAGTGGTTCAGTTTTATTCTTTTGCTTGTGGATATCTAGTTTTCCCAACACCATTTATTGAAGAGACTGTCTTTTCCTCATTGTGTATTCTTGGCACCTTTGTCAAAAATTAATTGACCATGCCACAACTAGAAGGACCCACAACTAAAATATACAGCCAGGTATTGGGTGGATTTGGGGAGGAAAAGCAGAAAAAAAAATTAATTGACCAAATATGCATGGGTTTAAATCTGGGCTCTCTATTCTGTTCCATTGTTCTGTGTGTCTGTCTTTATGCCAATACCATACTGTTTTGATTACTATAGCTTTGTAATACAGGTTGAAATCATGAAGCATGATGCTGCCAGCTTTGTTCATCTTTCTCAAGATTGCTTTGTCTATCCAGGGTCTTTTGTAGTTCCATGCTAATTTTAGGATTGTTTTTTCTATTTCTGTGAAAAATGTCATTGGAATTTTGATGGAGATTGCATTGAATCTGTAGAGTGCATTGGAGAGGGTGGGCATTTTAACAATATTAATTTTCTATTCCATGAACACTGAATATCTTTCCTTTTATTTGACCCTTCTTCAATTTCTTTCATCGCTGTCTTATAGTTTTCAGTGTAAAGGTCTTTCACCTCCTTGGTTAAATTTATTCCTAAGTATATATTCTGTTTGATGCTATTTAGATGGATTGTTTTCTTAATTTCTCTTTCTGACAGTTCATTGTTAGCATATAGAAACACGACTGATTTTTGTGTGTTGACTTTGTATCCTGCCAGTTTACTGAATTTCTTTATTAGTTCTAACAGTTTTTTGATGGAATGTTTAGGATTTTCTATACATAAGATTATATCTTCTGCAAACAGAGATAATTTTACTCGTCCTTTTTTGATTTGGATGCCTTGTTTTGCTTGACTAATTCTTCTGGCTAGGAATTCCAGTACTATGTGGAATAGAAGTGGTGGGAGTGGGCATCCTTGTGTTGTTCCTGGTCTTAGGGGAAAGCTTTAAGCTTTTTACCATTGAGTATGTTGCTAGCTGTAGGCTTCTCATATATGGCCTTTGTTATGTTGAGGTATGTTCCTTTGGTACCAAATTTGTTCAGAGATTTTCTCATGAAATGATGTTGAGATTTGTTAAAGACTTTTTCTGCATCTGTTAAGGTGACCGTATAATTTCTATCCTTCATTTTGTTAATGTGATACATCATATTGATTTGTAGATGTTGAACCATCCTTGCATCCCAGGAATAGATCCCACTTGATCATGGTGTATGATCTATCTATATATAAATCTATTAATATTTGCCTTATATATTTAAGTACTCCTGTGTTGGGTGCATAAACATTTGGAATTGTTAGATCCTCTTGATGAATTTACTTCTTTATGATTATATAAAGACCATCTTCATCTCTTATTACCATTTTTGGCTTAAAGTCTATTTTATCTAATGTGAGTATAGCTACATCAGCTTTCTTTTGGTTTTCCTCTTGTATGGACTGTTTTTTTCCATCCCTTCACTTTCAGTCTATATATGTTGTTAAAGCTGAAGTGAGTCTCTTGTAGGGAGCATATAGTTTGGACTTTATTTTTAATTCATTCAGCCACTCTATGTCTTTTGATTGGAGAATTTAGTCCATTTACATTTAAAGAAATTGTTGATAAGTATGAACTTACTATTTCCATTCCATTAATTGTTTTCTGGCTGGTTTATAGTACCTTTGTTCCTTTCTTCCTCTTTTCCTCTCTTCCTTGGATGATTGATGATTTTCCATGGTAATATGCTTTGAATCCTTTCTCTCTTTTTTTATTGTGATTTTTTTTTTTAAAGATTGGCACCTGAACTAACCTCTGTGGACAATCTTCTTCTTTTTTCTCTTCTTTCTTCTCTTAAAGCCCCCCAGTACGTAGTTGTTTAGTCTAGTTGTGAGTGCCTCTGGTTGTGCTATGTGGGATGCCACCTCAGCATGGCCTGATGAGTGGTGCTGTGTCTGCACCCAGGATCCGAACCAGTGAAACCCTGGGCTGCTGAAGCGGAGTGCGCGAACTTAACCACTCCGCCATGGGGCTGGCCCCCTGAATCCTTTCTTTTGCAAGCTTTTGATTTTGGTTACCACGAGGCTTACCTAAACATTTTATAGTGAGCCAGTCCTGATGGCCTAGTGGTTAAAGTTCAGAGTTCTCAACACCTCAGTGGCCTGGATTCATTTCCCAGTCATGGAACCACACCACCTGTCTGTCAGTTCCCATGCTGTGGTGGCAGCTCACACAGAAGAACTAGAAGGACTTACAACTAGGATATACAACCATGTAATGGGGCTTTGTTGGGGGTCAGGAGGAAGACTGGCAACAATCTTAGCTCAGGGTGAAGATTTCCCTGACAAAAAAAGAGAGAATGTTTTATAGTAATAATGATTTATTTTAAGCTGATAACTTAACTTCAAATGCATACAAAAGCTCTACATTTTTACACTCCCTTTTTAATGTTTTCAATGTCATAATTTGCATCTTTTTTTATGTGCGTGTGAAGAAGATTAGCCCTGAGCCAACATCTGTGCCAATCTTCCTCTGTTTTGTGTGGAATGCTGCCACAATGTGGCTTGACAGGTGCTGCTAGGTCTGTGGCCAGGATCCAAACCTATCAACCCTGGGTCACTGAAGTGGAGTGTGCAAACTTAACCACTATGCCACCAGGCTGGCCCCAATTTACATCTTTTTATATTGTGTGACCATTGATAAATTACTGTAGTTAGAGTTATTTTTAATATTTTTGCCTTTTAACTTTAATACTAGAGTTATGTGATTTACCCACCACCATTACAATATTAGTGAATTAAACTGTATATTTACCTTTCTCAGTGGGTCTTTTTTTTTTTTTTTTTTGAGGAAGATTAGCCCTGAGCTAACATCTGCCACCAATCCTCTTTTTGCTGAGGAAGACTGGCCCTGAGCTAACATCTGTGCCCATCTTCCTTTACTTTATATGTGGGATGCCTACCACAGCATGGCCTGCCAATGGTGTGTAGGTCTGCACCGAAGATCTGAACTGCAAACCCTGTGCTGCCAAAGCAGAATGTATGTACTTAACCATTGCACCACTGGGATGGCCCCTTCAGTGAGCTTTATACTTTCATGTGTTCACCTGTTACTAATTGATATCCTTTCATTTCATCTTGAAGAACTCCTTTCAATATTTTTTTGTAAGGCTAGCCTACTGGTGATTAACTTCTTCAGTTTTTGTTTGTCTGAGAAACTATCTTCCCTTTAACTCTGAAGGGCAACTTTGATGGGTAGAATATTCTTGATTGGCAGTTTTTTCCCTTACAGCACTTTGAATTTATCATCCTACTCCCTTTTGTCTTTCAAGATTTCTGCTGACAGAATAATACCAATGTTACTTCAATTAAATAAATAAATAAAATAAAATAAAAAGATTTCTCCTGATAGTATTATGAGTATTCCCTTGTAAGTAACAAGTTGCTTTTCTCTTGGTACTTTTAAGAGTATCTCTTTGTCTTTAACTTCTGATAATTTGATTATCATTTGTCTCAGTGTGATTTATCTTATTTGGTATTTTTTTTTTTTTTTTACACTTCCTGCATCTGGATGTCTATTTCTTTCCCCAAGTTAGGGAAGTTTTCAACCATTATTTCTTTGAATAAGCTTTCTACCCCTTTCTCTTATCCTTATTGGACACCTATAATGCATATATTGGTCCTCTTGATGATGTCCCATAAGTCCCTTAAGCTATCTTCACTCTTTTTCATTCTGTTTTCTTTTTGCTCCTCTGATTGGATGCATTCTACTGCTCCATCTTTGAGTTCACTGATTCTTTCTTATGCTTGATCTTGTCTGATGTTGAACCCCTCTGTTGAATTTTTAGCTCAGTTATTATATTCTTCTATAATTTCTGTTTGGTACTTTTTAATATTTTCTATTTGTTGAAATTCTCACTTTTTTCATGCACTGCTTTCCTAAACTCAATAAGTATCTTTACGACTGTTATTTTGAACTCTCTATGAACTCTCTAAATCATGTATCTCTGTTTCATTAAGATCAGTTTCTGCAGATTTATTTTGTCCTTCTGTTTGGAACATATTCCCTTGTTTCTTCATTTTCCTTCACTCTCTGAGTTGATTCCTGTTTATTAGATAAAACAGCCACCTCTCCCAATCTTGACAAACTGGCCTTGTATAGGAGATGAACCTTGTCAATCAACCTGGCCTGAGCATCTGGCTGCCTCTCAAACCTTTGTGATTGTCCAAGCTGTCATCTTTGTTCTTAGTGGCTCCCACTAAATGATGGTGTGCCAAGATCTGTCAGTGTCTCAGAGGCATAGGAAATGCCCATACACCTTTCAGGCTCCTGGAGGAGTACTAATTGCCTGCCCCTTCAGCAACCTGATGCAGGCTAATTGGAAGCCTGACCTTCAGGCAGATGTTGGGAAATCAGGACATTAGATATTAGGTTAGATGGTCTTGCCCCTAGCATGAGGAGACTGAGAGCTGGGGTGTTTTTGCCCACTCAGTCTGTGCTGAGCCAGAGGAAATAGTCACTAGGAGTGCTTCTGTGCCCAAATAGAGCCACCTCTTTGTTTTATGAGGTGGGAGACTCATGAATTCTGAGCCCCATCAGCTCTCAGAACTAGATGATTTAGGAGCCAATCTCTTTTTCGCAGCCATAATGGTTGGGGTGCCAGATGTGTGAACAAGCTCCCTCCAGGGAGAAGCTGGAGACTTGGTTTTATTGTTGAAGGTAGATGGAGGTAAAAGATGGGGAAAGTGTCCACCAGCTCTTTTAGGCTCCCAAGAGAATCCTAGTCAGCTCTAAAATGCAGGCTGATTAGAAGCTTAGACCCTCAGCTGGGAGAGTATGCAATCATATTCCTTCCAGGAACAAACTGGGAGATGGGCATTTTTGTCTGCTCCTTTTGCACTGAGCCTGGAGGGGATAGCCACAGGAAGTGCTTGTGTGCCCATTTAACAGCTGCTTCCTTGTCTGCTACAGTCCTCTGGGACTTGTAAATTCAAACCCCATTGGCTCTCAGCGCTAGGTGATTTGGAGGTCTGTCCCTCAGGTGGCAGCCTTAAAAGTTAGGGCACTATATCTGTGGTCCAAATCTTTTGCTCCCCAGGGAGAAGCTGGGAGTTAGGAGTTCCCTTCCAAATGTAAGGCACTGTGCCGGGGTAGGGTCTGTGGTAAGAGTGTGTCTCAGCCTTTCCTGCTCATTTCAATGTGGGTGTTTTCTCAGCCGGTTGAGGTAAAGGAGTCACTCACTCAGTTTCTGGATTTCTCTCAGAGGAAGTTGATCCATGTGTAGCTGTATATTTAGGACACCTGAGGGAGGAGGGATGGTCAGGAGCCTCCTTTGTCACCCTCTTGCTCAGTCTTTTATTTCCTTTACCGGAATCAATTAGTAGTGACAAGTAAACATATTGGCTCTTTTCCCTCATTGTTTCTCTCTTTTACCAGTTGATTTTAATCAGTAATATTATCTTTCCTGATGATTAACTTTGTACTATTAAATGTGACTATATTTTCATTATTTGATTTATCATTTTTGAATAATATGGCTGTTCTGTCCAATGCTACATTTAGGGAACAGCAATCTTACTTTATCTCCAAACTTCTTTCATCCTTTCTAGCCCATATTTCTGTTATTTGTGTGTGTCTACATGGTCAAGATGTCCATGTATACATTCTGTTCTGGCGTCTTCGTGCTCACATTTGCTTTAGTCTTAGTCAGAGAGTTAAATACATTCAATGTACTATTCCTTTGCCATAGTTTCCTCAGTTATTTTGTAGTTGGCTTAAGTTTGTCTTCTAACATTTTCTCAAGAAAGTCTCATAAGTACAACAGATCCTTAAAACCTGTAAGTTCAAAAGTGACCTTTTTACCTGGCCTTTATACCTGAAGGACAGTTTGGTTGTATTTAAAATGTTTAGCTCATAATTTCATTCTTTGAAAATCTTGTAAGTGTTGCTCCATTGTCTTCTAGTGTAAATTTTCTCTGTAGAGAAATCTTATGCCAGTCTGGTTTTTCCTCCATAGTTTTGCATCATTGCCAAAATGATTATTTAAAGTGTAGAAGAGAATATACAGTAGGGAAAGCACAGTCTCTTCAATAAACGGTGTTGGGAAAATTGGGCAGCCACATGCAAAAGAATGAAACTGTACCACTGTCTTAAACCATACATAAAAATTAACTCAAAATAGATTAAATACTTGACTGTGAGAACTGAAACCGTAAAACTCCTAGAAGAAAACATAGGCAGTAAGGTCCTTGCCATAGGTCTTGGTGATGATTTTTTTTAAAGATTGGCACCTGAGCTAACATCTGTTGCCAATCTTTTTCTTTTTCTCTTTTTCTCCCCAAAGCCCCCCAGTACATAGTTGTATATTCTAGTTGTAGATCCTTCTGGTTCTGCTATGTGGGATGCTGCCTCAGCATGGCTTGATGAATGGTGCTATGTCTGTGCCCAGGATCCGAACCGGTGAAACCCTGGGCCACCAGAGCAGAGTGTGTGAACTTAACCACTCAGCCACAGGGCTGGCCCCAGCAATGATTTTTAAAATCTGACCCCAAAAGCAAAGGCAACAAAAACAAAGATAAGCAAATGGGACTACATTAAACTAAAAATCTTCTGCACAGCAAAGGAAACTATCAGTAAAATGAAGAGGCAACCTACTGAATGGGAGAAAATATTTGTAAATTAGACATCTGATAAGGGGTTAATGTCCAAAATATATAAAGAACTCATACAACTCAATAGCAAAAAACCCAACCAATTTGATTAAAAAATGCACAGAAGATTTAAATAGAAATGTCTCCTTTTTCCGAAGAAGACATACAGATGGCCAATAGGTACATGACAAGATGCTCTACCTTATTAATCATCAGGGAAATGCAAATCAAAACCACAATGAGACATCACCTTATACCCATGTGAATGGCAATTATCATAAGACAAGAAATAAGTATTGGCAAGGATGTCAAGCAAAGGGAATGTCCACTTGTCCATTCTTGATGGGAATGTAAGTTGGTGCAGTTACTATGGAAAACAGTATGGAGGTTACTCAATAAGTTAAAAATAGAAGTAACGTATGATCCAGCAATTGCACTTCTGTGTATTTATTTTAAGAAAATGAAAACACTAACTCAAAAAGATATATACATCCCCATGTTCATTGCAGCATTATTTATAGTAGCCAAGATATAGAAACAACCTAAATGTCTGGATAAAGAAATCGTGGTATGTATATATACAATGGAATATTATTTTAGCCATAAAAAAAGAATGAAATGTTGCCATTTGCGACAACGTGGATGGACCTTGATGACTTTGTGCTAAGTGAAATAAGTCAGACAGAGAAAGTCAAATACTGTATGATCTCTTTTACATGTGAAATCTTAAATAAATAAATAAATAAGCTCATAGATATAGAGAACAGATTGGTGACTGCCAGAGGCACGGTTTTTTGGGGTAGGAGAAATGGATGAACTGGTTTCTTTTCTTTTTTAGTTTAAATAAATTGAAGTAAATAAATAAAGTGTAATAACTTTACTGGGATAAAACTCAGTATTGATTATTTTTATATAAATTTTCTGGTGCATACAGTACCCTTACAATAAATATATTCAAAGTTTTTATTTGAGGTAAGTTTTCTTGATTATATTTTAATTATTTGGTTTCATTGTTTATTTTTATTTAGTTTTATTCTTTGGAAACTCTGATTATTCATAAGTTGGATCTTCTTTGCTTTTCTTGTGATTTTCATTTTCTGTCTAATTCTTCATTCGTCTATGTGCCTTTTTTCTTCTTGCTTTTATGTTTTCTCACTTCTTGTCACCATGTCCGTCACTGTGCTATCTGTGATTTCTACTCTTCTAGTATCCTTTGAAATTTCATCTTTATATCTGGGGTTTTTTTTTTTTCATTCTGCTTGTTTCCTAGGTTCTGCCAACTCATTTCTTCTTCTCTTGTTTTTCCATCTTTTTTACTGAGTTCTTATATTTCTGCTCTATGGTCTTCCTTAATAGAGGAGATTGTTTCATTAAATTTAAAAAATTTGTGGTAAAATATTTTTATCACAATTTTCAAGTCCCCATGAAATTTTATAATACCTATTTTTTGGCTGTAAGCTTTTATCCTCTTTTCCACATTTTTCTTGTGTTTTCTTTCCATTTTGTCTGTGCCAGTTTACTTTTTATTGCTCTTCAGTGAGCAAGCTGGGTTTTCCTGAACTAGTATATGTAGGAAGTTTCTCTTTGAGGTAAAGAGTAAATCATCCTGGTTCAAAGATTCTCTCCTTTTCTGCTGCTACACAGACAGACTCATCCTCATGTTTCTTGTGTAATCCCATCCCATCTTCTCTGAACGTTAGTACAGTGGGGCTTCTGCTACCAGCCCTGCTCACTTAACCCACACTCACTATTGCAAAACAGAGATACATCTTTGAGGTAAAGAGTAAATCATCCTGGTTCAAAGATTCTCTCCTTTTCTGCTGCTACACAGACAGCCTCATCCTCATGTTTCTTGTGTAGTCCCATCCCATCTTCTCTGAACGTTAGTACAGTGGGGCCTCTGCTACCAGCCCTGCTCACTTAACCCACACTCACTGTTGCAAAACAGAGATACATCTTTTGTCCTTTAGGCAAAGTCTCGTCTTCAAGTGAATGTTGCTGATCCTTTCCGAAATATATCAATGCTGAATTCTCTCATCTGGTTATTCATTTTTTCCCCTCCTGATGGCTTCTGCCTCTGCTCAGATGCTTTTGGCAGCCCTTTTATGTGTTTTGAGGCTCTGTGGATTAAATCTGTCTCTTGCTCCCACTAAAGATGGAGTTTGAAAATTTTCTTTTATTCTATTTTACTTTTATAGGATTTTTGTGAGGAAGAGAGTAAAAGTTCTGACTTATGCAGCCGTTATTGTATCAGAAGTCCTGAACACTATTTCTGCCAAAACAAAACAAAGTAAGAGGCCCATAATCCTGGACTGTACACTGAGTTTCCTAGCCTTAAATCATTCCTGGGTTTTCTTAATGAGTAGAGGGAAATTCATACCCCTCCACCAATCCATACATACTCTTTACAGATCCGAAACACTCTCTCTTCCTTCCAAAAACCCTCTTCCTGTTGATGTTTCCTTGAATTCTCCAAACAATGAACTTTTCTAAATCTTTTACTTCCAATGCAAACATTCCATCCTCCATTTTGCTTAGATTGACATCTGCTTGAACCCCTAAGATACCACTTTCCCTGTAGCTTTCTCAAGCAGAGTATATTTTTCAAAGCCACCTTATCAAGCCGTACTATCTTCTCCCCTGACTTCCTGGTCACACCTTTCCAATCATTGAAGACCTGGCTCAATCTTCCTCAGCTCCCTACCTTCTACTATCATCCTAGAAAATTTAACACCTACTTGAACATCCCCAAAAGACTGAGACCTCTCATTTCCTTGATTTCGTCCCATCTCTAATAATCTCTTGCTCTCCTCTACTCCATTTATTTTATCTGTCTTTCATGCTGTTGACTTTGGTCGCCAATACAAAATACCCCACACCCAATATTGCTAATTCAGCCAGCTTACTTTCCACCTCACTTGCTCAATTATCTCTATACAATGATTCTGAGACCTTGTTGACATGTCCAATCTATTGATTCCTCCAGTTTCTCCATCAGCCTCTTCCTGTTTCTCCATCAGCCTCTTCCTGTTTCTCCATCAGCCTCTTCCTGTTTCATTTCTATCCTATCTAGATTATACTCCATTAGCCTTCATTTTAATCTTTCTCTTGCAAATATCCTCACCTTCCTTGCCCTTCTCTCCGTCATTTTAACTGCCTTATCTCAGCCCAACCGAATCAAACTATGTGCTGCTGTGCAAAGAGCTAGCTCAAGGGCTCTGGAGAAAATCACATATTGGGAAAGGATGGTATCAACGTCAATTCATGAGCATCAACTCCCAACGGGGCCCTCAACAATGGCAAAATACAGTATTTAAATTTCATTACTGAGTTTTTTCTTCATCACTAAACTTATTTTACATCTCCTTCATTCTCCTTAAATCTCTAAACTCCTCCCCTACAACTTTCATCAAATGATGTCTTTCTGTTCACAGAAGAAATAGAAGCCATCAATTGGGAAGGTTCCCTCTTCCCACCACTGCATATCCACAGACTTACCTGTGTTTCCTTCCTTTTTGCTCAATGGAAGGAACACCTCTTTTCTAATCAGCAGCCAGTGCCTCCATGGATACTCCAGATGTCATCCCTTCTCATAATCTTGCAGGCCTTATTTTACGAGATATTCTCTTAAGCTCCTTCAACTCTACCCTCTGCTCTCCCACTGGGTTCTTCCCAGCAGCCTGCATCCATGTCATGTATACTTCATCTTTAAAATACTTTCCCTTGATACTGCTTTTCTGTATGACATTTTACAACAAACTTCCAGAAAAACCTTTGTACGTATGCTACTTCCACTTCCTTACCTCTCGTTCACTTTTTTTTCTTTTTTATTATACAAAGTGATTTTTAATCTGGGGTACTTAAAAGTAGTTGGTTGCTATAGATTTCTTTTCTTTTTAATTTTTAATTTTTTTGGATGTACATCATATTTCAAATTCTGTATACATTACATCATGTTCACCACCTGAACACTAATTATAGTACATCCCCTCACATGTGACCCTAATCACCCCTTTTGCCCTCCCCCTCCCCCCTTCCCCAATGGTAACCACCAGTCCAATCTCCAATGCTATGTGTTTTTTTTTCTGTCGTTTTTATCTTCTACTTGTGAGTGAGATCATATGGTATTTGACATTCTCCCTCTGACGTATTTCACTCAGCATAATACCCTCAAGGTCCCTCCATGTTGTCACAAATGGCTGGATTTCGTCATTTCTTATGGCTGAGTAGTAGTCCATCGTGTATAAATACCACATCTTCTTTATCCATTCGTCCCTTTATGGGCACCTAGGTTGCTTCCAAGTCTTGGCTATTGTGTATAATGCCACAATGAACATAGGGGTGCAAGTATCTTTATGCCTTTGTGTTTTCAAGTTCTTTGGATAAATACCCAGCAGTGGAATAGCTGGATCATATGGTAGATGTATCCTTAATTTTCTGAGGATACTCCAAACTGCTTTCCATAGTGGCTGCACCAGTTTGCACTGCCACCAGCAGTGAACAAGGGTTCCCTTCTCTCCACACCCTCTCCAACACTCGTTGTTTCCTGTCTTGTTAATTATAGCCATTCTGACCAGAGTGAGGTGATACCTCATTGTAGTTTTGATTTGCATTTCCCTGATAGCTAATGATGTTGAGCATCTTTTCATATGCCTGTTGGCCATCTGTATATCTTCTTTGGAGAAATCTCTGTTCAGATCTTTTGCCCATTTTCTAATTGGATTGTTGGTTTTTTGTTGTTGAGCGTATGAGTTCTTTGTATATTTTGGATATTAATCCCTTATCTGATATGTGGTTTGCAAATATCTTCTCCCAATTGTTAGATTGTCTTTTCGTTTTGTTGATGGTTTCCTTTGCTGTGCAGAAACTTTTTAGTTTGATGTAGTCCCATTTGTTCATTTTTTCTTTTGTTTCTCTTGCCCGGTCAGACATGGGACTTGAAAATATGCTGCTCAGACCAATGTCCTAGAGCGTACTGCCTATGTTTTCTTCTAGAAGTCTCATGGTTTCGGGTCTTACATTCAAGTCTTTAATCCATTTTGAGTTGATTTTTGTGCATGGTGTAAGGGAATGGTCTACTTTCATTCTTTTGCATGTGGCTGTCCAGTTTTCCCAACACCATTTATTGAAGAGACTCTCCTTTCTCCATCGTATGCTCTTGGCTCCCTTGTCGAATATTAGTTGTCCATAAACGTGTGGGTTTACTTCTGGGCTCTCAATTTTGTTCCATTGATCTGTGTGTCTGTTTTTGTGCCAGTACCATGCTGTTTTGGTTACTATGGCTTTGTAGTATAATTTGAAATTGGGGAGTGTGATACCTCCAGCATTGTTCTTTTTTCTCAGGAATCCTTTGGCTATTCGGGGTCTTTTGTTGTTCCATCTAAATTTTAGGATTCTTTGTTCTATTTCCGTAAAAAATGTTGTTGGAACTTTGCTAGGGATTGCATTGAATCTATAGATTGCTTCAGGAAGTATGGACATTTTAGCAATGTTAATTCTTCCAATCCAAGAGCACAGAATATCTTTTCATTTCTTTGTGTCTTCTTCAATTTCTCTCAACAATGTCTTATAGTTTTCAGTGTACAGGTCTTTCACCTCTTTTGTTAAATATATTCCTAGGTATTTTATTCTTTTTATTGCAATTGTAAATGGGATTGTATTCTTAATTTCTCTTTCTGCTACTTCATTGTTAGTGTACAGAAACGCAGCCGATTTTTGTACATTGATTTTGTATCCCACAACTTGACTGTAATCCTTTATTATTTCTAAAAGTTTTTTAGTGGACTCTTTAGGGTTTTCTAGATATAAAATCGTGTCGTCTGCAAAAAGTGACAGCTTCACTTCTTCTTTTCCAATGTGGATCCCTTTTATTTCTTTTTCTTGCCTGATTGCTCTGGCTAGGACTTCCAATACTGTGTTAAATAAGAGTGGTGACAGTGGGCATCCTTGTCTGGTTCCTGTTCTTAGAGGGATAGCTTTCAGTTTTTCTCCATTGAGAATGATATTTGCTGTGGGTTTCTCATATATGGCCTTTATTATGTTGAGGTATTTTATTTAGAGTTTTTATCATAAATGGATGCTGTATCTTGTCAAATGCTTTCTCTGCATCTATTGAGATGATCATGTGATTTTTATTCTTCATTTTGTTAATGTGGTGTATCACGTTGATAGATTTGCAGATGTTGAACCATCCCTGCATCCCCGGAATGAAACCCACTTGATCATGATGTATGATCTTTTTAGTGTATGGTTGTATTCGATTTGCTAATATTTTGTTGAGGATTTTTGCGTTGATGTTCATCAGTGATATTGGCCTGTAATTTTCTTTTTTTGTGTTGTCCTTGTCTGGTTTTGGTATCAGGATAATGTTTGCTTCGTAGAAGGAGTTAGGAAGCCTCCCCTCCTCTTCAATTTTTCGGAAGAGTTTGAGAAGGATAGGTATTAGGTCTTCTTTGAATGTTTGGTAGAATTCACCAGGGAAGCCATCTGGTCCTGGACTTTTATTTTTTGGGGATGTTTTTAATTGCTGTTTTGATCTCCTTACTGGTGATTGGACTATTCAAATTTTCTGCATCTTCTTGGTCCAGTTTTGGAAGGTTGTATGTTTCTAAGAATTTATCCATTTCCTCTAGATTATCCAATTTGTTGGCGTATAGCTTTTCATAGTATTCTCTTATTATCTTTTGTATTTCTGAGGTGTCCGTTGTAATCTCTCCTCTTTCATTTCTGATTTTATTTATTTGAGCCTTCTCTCTTTTTTTCTTGGTGAGTCTAGCTAAGGGTTTGTCAATTTTGTTTATCTTTTCGAAGAACCAGCTCTTGGTTTCATTAATTTTTTCTATTGTTTTTTTAGTCTCTATTTCATTTATTTCTGCTCTGATTTTTATTATTTCCTTCCTTCTGCTGATTTTGGGCTTTGTTGTTCTTTTTCCAGTACCTTTAGGTGCACTTTTAGATTGTCTATTTGCGATTTTTCTTCTTTGTTGAGGTAGGCCTGAATTGCTGTAAACTTCCCTCGTAGAACCGCTTTTGCTGTATCCCACAGATTTTGGCATGTCGTGTTTTCATTTTCATTTGTCTCCAGGAATTGTTTTATTTCTTCTTTGATTTCTTCATTGACCCAATCATTGTTCAGTGGTGTTTTGTTCAATCTCCACATTTTTATGGCTTTTCTGATTTTCTTTCTGTAGTTGATTTCCAGTTTCATACCTTTGTGGTCAGAAAAGATGAATGGTATTATTTCGATCTTCTTAAATTTATTGAGACTTGTTTTGTGGCCTAATATGTGATCAATCTGGAGAATGTTCCATGGGCATTTGAAAAGAATGTGTATTCTGTGGTTTTTGGATGGAATGTTCTGTATATATCTACTAAGTCCATCTGGTCTAATGTGTCCTTTAAGGCGAGTGTTTCCTTATTGATCTTCTGTTTGGATGATGTATCCATTGATGTAAGTGGAGTGTTAAAGTCCCCTAGTATTATTGTGTTACTGTCTATTTCTCCTCTTATGTCTGTTAATAATTGCTTTATATATTTAGGTACTCCTATGTTGGGTGTGTAGATATTTACAAGTATTATATTTTCTTGTTGGATTGTTCCCTTTATCACTATGTAGTGCCCGTCTTTGTCTCTTATTACAGTTTTTGATTTAAAGTCTATTTTGTCTGATATAAGTATTGCTACCCCCGCTTTCTTTTCTTTGCCATTTGCATGGAATATCTTTTTCCATCCTTTCACTTCCAGTTTGTGAGTGTCTGTAGGTCTGAAGTGTGTCTCTTGTATGCAGCATATACATGGATCTTGGTTTTTTATCCAGTTGGCCACCCTAAAGCATTTGATTGGAGCATTTAGTCCATTGACATTTAAAGTAGCTATTGATAAATATGTATTTATTGCCGTTTTGTCATTTTTTCTTTTTTGGGGGGTGTTTTAGTAGTTCTTCTCAGTTCCTTTCTTTTTCTCTTGCTCTCTTCACTTGTGGTTTGATGGCTATCTTTAGTAATATGCTTGATTTCTTTTGTCTTACTTTTTTTCCTGCTTGTTATAGGTTTCTGGTTGTGGTTACCATGAGGATCCTGTTTAATATACTATGCATATAACAGTCTGTTGACTTCTTTCTAAAAGCTCTACTTTTTCACTCCCCTCCTCCCACGTTCTATGTTTTTCACATTATATATAGTCTTTTGTTTAGTGTGTGTATATCCATTACCCTCTTATCATTGAAATAGGTAATTTTAGTACATTTGTCTTTTAACCTTCATATTACCTTCACAGGTAGTTGATCAGCTGCCTTTACTATACTTTTACCTTACAAGTGATTTTATTGCCTGTTTTTTCTTGTTGTTGTTTTGGGTTTTTTTTTGTTTTTTTTTTAAAGATTTTATTTTTTTTCTTTTTCTCCCCAAAGCCCCCCAGTACATAGTTGTATATTCTTCGTTGTGGGTCCTTTTAGTTGTGGCATGTGGGACGCTGCCTCAGCGTGGTTTGATGAGTAGTACCATGTCCGCGCCCAGGATTCGAACCAACGAAACACTGGGCCGCCTGCAGCGGAGCGTGCAAACTTAACCACTCGGCCACGGGGCCAGCCCCTTGTTTTGGGTTTTTTTGATAATTTTTTTCTTTTATCTCTATTTGTGGTCATTGCTTTCCCACTTAAATAATTCCCTTCAGCATTTCTTGTAGAACTGGTTTCTTGGTCATAAACTCCTTTAATTTTTGCTTGTCTGGGAAGCTCTGTATCTCTCCTTCCATTCTGAATGACAGCCTTGATGGATAGAGTATTCTTGGTTGTAGGTTTTTTCCTTTTAGCACTTCAAATATGTCGTGCCATTCTCTTCTCGCCTGTAGGGTCTCGACTGAGAAGTCCGCTGACAGCCTGATGGGCTTCCCTTTATACGTCACTTGTGGCCTTTCTCTTGCTGCTTTTAGGATTCTCTCTTTGTCTTTAATTTTAGACATTTTGCTTATAATATGTCTTGGTGTGGGCCTCTTTGGGCTTCTCTTGTTTGGAGCTCTCTGTGCTTCCTGAACTTGGATGTCTGTTTCCTTCCTCAGGTGAGGAAAATTTTCCTCTATTATTTCAACAAATAAATTTTCTGCCCCTTTGTCTCTCTCTTCTCCTTCTGGGACCCCTATAATCCGAATGTTAGCACGCTTGATATTGTCCCACATTTCCCTTACACTGTTCTCATTCTGTCTAATTCTTTTTTCTCTTTTCTGTTCTGCTTGGGTGATTTCCTCTAACCTTTTGTCTAGCTCTCTGATCCGTTCTTCTGCATCCTCTACTCTGCTATTGAGTCCCTCTAGTGAATTTCTCATTTCGAGTATTGTATTCTTCATTTCTGATTGGTTCTTTTTTATATCTTCCTGTTCTTTGCTGATGTGCTCACTGTGTTCATCCATTCTTCTCTGCATATCTGTGAGCATCCTCATTATATTTTGTTTGAATTCTTTGTCAAGGAGGTTGCTAGATTCTGTTTCACTTAGTTCTTTTTCTGGTGTTTTGTAGTGTTCCCTTGCTTGGAAAGTATTCCTTTGCCTCCTCGTTATGCCTCTTTCTCTGTGCTATTTTCTTTGTACTAAGTGAGTCAGCTATGTCTCCTGATCTTGGAGAAGTGGCCTTATGTATGAGATGCCTTATGAGGCCCAGCAGTGTGCTTCCCTCTCATCACCAGACCATAAGAACCAGGAGTGACCCCTTTGTGGGCTACTTGTGTTCTTCTGCTGTGGCAGGGTTGCTCCCACTGCAGGTACCCAGGGAGTCTGCTCTTTCCTTCCCTGGCCAGCTGTTTGTAAATCTGGTTTGGAGGGGCCTCAGCACTGTTGGCTACAAAGTCTATTAGCACACTCTTATTGCAATTGTCCTCTTAATTGTGTTGGTACCCAGTGTAGCTGGTTGCTAGGCTCAGGGGCGTACAGTTGTGATAGACCTGAGGCCAACAAGGCTGATGCCAATTCTCTTAGGAGTGCAGCTGAGTAGGGCTAGCCCTTGGCATGGAGGCACTCAGTTGTTTCAGGCTTTGGAAGGTGGGGCTGATCCTTTTTATGGCTATTTGTGAAACACAAGTCTTCTGCCGCTGATAAGCCTCACCCCCCTCTGGACCACATACACTGTCAGCACAGTCCTGCTCCGTGCACCCTTCTCAACCCCTGGAGCATACCCCACCGCCACACTGCAGAGGCCCCCACGTCTGCCCCAATGCCCCCCACAGTTCACCTGGTCCTCACACAAGCCCTGCCCCACAGAGGCAGACACCTTTGCCTGCCTGTAGAGGATCAAGGCACTCAGTCAATGCAGGCTGAAAAGTCGCCTGAGGGCTTGCTGTTAGATGAGGCCAGTCCCTAGGGCGGGTTGCCTGCCCTGGCTGAACTGGATTAAATCAGTGCTCTAGTGGGTGTGGCAGACCCCTGGGCTAACAGCCCAAGGGACACACCTCAATGGCCCCCACCTGTGTCCGGTGTCCATATCAGCTCGCCTGGACCAGCTCAGAACAATGGCCCCCACCAATGTCTCAGTCTCCGGAAAGGGTCCTCCTCTCACCAGGGTGCCCCCAAAGCCCACCAGGTGAGTCTTGTTTCACCAAAGGACAGTCAGCCTTCTCTCTGGTGATTTTAGGTTGCTGCAATGAGTGAGTTTGTGCGTGGGCCCTTTAAGACCTGGATCTTTTCGGCTTTTGGCAGATAGCTTTTCTGGGGTGTCCTCGCTGCAGTTAATAGCCAGCAAAGCCAGACAGTAAGACCACCCTCTCAGTTGGGCTGAGTCCAAAGGATGGTTATAGCAGTATTGCCCCCGCTCCGGACCTCACTCCTTCAGGGAGGGTTCGTACCTTAGGGTGGCTCCCGCCTGGCCTGCTGAGAAGCTCCGCTGCTCCCAAAGGTGGCTTTTTCCCTCTCTGGCCGGAGTTACTGCCTCTTCTGCTTTCGTCAGGACTGTCCCTTGTTGTGGGGATTCTTTTTATCCAGTTTTCAGTTTTCAATCCAGGGTGATTCTTCCTAAAATTATTGTAACCTGGTTGTGTTCGTGGGAGGAGGCGAGTTCAATGTCTGCTCACAGCGCCATCTTGACGAGACAGCTCGTTCACTTTTTGATTCATCCCAATCTAAATTCTGCAGCTGTTACTCTATCTAAACTGATCTTGTTAAAGTCAACCATGGTCTTTCGAAATCCAAGTGATCACTTTTAAGTCCTTATGTTCAATGACTTCATAGCAGCACTAGTTCTAGAAAAACAGAACTCTTGATTTTCATCTCTGGTCCCTATATTTCTTCCTTTCCCAGTGTCTCACTTCTCAGAAAATGGGATGCACCTCCATATATCTAGTGGTTCATGCCATGAATATAGGCAGGTACCGTTTTGTCATCTGCCTCACCTTCTATTCACATATCCCACTTCTCACAGGACCTGTCAATTTTTCTCTTAATATATTTCTAAAATCTGCCCATTTCTCTCCTCTCCTCTGCCACTGCTTCAGTCCAAGCTTCCATCATTTCCTGACTTCACAGCTGTAATCACCACCTAACTACTCTCTTCACTTCCATTCTTGATTTTTCCCAATCTACTCTCTACACTGCTCCAGAGTGATCTTTTATGAACTTACATATGTCATATCCTTCACCACTACTTTTAAAATCCAGAATCTCCAATGTGGTCTACAAGGTGTGATCTGACCCTTGACTGCCTCTCAAGCTGTATTTTCTTCCTGTTCTCAGTGCATCAGACACATCAACCAACTTTAAATACAGGTGAGCTTGGAGACTTTGCATATACTAGAATGTTCTTCCATCAACTCTTTACTTGGTTGATTCTTACTCATCCATCAGATTCAACTTAAATGTCCCTTCCTCAGAAAATTCTTCTCTGACACCAGAAGGTACCCCTTTGAAAATATCTTATCACACTAGTTGCCCTTTCTTCGTGGACTTTATCTAATTGTGTAGGTATATGTTTGTATACTTATTTATTTAATGTCTGTCTCTTTCATGAGGGTGGAGTCCAGGTCAGTCTTGTTCTCTACTTAATCACTAGCACTTAGCACAGAGCATGACATGAAGCAGGAGCTCAATAGGTATTTGTTTCCTGGATGGTTGAAAGGGGATCTAGACTGAGTCTTGCTTTGAGACAGAGGAATTTAATGGTCTAATCTGTCATAATCAGATAGTCAGGTTCCCTTTCAGGGTTTTATATTGTAACCTTGTAACTGAGCTCACTAATTTTGGGGTAATGAGGTCTTTCAAATTGTCAGTACATGCGTACTTGAGTTTACACTGTTGACCTTTGGTTCCTTGACCTCCTGTCCTCTTGTCCAAATCCGTTAGCTGACAAATAAGATCTCTCTGATATTCATGGCCACATCATTCAGGAGGTTTCTTGAATCTTCCTATCCTCTGACTACTGTGTCTGTTGGGAACGTTGCCATTCACTGTGATAGTTGCAGCCATATCTGATTAGTGCTCACTTGTATCATGATGCCAAACTAGAAGTAGAAAAAAGAAGTAGCATTTTGAAAAGCAATAAACTTTGAGATGTAAGAACCAAGGGGATTGTTTCCTCTCTCCTAGAATCATAGAATGTCAGAATTGGAAAGTACTTTATAGCTCTAATCTAAACCCGTATTGCACAGATAAGAAATTTGAAGGCCAGCAAAGTAAAATAATTTCTCTAAGATCACGCAGTTGTGTGACCCCTTTGTCCACAACACCCTGTGTTTATCTTGCTGACCAAGATATGTGCTTGCTGACTTTTGATCAGTTTTCTTGGAATATTTTCTGAGTTGTAAAAAGGTTCAAGAAAATCGAAGATAAGGATAAAATGGGAATGGGGACATATACACAGTCTCTGTGATTAGAGGGAAATACTCAAGTTCTTCATCCCTCAGGATTGAAGAGGACCTCAGAAATCATATAAACTATAAATACAGGGGCAGGCCCTTAAAACACAGTTGCCAGACTCACGGAATGATGCTCAACATTGAGGTAATTAAAGATAGAGTTTACTCTTTGATGAATATAGTTCTCTTTGCAAAAGAGTGTTGGTCAAGATAAGGTTACTCTTCTGCTTAAGGAGACTTCAGTTCCTCCCTGACCTTTTAATTAAGTTGGTCCACCAGTTTCTTCTTCATCGAAATGATTTTCATTTCCTTTCCTGAGGCATTTTTCACAACTCATATGCTGAGGATTTTGTTCAGTGGTGGTTGGGTTTCAAGAGCATATCTCAAAAGATCCTACCAGTCTAATCGGTAGAGCAAGTTTTGTTGGCTGTACTTCCTACCATGATTGAAATTGCCCTGAAATTTATGAGGAATGAGTAAGTGTAAGTTGCTTTTGCTAAAATATCAGGTAGTGATGTTTCCTGTATGAAGTATTGGCCCATGCATTGATTGGAAATATTTCTAATCAACACCCTTAGTTTCCTGTGTGTGAGCTCATTCTTTCTCACCTTGCAACAGTTCATCTGCTTCACCACACCTTGTGAGAGAGGCAGAGGCACAAGATGGGAAGCAGAAGTTTGAAAGCACCTGTTTCTGAAAATTCTGTGATTACAGGAGTCAGGTTTGAGAGCTCCCCGCTCTTCAGTAAATTCTTTGCTACCTAAGGGAAAGAGGTTACCTGAAGTGTGGCAGCTCTGTTCCTTAGGTTCCTATATGTGAGAACCCAAAGAGACGTACATATGATTGGCAACTTTTAATTGAGCCTTTAATTAACACCCTTTGAAAAGTGCCAATACTTTAACACGACTATCTACTGAATCAAGTGGAATCACTGGCAAGAACCTCCAGGGTGGTGCATGTTAGGTGGCCACTTGCAGAATCACCACAGAATGTTTACAACAGCACTTGTAGACAAGAGGAACTACCCTGCATGGGCATCTTATAGAAATGCTCAAATGATTGCTCATTAAGACACACTAAAATGGTACTTCCTGTGGAAAGGGTCCCTCTGCTCTCAGAAGCTTGTCAGGCAGCCACTGCCATTAATGCACATTCCTTCAATAGCACTAAGGTTTTGCATCTCCGGGAGTGTTCAGTTAAAGAAAAAAACATCCCTGCCAGGAGTAGGAGTGTGCGTTTTTGGCAGAATGGCTAGTTGGTTGGAGAGCTTTCCAACAAGGTATTTAGGCAGGAGAGAATGGGACACAGAAAGGGTCAACTTTGATAAGGAAGGGGAATGTGCAGAACAGCGTTTGGAGCTTTGCCAAAGGGGCAAGTGCATGCAGGGGTAGGGTGCTGTGAGGAAGCTGTGGGAGGCCAAGGGCACTACCTAATGAGGAGATGTGAAGACACGGAGAAGGGGTAGAAATGGGACATGGGACAAAGCCGAAATCGCCACCTACCTGGCAGGTTTTCTCTTACAGGCCCTAGATGATGTCGTTATAGATCTCTGGCAAAGCATCTTGCTGGCTTAGGGTTGAATTCTTCCACCTCATTATAAAGAGTCACTGTGATTTCCTATTTATTTTTCAGCCGAAGAGAAGTTCAAAACAGATTATTATGAGTGAGTTTACAAACAGGAGGGTGTCTCCATGAAAAAGATCACAAGAATAGGAGGGATTGGCAGACTTTTGGAGGGGGCGTACCCATCCTTTAGTTGTTTATTCCTTAAATTAGACCCAGAGTTGTGATAAGAGCTACCTAGAAACCACTGGGGCCTGTATTAGTGCCATCCTTGTGCTAACTTCCACAGCCGTGGTTTTGATAGGAATACCATGGGTGGAATGGAAGGAGAGAGGTAATGTAGGGTGGAAAGGGCCATGGAAGAGAGGCCAGTGGTTAAGAACAAGCTCTGATGTCAGACCCTGATATTTAGTAATCCTATGATTTTGGCTAAGTTACATTACCTGGTTGAGCTTCAGTCACCTCATCTGTAGTTATGATAATAATAGTAATACATATATACATACATACATACATGCCTCACAGGTTTGCTGTGAGAATTACACAAGTTAATTGAGGCAAGGTACTTAGCACAATTTCTGACACACATTAAAGGCCATGTTAGCCATCATGGATATTGTTACTATCTATTATGCAGAAAGGGGAGGAAAGAACACTATTAACAGTTGGTGAGAGGTTGCCAGAAAAACCTTACTGACTCGAGTTTGGCTGGAAGTAGTCCAGATGGTGTAACTCAAAGCATGTCTTGGGTCTCCTTTGTCATTCATTCATCCATTCAACAAATATTT
Organism: Equus przewalskii; assembly: GCF_037783145.1. Classification (NCBI taxonomy): domain Eukaryota; kingdom Metazoa; phylum Chordata; class Mammalia; order Perissodactyla; family Equidae; genus Equus; species Equus przewalskii. The sequence continues at coordinate 69,437,127 of NC_091845.1, read as the reverse complement.
CTTCCGTGTCTACAACATGCCAAACACTGAATAAGATGCTGGGTCTATAATGGGGAGCATTCATAGTCTCTCACACAGTTCACCTGAGAGCAGAGGAGACAGATCGGTAAACAGCTAATTACAGTACAGGAGGGCATGTGCCTTGTTAGGGATAGAGGCAGCACGTTAAGTGTATATGGAGAAGGAAGAGAGGATGAGGCGGACAGAAAAGTTAAGTTGGCTTGGAATAATGTCTAGGTTGGCTTCCTGCTAATGCTGACCAACCCCTTAGCTGAAGAAAATAGATAATGCATTGAACAACAGACTCGAGGTCAAAATTGCTTTATTGATCACTTCAATAAATATTTATGAACCCTGCCTCCCTGCCAGCTGGCTAGCTGGGTGCTCTAAAAGTCCCTGAGGGCAGAGACTTTATCTCCGTTACTCAGTTCTCAGTCAACACCTGTGGACTGATGCAATGGTGAAGTGAAGGAACTCAGAGACACAGATGGTACCAAGTTATTGAAGTCTTGATCTTTCCTGGGGCTCTCTGGTCTCTGGTGGGCTTAGCGTTTGCAATGAGGTGATGCCTGTGCTTCTTATCTGGCACAAATGAATGAGCAGTGAGTAAATGCAGCCATCAACTCATTGGTCTCTTCTGGAACACAGCAAATCTTTTTTTGTGTGTGTGAGGACAAGTTGGGGGCTGGTAATTGGTGAAGAGAGGAGAGGGTGGAAGGATGTATGACATATATCTGTCAGAACTGAAGAATCTTAACCATCCCGGAGACCGAAGGAGTCTTCTGTCTCCTCAAGGCTTATTTGATGGACACTGGAAGTCAGAATGACTTTCTTTGCAGCCCTTGTTTGGGAGACTCTCCAGCTCTGATTTCCCTCAGCTAATCCTAGGAACGGCCCTCTCCACTGGACTGTATCCAGAGCCTTGTTACTCACTGTCAATGCCAGAAGCCAGGCTTCGAAGCTGAAGCAGCCAGCTGCTGTTGGTTCCCGTCAATTTTTCCAAGTCTTGACAAGAGGTGTCAGGGAAACAAAAGCTTCTCGTGTGACAGCTTCCCCCGGCTTACGCCTGGGAGACCTGATGCTCTTCCATCCGTTCCAATCTGGCCTGGAGTGAGCGTGGACAGCAGAATAGTCACTTCAGGATGTTTGCCTTAACAAGCATGGCCAAGTGCAGGTGTGGACAGGACTCCGCTTTAGTGGCAATCACACCTCAGGCACACCCTCTTGGACACAGCTTCAGGTCTTGAGGTGGGCTTTGGAATGCGTGCTATGGGCAGTCACTGCCAGGATGTAGCTGCCCTTTCAGACCCCTGTGTGTAACAGCTGGGCAGCTCCTGGTGTTGAATGGCAAGGAGAAAGAGCAGTGGGGGTCACTGGCTTGAAATGCTTGTTCCTTTGAATAGATTTGGGCTGCCATTGTGATGAAGTTCCCTTAGGATTTGATAGCCAAGTAGATTTAAAGCATGAATTATAAAGCTTTTGTGTTAAACACAATCCCAATTTTATCTGCAAACAGTTTTTTTTTTCAGAAAAGCACACTGTTATCAGTTTTAAATTATCTATACTTTAATTCACTTACATAGTATGTATAATTAACACATGTTTATTGTAGATTTTGAACATCAATATTATACAACACGAACTCATGTCTACAGAGTTTGTTAATGCTTTAAAACATAATCTATATTGTATTTTTGTTACAAAAGAAATACATACATTTTTTAACCAGCAATTTAGAAAGTACCAAAATACACAACACTGAAAATTAAAATCACCTATAATCCCATGACTCTGAAATAAATTAATATTAACATTGTAGAGTATTTTCTTCTGGGCTTTTGTCCTATGCATGCATTTAATATGTTTCTGAGTGATTTTTTCATATAAAGCTAAATGATGGGGCTGGCCCCGCGGCTGAGTGGTTAAGTTCGCGTGCTCCACTTTGGTGGCCCAGGGTTTCATCGGTTCAGATCCTGGGCGCAGACGTGGCACCACTCATCAGGCTGTGCTGAGGCTGCATCCCACATGCCACAACTGGAAGGACCCACAACTAGAAATACACGACTATGTACTGGGGGGCTTTGGGGAGAAAAAGAAAAAATTGAAAAAAAAAGAGCTAAATGACATCAAGAATGCAAACAGAGAAGAAAATGAAATTACTCTTCCTGCCTGTTTGCAAGGTTGTCCTTGAGTGAGTGTTCTGTCAAACATAACCCAGCTACCTCTGCCTCCTGCTACAAAGAAAAGCCAGGAAACCATGGTGGGGAGATGGGGAGTGAGGACAACCAGAGAAAAATGAAACTCCGGTTAGTAGCCACACCAGAGGGTAAACTATCCTGCCTAATGTATCTGGAGGATTGTTTTACGGAGAGAACATGAAGATGATTTCATTGATTGGTTCATTCGTTCATTCATCCGTTCAGCAAACATTGATTGAGAACCTCATTTAGAACCAGGCATTATACTTGACAGTGGGATAAAAACAGAAATAGGACACAAGCTTGACCTCCAAGAGCTCCCGGTCTGAGGTGGGAACCAGATGAATAACTCAGCAGTGGCAGCGAGATGCCTTAGGAGTTGTGATTGAGCCACGCGAATGTGTGGAAAGAAACACGTCATTTGCAGTGGTTGGAGGGAAGGGATTGTGAAGGGTTGTGGACATGTGGTGGGAGATGCGGAAAGGCTCTTTGTGCCGTGCTAGGGAATGTGTTCTTAACCCTGAAAGTGCCTGGGGTCCACTGAAGGGCTATAGAGAGGGGAGTTAAATGGTCCCTTCTGTATTTTGGCAAGCACAATTGGAAACAACCAAGATTTTGATGTCAGACAACTGCATGATCCTTTGAAAAGCGAACAAAACAAGACAACTAAAAAGCAGAAAAGCAAGTAAACAAACAAACAAGATTCCCAGAGCCTCAGTATGCCCATCTGAAAAATGGGAATAATAACTGCCTGTAAGATTGTTGTGAGGTTTACATGAGAAAAAAGGGCTTAAATGAGAAAGAAAGTAAATTGTGAGGCAAAATCACTGAAACCTGTTCAGTACAAGATATTAGCTATTGTTAGTCACAAGGCACGCAAAGTCCTTCAGTCTAGCCCCCCTTAGTCCTGCTCTCTCCTCTCCACCACATGCTGCATTCTAACCACAGAGATCACTCAATGCTGCGCTCCCTGCTCCCACCACCCTACCTCAGAGCTTTACTCCTTTGCCCAAGCTGTTGCATCTTCCTGGTATGCTGTTTTCCTCTTTCTCTGGCCTGCTTTAAGAACTATGACCCATCCCTCAGGACCTGAATTAAATATTCAAGCTTTTCTAGAGTATTAAAGGAATTTTGGAGACAGGAGAGAAATGGAAAATTTCTCACTCAAAATTGGGAGATCAAATTTAAAAGAATGGGATTAACAGGCTCTGACATTTTGCCTAGTGAGATTTGCAGATACAGACTTTAAAAAAGTTCATTTTTGCTTAAAATACTTAAACCTACCATTAGGGTGTGCTTCTCCAGGAAAGGTCCGTGGTGGGTCGCTGACCCGGGGATGTCAGCTTTCTTTCTCTTCCTTCTCCTCTTCAAAAACTCTCTCTCACGGTTTATTCCTATTTTTATTTTCTTTGATCCTGTAATAACCCCACTTGTTTCTCCTCATTATAATTAATTTCTTATTTCTTATTGTTCATATCTTTGTTTTTAAGTATACTTGTTCTAAGTATTATTATTAATCATTTTAAATTCTTGGTGCATCTAATCCAGTAATTCTGCTTCAAATCAACAGATGTTTGTTGGCCGATGGTCTTTCTTTTACAATACTTGTCACATGCTAACTTGTGGGGGAGGCAGGAAAAACACTTAAAAGTTTTTCTTTGTCCTGTCCTCTCACTGCCAGCCATCCCTCCCCTTGGGGTTTCTCGCAATGTTTTCTGTTAATTCCTCTTATCCATACCTACCTCTTGTTTCTGTAGAGTCTCCATGGTTGATTCTAGAGGAGACAGCCTACAGTTGATGCTAGTTAGCCATATTATTATTTCCCTTAAAAAGAAATCACACTTTATTTTATTTTAACTTGGGTAAAATAAGCTTTAAATGCGTGTCTCTGTTTTTTTTAAAGAACGCAATTAGGTAGACCATAGAACGTTTTCAACTAGTCCTTAACTGCTAGAATACCTAATTAATTTCTCTCTTTCCTTAAATGGATTACTTGCTGTTGAAACCCACCAGAACAGAACAAATCTCCATACCACTGGGACGTCACTTAGAGATGGAATTTCCCACAGCCTGATGACCATTCCTTCTACTAGTCTCTTTTTCATTCCATCTGCAGATATGAAAGGATCAACTGTATTTCTGACTTTCTCACTTTCTTGACCAGGCAGGTGGAAAATATGTCAAATGTACCCAGATCCCCTGAAATTCTTAATAAATACAGGATAGCATGGTGATTAATCACCAAAAGTCAGAATGCCTATGTTTGCACTCAGCTTAAGTGCTCAATTGCTGTGTGACCCTTGAGAAGTAGTCCAAATAGTCTGAGACTTTGCACTCTATACACTGGGGTATCCTAGTACATCCTTCAGGTAGTCGGTGCAAGAGCCCAAGCACTTAACGTATATATGTACTTGAGAATAGCATTGAGCACATTATAAGAAGATATTTCTTTTCTTTCTCTTCCCATTTTTCTCCCCCACCCCCAAAAGATATATTTTGCCATTCAAATAGAAAGGTAAAAATGTCTTTTTTTTTTCCTCAAGCAGAACCTTTTTTGTGCACAATAGTAAGTCTACTTTCTATGTCATGTACCGGTTGATGGGAATTTACAGATGGAAAGATGGAGGGCCCATACCCTCATGGAGCTTACAGTTTTGTGAAGGAAGCAGACAGGTTAATCAATGACTTTGATCAAGTGAGATAACGCTGCTGGTACAGTGATGAACCCAAGGTGTTATGGGAGCCTTGAGGAGGGGCAACTAATTTAGCCTAGGGGTGGCTCTGGGCGGCTCCCTGGAGTAGGCGATGTTTCAGCTGAAACTGTGATGTGTATGGGTACGTAGGGGGTGGGGTGTAGGAGGCATCCCAAGCAAAAGGAAAGTGCAAAACTACGAGAGAGAAAGAGAAACTTTTAGCAAATCATAAATGACTAGAAGAAGGAATCCTTTGGTTTTGAGAGTATAACTTCTTTGTGAAGATCAATTCACAGGAAAATTCCATGTGAAGAGGAAAATCTTGCAATTGGTGCTTGTTGAAGACCAAGGTCTGCCCTGGTTTGAGCTGTGCTTTCAGGTTGCCACTCACATGGTCACGGCACCACTTGGAAAGCCAGGGAAGAGTGACCTCAGGTGGGAGCTGGAGGAGAGCAGAGCTGGTGTTGCAGCCATGATTCTGCTGTTTGAGCCCCAGGGACACACAGGTCAACAAGCCATTCTACCAACTGGTTGATAGCACCCATATTTACATTTATTGGTTTGTTTGAGGGTTGGATCTCCTTGAGAGTTAAAAAGTAAGTCACCACTCTCCCAATCTCATCCTATCTAGGGACTGAGAAAAAATACCTGGTCTGCATTCTTCTGTAACATAAATCTCTACATTAATAGTCTCCAAATTTTGATGCATATTCGAATTACCTAGGGAGCTTTTAAAACTCCCGATGCTCGTCTCACTCCAATTAAATCAGAATGTCTGAGGTGGAACACAGGTGTCAGTATTTTTTAAAGATCCTCAAGTGACTCCTGGTTGCAGCAAAGTTTTGGAACCCCTGCTCTATCCATTTTAAAATAATTTGACCTTTTCTTTGAATCCTAGATCCTTTTACTTTTCCATTCCTCTAGTCATTTTCGTGCCCTTCTAAGTTCTTTCTGTATAATATTGATGCTATTTAGTGAAGTATCTGAGCTAAGTTCATGGCTGAACTAAGTGCCTTCTCCCTCCCACTCTTTCTTCACTGCTCTACCTGCCAAGGCTGGAGTTAAGGTGGAGGATGGAAATGAATGTTTCCCCAGGGAGGGGAAGAAACAAGGACTTAACTAATGAAAGGGAGATAGGACACGTTACCCGCTGGCTCTTTGTTGTTAGCCGTGTCTCTGATGAGTTGAATTCAGGACCTTTGTTCCTACAGCGTCCTTGGTGGGTTCCCTGAGGACATGTGCTATATGGAAGACACTGTAGATAAACACTATCACCAGGTAGACCATGGATCCAAATGCCTATCTGGTCTACCGTTCTGTTGAATTGAGCTGGATCACATGAGAGTCAGGAGGGTCTCTTTCGTCTTTGGATTGAGAGAAGAACAGAGGCAGCCACCTGGGCGCTTGGTGCCTTTGTCCTCTCCCTCTGGGTCTTACTCTTGCGGGAGGGAGGAGGATTAGGAAAAAAAACTTAGGGAGAAATGGGAGTCATTTTCCTTAGAGCCTGAGGCTTAACTGGCCTGAGCCCCTCATCCACTTGAGACATCTTTTTCCTAGACTCCTCTCTGGACCTCTTGGGTTTTCCATACTTTCCCTGGTTTCTCACAAGCCAGATGGCCCCTGCTCCACTTTGATGGTCACAAAGCAAAAGTTTGAGATTGTTTTAAGGAATAGGTACTGTATAATTTTATGAAACTGATGTCTAGAGTGAAGCTGGCTTTTGGGAGACTGATATGGTATAAATAATATGTATGCCTATTGGAGTATCTTTAGATAATAACATACTGGAAATGGTTTAAATGTCCAAGGAAAAGGGACTGATTGAATAGATGATATGTCAGTATAATGGAATATTAGGTACTAAAACTCATGTTTATAAAAAATGATGACACTGGGATATGCTTTTTAATATATCATTAGGTTAAAAAGCAGTACAAAAACTATGTACAGATTCTGATTCTGATTAAAAAGGGCTGTACTAAAATGTACAAAGATAGTAACAGTAGTGTTTTTTATCTGGGTGGTGAAATTGCAAATTACCATCCCTACCTTTTTTAGTTGGAGTTTGTCTACTTTCCTTCATCCATATGATGAAGAAAACTGAAAAATGAGTGAGCATTCATTTGCTCACTCATCCATTCACTTACTCATTGGTTTGCTTAGTAAGTATCACGTAGGTAGATTTAAAAGATAATCTAAGGTTCTTTGTCCTTTAGTAAGGGAAATTTAACTTCTTTGTGATTACTAATGTATTAGGTATGTTGGTCGTATTTATACTATCTATTATTTATTTTTTAAGTAAAATTTTATCCAAGTGCAACAAACATACATCCTAAGTGTAGGCTCCATGAAGCTTTACAAAGCAAACACTTCCACATCAAGATATGGAATGTTTCTGCATCCCAGAAGCCTCTTCTGTATCCCTCCCATCATTGCCACCACAAAATAACCATTATCCTGACTTCTACCATTATAATTCATTTTGATACATCATTTTGAACTTGTAATTGGGATCATACAGAATGTGCTGCTTTGTGTCTGGCATGTTTTATTCAACATTACATATAGGAAATTCATCCCTGTTGGTGTGTATCAAAAGGTCCTCTAAATTTTGTTGTTGTATGGCATTCCATCATGTGAATAGACCACAATTTAGTTATCCGCATCCTTTTCTTAGGTCCCCTGTTGTTTTTTTCTATTTACTCATTCAGACTTGGGAAGAAATCTATCCAGCCTGGCATTTACCAGTGTACAGATTAAGTGGAGTGTCATTAATCCTCTTTGCTATCTACTCGGTGCTAGGATCTCCTACCTCTCAGTTGAGTGTCTGAAAGTCACCTTAATATCCAGTACCTGGCCTAAGTTGGTGAGTCCAACAGTATTTATCCAGAGTAGGTATACCAACTATGGCTGGAGCTCTCTAAGAAGCTCAGAGTCCAGCACCTCCCACACTGCACTACTTCCTGGGATGTTCTTATCTTAGCTCCCAATTATAGTACTTTTCATGGGAAACAAAATATTCCCAAATACGATATGCTTCTGCTTGTTTCCCTTTAACCTCTACCAATTTTTCCAAATTTATTATCATTATTATTATTATTGATCATCATTTATCTTCTAATGTGTCCCATGAAAAATTTCCTGTGATTAAATAAGTTTGGAAAACGTTATATACCATACCTTCTCTTTGGAGATTTACAGAGCACATTCACATACTAACGACTGAAACTACTGTAAAGAAACCTGCTCTATGTTATTAAAAACTACCATTTGCTTCTTTTGAGAATGTCTGTTAGTACCACGTAGAATAGAATAATAGTTCCATAACATAACTATGTAGAAAACAGCCAGAGGAAAATTCCCCCTGGATATTTTTTCCTTTTTAGTGCTATTGCTGGTTTCTGAGTTTCTCCATGGCTATTTTAATGGAAATATGGAAGAAAGCACAACAGGCAAAACTAATCTATTATAAATATTTACTTATCTTTTTCCACATTTGCCTGTGAGCTCCTTGAAGGTAGTGACCCTGTCTTTCTATCTTTGTATCTCCCAGTACCCAGCATGGTTCCTAGCACACACTTGAAGTGTTCAATAAATATTTTATGAATGAATGAATGAGATATAACACTCTGGGACTTCCAACATTAAGGGATTCAAATAGAACTAGAAACTAATCCTAGATCTTAAGACATGCAAGAGGGGGCAGAATAACATTACAGACGAAATCCTGAGCTTTGCAATTTAAAAGATCTGATTGAAGCCCACCTCCTCCATTTTTTGATTATGTGATCCAGCAATTTACTTGGATTTTCTGAATCTCAGTTTTCTCATCAGTAAAATTGAAATAATATCAAGTCGCCTTTCATAACCACTGAGAGGACTAAATATGATAGTGTAATTGAAAGCACTGACCACAGTGCTAGACACATAAGCATCTAAAAACGGTTGCTGTTGTTGGTGTCACTGTTGCTGTTATCATTTTAAACGTGGCACTTGTTTCTCTGGTCCATCTCTTCCCACACCAGAGCCTGCAAGTTTTTTTGTGCTCAGATTCTTGTCACATTCAGTAAGGATTGGAAATCCACAGAACTCTCAGCTACCACGCATATGGCATTTGTCAAATTTCTTCCCTGTCTAACGTCTCCCATGGAGCCTTGCCCAGGTACACAGACTTGATCAATTCAGCCAATCCCCTCCTGCAGAGGACCCCTAAAGTTTCTCTTTGCTCGTGGGGAGACTGCCTCTTTCCTTTTCAAACTCCTCCCATCAGATACATTTCTCACATTGTTACACAAAAGCAATCCTACCTTGCACTCTGGTGCGCTGGAAGTCTCAGAAGGAAAGAGTGTGTGTGTGTGTGTGTGTGTGTGTGTGTCTGAATGTCCATGCACATACCACCCCTTCCACATCTGCTGTGGCTTTCCTCTTCCCCAAAGCATCACCCATGTGTCCATGAGGCTGGTCATATGGCCTATCTCTGAGAGGGACATGATGCTCTCCTCCAAAATGTCCTCCCTTTCAAGCGGTCCTCTGTCCACTCCCAAAATCATACCTAGTTTATATAGTACTTTTACTAAATTCTCATTTCTCCTTTGTTTTCATCCATAGCTGCTCTAACAAGGCCATTTGCCACAAATCTTACGTTCTGCCATTTTGAAACTTTTATTAGAAACATTATTACACATCGGACATAAAGGTAATGCCACATTAGAAAGAAGCTCCAGTATTTTCCTTAAGGTCTCTCCTTGTGCCAGCAAAACATAGCCCATGGGCTGCCACTCTCCTCTTCCATGCATGTGGGGGGCAGCCATCCTGAATTAATCCCACACTCTTTCTCATGTGGCCTACCTCCACGCAGCCCTATGTAGAGGCAGTCACCACTGATCAACTGGCAGTGACTGATGAGGAAACCTGTGAGCCAAACTTGGACCTGTGAAGTCGTTTTAACACTTCTGCATCCAGTCTCCACCAAGATGGGAAGCTAAATTTCTCTTATAGAAGAGTCCTGTTTTCATGAATTGCTTTGAGGTGAGATCCTAGACATTGTATTTATGTTGGAAGGTGCTTTTAAGCAAACTATTCAGCTTTAGTCTTTAGGAGAAACAAAGGAAAAAAAAAAACCCCAGAAAGATATGAACAGTAGTCTAATATGGTATGTCCAGTACATGTCAGTTATGGTATCCACCAGCCACAGGTGGCTTTACATTTAAATTAAGATGAAATAAAATTTAAAATTTATTTCCTCAATTGCATTAGCCACAGTTCAAGGGATCAATAGCCTTTTGTGGTGCGTGGCCACTGTATTGGACAGCATAGGTATAGAACATTTCCATCATTACACATATTTCTACTGGGCAGCACTGAACTAGAGGTTGTGTTTTGTATCCTAAGAGGTATTTCCTTTTACACTTTATCATCTACTCAACCCCTCTTCTTTCCCAAAATGCAGCTTGTTGTACTCTGCCAACTTAGCAAACACGTGTTAACACTAGGATGTCATTAAAAGCAGATGAAGCAAGTCTTAAATGAGAAGGTAGAGAAGCAGAACCAGACTCATAAGTACATCAGTTATACTTTCTCAGGGAAATTGGCTTCTGGCTTCATAAGCTCTCTGTAGTTTTGCTCGTTGAGCATAAAAATAACCTTGCTCCTTTTTTTCTTGTAAATTTAGCCACATGTGTGAGACCAGAAATGCAAAATCCATTTTGTGAGCCCCCAGCTTCCTGTTAACATGACATTAGTGGAAGAATCCAACCTGTGATTATATTAAAAAGGGAAAATAACTGAACCAAAGAAGATTGGGATTTGATCTCTCTACGGGGTAAATTTAGTTGCCTGAGAAACAAGAAGAAATTGTTTCAGTGCCAAAATAAAACATCATCTGAATTTGCCTTTTTTCTCTCCTTCAGGAGTTATAGTTGCCTGTGGTACGCTAGGCAAAGGAAGGGCCATGATGGGGAGGAGACAGCCATTCATACAGTTTCCTTGGATATTTTGTTCAAATTTTACTTTTAAAAGTTTCTGTTAGCCTTTATAATTATCTAGTTAAATTTATACATCTAGTTCTTTTCCTAAAAATGGGTGACATTTGAGCACTATAAAATTAATATGAATGTGATGCATTAGACATAATTGCTTTCTAGAAAAATCCCATCTTTATGACTCACTGTTAGAGACAAAAATGTGAGCCCGGAAGTTCCTAGAACATTTGTATATCTGATTCCTTATGTACATTTTCCCAAGAAAACTGTTTTTCAGGAAATAAGATCTCTGCTGGATTTTCTCTTTTGGTCTCTCCATTGTCTCAAATTAGAAACCTCAGGAAATGACTGAAATAATAATTCACTGCACTTGAGTGATTTGGCATAGTATCTTCCAGAAAAACATTCATGTATACATATTGTCAATTTTGAATCTTATTCATTAGAACCGTGGCCTTTTGTGGTTCACATGGTTTTATCTCTGGGTTTGCCGAGTGTGTAGCTCCACCATCTGTAACTCATCAAATGTTCAGTGTTCGAAATCATCAGAGCAAGAACACTGACTTCCCAGACCCCTCAATTTGTTGATGTGGCTACCGTTACAAATAGAATTCCAAGTGACTTGAGCTGCCTTGACAGTTAAGGTGAGTAAAGAAAAGTGAATTTTTAAAGGTGCTAGAGCACAGTCTCGTTTATGCACACACTATGCCTTAGAGATTTATTCAAATTGCAACAGGGTTGGAGTGTACCTTTGTGTGACTTAGAAAGAACGTAATTGTTATGCAAATTAAGGGTGTAAGTCATTTTGTAAGAATCGGTCAAAAACATAGATTTTGGAGTCCAATAGACTCAACCTTAATTCCTGGCTCTGTCACTTACCAGCTATGACTTTGGGGCAGGTTATTTAGCCTCTGTGAGTGTCATTTTTTACATCTGTGAAAGGGGGCTGACTACACCTATCTCAAGAGATTGTCTTGAGGATTAAATGAACAGTATATGTGTAGTTTGTTACTAGTGTAGTTACGGTTAGCGGCCAGGAAAGTAAGCTACTTTTAAAAGAGATTTATAGAGAATTATATGCTTGATGAAAACAAAATGAATAAATATTGATGGCTTTTCTCCCTTTCCCACCCTCTGGGGAAGATTCAATGTTGTTTTGTCAACCTGGGAGCTGAGCGGGCCTGACAGGGGGAGTAATGATTAAAGTTGCGAGAGGAAAGAAACCTAGAGGGCAGATTAATTTACAAAATAAAGGACTCTCTATGAAAAAAAAACAGTAATAAACCTGAAGTCTAGAGGACTTGAGAGAGAAGGGTGCTGGGAGTTTTGAGGGGTAGACAGAAAGAGGGCAGGAGGGGCAGCTGCAGTGTGAGCTTCAGGGGAAGCAGGTGGGTCAGGAAAATTTGGGGAAGTATCGTGTCGTGTGAGTCCTCAGTTGCCAGTTTTTTGAGAATCTTCTTAAGCAGCTGTCCCACAGGGAGGCAAGAATAGCGGAGCGGTTAAGGGCCTAAATTCTGGACCTGGAGTTCCAGGTGCAAATCCATGTTCTACCACACTGAGGCTGGAGAGGTGAAGGGCTCCCCTGAAGATCTGATGGCTTCATGTTGAGTGTTTGGTGCATATATAGGAGGTTGATAAATGTTGTATGAACTTAGCGGCATAATGTTTAAAAAGGACAATAATGATTTGCATTTATTGAATGCTCACTATGAACCAGGTACTCTTCTAAGGACTTTATGAGGATTAATTCAATTCTCAAGACAACTCTACAAGGTAGGAACTATTATTATCCCCATTTTACACAGGATAAAACTGAGGCACAGAGGGGTCAAGTAACTTGCCCAAGGACATGCAGCAAATGAATGGTAGAGCTTGGCTCAACATCAAATCCTCTGATTCTAGATCCACCCTCTTATTCTCTACATCATTCTACGTCTCATACGTGAGTGTCTGATCTTAAGATAAGCAACCTCCGGGGCAGTTTGCCTTATTTTATAGATGCTAAGTTTATACTCAGCAAAGCCTGGTCCACAGGCCAACAGGATCAATGACACCTGGGAGCAGAATCTCAGGCCCCCCCACAGACTCTTGAAACAGGAACTACATTTGAAGGAGCTCCCCAAGTGATTCACGATCACATTAAAGTCTGAAATCACTGCTCCAGAATATGAACCTTTGGGCAGATGGATGATCTCATTCACGTCTCCATCCTTTACAGGGTTTAGCACAGTGCTTACCACCTAGGAGATTTACTCTTGATCCAAAAGGAGATCAAGGATTGTTGAATATGAAATAAACCAACAAGTCCCGGTGGAATTACACATGGTTTATCTTCAGCTGAGTGAATGGATGCTCAGCGACTCCACCATCTAGCATAGCACAGGGCACATAGCAGATGCCCCATACCTATTTCTTGAATTGAGATGGAAAAGTTGTGTGATAGAGACATCCAGCACACCAGCCTTCCTTGGATGTGCTGTGACATTTAAAAAGGCCAAATAATACCAAAGCAAGCAGAACAGTGATTATGCACTGATTCTTAACACAGTTTTAAGACAAGCTCTGCTCAATTGGTTCCCCTGTGACTCAAGCTGATTCTCTTTCCTCTTGAGCTCTCTATTGTCTTGGCGTTGTTTGCAACTCATTCAGAAACTAATTAAGTTTCAGGATCAGTTTGTCCTGTTAGAGAGTGTGGATATGCTGAAGTGGTGGTTTTTTATAACTTAAATTATCTGAGTGAAAGGACAATTATAATTTGCTTCTAAAATTGGCCAAAAGTCAGCTTTTGTCAAAATAATTCTCAGCAGACATTAGTCTCCGTAAAACCAGGGTGTTGTATGAAAGGCAACAAAGAGGATTTAAACAGGCCATGGAAAATGTATTGATAATCTGGCCATATTAATCCTGTTCTCTAACAGAGTGTGAAATTACTTGTTTACTCCATTTATCTAGGGCTAGAGGTAGCTGATCACTCATTGACAGAGCCACATTTTGTGATCACCTTTCAGCAGTGAGCTTCAGCTGGTCCAAGGCCAAACCATTTGACTTCACTAGCCTGTGTACCACCTCTAAAGTCAAGGTCAGGACTGCTGTTACCTCTGGGCAACCAGAGGATCCCATGAACTCCAATATATCTGATCAGGGCTTTCATTGTGCATGGACCTGGAGGTGAGCCAGGACCCTAGGTAATCATGAAAAGTTGAGAGTTTCATCTTTAGTATCTCCACATTTCTTACCCTGTCCCCCTAAGTTGAAGATTTTTGTTGGTTTCATCACCAGCCACAAATATTATGAAGATGAACACTACGGGGGATGCAATAAAGTATCACAAGAAGTTCGTATCCTAAAGGAGTTCGTATATATATATATATCTATATTTCTTTTTTCTACATTGGAGTACCTCTTGAAACTGTTTTTATTAGTTATCTGTTGCTGCATAACAATATGCACAAATTTAGTGGCTTAAAACAACACATATTTGTTATCTCACAGTTTTTGTGGATCAGGAGTGTGGTCACAGATTAGCTGGATTCTATGTTTCAGGATCTCACAAGGCTGCAATCAAGATGTCAGCCGGGGCTGCAGTCTCATCAGAGATTCGACTGGGGAATGAGCCACTTCTAAGCTCACAAGTTGTTGGTAGGATTCAGTTCCTTTCAGCCTGTTGGAAGGAGGATCTCAGTACCTTGCTGGCTGTTGGTTGCCCTCAGTTCCTTGCCTCCCCAACAAGGCTATTTTATGAAAGCCAGCAAGGGAGAAAGTCTCTTAACAAGATGATGTTACTATCTTATGCATTGTAATTGCAGAAGTGACATCCCATTACTTTTGCCATATTTTATTAGTTAAATGAAACTTACAGGCCCCACCTATACTTGAGGAGAGAGAGTTAAATGAGGGTATAAATACCAGGAGGGAGTCATCTTAGCATCTGTCAGCCATGCCACTCCTGGGTTTTTGTTCCAGCTGGACTGCTCTAGTTCAGTTCTCTTCCAGGCAGGAAACAGAATCATCTCTGTTGATTCAAGAAATTTTAAGGGAGAGATCATTTACAGTGATATAGTTGGAATTAAGGAAACTAACAGGGAGGCTGTAGGAGACTAACTACTGTGGTTAAATAGATTCTGTTGATACTCTGCCCAGAATCCCTTTATCAAGTTAGTGCATCCTTCCCCCGATGGCTATGATTCCTGGCTGCTAATGGCTCACAGTTGCCCCCTTTCTGGAGAATTGCCTAATTGGTCTCAGCCAACGGTGGGGAGGGGATAAACTTAAGAAGTTATGCCTCCTCAACCCCAGCATGACTGACTGACATGGAACTATAGGAGGGTGACTCCTTTCCTTAAGGTGAGACCAACTCATTCTTGCTCCAGAGCCCTCCTTGCAACTGTGCTGAAGCTGGACTCCTACTGAGACCACTTACTTACTAACTCCTTGCTTACTTCACTTCTTTTCTGCCCTCTGCTCCATTGATCAAAGGTGTCTGAGTCCCTATTTCAGGCTCTGCCTCTTGGATGCCCAACTTAAGACTTGCAGAAAAACCTGAAGGAGCAAAAGGAGGAAACAGTATTACCAAAGCACAGTGGGAGCTGGAGCCCTGGAGATAGTTGCCTGAGAGGACTCAGGTCATGTAGGGACTTGGCCACCTCTAAGGATGAAAGTTGGGAAGAAATATGTAGTTCTCTCTCTTCTCTCTTCCCTGGATCTGCATTCTTTTAATCAAACCCAATAAGTGTCTTAGTCCATTCAGACTGCAGTAACAAAATACCACAGACTGGGTAGCTTATAAACAACAGAAATTGATTTCTCATAGTTCTAGAGCCTGGGAGTCCAAGATCAGGATGCCAGCATGGTTGGGTGAGGGCCCTCTTCTGGGTTACAGACTTGCTGTTGTATCTTCACATGGTGGGAGGGTCTAGGGAGCTCTGTGGGATCTCTTTTACAAAAGCACTAATCCCATTCCTGAGAATCCTACCCTCACATCCTAATCACCTCCCAAAGGCCCCACCTCCTAATACCGACACGTTTAGGGGTTAGGATTTCAACATAGGAATTTTGAAGGGACACAAACATTCAGACCACCGCAACAGGAAGCTAGCCAACAATGAGCTGGAAGTCAAAAGAGGTTAGCCTGTGGGTCTCTGAGCAGGAGAAGAAGGGAGGAGAATCAACAGGCAAGGGAGTATTAGACAATGACCAGAATCACAGCCTTAGACAATCACAAACCTTTTTCTCTTCTCCAGTCCAAACATCATTTCAGTACCAGATTGATCTTTATCAAGTGCTTATGTAATCACGTCCATTTTCCCAGCTCTAAATCCTCCAAGTGTTTCCTATTGCCTAAAAGAATGATCTATAAAATTTTTGGATCATATCCTCCATTGGTTAAAAAAAAAACTCTAAACATGTGCCCCAGCTCATTTATTTATTCATTTATAAACTACTTAAATTTACTATCAACTAATAAATAACTCAGAATACTACATACACATATAGTATATGATATATCGTTAATGACTATGTGTGTAAATCCATATTTCAAGAAGCCTTCTTAATAATTTTAAGTTAGTTTGGACAGCTTTTGGCACATGTGATTAGATTGTCACCATTGTTTTGCTTTCTGCCTTTTGAACGTGTGAGAATTGTCCACTAATGTGTACGAATCCTCAGACAAATGACTGATCTGAGAGGTGGCTGTGTGTTTTGGTGGGGGGTGGTATGCCCAGATTGTGTGGGCTGCAAAGACAGAATGCATTTAAAGGGGATAGTAGAACTTTGATCTTAAACTACTGTAGTAGCAGGAATTCTAAGAGAGTTCCAGTTGGCAGTAAGAGAATGAATGATTTAATCTTGAGAGCAGTCAGATTGTAATAATAATAGCTCCATTTTTGGAGCATCTACTATATACCTGGCATTGTGCTAATCACTTTACATATATTATTTCATCTGCCCATCGTAGCAACTGTTCAAGGTAAGTATTAATATGAGAGAGGTTAAGTACCCTGCTGAGGGTCACATGGTTAGTAGAAGAGCCAGGATTTGGACCTGGAAGGAACTATGTGTCTCCTATATTGAGTCATTTTTCTATTACACCTCACAGTTGAAACTAGGCATTAGAGAAGATGTTCCATTCTATTGAAAAAGCTTGTGTTCTATAGAAAGGAGTCAGTAGTTCAAGAAAGCAGATGGATGAAAGGAACCAACCTGAAAAGGTGCATGCTCTGTGATCCCAACTATATAACATTCTGGCAAAAGGCAAAACTGTGGAGGTAGTAAAAAGATTAGTGGTTGCCAGGGGTTAGGAAGGATGGAAGGATGAACAGGTGGAGCACAGAGGATATTTAGGGCAGTGAAACCACTCTGTATGACACTATAAGGTGGATACGTGTCATTATATATTGGTCCAAACCCACAGAATGTACAACAGCAAGAGTGAACCCTAATGTCAACTACAGACTTTGGATAACAATGAGGTGTCAATGTAGGTTCATCAGTTGTAGCAATGTACCTCTCTAGCAGGGGATGTTGATAATGGGGGAGGCTGTGCATGTGTTGAGGAAGGGGGCGTATGGGATATCTCTGAACCTTCTTCTCAGTTTTGCTATGAACCTAAAACTGCTCTAAAAAATAAAGTCTTTAAGAAAAAAAAAAAAAAAAGAAAGGGGATGGACAAAGGCATGAGCCTGTAAGTATAGGGGCAGTTAGAAGAGACAGCAGTGCCTCCCACAGATGCGAGAGGCCACTCAGAACTACAGAGGAGCAATGTGATTCCAAGGAGCTGGTGAATGCATTGGGGAAAGCAGAATTTAGGAAGACATCGATTGAAGAATAAGCTGTCCTTATCAAAAAGTTAATAAAGAGTTTACAACATGCTTCCAACACTGTCTGACCACAAAGCCATCTTCCCGCTAGTCTATTCCTTCTCTCCAGTCACGTTTCTATACATTGCATTTCATGTACGCTGTCTTCTATGTTGTTCGAGTAATTGGTCTGCTCACAACCTGTAAAACAGAGGAACAATAATTTATTAATTGTGCATTTGTGACTTATGCATTTTCTATGTACATGAATAAAATTTATTTAAAAATAGAAGGAAAGTATGATTATGTATGGAGGTGAAATAAATCAAGGATATTATCAAATCCGCTGTTCCTTGGTAGGTTCAGCCAGTTCTCCAGCTAAAGGTTTTACATGTGGTAAAAATAGCATTGAGCTGGGGGATAGAAAACTGATATTCCAGCCCCAGCTCTGCCACTAGAATTATTGTGCAACATGGGCAAGGTGCCACTTGTCTCTGAGCTTAAATTTTCTCATATGTAAAAAAACAAGTGTCCCAAAGTCCCTATTAATGTTCACTATGGTGGAAGATAGAGCAACTCTCATCCTCAGACTAATCTCACAATGCACACTAAAGCGGAATCGCGGCTCCTCCCCGACGGCAACTTTCTGTTAGCTGATATTTTAGAACAGAGGTTGGAAAACATTTTCTGAAGAGGGCAGATAGTTAGTATTTTAAGCTTTGCAGGCCATGAAGTCTCTGTTGCAACTACTCGGCTCTGCAATTGTAGCAAAAGCAACCACTCACAATGTGTAAAGGAATGAGCGTGATTGAGTTCCAGTAAAACTTTATTTAGCAAAACAAGTGGTGAGCCAGATTTGGCACACAGGCCGTAGTTTGTCTACTCCTGTTCTAGGATATAGCTATTTGGCATTCAGTACAATTTCCTTTGGGCATATACAGGGCAAAATATATGTTCACAATAATTAGATAAATGGGGCACTAGAGAGCTGGAAGGTGAAAGAAAGGAAGGAAGTAGAAAGGAAGAAGGAAAAAAGAAAGAGAAAGAGACAAAGAAAGAGGAAGAAGACTAGAGAGCAAGAGTGGAGAGCCTTGTGAGAGAACTTTGGCAGAGAAAATTCTGGTGACATGTGTCATGAGGGAGGGGCATTGTCAGGTTGGAAAAGGCTTGGCTTTGGCATGGAGCTAGCGGGTAAATTTGGAGAGACCAGTGGGGGGTGTGTGTGTGTGTGTGTGTGTGTGTGTGTGTATGTAAAGCTGAGGTACAACCATCACCGTGTGAAAGAGGTGGTATGGTGTACTTGAACCTAGTGTGTCGCTGGGTACCAAGGGGAATTTGCTGAATATTTTTGGGGGAAGGGAAGGAAGAAGGAAGGAGTATGCTCATTTTATGAAGAAATTCCGCTGTAGGGCATCAATGCTGTGGGAAGTTGAGAAAGCCATTGCCATTTTTCGCAAGGAATCTGCAAGGAAACATAATTCCATGAGAAGGATATTTTACTGCCAGGAGAATCTCCCACTATCCTGAAAGCTGCAGGCTTCCTCAGAGGAGGAGAGTGTTGGTGGCTTCTGGGGGATCCCTATAGCCCAGGGCCTCCATGATGCAAAGCGTTACTGTGAAGGTTATCACGTGGATGGGTAGGGGGCCTGCAGTGTTTATTTGTGGCTGCTCTTTCCATGAGTTCAGAATCCGTGGCTTTGTGCTTTTCCTCTCACACAGTCTCCCCCTTACTTTCCTCATTGTGATTCTGGATTCTGTGGCAGGTGGAAGGAAGCAGGAAGGGAGAAGGTGAGACTGGAGTTAGGCACTCCCCTGGGGCAGGGAATCAGATTCTAGGCCTCTCTCTCTCGGAGCTAGCTTGCTGACTGCATCTTGAGAAGGTGGGCCAGAGTTTAGGGAAGGGATATCTGGATTGTTTCTTTGGTAGGACAATTTATTTCTCCAAGCCACCACATAGAAGGAAAAGCAAAGCTGAATTTTTAGAAAGTCTTAAAAACTTGGGATGTGATTCAATCGATTAACCAACAAATCTGTCAAATTTCAAAGAAACCATACACTTAATATAAAACTGGATTACGGGGCTGGCCCCGTGGCCGAGTGGTTAAGTTCGCGCGCTCTGCTGCAGGTGGCCCAGTGTTTCGTCAGTTCGAATCCTGGGCGCGGACATGACACTGCTCATCGAACCATGCTGAGGCAGCATCCCACATACCTCAACTAGAAGGACCCACAACGAAGAATATACAACTATGTACCACGGGGCTTTGGGGAGAAAAAGGAAATAATAAAAAAAAAATCTTTAAAAAAAAAAAAACAACTGGATTACAGTTTGCAGTCTATTACACTAATTCATTAATTTTATTTCACAGACCAAAAATTATACTATGCAAATGTATGCGAATCATATAGGAAAATAGTGTTCTTAGTCAAGTGCACCAACAACTGTTGGGTTTTGTTGTTGTTTTGGTTTTGTTTTGCTGGAACTGTGCTACTGGGTGGAAAGTGACATCATAAATATATTCAATATTTGAAACCGTGTTTTGAACAATTTCCTGAGGGGTGATTGGGAGGTTTTCTCCTTTGACAAATATTGTGGTGATTGGCATGTCTTTTTTCCTCTTTTTCTTGCCTAAAACAGAATGAAGAAGATGAGCAACATCTATGAGTCGGCTGCCAATACGCTGGGGATCTTTAACAGCCCCTGCCTGACCAAAGTTGAGCTGCGCGTGGCGTGCAAAGGCATTTCCGACAGAGATGCTCTTTCTAAACCAGACCCCTGTGTCATCCTCAAGATGCAGTCCCACGGGCAGTGGTTTGAGGTAGGCGTGTCCAAGGAAATGGACAGAAGCATGGCTGGAGGATTGGTTCAAAAATGTTTTGGCATTTCCCGTCTTTAGGTGGCTTATTTTGATGAGATAGAAAATTCTAGAAATGAATATGATCACGATTCTGCTTGTATCATGATGTTTTGATGTGGCTGTTTTAGTGCTGTGGCTATTTTGACGTTTAGTGTTAGTTTGCCTGCTGTTGTGGATAGAGCGGCCCCTCGAGAAGGACAGAGAGGACTGTCTTACAGGGGTCACATCGCGCAACATTTATTTTTTGAAGTGAGAACTTAATATTAGCTAAACTTCATTGGGTGCTTATCAAGCGTCAGGCACTGTTCTAAGTGCTTTATGTAAAGTAACTAATTTAGTCCTCATAACAATCCCATGAAGACACAGAGACAGATGAGGAAATGGATACCGAGAGGTTAAGGGTTTGCCCAAGACCATTCAGCTTGTACGCAGAGAATCTGCTCTCTGCACCCAGGCAGCGGAGCTCCAGGGCTGAGCTCTTTATTGCTATTTTATCCTTTTGATGGGCACCGGTGCAGTCTTTGGTGGTTTGCGTGGCAATATTCCAGGTTGAAATCTGCAGATGAGTTTTGTTTGTTTACTTAAAAGTTGAAAAAAAATTGGATGAGGGCTAGTTTTTAAGTTTTTTGTTTTTTACTACTAGATATCTCATCTAAGGAAGCAATGTTTTTAAAGCTCTGGTCAGAGGTGAATGGTGGGAAAGGGAGGGGTGGCGTGGAGCAGAGGAAGTGGTTATCACCTCTAAGGGAACCAGGCGCTTAGTGGAATTGGGATAAGGGGTTTGAAGCCGTGCTGAGCAGAGCAAGAGGAGGCAGCTACCTGCTTTGAATTCCCGCGGACAAACTCTTCAAGCCTCACTACTTCTCCCACCCGTCTGCCAATAGCTGGAAGGCGCTCCTCTAGGGAGTACTGTGCTCCACCCCGCAGCAGGAAGAAGGCTCAGAAGACCCGAGAGGCAGAACGTTTGCTTGTTCATACAAATGTGGTGTTAGAGGTTGGTGAGCAGATGAAATTCAAGCGAGGAGGCAGCATGTGTCGGGGAATGTAGGGCAGATGGGCAGGTTGGGGGTCTTGATTTAACTTCAGGCTCCTCCAGCGCTTAAACATAAAACAACATTCAAAGGTATCTTAATGTGTCATGTCTTCTTTTCCTTCTAACTATTCTCATTGACTTTGACGGTGGGTTTTATTGTTTTTTATTTAGCAAAACTAAATGGAATGCCTGCACTAGAAAAAAGTCACTCTTTGAAAATTAGAGGAAAGAAATTCATCTCTGACCCCTTTACATCATTCAACTATTATTTGTTTATATTTCTTTTCAGTCTTTTCCTCCTGGCCTCATATTCTTACATGATTCTTATCATGCATGTAAAGTTTTCTTTCCTGATTTTGTTACTGACATATTACTATATTTTTCCACATTGCTATAATATTTGTTATTATAATTTTTAAAGCTGCATAATATCCCAGCGAATGGGTTTATTTCATAGTTTTCCTATTTTTTCACTTTGAAGTTGCCTCCAAAAATACCCTATTTTAAATAAGGCTGCAATGAGCATTTTTGTGCATAAGGCTTTCTCCTTGGTTTTGAATGAGTTTCTGGGAAAGTAGAACTAGTAGAACTTTGGGGGCTTTTGATAATGTTGCCAAATTGCTTTTCCAAAGTGCTCTAGTATAGCATTACTCAAAGCATGGTCTGCACACAGCTACCAGCCCACCAACTTGTTACCAGTGCACAGTGAGATAAGAAACTTGTGCCAACCGTAAATTGATTCACTGCTTCTTTCATCCAGAAAGTCTTACTCTTTAAAAACAGCAGTGTCAGCTGATCTTCCAGCGTGCTTCACGATATGGCTGATTTATATCCTGGCACTTTGAGAAGCCCTTCTCTAATAAACTTTATACTCTTAACAGTATACACTCAGAATACAATTGGGCGGGGCCAGCCTGGTGGCATAGTGGTTAAGTTTGCGTGCTCCGCTTCAGTGGCCTGGGGTTCGTGGGTTCAGAACCTGGGCCAGACCTAGCACCACTTGTCAAGCCACCCTGTGGCAGCAGCCCACATAAAATAGAGGAAGACTGGCACAGATGTTAGCTCAGCGACAATCTTCCTCAGGCAAAAAGAGGAAGATTGGCAACAGATGTTAGCTCAGGGCCAATCTTCCTCACCAAGAAAAATAAATAAATAAAAAATAAAATTGGGAAAACAGAGCCCATACCAAGTAGCTAATAGAAAGGATTTAATTCAGGTAACTAGTAACAAAGGAGTTGGGAAGTGCTGAGAAACTCAATAGGGACCCTGAGGGAACCCAGAGATTAACAACATGAGCCTGCTACTTTGCTTCCTGGTGGAACAGTAGTGTGCGGAAGCCAGCTTGAATAGGCTTCTGAGAGGCGATTGTTAAATATTCAGGAATTTGCGAGCCTGGGTGTGTGTATTTACACCACAGACATTGGCAAACATTTCAGATCAGGGCATATTCCCCCCCTAGAGAGCCAGCTGTTAAACATTTACAAGCACACCAGGGGACAATAGGAACAAAAGAAGGAGATAACAGTTCTGGAACCAAACAGCTGGGCTGCCTAGCTGAAGCTGGAACCGTGGAAGGAGGGCCTAGCTGGTGGCATCCAGAAAGATAGAGGAGATCAGATAGTGCTGGAAATGCTGCCTGAGAGGGAGATGAGGACACCCTGGCATCTCCCTTCCTGTCGCCCTCAGGTCTCCGGTCAGCGCCTTCCTTTGACCAAACCTTGCTGGAAGACAGTTGGCAAGGTTTGCAGGGAAAGGGTATAGAATGCATGTGAGAACAAAGAGGTAAATGACTGACGCATAAACCTTCTGACATCTCACAGTAACCTGGAGAATCATTCCCCCCTCATCACGGAGCACATCTGTATTTAGTGCTAACACTGCTTTTCAGTACAAGTTCAGAGAGTGGTCCTGCGCTACAAGTTAGACGCACACCTATGCTAGAAGTTAGAAGCACCTGACAGTCTATTTAAATCATGTAGCTATTGCTATCTATGTTCAGTGAAGGCTAGCAAACATGGACAGTGCACCGGGACAAGATGTATTGATGTGTGCATTTTCCTGTATCTCCCCCTAGAACATGTCAGGATTTACAGAGAGATTTCTATATATACAATTACAGAATTGAGAGAAAGGCTTGCAGAAGAGAATTCATGTGCGCTGTCGGTACCCTGGGTATCTTTGTTATGGGGAATCTGGTAACTGACTAAGTGAAGAGAAAAATAACAAACTGAGAGGTTAACCTTATTTGCATACGGAAGAGGTTGCTGGGGGTGTCAGAGTTAGAGAGGGAAAAGCCCGGTGAACTTATCTTTTAGAGAGAACTTTTTTTATTATTGAGGTCATGTTGGCTTGTAACATTGTGTAAATTTCAGGTGTGCGTTATTATATTTCAGTTTCTGGATAGACTGCATTGTGTTCACCACCCATAGTTTAGTTTTTATCTATCACCATACATGTGTGCTCCTTTACCCCTTTTGCCCTCCCCCTCTGGTAACCACTAATCCGTTCTCCTTATCCAAATGTATATTTATCTTCCACGTATGAGTGAAATCATACGGTATTTGTCTTTCTCTGTCTGCCTTATTTCACTTAATGTAATACTCTTAAGTTCCATCCATGTTGTCGCAAATGGCTCGATTTTGTCTTTTTTTTATAGCTGAGTAGTATTCCATTGTGTATATATTATATATATATATATATATATATCACATCTTCTTTATCCATTCGTCCATTGATGGGCATTGGCAGCTTCCACATCTTGGCTATTGTGAATAATGCTGTGATGAATATGGGGATGCAACTGTTGATTGCAAATCATATATCTGACAAAAGGTTAATTTTCAAAATATGTAGAGAACTCATACAACTCAACAACAACAAAATGAACAACCCAATCAGAAAATGGGCAGAGGATATGAAGAGATATTTTTCTAAAGAAGATATACGTAGGATGGCCAACAGGCACATGAAAAGATGTTCAACATCACTGATATTAGGGAAAAGCAAATCAAAACTACAATGAGATGTCACCTGCAAACTGGTGCAGCCATATGGAAAACAGTATGGAGATTTCTCAAAAAGTTAGAAGTAGGAATACCATGTGATCCAGCTATCCCACTACTGAGTATTTATCCAGAGACAATTTTAAAGTTTAGCGAAATAGAGGCTCTGTCTTGATCAGTACCATCCCATAGAACTCCCTGAAGTAATGGAAATGTCCTCTATCTGTACTGTCCAGTAAGGTAGTCACTACTCACCTGTGGCTATTGAGTGCTTGAGAGGTGGATTGTGTAACTGAGGAATTGAAAATTTTAATTATTTAATTTTAATTATTTTAAGGGTAAATGTAAATAGCTAGCATGCTTCCAGAGTATCTTTGATGTGCTAGAGAATTTGGCTGGGTTGGGGAGAAGAGGAAAGGGAATTTGTAAAAATGTTACTGTAGGCTATTAATTTTATAGCTTCAGTGTTTTTTGGGGAGATGTTACTAGAGATTGACATTTCTTTTTTATTGCTTGTGATTGCTGGCCTGTGCTTTTTGTAATGGAGCTCCAGCAGGGAAAGGGCCCTGCGGTGCCCTAGTTTATGGCTCAGGTTACTACTGCAATAGTTAGAACTGCCTTCAGATGGCTTTCCCATATGGAGGGCAACTGTTTGCCCTTTTAATTGACTGCAGCCTGTTAGCAATGGAAGAGAACATTTGACCTCTAAAGTGGATCATAAAAATCTAAGCCTGATTTTTAGACTCAAAAAGACCTACAATCTGATCTTCTGTGCTGTTCATAGTATTAAGAATCAATGAGGATAAATCTGTATATCTTTGAGATGTTGGAAATCAATTGTTCTGAAATGCACAACATCAGATCTTTGCTCTCTGCAGACCAGCAGGGTTTGGGATGTGTGTCCGAGGAGTGAGAAGGCAGAGAGGATGCTTTTGTTTCTTCTCAGAATATAGACATGGGATGTTGTTTTTATTGGGTGAAACATTTAGTAAATCTTTAATGGCCGTGATTGTAGCTGTCAGAAAGCAGGGAAGAGAAAACTTGAGGCTTAGAAAAACATTCCAAACTGAGAGTTTCAGACCTACCATTTAGTTTCCCTAATTTAGAATCATACTCATTTTTTAAAATGCCCCCTGCGCCCACTCCTGGCCATATAATGGCTACACTATGTGGTGCAGGTCAGTGTAATGATAATTTAGAACATATTTCATTTTGCAATGAAGAGTGGAAATAATTTCCTCCTGCCTTCTAGTGAATACTGATGTGTTCACTAACTCCTGGAACTAAACATTACATCCAAGTAGGATAAATTAACACTTCTCAGAGACTCAAAAGGCAAGGGCCCTTGTGAACTACAGAC
Source organism: Equus przewalskii (assembly GCF_037783145.1). Taxonomy (NCBI): domain Eukaryota; kingdom Metazoa; phylum Chordata; class Mammalia; order Perissodactyla; family Equidae; genus Equus; species Equus przewalskii. Next base: position 69,411,208 of record NC_091845.1, on the reverse strand, counting down.
TTTTATTCAGTTTCCTGGAGCATATGCTCTATCCCCTAGAGATGGTGGATGTTCTCCATGAAGCAGAGCTAAGCTTACAATGCTGTGGCCCTGGGCAGAGATCCTGTAAATCACAGAGTACTTGTCCTCATTGGCAAAAGCCAAATTATTCCCCACAGTTCTAGGATGTTACTCTAATCACCTTTAATTCCATTTTTCCATTTAATTTTAATACACAGTTATCGAGCTCCTCCATAGGAAATTCTAAGTAATTCTGAGGACTAATTACCTTTGGATCAATTCCATGTGAAAACATGTTATGATGAATCATGTGCTTTGGTGGATTTTTGGTAATAATAGTAATTGTTAGTAATAATTAGTATGGTTATATTTAACACATCAATTATCCATGGATGCTAATACAAACTTATTGTTTATAATAATAATATATCCATATTGCACTTTATATTCACAGAGCCCATCTACTTGCATAATTTCATTTGCTTCTCATAACAGCCCTGTGAAAGGGTGGCACAGATGTTGAAATTAAACCCAGCCTATATTAAGCATCATGAAAGAGACATGGTCTGTGTCCTCAAAGAGCTCAGAGTCCAGTAGAAGAACTTACCTCGTCTTAGAGATAGAGGGCTGGAAGCTCAGATAGTCACGTGACCATGGGATAGAGTGCTAGAAACAAGGTCCTGACTTACATCTCTTCCTTTCCTTGAATGTATGGTGGGTAGACCATGTAAAGGGTGCCTAGGCTACCACTCCGTGGAATGAGGCTAAATCATTCTTTCAATCAATCATTCTTCCATCCCTCCATTATTTTCCATCTTCCCCCCACTCCCTACCTACCCAGATGCAGCGTTTGGTTGCCATATGACCTAGCATCCCTGCTAGCAGCACAGAAGGGGAAATATGGGTCGATGGTGGTGGACTTGCCCGCTCCCAAAGAAGCAGGCTGTGAACTTTTTCAGCCATTCCTTCTTGTCTGGAGGGCTCATGGAAGATTCTCTGGAACAAGTCCCTTTCATGCTTGCAACAGTAGTGGACCATCAACCTTTTGTGCATCAAGCCGTGAGGATGGAGACCAAAATAGCAGTTTCACTTGTACCTGAGAAGTCAATTTTCCTTTCCTCCAAAGTGCTAGAATTTTATGAAAATGGATCAGGCAATATGAACATTTAGGTGATGACTTCAAATAAAGTAACCATCTCTATGTGTTGATGCCCACTATGTATTAGTCATCTTACATGTATTCTTTCTAATCCTCACAACTACCCTGCAATATAGACTTTACTAACCAGGTAAGGAAACAAGCTTGGGAAGAATTAACAAATCACCCAAGGTCACACTACTAGTAAATAGTAAAACTGGAGTCTGATTGATTCCAAAACCTGTACTCTCTCCACTTTACCAGAGGTTGCAAACTTGAAGCTAGAAGCCTCTATCTAGTCTCCAGCCATATTGTGCTTGGCTTTCATGGTGTTTAAACAAGTTTTCTACTGGTTGCCAAAACCAAAGAATCAGATTTTTCATAAAGCTCCAGATTTCTGGTTTCTTTTGAGTAACCAGAAAATCTGGCAACGTGGTGCCTTTAAGCCTTATGCAAGGACCAGCTGGAGATGATTAGCAGCTTGCCCATACCTAGAGTATGAGTTTGTCCTCATGCTGCCTACTTGTCAGCCTGCTTCACCCACTTGCCCAGTGGAATGGCCCCTGGAGGTTTTTGAGTTTAGACTACACTCCTGCACCCCCTGGCCTGGATCTCTGAAATGTAGTTAACCTCTTAATTGTGGACACAGGCAAGAGCTGAAAAATGAAAATTAAGTCAATTAAAGCATGCCCTCTGGATATCAAGAACAAGCTCCTTTCTCAAAAGGTTTTCTGTTCACACTTTGCTGACTTGCAGTGTTTTGGTGGCGAACACCTAGCATGACAGATGATAAAAAACAACAGTTTTCTTCAGTTGTTCACAAAGTTTCCACTGCGGTTTCACATCCAACTCCCGTTTGGGAAAACTTTGATGTTGCTTTCTACCTCCCCCTTAACACGTCCCTAATAAGAATAATTTTTTCTCTTTAAAAACAAGAAAGAAAGTTGACTTTGGTGATATTAGAAATTTTACCCCAAACGCTGATAGAAAAGAAAACAAAATGAAATATTAGAACCAGAAAATATTTCCTCCCTGCTGCCCGAGGTCACGTCCCTGTGACCAGAGAGTGTGGTTGCATGATCTTCACTCTGCAAGTGATGCACGTGGATGAAGGGAAAGAAGATTACTGGATTGCATAATATGTGACTAAGTGGCTTTCTTATCATTGAAATCTCAAAGTTGTCAATATCGTGATGTCTGAGAACAGAGTCACACAAGATGGGAAATTGTGGGCTTTAAATGAGGAAAAAAGCAATTTGGACTGGAATCTTGTGTTGACTGTTAATTCTCTTGGGTGTCCTGAGATGATTTCTCAGCTGGAAGCATAATGTCTGGCCTCCTGCAGAGAGGAAACCGCCATCACATGGCCTTCACTGCCTCTTTAGCTTGAAGAATTGGCAAGCCACACTCTGGACATTCAGACTCAGCAGTGGTTGCCACAGGTTTTTATAACATACCTTGAGTCCTATGATGAGTATTTGAAAGACGGCATTACAGGTCGGGGAAAGAGCTTGAGGAGGCATCTATGATTTACAGCCCCCTGCCTCCAGCTCGAACCACCTTCAGCATCTTAAAGGAGATATTTTTAACACGGTTCCTGGGTGCCTATTGTAATGTTTAACTAGACCCACCATTGATAATCATCTCCTGAAGAAAATCATCTTTTCTTTGTAATTTCAATCCATTTAATCTTTTTTATTAATTGTAATGGTGGTTCGTTAATAATGATACCTTAAATTCGTTGAGAGTAGTTATAAAATGTATCAGGTAATCTCCAACACTTTATATGTGTCATTTAATTTTCAAAACAGCCCCACAAATTGGGGTCCCCGGATATTTCATATAGAGGCACAGAAGAGTTAAGTGTCTTGCTCAAGGATCACACAAGCAGTAAGTAGAGGACCTATGACAAATTGAACCCAGACTGTCTGAGGCTAGAAACTGGTTCCGCTGTCCATCACTGCCCTCCTCTGAGATGAATAGTACCATTCGCTGAGTGTCTGCTGTGTGCCATGTGCTGTCTTCACATGCTTGTTCATATAATCCTCATGACGGTGTCAGAAGATAGAAACTGTGATTACCCATTTTACAGGTGAGAAAACTGACACTCACCTAGGAAAAATACAAGTCCAAGGACGCAAGACTAGGAAGAAATGGTATTAGGGTTTGCACTCAGATCTTTGAGTCTCCAGTGCCCATGTTGTTTCCATGACTCTGCACCTCTCTCATCCTGGCCTCTGTGCAGGTAGAGTGACTCCACATAATCCCTCTAGTCTTTAAAATAAACATGTTTTCCTCTCCTCAGACAATTCAAGAATTTATTTAAAACTGTTTGCACTTATTTTTTTTAATAGAAATTAAATTTGTTTGGGGGAACACTCGAAACATCCACCTTATCCCCAATTTATGTGGTTTCAGCCTAACCTCCTAACAGTTCTCCATGGTGCATGGCAGAGGGGTTCAGAGCTCAGACTATGGAGCCAGACTGCCTAGATTTAAGTCCTAACCCAGCCACTATTAGCTGTGCCAATGTGCAAATTACTCAAACCTTTCTGTGCCTCAGTTTCCTCATCTATGAAATGCAGATCATAATGGTACCTGCCTCATGAGGGCCATTATGAGGATTAAATGAGTCAGTACCTGGAGAGTGCTTGAAACAGTGCCTGGTACAGCAGAGTGAGTGCTCAGTAAGTGCTATGTTTGTAGAACATGTGTTATTTTTGGAGAAATCTCTTCTAAATAAAGATGTGCTGTTCAATCCCCAAGTTTTCTGGGGACTACTGCTATTAAAAGAGTCCTGTGGCTAGAGCGAGAGTGATGGAGACATATCTGGAGGTCCCTGGAAAAGCAAATTCTGGGATGCTGAAGCCGTGACCACTTTATTGATTTTGCATCCCCAGCGTCTACTACAATGTACGCTACAATGGATGCTTGTAATTCAGTGATGGATTTCATTTCCCTGGTCCACTTCCCCATGTTCACCTCCAAAGACACAGGATTTTTGAGGACCATCCTATTCCCATTCAGAAGAATAAGAACTCAACTCATTAGAACTCAGCTACACCATTACACTCCTCCCTTTCACGTGGAAGTAAGATTATTGGTGTCTGGGGCAAGACGTTTGGTCTAAGAGGGTTTTGTTTGTGTCTTTGTGTGTAAACTGTACACATAGCAGTGGTAACTACATTGAATGGGGTTATGAGATGACGCTTGAAAGATGTTTCCTGCCACTCAGGGACGAGGACCATGGAGTAGTTCATAACCCAGCTCTGTTAGCCTTAATTTTCCTTTCTTACATCTTTTTGGATCTAAGCTTCACGTTCCTGTTCTTTTCTTCTCTTGCCCTTCCTCCTTATGGAGAGATGAGGCAGGGAGAAGCAAGGAGAGCAGTGGGGCTGTGGTTAGCCGTGGGCACCGCGGCCTCCCTGCCTCTTCTCTCCTCAACCCCTGGCTCCGTCTGTGTTGAGTCTCTCACTCAGACAGTGGGGAGAACAGAGTGAATTATTTGCTGAAAACCCGGCTTCCTTCCACCTGGTTTTCTCTTCAGTCTGCTTCAAAAGCAACTGAGTATAGATGAGGTAGCGAGTTTTCCTTGTTGGCTCTCGGGGATTAGATGAGTTTTTTAAGCCATAGAAATTCCTGGAGTGAGATGAAGTTCTTCAGTGTCTTTGTTTGAACCTCAGGACACAAATAGTTCCAAACTTCCCTATCTGTCACTGAAATGTTTGCTTTCAAGACTTCCGCATAGTTTTCTGGGGAGAGCCTAGTTACTTCAGAAGTATTGCAAACATTTGTTTGAAATATAAATATAAATATAAACTTTTGCTTTTTATCGACTTTAATGAGGCAATTTGCATATAAATGCATCCGTTTTAGATGTTCAGTTTGATGAGTTTTGACAAATGTACACACACTTGGGTAACCACTCACTATCCCAGTCAAGATATAAGATATTTCCTAAAATATATTTTAATACTTAAAATAGATGAGAAAACATCACAGATACTTAAATTTCAACGCATCAGAAGCCATTAACTCTCAGTGTGTTCCCATTGTTGACATTATCTGAAGTGGCAGAAATTTCAACTTATAAAATGAAAATATCCCTTTTAACTATTAAGTATATTGTGATTCTGTGCAAGATTTTGATTTAAAAGGGGAAAATATGGTTCAATTGCTAAAAAAATTTGAAAACTCAAAGAGTACCATACGAAGGAAAATAAACCCAGAGCTGGTTTGGCTCAGAATCAAACCGAACTATTAATGGCCGGACTCACTGACTTCAGTTTGACCTGAAACCACTCTGCCTGACAACTTAGGAAGCTGTCACAGCAGCTGGGCTTGATCTGAAGTCAGTTTGCAAACAAGGCGTAGGTCCACCACATGTTAACTGTGTGAACTTGGAAAGCCACTTAACATCTCTGAGCCTCTCATACTACCTCGTGTCTAAATGGTTGTTGTCAGGATTAAATGATTGGCTGGCAGGACAGTGAAGTGGCTGATGCTCTAGACTCTGGAATCAGACCACTTGGGTTATCTGTGACCTTATACAGAATCCTCAACTTCCCTGGGTCTCTGTTTTCAACATCTGTAAAACGGAGGTAACAGTAAACCTAGTCCATGGGTATATTATAAGGAGGAAATGAGATGATACTTAAGAATTGCTAACATAGTACCTGGTGTATAGTGAGTGCTTAATAAATATTACATGTTATTATGTTTAAAGGAGAGAATGCATGCAAAACTAATGTGGTTATCACATCACCTAGTCCTCAGTATATAGAAGATATTATCAGATAATACTTATATTGAGGTGTGTTGACTGCTAGCAGCAAGTTTGTGGTCTGCTGCCCAGCCCATGTATTTTTGGTCCCATTCGGCTGTATAAAATACGAGAATTTTCAATAAGAAAATGTAACAGGTCTCTAAGTTTCTGCCAAGTCTCTGACTAACCACTTTGATTGATCTGTTTGGGCTCCCTGGTAGGGGATTATCTGCGCCTCCTTATCCCCTGCACTCTCTGCAGTTTGAAGAAGATGAGTAGACTGGGAGCAACGTCATTCCGCTGGCTCATCCGTGTTCTCTAATCTGTGGGCGGGAATCAGAGAGGCCGTGCTGATAACCTTACCTTTCCGTCTTTGCTTCCGTGCCAACGTCGGCCCCCACTGTTTGGCAGTATTAGAAGAGAAGTGACAAGAAAATTCTTCCCTTCTGGAAACTCCTGATGTTCTCAGGGTCAGTTTATAGGCTAATTAAAAATTTTATCTTGATTCAAGCTCAGAAATGTTCAACTCCCTATCTTGGCTGGTCTGTTTTCAAATACTTGGTATTTCGAGAGCTTCCTCTCATCTGAGAATTTAGTCTTAGATATTTTCTTCTTGAGTCTGAAGACTAGTTCTTCGTGTTGAAAATTACAGTTGTGGAACTGTGTGCTGAAGCAAGAAAATTTGGTGCCTTTTTAACACTCTTCCCCCTTGAATTCCAGTCTTTTCCAAACAACTTCTGAGAAGCCAGGGTGTACGGCAGGGGGAACCTATTTACGCCTGCTCCCATTAAACGTTTCCTTCTTCCAGTGTGTTCCAGTTACTGCTGTTGCCTAACAGTTACCCCAAAATTTAGCAGCTTAAAGCAGTCATTTTATTCAGCTCATGGATTCTGTGCACTGGGACCTCAGACAAGGCACTGTGGAGATGGCTTGTCCCTGTTTCACAATATCTAGGGCCTCAGCTGGGAAGAGTAGGGGGCTGGAGGTGATTTAAGGCTGGAGTTCCAAATCATCTGAAGGTGTCTTCACTCTCATGTCAGGCTAGGACTTCCCTTGGAGCATCTGCATGTGGCTTTCCATGCTTGGCAGTCTCAGGGCAAGGACATGGACCCTAACTTTTAATGGGAAGAGTGCTGAAGGTTTGCCACCCAGTTAAACCATGGACTAAACTTGGAAATGTTAGTTAACTAAAGAGTATTATCTTATTATCACACGATCCTAAGATTACCTTAGAGGGTATGGATAGGAGGAACGTAGGCATATTTATAATACCAAATCCCATTCAGGGTGCTTGTCTTAGAAGCTTGAAAGATGCAAATATAGAATTTGTGAAAGGAAAGACTTTCGACTTTGAATGTTAAACTTAGGAAATGTATAGCCTCAAGAACTACAACAGGAGGAAAATATAAGTTCAAGTCTTTCTCCTGGGTTTAAACAGCAGCTTTAAGAATAATGCATATATATGCTACCACCGCTAGATGTAACAAAGAAGAAGAAGAAATAAGAGGAGCTAGTATCTTCAGAGCCCTTCCACATTTTTTTCGTTGATTCCCCACACCAGACTGTTGAAGTCAGTGCTATTATTTTCATTGCCTATTTACATACAGATGAGAGATCTGAGATTCAGAGATGTCATGATGACAACATTTCCAAAGTCATATAGTCAGTATGTGTGGAATCTGCTCTCTAAAATCCTCTGACTTCAGATTTCAGACCCTTTAGTCACACCAGGAGCCCTCTCCTGCTGGTGTCTGTTATTCCACGTTTTGCCCCCTGCTTAGAAACCAATGCACCCACGGCTGTGGGAGCCACCGAAGCACAAACACATTGCCTCCATCTCCTTGCTATTTGATCCTTTTCTTGTCCACTCCCTACCTGCTACTTTGAACTTTGCCCAACCACAGTTTCCAATCCTAATGAATATTTTCCACAATAATTTACTGGCAAGAGAGCGGTTCGTCCTATGGGTACGCCATGTTTCATCCACCAACCCACTAATGGGGCACATGTAAATGCTTCGCTTTTTTGATTCATTCAGCAAACATTTATTGAGCAAACTATGTGCCAGGCACTATTTCATGGGCTTGGAATACAGCAGGGAATAATACATGGCCCCAGCTTTCATACTAGTGGAGAGAATAGAAAATAAATAATAAATGTATAATCTATTGTCAGGTAATGATAAGTGCTATAAAGAAAAATGAAGCAGGGAAGAGGGTGGAGAATAATGAGGAGTCTAGTTTAAAAATTATGGTAGGGAAAGCTTCTCTGAGAAAGCAGTATTTGCACAGAAACCTGAACTGGTAAGGGATTGAGCTATCTGGATATAGGGAAAAAGTGTTCTAACAGAAGGACGAGTAGAGGCCATGACACAGGCATTTGCTTGGCCTATTTAAGGAATAGCAGGGAGGCAAGATGGCTAGAGAGCAGTGGGTTAAGAAGGCAGGAATGAGAGGAAATGATGTTGGAGAGGCAACTAGGAGCCAGGTCGTATAGGGCCTTACAGGCCATGGTAGGGATCCTAGACTTCATTCCAAATGTGATGGAGGAAGGGGGCATTGGAAGGCTTGGAGCAGGATGTGATTCGCATTTTAAGAGATAACACTTTGCTGTGCCAGACAGGATACAGAGACAAGAGCAGATGCTGGAGACGACTCAGGAGCTACTGCATTTGTCCAAGTGAGAGATATAATAGTTTGGATTAGGTGGTAACCATGGAGAAGATGAGAAGTGGTTGGAAATGAGATGTACTTAAAAAGTAGATTCTATAAAATTTGCTGATGGATGGTATGTAGGGTATGAGAAAAAGACAGAAATCAAGGTTTCAGAGGTCTGAGCAACTGAGTGAATGATGATGGATAACACTAGGGGAAAAGCGGGTTGTATCAATAATTCTACAATGAACGTGCTTCTAATGCTGAGACACAGTATGGTGTACTGGTACAATGTGATTCTCGTTGCGTACTGTCTATATTTGAATCTGAGCTCTATTATTTACCAGCTATAAGATCTTGCACAAGTCAATTAGCTCCATTTTCTCATCTGTGTAATGAGGATAATAAAAGTACCTATGTTGTAAAGTTGTTTTGAGGATTTAACACACAACAGTACATAGCACTAGAATTATATAACTACTAGCCATCAACGTTACTATTAATATAATTCTGTAAACACTTATGATTGTTTTCTTAGGGGAAGTGTTGGGTCAAAGGATATACACATATTCTAAGTTTTTAAAATCACCTAATTGCCTATCTGGAATGATCATACCAATGCATTCCTACCAGCAAACTGGGAGATGCAAAGGAGGAATTCTTTAAAAAAGATTTTAAATATTTAGTATTTGGCATATAGACTCCCCAGATGTTTGTCATTCCTGAGTCACAGAATGAATAGTTCTCTGGTCTGGCATGACTTGAGCTCACTTAAGTGATTCTAATCACACTTCTGTTCTTCTTCTTCCAAAATTATCTTTATTAATATGTATATTAATTATTAATGTAATAACATAATATGACTGATATAGTAATAATATACTAATATAATTAAAACATAACTTACTATTAGTGTGTTTTTAGTAATATACAGTGTGTGTGTGAGTTTGCAAGAGAGCAAGAGCATGCATGAGAGAGATGTGGGTTGTGTATGTGTGTGTATTAGAACTGAAGAATGAAGCCAAAACATCTCTAGGTTGTCATCTTTAATTCTGAACGATCACTGTACTTGATGCTGTGCTTTATTTAAAGAGAGGAAGAGAAATGGATTTAATAACCTGTCACATTATACAACACAAGAAGAACTTGGAAAGAGAAAGCACTCTGGTATTCTTAGTGGGAAGAAAAATATTATGACAGCTCCATGGAGAAATCTTTGTGCAGAGAGAACTGGTAGAAATTATGGTGACGAGCTGAGGATCTTAGGAAAATATACTGCTTCCGTGGAATAAACTTGACCACTAAACCATAGAGCTCTATAGTACAGAAGACTATTTCCCTCTCTTATTTAAGGGGAGTAAGAAAATAGAAACTCCGTGTCCCTTCTCTTTTTCTCATTCCTTAAAAATAATTTATTCCATCATCATTTTCTCTGGGGGTTTCTAAAATATTCTATTTAACTGAAGTGGGACAGAATAATAGCAAATTACGATAATATGACAGAATTGTAAAATTTAATCAAGAGAGTTTAATATCTTAGTGTTCAACTCTGGTATCCCGGAGAAGTCAGTTTGTATTTTAGTGAGCCAATAATGTCGAGGAATACTACCCACCAGCCACTAAGAGGATGCCTGTACTTGAACAAGTTGGGTTTATTGCTTATTGCCACAAAGGAGAACACTCTTCATGGGCACCTGTGAGGCATCTTAGTAAGACAGTTTAAGAAAGGACTTAGAGAATTTAGGCGATTGTTAGATGTTCTTGGGAGAATTTACAGAAGAATGGCTCTACGCTAGATTGGATGGTTTCAAGAAGCCAGGACAACTCTGTAATCGAGTGCCTTAATAGATCTTATCTAGGAAAGGATAGACCAAGGCTACAGCTATGATCAGAAAAGAACCGGCAGTCACTCATTTTAACCAGGATGGCGGATGTTTGGTCATTTTTATGGTTGGACAGTGTTTATGTTTTTTGTCTGGTTCGAGCATGATTACAGAGCAATCAGGTTTTGTCTTGCTCCATTATGGACACACAGTGGGCTTGTATTATGTTGGTGTTCTATGAAATTTTTTTGTTCAACAGAATACTAAAACCTAGCTGTATGTGCCAGGCCAGCTCCTAGCAACACAGCGGCTTAGCTGCTGGCAAGTCAATTCACCAAGTCAGCTCCCAGATGTCAGGGACTACTTTCCTCTTGCTCAGCATGAAACCCAGAAGTTAAGCTATTCTATTTAAAAAAAAAAACTTTTAACAATGGACTGACTTATTGGCTAAGCAAAATGTCAATCATGACAAGTCTTGAATCCAGGCGAAATGACCTTTTATTTCTCTGTTCTCCTTTATTATCCAAAACATGATATTTATGATGTTCAATGTATGTAGATTCTATAAGTTGATTTTTCTTCTTCAATTTAACCCCAAATCTCCCTTCTACTCTATCTCCCTGATTTGTTAGAGGGAAAAGTCCTGGGAGCTCTGTTGAAGACATTCAAGTTTCTGCTTATTTCTTCTATACAAAGGTCTTTAACAAATACCCTGAATCCATCAGACAGGACATAAGTTTTCGCAAGAGATCTAAACAGGAGAAGATTTTTAAGATGAGGCAGATGGTTTAATTTCTGTCCCATTTAAGCCAGCTCCTAGTTGTGTTTTGGGGAAAGTTATTTTCCGGAAGCTCCTTTTTATAAGCATCACCTGGTCACTGACATTCATTCAACAAATGGCTATTGAATTGGCTATTGAATACCTACCATATGCCATGCACCCTACTTGCCACTGGATATAAGAATGGACAATTATGGTTCCCGTCTTCATAAAACTCGCATTTCTTCAGGGATAGAAAAATGTGTGCACCAAAATATTCCTTAAAAGTGTGGAGGAGTCAGAGGAAAGTACATTCAACTCTAGGTTGGGAAGAGGAGCCAGAGAAGATTTTGTAGAGAAGATGCTACTTGAACTAGATCTTAGGAAGTAAGTCTGCCAGGTAGACAATATAGGGAACCACATTGTTTAAAAAAGAAAAATTATGCTATGTGAAAGAAAGAACTGACTTCAACAGGAGGAGACAACCCTTCCTGATCACGAAACCTTGATAGTTCTGAAGATAAGTTGTTCTTGATAGGACTTTATGAAAGGATCATCATCACCTTGGCTAGAGCTCTGCCTAAGCCATACCCCGAGAAGAGAATAGCTCTTCTATTTTTAAAGACCTTTTGAGCAGGGGAGTCCACAGTCATCCTGGGAGGTCGATGAGTTTTGAGTCACAGAGCCTTATTAGCAGAGATGGTGTTCAACGGCTCTCAGTGGGGAGAGGAAGGGACATTCCAGGAGCGATCAGGGTTTCGAGGGTTTAATCCTTTGAGTAGAGAATAGCTCTGATGCAGCCTTGAGCTTGAGTTAGATTCCCCTTGTGCCGCCCTTTTCCTATGAATGTACCACAGGAGACTGGATGTGGTAATGTCAGATGGAACAGCTGACTTCTTTGACATCATGAGATCTTGGGGAACAATGGGGAAACTTAAGAAAAAACTTATTACTGGAAATAGATTTATGTTGGTCACAGATTTCAGCCTTAGTTACACACAGCCTTACTCATATACTCTCCAATAGTGTTCCACACTCACTTCATGCACCTCACTTAATCATATTTTTGTCTCTTAGACATTCTCACACACTCTGTGTGGTTTACACTCACTGAGAAACTGTAACAAGCACTCTGAGTCGGTCTGTGTTTTTTACAAACACACACGCTTACACATTTTTACATTCAATTCATAGTTAACCGTGGTGAGTGGTCCTACCAAATGAAACTGATTCAAGAAGTCAAACAATAGGAGATAGTCTCAGTTGTACTTTTGATGGAATCTTCCAGAATAAGCAAATGAATTTCCTAGGTGTTCTTTTTTCAGGAACTTAGATTGGGGCAAGGTAAGGTCCGTAAGGGCAAGACTTTTATCTGTCTTACTCATCACTGTATCTGCAGCTCCTGGAACAGTATCTGGTACCTGGTAGGCACTAAACAAATATTTGAATGTATAGATGAATGAGGTTTCCTCTTGGTTGTAGAGATTGTTGATGTTTCATTAGTGTTGAATTTAGTCCTTTAGAGGTTCTTCCATAGAGGTGAGTGTACCCTATCTAGTTGTAGCACATTCGTTCTTAATGGACTACCTTATTTCTTGAGAGAAAGTGAATCGAGGATATGTCTTTTTGTTACTGGAATCATCTAATTGATGTGAAATTTTGTTCAAGTCTGTCTTTGGAGGAACATGCTCTGATCATTATTTTAGGTAAACTTTTTATTTTACAAATCATAAGTCTACAACTCAAGAATTTTTCAGAAAATAAATTCAACTGTAAAACCAGCACCCAAATTAAGAAACAGAATATCAATAGCACCCTAGAGCTCCTCTTGGACCTGCTTCTGTTCACTGTCCCTCAACATGTGCCAGGATAACCGCTGTGCTGATTTCTAACAGCATGGATTGGATTTGCCTATCTTTGACTTTTATGCAAGTAGAGCACGCAGATGTACTCTTTAGTGGCCGGCTTCTTTCATTTGGCATTGTATTTGTGAGATTCCTGGTATTGCATGTGGTCTGGTTCACTCATTCTCATTGCTGGGTGCTGTTCCAGCATATGGATGTACTACAACTGATTTCTCCATTCAGCTGCTGATAGATATTTGGATTGTTTTCAGTTTAGGGCTATTATGAATATGCTGCTGTGAACGTTCTTATAGATGACTTTTGATGAGCATATGGATGTGCCACTTTTTGATAAATACCTAGGAGTATGATTGCTGGGTTGTAGGGTGAGCATATGTTTAGCTTTAGTGGATATTTCCAAACAGTTTTCCAAAATGGTTATACAAAAGTGCACTCCCATTAGTAGAGTAGGAGACTTCTGATTGCTCCACATCTTCCTCAACATCTGATATCGTCTATCTTTTTCATCTAAGCCATCCTGGTAGGTGTGTAGTAGTATCCCATTGAGGCTTTAATCTGCATATCCTTGATGAATAAGGTGAGCACTTGCATATATTTGGTGGGCATTTTGATATCCTACTTTGTGAAATATCCCTGTCTGATGAATATTTTATTTGAAGATCTTTTTGGTTGTATCTCCATTCTGACTATATGTCCCTAACCCCAGCAGTTGCTCTCTTTTCAACCTATTTCTAATTCACTCCTACAGTAGTTATTGCAATAATAACCAGGGTAATTCTTATCTGTTACAGTCATTTTCGCCATCGCTCTTTTATTGTGGAGCTTTATATTCCTATAATTATTACTTATATTATTGATTGATATTTATATTAACATATTTCTATTCGAAATGTTATTCTTGACTCATAATTATTGTAATCATCATCCATTTTATGTCGTAGGTTATAGTGAACCACATCATGTCCCTGTACCAGCCAAGAATGCTTTCAGCTGTGGGAAAATGAGGCTAGAGGGTCTTAAACAAATAGGGGTTAATTTTCCTCATATAACAAGAAGGTGCTGGTGTTGGGTCAACTGTCCCACATCACCACCAGGAGCTCAGATTTTTTTTTGCATTTTCTTTGTGTCATCCTTAGTAAACTTATTGGCTTGTTTTCCCTGTAGCTGTTGCCTCCTGGACACAAGATGGTTGTTGAATTGCCAAATGTGATGTCTACATTCTAGACAGGGAAAAGGAGGATGGATGGAAGGTTGTGCCGTCCATGTCTGAAACCATTTTTTAATGGACAAAATTTTGTGGCTAGAACCCTGATCTGCTTACATTTTAATGGTCACTGTGTCATTGGTTACTACTAGCTGCAAGGGAGGCTGGGAAATTAGTGGTTGGCTTTGTATTCCCTAAAGCAGAAGAAGACAAGGGAGAGGGGTGTTGGTTTGGTGTCAAGGGAACAAACATACAGTGTCTGCTGTATTCTGTTAGAGAATAGAACCCACAAACAGCATGATACAATCAACTACTCTTTAACCTTGAAGAAAATAGCCCTAGAATGGCTTTTTAAAAACTAGAGCGTGTCCTTTGTTGATCTAGTGCACTTTTACCTGGCGCTCAGAGCATGATTTAGGGGGCACTTGCCATGTTGTCCGTAGCTGTTCCTTTTGATTAGTGATATTGTGCACATGCTTCATTAGGCTCTGCTACCTTTTGTCAGTTACCACACAGATTAACCTTTAGTGAAACTGATGGCAAAACACACACACACACTCAGTGAAAAAGGAGAAACGGATTTCTCATAGCAATAAACAGCTCTCACAATAAATGAAGGGCCTGCCTTCCATTTGATTGTACTTGGAGTTTTATATAAACTGGATAAATATTATTTGCTTTTGCGTTTTATTGGTAAATATGGAACCTTGTTTGCCTCTGGAAAGGTTGCTCATTTCTTTTTTTAACTGTGCTAATGGGTACATGAAGTGAAAATACCAACCAACAAAAATCTAATAGCCTGTTTAAGTTTTCAAAAGCCCAGTATAATTTCTGATGGCAAAAGGCAAAGTGATTTCTTTTAAAAAATTTTCTTCCAGCGTTTGGAATGGTTGAAAATAACAAGTGTATATATTTACATTGTACATTGATTTTTTAAAGGTGTACAATGCGATGATTTAATATCTGTTTACATTGTGAAATTATTACCACAATCAAGTTTATTAGCACATCCATCACCTCACATAGTTACCCTGTTTTTTCGGTGATGAGAACACTTAAGATCTATTCTCTTAACAGATTTCAAGTATACAGTGCAGTTTATTAAGAATAATCACTATGCTGGACATTGGATCTCCAGAAATTATACATCTTCTAACTGAAAGTGTCTACCCTTTCACCAGCATCTCCCCATTTCCCCACCCTCCACTGTTCTACTCTCTGGTTCCAAGACTTTGACTCTTTTAGTTTCCACATATAAGTGAGATGATGCAGTATTTATTTTCCTGTGTTTGGCTTATTTCACTTAGCATAATCTCCTCCAGGTTCATACATTTTGTCACAAATGGCAGGATTTCCTTCTCTTTTTATGGCTATTTTGTGTGCTGGTCTCAGCCTGTTTACAACCAATATTGTGGCTGGACCAACCCTTGTGGTTCTTATTATGATTGCAAGACTCCATTCAGCAATAACCATCAGGAAACCGAAAGAAAAGGTTTATTGCTCACAGGTCCTGGAAAGCACATGGCACACCTGGGGCCACACAGTGAGGTTATAGGTAGAAAAAGAGAGAGTGTGTAGGGGCCTGGGGTTCTGCTTTTATTGGGGTTGAGGACAGGAACCTGGGGTTTCACAGGCTCACTCTTTATTGGTGAACTTAAAAACTTAAATATAAGAGTGGAAAGTTAAAGCACAGAAGAGAAAAAAAACAAGTGGCCCAAATGATCAATTATCGAAATTAACCAAGATCTCTAAAACAAAGGCACCTCAATGCAGGGGAGGTGGCCCAATTCTCTATCTGGTCCTGTGTTTATATAAGATAACCATCTTTGAAGTGGATGCCTCTTTGAAGTGGTTGCCTCTGCAATCAAAGCTTAAGTCAGGCACTTGCATTACATAAAAGAAAGAAAGGAAAATCCAACTGTCAGGCTTTACATTAAAATGGCTGAATATATAATATTCATATATATATATATATATATATATATATATATATATACACACACAATCACATTTTATTTATCCATTCATCTATTGATAGACTCTTAGGTTGTTTCTATATCTTGGCTACTGAGCTTGCGTGTCATATCAAAAAATCATTACCAAGACTAATGTCAAGGAGATTTTCCCATGTTCTTTTCTATGAGTTTTATGGTTTCAAGTCTTACATTTAAGTCTTTAATTCATTTCAAGTTAATTTTTGTGTATGGTGTAAGTTAAGGGTCCAATTTCATTTTTTCACATGTGGATATGCACTTTTCCCAACAACATTTATTTAAGAGACTGTCCTTTCCTCCTGTGTATTCTTGGCACTATTGTCAAGATTAATTGAGTGTATTTGGATGGGTTTATTTCTGGGTTCTTTATTCTTTTCCATTGGTTTATGAGTCTGTTTTTATGTCAGTACCATACTGTTTTGATTACTATAACTTTGTAATATAATTTGAAATCAGGAAGTGTAATGCCTCAACTTTTGTTCTTCTTTCTCAAGATTGCTTTGACTATTCAGGGTCTTTTGTGGTTTCATACGAATTTTAGGATTATTTTTTCTATTTCTGTGAAAAATGTCATTGGAATTTTGATAAAGATTATATTGAATCTGTAGATTGCTTTGTGTAGTATGGGCATTTTAACAACGTTAATTCTTCCAATCCAAGAACACAAGATATCTTTCCACCTGTTTGTGTTTTCAATGTTTTTCATAAATATCTCGTAGTCTTCAGTGTATGGATCTTTCACTTCCCTGGTTAAATTTATTCCCAAGTATTTTATTCTTTTTGATACTATTGTAAATGGGACTTTTTTCTTAATTTCCTATTTGGATAGTTTGTTGTTAGTTTATACAAACACAAGACTAAAATCACATCAAGTGTCTTTTCCAACCATAGTGCTATGAAACTAGCAATCAATTACAGGAGGAAAATTGGAAAATTCACAAATATGTGAGAATTAAACAACATGTTCCTGAGCAACCAAAGTGTCAAAGAAGAGATCAAAAAGGGAAATGAAAAGGTATCTTGAGACAATGAAAATGGGAACACAACCTACCAAAACTTAGGGGATGCAGCAAAAGAAGTTCTATGAACGAAGTTTACAGTGATAAATGCTAACATTAAGAAAAAAGAAAGATCTCAAATAAACAAACTAATCTTACACCTAAAGGAACTATTAAAAGAAGAACAAACTAAGCCCAAAGTTAGTGGAAGGAAGGAAATAATAAAGATTTGAGCAGAAATAAATGAAATAGGGACTAGAAAGACAGAAAAGATCAACAAAACTAAGAGTCGGTTCTTTTAAAAGATAAGCAAAATTTACAAACCTTTAGCTACACTAACCAAGAAAAGAAAAAATAGAGGACTCAAACAAGCAAAATGGTTTCTTAAGTGGATTAGCTTTTTTAGCATCACATAGAGACATAGAGACACTTTCTTTCATTTAGCTTTCTCTTTTCTGTGGCTTTTAGAGATTAACAATCTAAAGGTGGAACCCCAAATCTTCTACATACTTGAATAAACCTGGCAAGTTACTCACATCTTAGCCTTCAGTTTCCTTATTTATAAAGTAGGAATAATGCCCATCTCATAAATTTGCTGTGACTATTAAATCATACCATGTTGGCAAATCTTCTTAGCCAAGGCTGGATAGCAAAGGCCTTAAATGTCAGTTTAAAGATCTTATATTTTGTAGAGAGTTTGGGTCTGACAGTGAAGATAGGTATGTGAGGAATATTCACCAATAAAATACAAGTAATTTTCCTTTTTTGTTTAATTTGGCTTTAAGCCAAAATCTTTCCAACTTCTCCCACTGTTACAAGGAACTCCAGATGTGAATTTTTAAATTTAATCCTTTACTATAAAGTTATAATGAACTATTTTCAATGAAACAGCTTTGTAAATGAAATGAGCACATTAAATACAACAAGAAAAATGAAGTAGCATCATTTTGTTATAGATTCAATCCAGTCTGTATATAGTACCCTCATGTACATCAATTCACTTAATCTCTGCAACAACTCTGCCAAGTCCATGGTGTTTCCATTTGTAACTGGAGAAACCAAAGCTCAGAGACCTTGTGATTTTTGCCAAGGTCACGAAACCAACAAAAGGAATCTTCTTACCTCCAACTCTGCAGCAGCGTGTGAGCACCTTAGGAGTTTAAGAAAGGCAAAGATGTGGTAATTTCTCAAAATAATCCACTTGTAAATGCACCATAACATCTCAAGGGCTGGGACTGTATCTGTCCCTGTTTTATCTCTTGTGTTTGGCCCAGTGCCTGGAATGCTGTAGGTACCCAACAAACATTTGTCAAATGAGCAACTGAATGAATGAAAACTAAAGTAGTTTTAAAATTGAGATTACATCATCAAATGGCACATTCCACATTGGACAGTCACTGTACTGTGGATGTCGAAGCCTAAGTAAACAGAAATGATTGGGGTTGGGGGGGCAGCTAGTTATCCCCCACTCTTCCCACAACCTTATAGGCCAAATATTTTTTCAAGAGTGGTCTGAGAGTGGGGAAAAAGAGACAGGCAGTATGAGAGGAAGCTGAGGAGACAGAAAGAAGGTATAGATGTTCACTCCCACCTTCTAACTGCCCCCAGTGTCCAAAGCATACCTTGCCTGTAGCTCGTACCATGCTAACTGGGATGATCCATTTAAGGGTTGGCCACCTTCTAGAGGATGGGCTCCTTGGGGACAGAGATTGGGCATTTGTCATCACTGAATTCCTACCACTTAGAGCAAGAGCCAGTATTTTTCCCACCCCTCCTGCTTTATTGAGGAATGATTAACAAATAAAAATTGTATATATTTAGGCTTTACAACATGATGTTTTAAAAGTCAATATTTCATAGATATTTGTGAACATGAACAGGGCACACCAATGTACTAAAAGAAGTGTTTCCCATGCAACAGAATTTTATCCTCCCTAAGGGAAGTTCCACGAATACCAGGTGCCTCAGAGTGGTCTCAGGGTCTCGTTACAGAGCTAGGGAGGTAGAGCTTGGTCTAAAAGATGCTGATATCAAGAAGAGGGGAGGAAGTATTAGTGTGTCCCAAAGGCAGGTTTCTCTGGCCGAATCTCAGAACCTGGCTTTGCCAGCATAATAATTTTCATCCCCCACAGTGTCAATCAGGGTCCAGTCAGAAGGAAGAAACCAGACATCATTTTATGAGATAGGATTTAATATAAGAAATTGTTTACTTAGGAATTAAAGATGTGAAAAGGCAAATAGGGGACACTGAGGTATCAAAAAGATACCAACTGCAGGAAATAGCTTTCGCCCTTGAAGCTGGAAGAACAAAGGGAAAGAGTTGACTGAAACTCAGACCTTTGAGGAGGAGATTGTGCCAAGTCTCTGAAGGGGGCGACAAGGCTCGTTCTGTGAGTGTTGGAAAAATTGCAAAGCGGATTCTGCAGCTGACAAGGGAATGAAGTGACATTGCCAGTGTGAGAAGTATTGCTGGGGAGGATTGCTGATGCTCATGGGGACAAGAAACAAAACTGGAATAGGGAGGAACAAGTCTCTTCCACTTCCTTCTCCAGCCTTGTATGGAGAATTTGGCAGAGCCTAACGAGGATCCAGCTGCCAAAGCAGAAGGTGGTTTTTAGAGTTCCCAGCCCCAGAATCACACATAGAAGGGTAGGTTTGAAATTGAGAGACAAGAGTTTAATAGTTGACATACCCACCTATGTTCCCAAAGCTGTCAGTCACAGAGCATGAGCTGTCTGTGTGATTCCACAAGACACCTAAGCTCCTACACTTGCTGTCGCTAATACTTAAATACTCAGATTTCATCCTTGTACTACCAGCAGTCTAAGTAGGTGAGAGTAAATTTTCCATTCTTGTCTGAGCTCTTGCCCTGTGATCTTTAATATTGAGAAGTGGTTAACCTCCAGGCTGTAGCAGGCTATGGAAGTTTGAATCTTACCTAAAGTTTGCATCTTGACTCTGCCACTGCTATCTGGGCAAGATCTGGGCAAGGAACTGAGGCACATAGAAAGTTTCTTCAGTAAAAGAACCTCCCTCATAGGGCTAGAGCTGGTGTGGATACTAAATAAATTTATGCCCATAAAACCTTTAGGACATTTGGTATTAGGGGCTCACTGACTATCAATTCTTATTATATATGTTGACCTTGGGTCACACAAAGTAGAAGGTGTTGGGGTGGATAGAGCAGAATGAGATGGGTCCTCTGAAAATTCATCTGCCCAACAAATATTAATTTATTGCCCTGTGCTGGTCCTGGAGACATGTAAGTGAAAAGACGTGGTTCCAGCCATCTGAGAGTTTGGAATCGTGTGATAGACAAAGTAAATGAATTACAACATAGTGTGATAAAGAGCTATGGTTTCATTAAAAATGGGTACTATAGGGCCATGTATGATGGTATCTCTATTCATTTTCTATTACTATGTAAAACTTTACCTTAAACCTTAGTGGCTTAAAGCGACAAAAATTATTTATTGTCTTTCACACTTTCTGTGGGTCAAGGATTAAGACAGGGCACATCAAGGATAGTTTGTCCCTGCTCCACAATGTCTGGGGTATTTGCTAGAAAATTTGAAGGTTGAGGGCTGAAATCACCTGAAGGCTCATCTACTCGCATGTATGATGTTTTGGCTGGGGGCCTAGCTGAGGTTGATGCTCATAAGATCTACCTGTGGCCTCTTCATGTGGTTTGAGCTTTCTCATAACGTGGGAGGCTGGATTCTCAAGGCAATTATCCCAGGAGAGAGCCAGGTGGAAGCCATATTTCCTTTATGACCTAGACTCAGAAATTATGCACTTATATCACAATATATTGTTGGAAGCAGTTACAAAAGGTCTACCCAGGTCAAGGGAGGGGAACAAAGATTCCACTTCTTGATGGATAAATGTCAATGTCATGATATAAGAAGAACATGTGGGACAGGATATATGTTGGTGCAGCCATCTTTGGAAAATGTAACCTGCCACAGCATCTAACTCAGCATGTGGTTAGGGTAGGGGGTGGTCAGAAAAACATTCTTAGAGATGGTGGTGTTCCTGCTAGATTCTGAAGGCCCAGAAGGAGTTGGCCAATGAAGAAGAGAAGAAGGTCATTTTGGATAAAAGGTAAAATAAGTCAAAGTCTGAGAGGTATGAGGTGAATTTATGTCTAGAAAATTGCCTGTAGTTCATTGTGTTTAATTGCGTATGTGTGTGTGTGAGGAAGATTGACCCTGAGCTAACATTCATTGCCAATCTTCCTCTTTTTTGCTGGAGAAAGATTGTCACTGAGCTAATGTCTGGGCCAATCTTCCTCTATTTTATGTGGGATGCCGCCACCGCATGGCTTGATGAGCAGTGCTAGGTCTGTGCCCAAGATATGAATCTGTGAACCCTGGGCCACTGAAGCGGAGTGTGTGAACTTAACCACTATGCCACCAGGCTGGCCCCATCAGTGTGTTTAATTTTATTTGAATGATAAGTGTCTGAGCTTGCCAAGTCTTTCTCCTTTCACAAGACAGCCATGTTTCTACTAGTAAGACTGAAGATGTTATTCTTGGGAGAAATGGAGTCTGGTATTGTGAGACTAGCCCACCAACTCTTCTCCTACCTCCTGCTCTGTCTGGGCCCACAGAAAGTGTTGAGATGCTCTGAGCAGTCTGTTTCCCCACTGAAGCAGGAACAGACATGTTTCCAGGATCTGGGTGTAAAATGGTGGGAAGAAAATGTCAAGATGTCAGCATCTCTGCTCCAGACATCCTCATCTGGCCGTTTTCAGCATTCTGAAGAATGTTCTCAATGCTGACACCTAAGAATACAATTCTATTTTTAAGATCTCCAAGGAGACTCCTCAACCTTCACTGGTATATCTTATTTCAATTCCCTCAACTCTTATCAGGAAAAAAATCCCTCCCAGGCAAAGGGAGCACATCCTCCTGTTCTGTATTTATTCCATGAAGTTGTACAGCAGTTGGCCACGACCAGCTTGGAAATGCCACTTATAAATATCTTGATGTTGCTGATTCTTTCTCCATACTTTATCCAAAGTCCAGTTTCTATCTTTGCAATATTTCTTCCTTCACGTTTCCTTTGTCCCCACTCTAGACTCTTAGAACTTTCTCCCTGGACTATTGAGGTGGCTTAATGATGGTCTCCCAACCTACTGTCTTTTCCCGCTAACCAACACACATCACATCACTAAGACCTCTTCCCAGAGGGCATTCAACAAATGCTCGGATTTTCCTGAGCAGTAGGTCATTGTGTTACCCTTCCACCTTCTCTTCTCCAAACTTAATGATCCCACCTCCCCAGCGGGTGGCTCCGTGTGCTTCTCTAACATGGCTCAGTGTGATGTCTGCTATCCTGAGTCAAGTGATTTCTAAATAGAAACCTTCTGGTAGCACCATCATTAATTAGCATCCTTTCTCAGAACATCTAAAAGAAGCTAGTTGGGAGAACAGTGTGCTCCCAAAAGCTAATGAAGTTTAGAAGTTGGCTGCTTTAAAAACAAATAAATAAATGCAGCTCTTGCTGGTTAAGTGTTCATGTGGGATTTATTGAACTGCTCTCTTCTCCTGGCTTTCCCTTTGCTGTCCCTTAATCCTCTCACCTACTGCCTTCTTGTCCTCTCCCCTGAGGATTACAACTACTTGTCTTTTAATAACCACACTATGTGCTGTTTGTGCCTGACTATGAGCAGCTGAAGCCCGCATACCACCAATTTATGCAAGGACTGCCTCTGCTGACAAACTAGTTGCTCCTTAGGTCTTATTTATCCCTTTAAGCTCTGTAATTATAGCACAGTGCATGGCACAGAGTAGATGCTCAGTGAGTATTTAAGGGCTGAATGAATGAACAAATTATTATTAAGTAGTATTATTTTGCCTGTTTTGGGTAAAGCAGCCAAGTGGGACCTGGGATGGTATCTTGTCATGATCCCACTGAGATGCTCTGGACAGTTGCCCATTCCACTGAGGACATTCTTCCTGTGGTCACCAGGATGTCTCCTCCTCATCATGGGTAGGTCTTAGCTTAGCTGTCGTTTCCTGGAGAAACCTTCCCTAAGCCCTCCCAGCAAAGTTCACTCACCTTTCCCTTCTTACCAAGTTAGGGACTCCTATATATGCGTCTTTATGCTTTTCATGCCATAAGAAATACCATATTTTACCATTTGCTCATTAATTATCTATCTTCACCTTCAAACTATAGGCCCCAGAAGAGAAAGGTTCATATGTATCTTGCTTTCATTGTATTCCCCAATGCCAAACAGAATGCCTGGTATACTGCAGGCTTTCAATAAATATGAATAAGAGTATGTATAAATGATTAGTAAGACATGATCTTTTCCTGTGGGTCTTAGAATAGTCTTCTCCCCACCTCTCTTTCCCCAGTAGAGAACTAATACCATCTATATAGTTACAATTATGCTGTGAAAAAACAAAACCACCATAAAATATAACACATACAAAACCCAGCAACATCATTTATTTATGCTTTCAGTTAAAAATACTCCACCACTATAAAATATACGGAAGTGGAGGATACGTGACCCACAAGTTTTCCTTAAATTGAAAAGCTGAGCTAATAGGAAAAGCTGAGCTAACGAATGGGCTTTGGCTGCCTCTGCTGTTCATTGTGAATGGGCTGTCCCAGCTGTTTTGAGCATCATAGGTGCCATCCATCTACTTCTTAGAGGAGAATATGAGTACAGTGAGAGACATTGAGGAGTTTGTCTAAAAATGACAAAAGAAATTAATAGTCATGATATAACCCATTCTGGAATCATAGTTCCTGGTCTTCATGCTTCAGCTGCAATGGGCTGTCAGAACACAGCCCTTCAAGGGAGCCAACAGTGTGAATTCGTGGTCTAACCCAGCACAGGGAGAAGCAAGCCTGATCTCCCCACCCTTTCGCCTTCTGGAGGGGATAAGATTTACTCAGGTGATTGTTTTAGGACTGGGGCTAGTGTCCAGAGGTTGGGGATGGGAGGAGAAATAAGGACTTCTTTGTGTACTTCCTGAAGAATTCCTCTTGAAACCTTGGCTTAGTTCTCAAAAGCCTTTGAGATGTACCTCATAGCAACCTTAGTAAGATGTGTGTTTTGCGTGTTTTTTGTTATCTGCCCAATATTTCTGATATTGTGTTCTTCTTTCCCCTAGTCCTTTGAGGAGGGTACGAGTCATTCACAGAGGTGGTGTCCAATATCCACTATTAATTCTAGACAGGCTGTTGTCCCCTTTAACTTGTCATAGGAATGTTTTTCCACATGGAGGTCAGCATGAGCTGTTTCTGAGATGTTCTGCTCTCAGATGAATTCCACTTCAGAGGGTTTGTATTTCGGCTCACATCTGCTAATGGTTGCTTCTGTCTGATTAGAGAGAAGCAGGAAGTGCACTGGGCTTGGGTGTCAAACTTGCCCTGTGTTCAAATGTTACCCCTATTCAAGTTTTCAGCAAATTATTAAATCTGTAGAATAAAACCAGTAATTCCTGTACTTGTATCAGTTAGGATGTATTTGGGCTGCATGTGAAGTAAATAAAGATATTAGTTATTTAAACAAAATGGAATTTTATTTTTCTTGCATATTAAAGACGTCCAGAGCCTGCTAAAGCAGATCATGGAGTCAATAGGCCTCAGGGTGATTTATCCTGTTGCTTTGCATCCTCCACACGGAGCTTCTACCTCGTGGTCCAAGATGTTGCTTGAACTCTACCCATCAGTCTGCATTTCAGCCAACAAGACAGGGAAAGGGGGAAAGAAGTACATGGCCACCTCTTTTTAAGGCTGCTTTCTGGAAATTATAACCCTACTTCTGCCAGAGCTTAGAGAGGTGTCTTCGGGGGAAGGCTGGGAAAGACAGCCTTTGTTTCACATGCTCATGGGCCACAATAGAAAGCAGGGGCCTATTCCTCTGAAGACAAGAAGAATGGATATAGGGGACAATTACGAATCTTTGTCACCTTCCCTTACCTGAATATTGCGAGGATTAAGTGATAGAAAGCATTTCATAAACTGGTAAATCCTGTATCCTTAATGGATTTTATGTTTAAAATATTATTAGTACTATTCTTATGAAGGGTAGGAATTCAGAAAAATAAAGACAATTTAAGGACTCAGGGTTGTCCATTTCTTTTTTTTTCTTTTTATTAAGATTATGATAGTTTACAACTTTGTGAAATTTCAGTTGTAGATTATTGTTAGTCATGTTGTAGGTACACCACTTCACCCTTTGTACCTCCCCCGACCCCCCCTTTCCCCTGGTAACCACCAATCAGTTCTCTTTGTCTATTTGTTAACTTCCACCTATGAGTGGAGTCATACAGAGTTCGTCTTTCTCTATTTGTCTTATTTCACTTAACATAATATCCTCAGGGTCCATCCATGTTGTTGTGAATGGGATGATTTTGTCCTTTTTTATGGCTGAGTAGTATTCCATTGTATATATATATACCATATCTTCTTTATCCAATCATCAGTTGCTGGACATTTAGGTTGCTTCCGCATCTTGACTGTTGTAAATAATGCTGCGATGAACATAGGGGTGCATGGGACTTTTGGAATTGCTGATTTCAAGTTCTTAGGATAGATACCCAGTAGTGGGATGGCTGGGTCACAAGGTATTTCTATTTTTAACTTTTTGAGAAATCTCCTTACTGTTTTCCATAGTGGCTGCACCAGTTTGCATTCCCACCAACAGTGTATGAGCATTCCTTTTTCTCTAGGTTGTCCATTTCTTAAAAGAGTAATTGTTAGGTAAAGTTTCATTCTAGAGAATTATAGTTGAGATCTGTTTTATGAAGGATTACTTTAAGGAAAACACTTACCATTCATTATTCATCTACACAGAGGATGAAAGAAACTGCGAGAGATGGTCCATCTCTTTCATTTTACACATGAGGAAATGAGGCCTAGAGAGGGGATGTTATTTTTCCAAGGTCATAAATCTCGTTAGTGACAGCCAGAATTAAAACCAAGAATCCATGGCAGAATATTCAATATCCTATTCATTGCACATCTCTACCTCCCCAAAATGAAAATCAACTGTAAATGAGGGATGATGAAGCTATCAAAAGAAGTTGTGATAGAGAAGTGGCTAGAATTTTCTGAGAATGGAAGGTACCGGCATTTACACAAAGGGCTGGACAAGTTGATCTCTTGTGGCGACCTCAGCCACATGCTCTCGATGACTAGAGTTAAAATTTGCAGTGGCTCATTCAACATTATCTCTGTATCCTTTCATTTCTTGGTCATGGAGTTGATTTGGGCCATGCTGAGGCTACAGTGTTCTTCCATTCTTTTCTTGTTCTTGAACTCTGTGTAATGTTTTGCTTACCCATTGGTTGCTGCATTCCAAATTCAAAGATTCTTCATTTATTAGCTCCTGGTGCTTTTTGTCCTGGTAGCTTTTCTTACCCACTCTTCTAACAGCTGTGCCCCAAGGGAGGGTGGGGGGCGTTGATTCCCCCTGAGTGTCACAGCCCTCTTTGCATCTCTTCTCTCACGTCGGGGAAACATATTTCTATCTTCGGAATGTGACCTTTAGCTTCTTTCATGAACACTGGCAACAAACTCTTAACAAACTGCAGTGGCAGCAGCTGCCTTTCTGACTTCTCACCTGAATTTCTAGGGCGTGTTGCTGACTAGTTGCTGAGATCTTTGTGCTTTCTGTTGTATGCTTGCTATTTTGTTTGAATGCTTTAATGGTGGTGTCTTGTTCCTGTTTTGCCCTTTTCTTTGTAATTCTCTTCTTTGCTCTCTTTAATTTAAGACGACCTTGAATCTTTGTCCGAACATTCTGTTTTCTGCTGTGTCAGGAGCCATGTGCCACTCTCTTTCCATAATCTCCTCTGGCAGGCTTAATTAGTTCATATAATTTTGCTATGCTAAGTGGGAAACAGTGACTTTACAAAACAGCAATTACCTTGCGAATCCACCCTATCTCCATGTTATCCAGTCTTATTACGTGTCACATGTTTCTCCTTTGAACCTGGGTTTTTAAACCTGGGTTTATATGGCAGAAATTCCTAGTTGCCTAATATCCATTCTTCCTTTTTGACTAACAGAACCCTCCTTTGGGGGAGCTGTAAGATAGGGACAATTGTTCCCAGCTATAAAAATTATGATTTTCATGTTATGCATTTTTCATGTTGTTGAGGAAATTTCACCCCGAGCTAACATCTGTTGCCAATCTTCCTCTTTTTTCACTTGAGGAAGATTCACCCTGAGCTAATGTCTGTGCCAGTCTTCCTCTATTTTGTATGTGGGTCACTGCCACAGCATGGCTGACGAGTGGTGTATGTTCACACCCAGGATCTGAATCTGGGCCGCTGAAGCAGAGTGTTCCGAATTTAACCACTATGCCGCTGGGCCAGCCCATATGTTATGCAGTTTTTACCACAGTAAAAGACAAAACTTAGATTAGTTCACACTTCTGTTGCTCTGAAATTATTATTTTTATGTGTCTGTGTTTTGCTTCCTCACCAAGACTCTAAATTCTGGATGGAAGTATGTCTCTTATTTATAAATCTCTATAATCTTAGTATGTGTTACACACAATGACCATTGTACTGTGACCAATGTGGTAGTAAAAAATTGGAAAATATTAATAAGTATG
The DNA here is from genome assembly GCF_037783145.1 of Equus przewalskii. NCBI lineage: Eukaryota > Metazoa > Chordata > Mammalia > Perissodactyla > Equidae > Equus > Equus przewalskii. The sequence goes on along the minus strand of NC_091845.1, from coordinate 69,383,416 downwards.
ACGAAAAAGATGATAATTTCAGCCTCCCTTTCATCTACGGGTGGCCATGTGATAGTGTTCCCACCAATAAAATATAAATAGAAGTCTGAGCTGGGGATTTCTGAAAAAGTTTGGCTCCCCATAGATGCCAGTCCTTTCTTCTTTGTCCTTTCTCATTCCTGCTCCCTGGAATGTTTCTCCTCAGCCATTCTTTCCATCATAAGAGAAAGGCCCAGGAGATTGAGGGGACCTCAGCCCTAGAATTCTGGACCACTGAACTAATGCCAGTAATCTCTTACCTCCAAAGCTCTTATTAAAAGAAAAATAAAACCTCTGATGGGTTTATATCACTGTTGTGGGGGACTCTGCTACTCTGAGCTAAATGCAGTTCCAAATTGATGCATTTGTAACTAAGTGCCTTGAGTCTCTTTGGTGGGCATTGTGATGTGCCACCTAGATCCCATGAAAGGAAGAACTTGTCACCTTGCTCACTGGCTGTGCTGTCAGCAGGCAATCCTCAGCTGTCAGCCCCTTTGGGGATTATCTCAGTTTCAGAGATCCTCTTCACCCGAGGTCACTTCCTTTCCTGGAGTGACACACATTCAGTAAACGATCATTTGGAAGTATAAAGGCCCAAGTTAATCCAACTTGGGACAATTCCCACAGGCCATTTAAGCTCCTATGGGAGTGTCAGTGGCTGTCTTTGAGCCCACATTGCAGCTTGACTTCTTCCTCTGTCCACTCCTGACTTCCTCCCCTCCCTTTCATAGGTGCTGGTCCCAAGAGCATTCCAAAATACATACCTCTGCCCTAGGCTCTGTGTCCGGGTCTGCTGCTCAGAGAACCCAAGCTGTGACACCCCCTAAGTTGCTTTTCTGTCTACAGATGTGTATTAACATCCTACCCAGTACCAAGTTTCTATGCTATGCCTTGATTGGTGGTAGTGGTGGAGTTCTGGAGCGCAAAGATGATGAATAAGACATATCCCTTATTCAGAAGTGACCCTAGTCCAATGAAGGAGTCAGATATGGAAACCAATAATTTTCATATGGGGTAAGGACTCCAACTATAGGGATGATGATATGAGAATATATGGGACATATCAAAAAACTGCCTGGGAGAGCCAGAGAAGGCCTTGCAGAGAATGTGAGTGAGGTATGAGAGCAGTCTTGAAGGATGTAGAAATGCTTACCATATAAAGTAGGGGATGAAGGGCATTAAAAAAGGAATCATATGTGTTTAAAAAATGTAAGTGATTAAAATGGCATGGCATGATTGAAAGACAAATGATTTTCTGATAGGAGGGGAGATAAACCTAGACAGGTGAATTGAAGCCAGATAGTAGAAGGCATTATTTAAGTCTTTGGGAAACCATTGGTATTTGTTTGGATCAGAGTGAAAGTTGTATGAAAATCTGAGGATTAATGAAAGACCAATTAGTGGCCATGTAAAATGTAGATTAGATAGAGAGAGGCTAGAGGTAAGGAAACTGGTGAAGAGCCTGGTAAGGTATCCAGGTGACATATGATGGGAGGCTGAGCTAGGACAGGGACTGGGGGTACAGAGAGGATGTAATGGATTTAGGAAAGTTTCGTGGACAAATTAACAGAGCATGAAGTCTAGATTGATGTGGTTAGTAAGGAAGAGGGAAGAATCAAAGATGACTGAGAATTTTGGCTGATGAGATATAGTCATGACATTCTCAAGAACAAGCATAGTGATTATGAGATATTTGACATATAAGAGACATCTAGAAGACAACCTGAAATAGATTTCTAGCACACAGAGCCATCTCTGGGCTGAAAATATAGGTTTATAATACACTGAGCTATTTGTGTTACTTGAAACTATATATTTGCATGATATTTTTCAAAGAGAGAATGTAGAATATAAGAAAAAAATGGCAAAGGACAGAACCCCTGGGAAACAGCTGTTGCGTCTAGTAGGACTTGAATAAATAATGTTGAACCCTGAGCAGTGACCTTGACTAAATGGTTGTGTCCCCAGTTCCCTTCATTAACATGCAGGAGTTTCTTTCACTTTTTTAGAAAACTCTAGGCTAGTTTTAAGGATTTATTCATTTGTACATTTTCTGGCCAAAGCTTGCCCATTTTCTATGCCCTTGAACTCTCCTTATCGTATTGAAGGGAAAATATCAGTAGCGTTCTCCTCAGGTCTAATGTCTTCTTATTTCCCTTTTAACAAGATGGGACGTCCCAAACTCAGAGTAGTAAGAAGGTGACTGGCTTTCATAGAAAGTAAGGGGCATTTTGCAACTTCAAATCCTGAGTCGTTGAATCAGAGTTTTCTGCAGCAGAAAGAAACTCAGTCCTGAGCATTTCGTCTATATAATCTTTGAAAGCAAGAACTATCTTATTTGTCTTTGAAAGGCTTGGGGACACTTAATAAGTTTGTGTTGAGCTGAATCGAATGGAACTGAACCAAGCCAGTAAGAATCTCTTCAATAAAAGTGATATTTTACAGTCATTACCTAACTCCAAATGTGGGGTTTTCTGTAAGGATGAGCAAAATATATCTAGTTTCAGAAAGACTGAAATGGAGGTAAATGTTAATATATTTGTGATTGTCCTCAACAATGAAACCCAAACTCACTTTTATATGAGGTGGTGTCTTAGTTCATAACAGAATATCATAGACTGGGTAGTTTATAAATAAGAGAAATTTATTTCTCACAGTTCTGGAGGCTGGGAAGTCCAAGATCAAGGCCCAGCAGATTTGGTGTCTTGTGAGGGCCTGCTTCCTGGTTTATAGACAGCTGTCTTCTTGCTCTGTCCCCTCATGGCAGAAGGGGCAAGGGAGCTCTTTAGGGTTGCCTTTATAAAGGCATTAACCCCATTCATGAGGGCTCCACCCTCATGACTAATCACCTCCAAAAGGCCCCACCTCCAAATACCATCACATGAAGGATTAGGTTTCAACATAAGAATTTTGGGGGACACAAACTTTCAGCCCATAGTAGGGGATAGAAATGCTCAAAATCAGTGATAGCAGAGGTGGCAGGACATACTAGACATGGGATTCATGTATTGAAACTAACAGCATAGAAGAGTGGCATTTGCATTGCTGTCCAGAAATTGTACAAGTTTCTTTCTCCTCAGGTGTTAATAAAAGCAAACTCACAGGTGTTATTCAAAGACAGACTCAACTGTCATTTGTGAGTATCTTCTGTGTGCTTACACTGTGGTTTATTTTTGTTGCGGTTGTTTTACATTTCTTGGCACACAGAAGATACTAGTTACCATATTTTATCCTTCCAGAGTCTTCTGTGACATAAACAATATAACTCCCACTTAGAGATGAAGAAACCAAGACTCTCTGAGTTTGACCGACTATCGCACAACCTAGATCTGTGATTCAAACAGATCTAGGATAGCACTCAAAGTCATATACTCTTTAGAACGTGTCTGTACTGTTTCCATTAAATCTTTCATTAAAAATGTAGGCAGAAGGGCCAGCCCCGTGGCTGAATAGTTAAGTTCACTCACTCTGCTTCGGTGGCCCAGGGTTTCGCCGGTTCAAATCCTGGGTGCGGACATGGCACTGCTCATCAAGCCATGTTGAGGCTGCACCCCACATGCCACAACTAGAAGGACTCACAACTAAAAATACACAACTATGTACTGGGGAGCTTTGGGGAGAAAAGAGGAAAAATAAAATCTTAAAAAAAAAAAATGGAGCCAGCCCTGTGGCGCAGTGGTTAAGTTCGCACTTTCCGCTTCAGCAGCCTGGGATTCGCTGGTTGGGATCCCGGGTGCGGACATGGCACCACTTGGCAAGCCATGCAGTGGCAGGCATCCCACATATAGTGGAGGAATATGAGCATGGATGTTAGCTCAGGGCCAGTCTTCCTCAGCAAAAAGAGGAGGATTGGCAGCAGATGTTAGCTCAGGACTAATCTCCCACCCCCCCCTCAAAAAAAGTATGTAGAGCCTCAATAAAGAGAAGTAAATACAATTTTCAGATGTCTTAATTCTCTTAGTGTATCAGACATCCCAGGGACAGAAAATGCTGGGAATGTGCAGACTTTGTCTCAACTGTTTCGCATTCCAGGTCCTGCCATTTCTTTTAGTGTTTTATAGCAATAATTAAAATGAGCTCAATCAGTTTTTGGATTTTTTGTTTCTTGGCTCTCCTCTTCTTGGGTTCTATGTAACCAGTAACCCGCAGTTAATATCTAAACTATTTTCAAAATGTTATCGTTGTAGCTTAGTAACACTTTTGCTTTTGTAACTTTGTAGTCTTAGAAACCACTAACTGGTGGATTGGGTCTTTATTATGACCATCCCTATCTCCCAAACTTAACTTCTGAAGCATTTGTTATTACGCTTTGTTGTGTGATGTGCTGACATAACTGTACAGACACAGAAGGGCTGACTGATGACAAGCAGTTAAAGACCCAAGTGCCTTAGTGTGTCTAAATAATGACTCTGGGGTTCCCATAATTCTGTGTACATGAGAGGTAGATGGTTTGTTTGAGCTAAAAGAAAGGAATGAGGAAATAATTGCTGAATGAGAAAGTGTGGAATGATAGAGTCATTCTGTGCATGAATTTGCGCTGACTTTTATTTTTCTTTTTCTTTTAATTAGTTTCTGGCCTGGGTCTATTGGATGGGAATCATTACAACTTGTTTGAGCAGGCTCAGTGCTTCTCTGTACATCTTTTCCCATTAGCATCTGACACGAGTTTTGCCTTTCAGTGTAAGGTTCTTGAGACACAAAAGAAGTTTGGGCATCAGCAGAATCATAGACGGAATCGAGGGACCCTCTAATCTGAATTGGACAGAGTTCAGTGGTTGGCAACACTAGATGCTTATGGAATCACCTGGTTCTCAGTCATTGGTTCTCAGTCTTGGCTACACGTTCAAATCACCTTTAAAAAATACTGATGTCTGAGTTTCACCCCCAGAGATTCTTTTATTGGCCTGGATGTTTGAGTATTAAAACCCCCCAGGAGTTTCTAACGTGCAGCTTAAGAACCACTCAGATAGATGGTGAGAACCACTGAGATGGATGCTAAATTTGGGGGAAAGTAGTATGGAAGGGGGTCAGAAGCAAAGACTGATTTGAGTTCAAAAGTAGCCAAAAGGTCAACTGCTGGTGATTTCCAGTGATGGGTATTGGGTAGAGAAGAGCATCTGAAGGAGCACTGAGGTGCCAGCAGATGAGGGGTAGGCAAAATAAGGAGCCAAGCTGGGATGTTTGACGGGCTTTCTTGGGGTGCTTCATGGATAAGGTTAACACAAATTATCATCTAAAGAACACATATTTCAAAGTGAAAAGGAGTGCTATTAATAAGTTTATGGAAACAACAGGCATAAACCAAGATTATCTTGGACAAATTGGGACGTATGGTCACCATTAGCATGAGTCTCATTCATGACTTCTGATGCTAAGATTATTAGGCTAGTGAAACTTATCCTTTATAAGTACAGTAGAAAGTGGTTAACCTTTTTGGTCTTTGATAATATCATCACCACAGCTCCACCAGTTTCTTTAGACAATGGTCCTCGCCTTCACTGCACCTTAGAATCACCTAGAATTTCTAAAAACAAATACTCATACCTGGTCACCATCCCAAGAAATTCAGACTTTGGTGGGTAGAGTCCGGACATTACTATTTTTCTCTGAAAGCCTTCTAGGTGGTTCTAGTGTGCTGACATGGTTGAGAAGCACTGCTTAGGAGGGAAGGGACTGTTTGAGCTCAAAGTGTTTGCACCCCTTTGTGGAGGACTGACTGATAATGAGTGACAATATTATGAAGATTAGTTGTGGTATTCTGTGTAATGAGTCTTGTTGGTTTATAGCTACAACTCCTAGATGTACTTTGTCCCATTTGCTGTTGAAATTATGTGAACATTATGTGATGGTTTGGGGACTCCTGGTCTTTAAGTTGCTATGGTCTTGTGAAGACTTTGGGAGTGATTATTTCCAAATATTTCACCGACGTGATGGCATCCAACGGAGAAAATGTCTAAAACTCCTTTTATAAAAGTTAGAAGACCATGATATTTTCCTAGGATGCCCACTTGTAAAAGGATCTCCATGGATAACAAGTCAAGGAAAGGAAAGCATCTCCCTTTGTGTTTTCAGTAAATATCAAACACTGCCTCTTTGTAAACATAGACAACTTTTTTGTATCCAAGGCTTGATGTAGATAATCAGTGTTTCTCTAGTCTGTTCTCTCTTACCCTAGGGCTGCTTGTTTTTTGAGCAGTAGCTAATTAGAGTCCATCAGAAGAGGGACCATCATAAAGAGGAGAAGCCAAATTCAACTGCTATTTTCATTAATGGCTCTGCTGATAGGGCTGAACGGGAGGAGAGTATGAAGCTGGGGTTGAAATGATGCTTTTACATTATCTGTGTGATACAATTCATTCATTTCCTTTTCACTCCTTGTGTTCTCAGAGAACAAATCATGGTCAAACCTTTAATTCTCTTGACTTCAAGAATTTAAGAGAAGTTTGAAGATATAATTGTGTGAATTGACTCACAAACATGAACATTTGATATTTTAAAATTAATACAAATCCCTGAAGAAATGTGTATAGTGGTTCTAAAAAGTTGAGTTGTCAAGAAAAGAGACTTATTTGCATAATTTGGAGAACTTATTCCCCTTCAAACACCTGTGTGGTAGTATTTATATGGGCTACATCTGGTGTGAGGTTTTTTTTGCTCTTTTTTTTTTAACCACCTAGCACCTGCTTGAAATTGCTGTGTCGTTAGGAGAAACGAGGGTTGTGTTAGATTCCTCAGTGGGTTCTAGAACATAATTAGCCCAGGAGTGTGACTGATTGAGCGGCAGAGAGGTTGGGAGATGCAGAGGCAGTGAGGGCTATAACATGGTTCCCCTCTGCCGTTCCACAGAAGATTGCTTTCACTGACCCTTCTCCCAGAAAGCAAGGACCGGACCAGAAAGAACATTCTACCCTGAAGCCAACCAGCAGCAATTCCATACAACTGTAGAATGTCATACCTAAGGCCGTAGAGAATTTCTAGTCACCCAACTCTTCTGTAAAATTAAGAAAATAAAGCTCAGGGAGACGGAAATGTTCCCAACGTCAAGATAATTCAATTTTCTAGCTGCCGGTTCATTGCTCTTTCACTGCATCCCACTGTCCAGCCAGATGTTTACCAACCCTAGGGTTCCACTGACTTGGGAGCTCTGCAGACAAGAAAGCATTTCCTGTCACACAGTGAGTGATTGAACTGCTGCTGGAGGACCCACTCATCACTTTTACCTCATTTATGTTGTAGAGCTCTACATAAGATTTTTAGGATAGAGAAAGAAAACACAATCAATTTTGCTACTAAAAATATAAAATACTCATTGGCTTAAAGGATTTGTTCCTTGAATATAGTTTTAAAACCCCAGAATCTGGCACTGGATTTGGAACAAACTATCTCTCAGGAAGTTCTTGTTTAAGAGTATGGGAAGGAACATGTGAATGAGAGAATATGACTTGTGATCTCTGTTTCTTTCATTGTATAATCCCTGAAGGCAAAGATTTGACATATGCTTCGAGGTGGAATATACACGTGATCTAAGTCAGGGGAAGCTCCCGTGTCTTGTAAACATAATTGATCAAAAAGAAAGACCCTCTTATTCGACCGAGTGAATGAAATCATGTACTGTCATGGGGAAGAGCATGGGCTCTGGAATCTGACTGGGTTCAGATCTCAAATTTGCCATTTTTTAGGGGTGTGAAATTGAGTAAGTTTTCTGTGCTTTATTTTGCTCATCTGTAAAATGAAGACAATACTATCTACTTCATGGGAAGATGAAATGTTTTAAGGCTTATAAAGCTTTAAAACAGTAGCTGGCATATATAAGCATTCAATAAATATTAACAATTGTTTTTATCAGCCAAGAAGAATAATTCCTGGAAAACCATTTTGTGGACATCTTCTCCAAGGTTCCATCATTTCTCAGTAGGTTTTCCTTTCTACTTCCCATGTTTCTCATTCACGTGTGTTCTTTTCCCCTTCCAATACCTTAGTGTAGAAATTGCATGTGAATATCCCATCTTGCTGTTGCCTGGATTCATCATATTGTGTACAACTATAGAATGTTAGAGCTGGGAAATCTATAGAATGTTTAGAATGTATAATGCCTTTGATTTCCTGGCTTAATAATAATGACATTTTGGAATACTTTGCCTTTTATAAAACATCTTAACTTAGATAGAGTGAGTGCATGATTGTTATAAAAGAGACAATTATATAGAAACCATATAAAGAAGAATGTTTATGTCTTCTGAGGTTCTGCACATAGTGGAGGCCCCAGAGATGTTTGCCGAATTGAACCAACTTTATAGATAGATCCACATGATTGGTCATTTTCTTTTTATCCATATCAGATTATGTTATCAAAAGGTCCTGGCCTATGTTAGAGGGAAGCACAATATCTTGGCAAATAAAAAGACTAAACAAATTACTTATTGGCTTGAATCTCAATATATTTCTGGTTTCAGTGGCTTTTCAGCCACTGGAGGACTCAGAAAAAGGCAGATATGTGAGGCCAAGTGCAGGAAGAAACTTATAATAAATTTTATTTTATATGAACTCAATATCTATTAGAAAGGGTCAGCCTTGGCTGCGGGGATAATGATGACAAATATTGCCAGATATGTGATGATAGATTTAACTAAGCAGTGTCTGGAAGTGGAGGGCTTTATAAATAGAGGCCCAAACAAGTTCTTCAAAATTAAGTGGTTGCAGTATTCTTCACACACACACACACACACACACACACACACTCACGAGGCACAATTGGGAGAACAAATGACTACTCAGATCAAAACAGAAATTCAAGAGCTCATGCTTTACCTAATTGATTGACTAATGAGTGTGAGATGGACAGTGAAACGGATGATTTTGAAAGCAATCCAAGCCTTAGAAAAGAAGGCAGAGCTGCAGGAGGGAAGAGATCCTTTTCAAACACCTGAAGCAACCTTCCTGAAACAAAGGCAGAGGCAACTTTACAATCAGTGTGCTGTGAAAGGTGGTAAAATTATTGGCAGGGCAAGAGCCAAAAATATCTGCTTGTGCCTAGAAACTGCAGATGGGCAGTCTTAGGTATTTGTCCTCTTTATGTCATCTTTTTGGATCCAACCTCAGCGGGCACAAACCCAGTATTGCTGTGGTGATAAGGGACTCGTTCCCCACCAAGTCTCCTTGCCTTCACATCGGCCAATTTTTATCCAACTAGGAAATCATGAAACCTTGTCCAACAATAGAGGAGTATTTATTTTGGGAACCAGGGAAGAAAAATCCAACTACTGTGAAATTGTTCAGTTGAGATGAGGCCCACTGAGACCCTCTTGAATACTGGAAACTAAAACCCAGAAAGAGGGCTCATAAGAAATACAGTGACGTGAAAGAAAAGCTAGCTTCTCTTGAATCTGCCCTTTCATTGGATTCCTGATCAAAAGGAACTACAGGAACACCGTTCCCTGGTTGTAGGCTTGTCCAGACCCATGGAGAAAGGTTTGATAGACAAGCATTTGGATGTGTTTTTTATGCTTTGGTCAAACAAAATTGAAATTCTTGGGTTGAGTGAAATTGTGTTCTTCAATAAATAGTTTTCTAGAGAAAACCTTCTTCTTCAAAAGAAGAAAGAGAGACAAAGGGAAAGGGAGAAAGGAAGATAATTAGGGAGGGTAAGAAGGAGGGAGAGAGAAGAATAAAAGAAAGAAACATACAGAGTCTCTGCTTAATGATGTCGAATACTTCTTATTTTGGTACTGGAATGCAAAATATTGAGGTTTTACCTGGGATTGGAGTGCAAAGATTAGTTCTTCATCCTGAAATGGAATGTACAAATTTCTTTCCTCATTGGGACTTTGGGAACCATTTTTTAAAAATTGAAGCAAATTTGCATATTAAATGCCCAGATCTATTCAGTTCAATGTCAATGCATACTATTTTGACAATTATGTACACTTGTATAACAACCACCCAAAACAATACGTAGAATAGTTTCATCACCCCAGAAAGTCCTCTTATTCCCATCTCCTCCTTCTAAGCTTCTGCCTCCCAAAAAGACAAAAATTACTATTCATATGTCTATTTGCATAAATTCCGTTTACACACACACACACACACACACACACATATATATATATTTTTTTTTTTCGGGGGGGAAGACCAGCCCTGAGCTAACATCTGCCAATCCTCCTCTTTTTGCTGAGGAAGACTGGCCCTGAGCTAACATCCATGCCCATCTTCCTCTACTTTATATGTGGGACACCTGCCACTGCATGACTTGCCAAGTGGTGCCATGTCCGCACTGGGATTCAAACTGACGAACCCCAGGCCACCGAAGCGGAACGTGCGCACTTAACCACTGCGCCACCGGGCTGGCCACCCTTTCATATATTCTTGAACTTCGTATAAATGTACTCCTTTGTGTCTGGCTCCTCTCTTTCAACATAATGCTTTGGAGATTCATCTGTGTCATTTTATATATCAGTAGTTTATCCATTATTTGGATATACCAAAATTTTTTTATCCAGTCTCTTGTTTATGGATATTTGGACTATTTTCAGTTTTCAGCTATTATGAATAAAGCTGCTATGAAGATTCTTATGTTAGTGGACGTACATTTTGGTTTCTCTTGGGCAAATACATAGAAATGAAACTGTTGAGCCCTATATTAAATGTATGTTTAACTTTATAAGAACCTCCAAATAGTCCTCAGAAGTGGTTACACCATTTTACACTGGCAGAGGAACAAAGGAGAGTTCCAGTTGCTCTACATCCATACCAACATTTGGAATTGTCAGTCTTTGTTATTTTTGCCACTCTAATGGGCATGAAATTATCTTATTGTGCTCTAAATTATATTCCCGGATGACTAAATAAAGTCGGGCATCTTTTCATGTGTATAATTGGGCACTGTGTATCTTCTTTTGTGAAGTGTCTGTTCATATATTTGCCCATATTTTTATAAATTGGGTCTTTTGTATTTTTATTGTTGATTCATAGGAGTTCTTTGTTCACTCTGAATGTTCTTATTTCAGATATTGTCTTCTATGGCCTGCCTTTTCATTTCCTAGTAGTATATGTAAAAGAAAAAAGTTTTTTTTTTTTAACATCGATTAAATCAATGTATCATTTTTACCTTTTATGTCTATAGTATTTTGTGTTTTATCTAAGAAATATTTGCCTTTTCCAAAGTCATGGAAATACTTCCCTATGTTTCTTCCTGAAGCTTTATGGTCACAACTTTTATTTCAGCCTATGAGCCATCTCAAATTAATTTTTGTTTATAGAATTAGGTAGGATTTAAAATTATTTTTTATGTAGATATCCAGTTGTTTCAGGGCCACTTGTTAAAAAATTTGTTAACTTTTTTTTCCATATTGGATTGCTTTGGTGCCTTTGTTGAAAATATTTCTGTAGGTTCATTTCTAGACTTCCACTTATCTACTTGTCTATCCTTACAATAGTATCACACTTTCTTGATGATTATATCTTCATAGTATATCTTGAATTCAGATAATGTGCATCCTCCAACATTCTTCTTTTTCAAGATTGTTTTCCCTATTCTAGATCACGTGCATTTTCACAAAAATTTACGATCAGCTTGGCAATTTCTTCAAAAAATTCTCGTATTTTGATCGAGATTGCTTTGAACCTATGAAAATTTGGGGAAAATTAACATCCTAATATGTGTATCTTAACATGATATAGCTCTCTTTAAAATTTTTTTCAAGAATTCCTTATAGTTTTCACTGAATAGGTCTGTATATGTTTTGCTAAATTTATGTATTTTATTTTTATTTTTGTGCTGTTTTATATTATATTATTTTGTTTTCTAATTATTATTAGTATATAGAGATACAATTGATTTTGTGTATTGACATTGTATGCTGTGACTTTGCTAATTCATTTATTGGTTTTATTAGTTTATTTTTTAGATTCTATAGGACTTTCTGAGTATGCAATTATATTGTCTGTGAGTAATGATAGTTCTCCTTTCCAATTTTTTTTTTCTCTTGCACTGTCTAGAACTCCCAGTACACTGTTAAATAGATGTAGTGAGAGTGGAAATCTCCACCTTGTTCCTGATTTTAGGTAAAAGTATTCAGTGTTTTGCCATTAAATGTATGAGCTCTAGGTTTGTCATAGATATCCTTTATCACACTCAGGAAGCTCACTTCTATTTCCAGTATTCTGAGAGGTTTAACATGAATAGGTTTTTGAATTTCGTCAAACATTTTTTCTGCATCTCTTGTGATGATATGTTTTTCCTCCTTTGTTCTGTTAACGTGGTAAGTTATATTGATTCTTTTTCAAATGTTAAACCAACCTTGTGTTCCTGGGATAAGCCCCACTTAGTCATGATATATTATCCTTCTTATATATTGCTGAATTTTATACATTGCTAACATATTGCTAATATTGCATTGGACACCCAGCCATCATACTCCCCTACCTGATTTAATTCTTGAGAAGGGAATTTATTTCTAATCTCTGAAAATGCCCATCACTGTGTCATACTCATGATGCCCAATAAATGCACAGAGAATATTTTAAGAATAAAAGAATTCACAAATAAACAAGTCAATGTATATGTCTTGGTTATCCCATGTCTCTTTCAAGAGTAGACTTTGCTTAATAAGAAGCTTGGGCTTAAAGCTTTGTTTTTCGCAAGGTCACAGTGCCTTTTACACATACGTACCATTATAGCTGTCCATGATGTGGACAGGCATCTCTGTGGCTCCATTCTCACTCAAGAATGGAGGCTCATCCATGAGACCATGTAGCGATCAGGAAAGGGTCTGGCTGGAATCCTAGTCTGGGCTCTTCTGCTACCAGGAGATCTTGAGCAACCCACTTCTCCTTCCCATGTCTCCATTTCGTCATCTATAAAGTAGGAAGGGTCAATGGTTTCTAAGACTTCTTCTGGGTATAAAATTCTATATGTCTTAGAGGGTGGCAACCAAATTGAGGGAAGGCCAGGAGTAGAAACCGGGTCTCCCCAGGTCAAGCTGGCTGTTTCCTCCACTGGATTGCTCTGCTTTCCTCTCTTTAATAATTACTGTTTCGTGCTATTTGTTTGAAGGCTGATATTAAAATTGTTCAGTGTGAGGAATGCTTATTCTCTCTTCCATCATCAACTCCCATGAAATAACTCCATAAGATGTTTTATACCCAGTCTCTATTAATGTGAGGGTGAAAGTCAAACCCTTATTATTTTTCACCTTTATTGAGATATAATTGACAAATAAAATTGTAAGATATTTAAAGTGTATTCAAATCCTTACATACTGACATGTTAATCCCTCAGTACCTTGGAGCCTTTCTGTATGTATGATTTATTTGAAGAGTAGTGGTTCTGTCTATGTTTTATGATTTTCCAGTCCTAATTTTTTCAGCTTATTATATTTCCTCTGCCCGACTGTTACACAGCTGGTGCTAAGCTCATAGAATATTCTTCAAGTCAGCCTTCAGAGTTTCTCATTGAGTTTTTTGTTAATGAGGGATTAAAAATATTAATTTTTAATTGAATGAGTAATATACAAATATAGTCTCATTTTTAAAACTTCAAACATTATAGATAATGATTAAATCCTCTGAATCACCCTCCTTCTTTCCTGTTCACCTCCCAAGAGGTTATCCATTTGGTGCCTTTTCTTATGAATTTACACACAAAATACATGTATCATAAAAAATCTAAAGTATCAACATAAATGGCATCATGCAGTGCATACTTTTCAGTACCTTCCCTTGTTATGTTTTGGTTTTATCAATATTATAAATAGTTCTGCAGTGAAGGTTTTTATACTCGTTGTCTTGCAAACAAGAGAGAGGAGAGGTGGCAGGCAGTGGAATCACTGCATCAGAGAACATGCACGTATTTAATTCTAATAGATGATGATATTATAGCAGGGTGATTAAGAGCGTGGGCCCTGGAACCAGGCTGCCTGGGGTTGAATCCCTGCTCTGCTATTTACACAGCTTATTCCCAGCTGTGTGGTTTGGGGCTGGTTAACTACTCTGCAAATGGGGATATGATCTCACAGGATTGTTGTGGGGGTTAAATGAAATAATACATTTGAAGCAATTAAATTTAAATTTCTTTCTTTTTTTTTTCTTGAGGAAGATTAGCCCCGAGCTAACTTATGCCAATCCTCCTCTTTTCACTGAGGAAGACTGGCCCTGAGCTAACATCCATGCCATATTCCTCTATTTTATATATGGGACGCCTACCACAGCATGGTGTGCCAAGCGGTGCCATGTCTGTACCCGGGATCCGAACCAGCTAACTCTGGGCCGCCAAAGCGGAACGTATGAACTTAACCACTGCACCACCAGGCCAGCCCTGAAGCACTTAAAATAGTACCCACCTAGTGTGTCCTCTACTACACTTTAGTTCACTGAAAACAGGGGACCATATCTTACTCATGTCAGATCTCCAGTAAGGTGCTGAAGTTGGCATATATTAGGAATTCAGGAAATCCTTGCTTAACAATCTTAGTTTACCACCACAATGGCTATTCTTTCACATCGCCATAGTGACCCCTTACATAAGATGAGACGTGGAGTCACAGTGGGAAAGAAAAGAATGTTTGTAGAGTATCTGCTACTGGTGTGTCAGGTATCATACTGGATATTCTACATTTCTTACCTAATTTAACTGCCCTATTAAGTGTCATTTTGAAGGTCAGATAACCTCAGAGAGGTTAAGTAACTTGTCCAAGACCACACAGCTAGCAGGTTTGAATTCAAATTCAGCGTTGTCTGCTTTCTGATCCAATGAATATTCTCCCAGGATGAACAGCAGAAAGTCTTCAGCTCCTGTAGGCACAGTCCCCATGGGGGAAGGTACCCTGAGGAAGCATTTTTTTTTTAAGAGTGGCAGTATTTTAAGATCTAGTTAATGTTAAGCTGCTGAGGAGAGTCCTGGATCTTAGCCAAAAAACTAAAAAGTGTTTTAAAATTCATAAAAATGGAAATGATGACTTGTGCAGACTGCTGCGACCAAAGGATACTCCCAATATTAAGGAGATACCAGTCATGAATATCCCTAACTTTATGCACAATGGAATATAGCATCTATACTCACATTGAAAGATCGATCTGCAGCACCAGACCAAGAACACGGTACTCCTAGCCCTCACTGCCTGGGTTCAGTTCTATATCAGTTTGCTATTGCTACAATCATCTGAGGAATGAGTAACCACGGAAACTCAGGGGCACAGAAACGACTTTATTTAGCTCAGGTGTCTGTGGGTTGGCTGAGATCCAGATGATTTGGGCTGGACTCCATATTCTTTCTGGTTGGGACAGCTCCATTTCATGAGTTTCTCATCCTCCTCCTGGGACCAGAGGACTAGCTGGGGCACGTTCTATTGTGGTGATGGTTAAACTTCCAAAGAGCAAGAAGCATCACACAAGGCCTCTGGAGGCCGGGGCTCAGAGCTAACACAGTCCCTGCTGCTTTATTTTCTGGCCAAAGACAGTAACATGGACAAACCCAAAGTGGAGATATGGAGCAATATATTCTGTACCTTTAGCGGGAGGAACTTCACTTGGATTCGGGGAGTGTGAAAAATCGGAACCAGTGATGCAATCTACCACTAGAATTGTAGTCAGAGAGTTCTCCCTGAGGATATAAAGTGCTCCTCCAACCTTGATTGGGCGGCTAAAGCAGAACGAGGAGGTGGATGGTATCTCTGCTTGTTTGTTTCTTTTCTTTAATTTTTTTTGTTTTGTTTTGGAATCACCCCTGTCATTCCACCAGTGAGGCTGTGATGGAAAATGCCTTCTTCCATCCGCCCTCCCCCATGGGCACGTGGAGCGAAGAGTAATTTAAAATGAGCAGCCTGCTGTAGATTTTTCAGAACACCTGCATCTTATTTTAGAAGCAATTGATGCTCTTGGCCTGGTTTGCGCTTGGGCAATTTGGAGTGATTAAAGAATTTTACATTTCTCAAGTGCTTCTGTGTTCAGATGAGCCAAACGGGGGTTGGGCACAAATCTTCTTCAGTACCTTCTTTTGTTTTTGGAGGCATGTTTAATTACTAATCACCTAATAAAGTAGCTAAGATATGAAGCTCCCAGTGTCCCAGTTTGAATTTACAGCAGAACAAATTTAGAAGCCTCCCTGGCAAACTCCAACTCATTGGCTTGGTATTTTTCTGCTTTTCCTTTCTTATTTTTAACAACAAGAAGTCCCCGCCTCTGTGTTTGTCACTTTTTCTCACATGGTGCAGGCTTGAAGGAAGTCAGCTCAAAACTAATGCTCTCCTAAATGAGAATATTCTGGGAGGGGACTAGTGGGATGAGATGAAGTAGGGATAAAAAAGAGTGAGGGAATGAAGTGGGTAGGAGCCACAAAACAAGATTGGCCACTGGTAGTATCTTCTTCCTGTTAGTGATGTACAGATAACCTGGAGGTGGTGAGCATGATGCAAAGGAAACAAAAACATGGGGCTTTTTAAATGAAGCTGTCTTCCAAGGAGGCTGGATTGTACTAAATACAAGTTCCATTTGTTGAACAGAACAATGGGTTAGAAAGGCAAAAGGTGAGTTTGGAAATGTAGCTTGGCAGTAGGAGCCTGGGAGAGCAGAACTGACCTGCATAAAAGAAAAATATGTGATTCCCAAGAGCCTTCTACTCAAAGTATCATTCGGGGACTAGCAGCTTGGGCAACATCTGGGAGCTTGTTAGCCGTGTAGAATCTTGGCCCCACTCTAGACCTACTGGATCAGGATCTACGTTATAACTAGATCCCTAGATGATCCGTATGCACATTGGAGCTGGAGAAGAACTGCCTCAGACCAGCCAGGATGGAAAGAGTTAAGAGTAAAAGACAGAGGGAGAAAAGGGAGATAGGAAGGAGATGGTTTGGGCTAAGGAGTGGGAAGCTGCCTGTGGAAAATCACCAGTGATGGGTGAGCCAATGGGCTTTTAAGAACAAAATTGCCTAATGTTCAATTTTAGTTGTTTGCTTTTCTGAGATATAAACTCCTCATCTGTATCTCCCCTGGCCTTTACTAATGTTTGTTCTATGTATCATAATGGCTTGAGGAGGTGTCTGCTTGCATGTGTGTGTACATCCCTGGACTATCTGAGTTTCCCATCTGAGTCTAGGTGGGAAAGAATAGAGACATGGGGCCAGCCCCGTGGCGCAGTGGTTAAGTTCGCACGTTCCTCTTCGGCGGCCCAGGGTTCGCTGGTTCGGATCCCGGGTGTAGACATGGCACCACTTGGCAAGCCATGCTGTGCTAGGCATCCCATATATAAAGTGGAGGAAAATGGGCACGGAAGTTAGCTCAGGGCCAGTCTCCCTCAGCAAAAAAAGAAGAGGATTGGCGGCAGATGTTAGCTCAGGGCTAATCTTCCTAAAAAAAAAAGAATAGGTGAGGCGAGCTGCAGCAGGACAAGGTGATTCAGGACCTGAACTGATCTATTGGATTGGGAATTTTGGATAAGAGACAACCAAGAAGCTGTTGATATGGTGAGAATGTTTTAGAATATATTAATATATTTTCCCCTTTTGCATTTGCTTGTGACCTCCATATTCAACTAGAAGAAACTTTGCTTCAAGGAACATTGGAATTATTATAAGCAGTCAGAGAGAGTCAGTGCAAAATTTCTGATTGTCTTAAAGACTACAAGGATTTCCTAAATTGCAGAAACTCCCTTTTACATATCAAGATTCAGGTTTATCTGCTTCTGATCATAGAATTTTATCCTAAACTCTGGTGTAGAGAAGATCTAGACCATGATTGTGGGAAAGACAGCATCAGATAAGAGGTAGACATGGGGGTCTTCTGCAGAGTGAGGAAGGAGAGAGGTTGGGAGATGAATCTAAAGTGAGGACTTCGCCCCACCCCTCCCCGGAATCCAGTTGCTCCATTCCATGGGCTTTGACTCAAGGGGATTGAGAGGTAATAAACCCCAGATAGTTTAAGGGAGATGCCAAGAGCATGGAGGGCTGATAGCTGCTTCCCGTTATAACTCTGGGAAGAGACACGGCAGAGATACCTCATGTTGACATGTGGTGACCACAATAGGGTTGAAATGGATTGTAGAGTGTAGAATGAAGACTTCATGCTAGTTTCCCCCTGACACCTACCACACTGTTCCCATAGCCTCTGGATAATGAGAAGAGGACCAGACTAGACCTCTGTGCTCAGTGAAAATACGGTATATATCTAAAGGGTACACTCTGGCAAGCTCTGGCCAAAATGGTCCTGTGGCCAAGGGCTTAGAGGAGGACTATGCAAGCTGGTAATTAAATTGGAGTCATAATCAGCGCTCAGAAGATCAGCTGAGACTGCAAGAGCTGATGGGGGCAGAATCAGCAAGGAGAACCCAGTCCTCAAGCTCAGGTGAGGCGAGCTGTGGAGAGCAGCGGTTATGCTCAGGACAGAGGCTCACTGCCTAAATCCTGGATAAAGTGACCTGTTTTCAGCCTTGAGTTCATCAGGGACCACAAGGAAGGATGACATAGGATCAGACACTCCTCCCCTGCTGCCAAGAGGATGTAAGCTTCTGCCTGCTGCCACACACGCTTGCCGAAATGTGGGAGGGTTGGGGAGATCATTTACGAAATGAGAGAAACAGCCTTGATGGGGAATTTGACATTTGAGTTGACAGAGTATTTATCCAAGGAGTGGAAATAACTAGAAAGTATATTTTAATGTGAGCAGTGCTACTTTTAATTGGCGTTTGCATGCTTGGAAGACCAAAACTGAGAAAAAGATAAGTTAATGGAAAATAAAAGAAACTATATTTTTGTAAGCTGATTTATTGAGTTAAATCTCCTCCCTGCCCATTCACCCCAACACACACACACACACACACGTTCCTGAGAATTTAAAAAATATGGAGGGGTGTCTAGAGTTCCATGGTGTGTGAAGTTGGAGCCCGCCATCTTCATGGACAGTGAGATCCCAGCTGATATCTGAGTGGCAGCAGGCATCAAGTATTTGAGCGTCTTTTATGTGCCAGGCATTGTATTGGCACTTAATATATTATTTAAAATAACTTTTACAGAAAAGCCTGTGATTCAGCTGATGGATTTCAGTTTATAGAAGGGAAGCCAGAGGCTCAGAAAGGCTTACTTACAAGTAACTAGCCCAATGTCACATGGCTGTTAAGTGGCCACACTGAGATTCTAACCCAGACTTAACTCCAAAGTTTGTGTGCTTCCACATTCTATATTTGATACTCTCCCAAAGTTTATGCTTGCATTTTAGGACTCTTCGCAGCAACATGCATTTCCCTTCCCTGTTCCCTCCTTCTTTTAGGTCCTGCATTTCTATTTTCCCTCGCGTGGCTTGCTTCTTTTAGTAAATATTGGTGAATATTTCTCTCTAGGCATCAGCATGTCTGTTCTTTGCTGTCATTTGTGCTCCCCTGGGCTGACACCTGTGATCTGACTGGGGCTTTCTCAGTGGTCCTCAGCATTGCAGGGAGAGGCACAGGGGTTCTAGTGTCTATGCACATCACCCCCAGAGACACAGAGTGTGACCTAGCCCCTGTGATTGTTACTAGAAGGTTGGCTTCCCATCTACATTCTGGAAAATGACAGTAGAGACACTGCCATGGAGCCACCTTCATGTTAGCTGATACTGACTTTGGTAACACATGACATCTGGTGCAGGCATGCTCTCTTTAAGTGCTGCGGGTCCAAACCCCTCTGGATATTGTTGCTGTTCTTGAATGATGGCTGTAGCCCGGCAGGTTCCGCTATTATATGAAAGCTGTGGAACTTTCCCTCTTGTTGTGTTGCTTCTTCTCTGAAGATATTTTCCCCTTCCCAGTCCTCTTTCTGGAAACTCATGTGGTATTAAAATCTGGGAATTCAATGACTGAGTAAAAGATTATGCATACTTATTACAAAGTCTCCCTAGAGTGATGAGACCTGGGAGAATTTGAAAATGCTGCTTACTCAGCCCATAAAATCAAAGTTTTAAAGAAGAAATAGACAAATCAAGAGACAGGGTTTTTTTTTTTTATTATTTTTCCTCTCCTAGCCTCTTTATTTTAGGAAGCAGGTCTACAAAGCAGTCCTGTTCTGCTGCTTGGTGGAGTCGTGCTGCTATGTGCATTCTAATTCTTCATGAGGGACCCTTATTTACCGTCTACTTCTCTCTCAAATTAGCAATGGATATGACAAGAGATGTAAAAAATGTGTATGAATGCCTTGCTTTGCAAGAAGACATTAAAAGGGGAGGCGTGGCACTGCCTGCAAACCCAGAGGATAGGTAGGACGTATAGAGCAGACTGGCCACAGGACAGGGGTGAGCTGTGCAAATGATAATACAGTGCTCCTTACACCCAGTACCACTCAGTCAAGAGAGCCAAGATGCACAGACATTTTCCTGCTCTTTGAACTAGTCATTCCACTCTTGGGGATCTTTCCTAAAAAAATAATAAAAGGTACAGACCAAAATTGTGCTGATTACATAGTATGGGGTTTATTAATTCCTTCAGTAGTTTAAAGAACTTGCCTGTAAGACCATAATGACTTAGCATGCTGTAGGGGTCAATACTTCAAGAACTTTTCCAGTTTCTTTAATGGTTATTAGACAATTCCAATTGTCTCCTTTTTCTTGTGTCAGCTTTGATGCTTCATATTTTCTCACCAATAGTCCATTTCATCAAACTTGTCACATTCCTTTATAGTTTCTCAAGCCACCTCCATATTTGTAGTGATAGGATTTTTTCCAACATTTTATTGTGAAATTTTTCAAACACTCAGGAATGTTGAAAAGATTTTACAATGAACACCCATATACCCACCACCAAGATTCTACCATTAACATTTGACTATGTTTGCTTTGTCACATTTCTATCCATCAATTCATCTTTTTTTAATGCACTCCAAAGTAAATCGCAGACATGGCGATAGGATTTTAAAAATGAAAAAAAATTTATGTCTTTGAACAGTATAATCTAATCCTCTTGAATAATTAATTGATATATCTGAGGGTGATGGCAGGAAAGATATGGCATATCAAATTGGGCAATTTGAGGACTATTCACAAGGATGGGAATGGTGCAGGGCGCAGGGCAGTGGGGCACCAACAGCACCCCAGGGTCTCAAGGGTCAAGAGTAGAGAGTGCTCACTGGAACTAGAGACGGGGCTGTGTGTGTGAGGGGGCTGCCTGACAGAGACAAGCAGGGAGGGAGCTGGGGGAATAAACACCAGCCTCACTCTCCCCAATTCCTCCAGTCTCCTGCTTGTGCTCCCCATTGGCCAAACCCAACCAGAAACCAGAGGGCAGGGTCAGCCTTTGGAGCAGAGAGCAGGATGGAGAAGGGTAGAGAGTGGATTGGTGAGGGGGGTGGGGTGGTGGTGGATAGAATCATTCCACCGTGATTTTGAGTTCTTTAGTTGGAAGCATTTGGACCACCTAAGTAGCATAAATTTTAGGTAGAACATAACGTGTTCGCCAATAGCCTAGATTTAGAAAACCTTGGAGTAGCTCAAGTATATGGTAGGTGCCCAGGAAATGTCAGTTAAATTAATATCAGAGTTGTGAAAAGCTTAATTTAAGGTGATTGAAGCCTGAAAAACCATAGACGTGGTAGCAGAAAGGTTTCTGGGGGGTAGAGGTAACAGTGAGGGAAGGAGAGAACAAGAAAACTACGTGATTGATTGTGCTGTAGGTATTTATTTCCAGTGGATTTTCTGTCGTGTTAGATAAAATAAATGGCAAGACATAGTGACTGTTGAGTGCATCAAAGTGTGCTCTCAGCTGTGCATACCTGGCCTACTACTGACTCACTTAGGTTGGCCTACTGGCTGCATGGCCTTGGGTCAGGCTATGGACAAGGAGATAAAGAAGCCCATGCTATAAAGTGTAGCAGGTGCTTCCCATTTGTTTCAGCTGCTCAGGTGCTCACTTCTTTCTATACTTGGGAAATCATCGTATGAGTTTTAGTACGCAAACCTCCTCCCGTCATGAAGTCTCAGGCTCTGTAAATTAGCCATGTTGGTGCTGGGCTTTGACTTAAAACTAGTGAAATGAGACACAAGGGACAAGGAATTCTTTTTCTCCAGTGGCTGTTGCCATAGGGGCAGTAGTTTCTTCACCAGAAATGGTTGAAAAGGGAGGCATTAGTGGTATTTCCTGCCTGCTTAACCTCAAGGTTGGTTTTCAAGCCTTTCCACAGACCCTGTCAGTGACCCCAAATCCTTTTAACATAGTCCTTTTTCTTTCTTTTCTTTGTCTTTCCTCCCTCTCTCCCTCTTTTTCTTCCTTTCTCCGTCCCTCTCCCTTTCTTTCTCTCCCTCCCTCTCCCTCTTTCTCCCTCCTTCTCTCTCTCTCTCCCTTTCTTTCTTTCCTTGCAGTTGAGAGCCCTGATTGATACGTAAATTCATGCTTCAAATATTATCACACCTCTGTAGATACATGGGCACAGACTATGGACAGATAGCTCCTAAGGCAGACTCTTAAGTGGGTTATAATCATATAAAAATGTTCTACTCTATTAATAATCAAATAAGTGTGAATTAAAATACAATTTTTCAATCATCATAATTAAGTTTTTAAAAATGATTCTATCCAGTATTGCTGAAGGTGGGGGGAGGGATGCTCTAAGCCCCTTATGTTATCACCCAAGGGGGCTTGTCTGCCAGCCACAAGACGTGCCAATAGTTAGGAGGCAAGGTGGCAGGAGAGAAAGGACTTTGTTACAGCTTGCTAGCAAGGGGGAAGATGGCCAACTCATGTCCAAAAGAACCATCTCCCAGAACAAAGACTGCAGGCCTGTTATATATAGACCAGGTCTCCCGGTAGAGGAGGTGGCTGGTCTCTGGGTGGGACAGACATCTGGTCCCAGTTCCTGATAGTCCTTTGTTTTATTGGATATGCATCAGAGAATGGAGCAATGCCGTATACCCTGATCTTTCAGTTGCCATTGATGATGGCTATCAGCATAGCTCTCTGCCTGGGGGTCCTCACATTCCTCAGGAACTCAAAAGAACAAAGTTATCATCTTAAAGCAGCTGGGAGGGGCCACAAAATCTACAGAGAATGTCTGGGCTAGTTGGTCAGAGGTCATTTAAAGTTACAATATGGTTTCCTTTCTACAATATGGCTTCCCTTATGTCAACCTTGTGTTGAGCCGGTATCACTTATGGTTGCCAGTGGAAATAGAGTCTAATGAACACATAAACCTTATGCATAGAGAAGGGTGCTCCTCGCAATGTTGTTTATAATAATGAAAATATGAAAACAGCCTGCATATACAACAATAGGAAAGTGATTACATAAATTATGTTGATGTAATTCAATAGTTTTCAGCCTTTAACAATGAGATTTTCAAATAATATTCAATGACATAGATCATGAAATAATGTTGTTTAAAAAGAAGGATAATAGGGGGCTGGCCCAGTGGTGTAGTGGTTAAGCTCATGTGCTCTGCTTTTGTGGTCCAGGGTTCACAGGTTCAGATCCTGAGTGTGGACCTAGCACCACTCATTAAGCCATGCTGTGGCTGCATCCATGTAAAATAGAGGAAGATCAGCAACAGATATTAGCTCAGGGCCAATCTTCCTCCCAAAAAAAGTTAAAAAGAAGAAGGCTAATTAATTGTAGGGGTAATATTCCATTTCTGTTAAAATTATGAAAAATACTTATGTTGTTATATGCACAAAATTACCAGAAAAAATACACTAAAATGTACATGTTGTTTATCTCTGGGTTTTGAGCAAAGGAGAGGTTTTCATTTTCTTCTTTATTCTGGCTGGTATAATCCAAGTAGTCTTCAATAATCAAGTAAAATTATTTTTTTAAGTCCACAGTCATCATTTTCTCCGTTATAACCTGTCTAATAGCGCATATCCCGCAGTTTACCTCTATTTTCTCTCCATTTGAATTTTTTTGTACCCTCTTGAAATGGTAGTTTTTTTGGTTTTCTTTAAACAGTTGGGTCTCTAAAGTGGATGGTCATCTCCATTTTCCTGTGCTGGCTGTTAGCACTCGTTGTCTCCACCTGGACAAACCCCAGGATGTGGGATTTGAGTGAAATCCTATTGTTTTAATATTTTAACACCTGATTAGCAGTAGCCTTGAATTCAACCTCTGTCGAACCCTGATTCTCTTTCCAGTTCTGCCCCAAGTCAGAAAATAACCAGATTTATTCCCTGATTAGACAGGGTCGGCAATGCTTTCAGTTGTACTTAATCAAATATGTCCAGATTTTCAGGAAAATAAATCATTAAAAGCATTAGTTTCTAGAACTAGTAATACTAGTTATGATTAACGATGATATAAGTGGAATTTGAGGAGAGACAGAAAGGTGAAAGTCATATATAAAACTTACATCGTGGGGGCCGGGCTGGTAGTGCAGCAGTAAAGTTCGCACTTACTGCTTCGGCGGCCCGGGGTTCACCAGTTCGGATCCTGGGTGCAAACATGGCACCACTTGGCAAGCCATGCTGTGGTAGGCGTCCCACATATAAAGTAGAAGAAGATGGGCACAGATGTTAGCTAAGGGCCAGTCTTCCTCAGCAAAAAGAGGAGGATTGGCAGCAGTTAGCTCAGGGCTAATCTTCCTCAAAAAAAAAAAAAAAAGACACTGAGTGGAAATAGTGGTGATGAGCAAAACCAAGCACAGGTGGGCGACTAGACCCAAGGTATAGCCATGGAGGGAAAATGAGATGGAAGACTAGAACACCTGTGTCTGGAAGATGAATGGCAGGAACACCACTCCTGAGGAGCCCCGATGAGGTGATGTTATGCCTGAGACAGAACACTAGAGCACATTAGTTAGAGTCTGAGGGGGGTTGTAGCAGATTGTATTTTCCAAACATGGCCACAGTAGTTGACCATCCTTCATGCTTTTCCTATAATAGGACTTTGACATCCCTCCCTTCAAGATAGGGGATCTGGGTAGGCCTATGACTACAGTGAATATGATGTTCTGTGACTTCTGAGGCTAGATCGTGGAAGGAAATACAGCTCCTGCCTGGTTTTTTGGGGACATCTGCTCTTTAAACTCAGCTGTCATGCTATGAGAAACTCACAGGATCCATGAGCATGTTAAAATGGTTGCTTTACACCACTCAGTTTGGGGTGTTGGCTACACAGCATAGTAGTTTGGGATGTTTGTTACACAGCATAGTAACTGGAATAGAGACAACGTGAGTGTAAATGGGTCAAAATCTGGGGATTTAGTGCAGAGACAAGGCTGGATCCCAAAGGCTAGAATCATGTTGCTAAAGAAGGGTAGAAACAAAGCAAGTCCTCTACAATAAAAAAGACATTTAGCTAGTAGGAACTCCATGCTGCAGAAGAAGAAAATCCATACCACCTCCAAACACTGAGAAAGACTGTTGCTCTGGATAAGTTTTCACACACTTTAAATCTCATGGAGCTGAACTGAGACTCAATAGACAGCTTGCCATCTGAAGCCATTCACTAGTGTGAAAGAAGTAAGGAAATACTTTCTCACCTTCTTAGTAGGGTCTGAACCAGGCAGAATCCTGAGCATCGTTTTACTGTGTAGCTATGAGTTCCTGAGGCAGCCAGTTTATTCTTCCCTTGCCATGCTTTCTGGAAATGTTCCGAGTAAATTCTAATCTGATCCATTACTTTTATCCACATCTTGAATAAGGCCAACCCCTTGGCAACTCTCATATTACATCTATTCTGAGACGGTTTTTCCCTGTCAACAGGCAAAGAATGGGGGGAGGGGAAGCAGGCTGTGCTGGGGAAACTGGAATGAGACAAAGGATTTTTAGAGATAGAGTTCTGACACCGAAACGCTGTAACTGCAGGGTTAAAGAAGAATTCAGGTAACTGGGCGTGGTGGAGGGATTTCTGTTAATTTATTCCGTCAAGAGTGTTGGAAGTCTAGGCAGTAAGGAGAGAGGACATCAGCTCATTCCAGAGGATCTGTGCCGAAGGAAGGCCTCTTGGATCCTGGAAATTATACTGGGTGTTCTTGAAGAGTATGTACTTACTAAGTGCCGAGCACTTCTAAGTGATTTACATGTATTAACTCATAATAACTCCATGAGTTAAGTATATTATTTTCTCCATTTTATATATATAGGCACAGAAAGGTTAAGTGCCTTCTCCAAATCGCACAGCTCATAAAAATGAGAATTTAGGCAGTCTGGCTCCGATCCCTGTGCTATTGACCTCTATGCTATCAGGCTGCGAGTGCTTAATTTAATTCCAGTTAACTTTTCAGAACTGAGAGCAGAATCAAGGATGTAAACTGAAAAGGTTTATCCCATTTCAACAAAAAAAATAATGGAGAAAGACTTAGTCCTCAATTTATTGTGACTCAGTTTTTGTCACAAAGCAAAAATACAAAGCCTATAAACATCCAGGAATTTTTTAAATATCCTTAAGGGAATAAAAATCAAGCCCAATTTCGGCCACATTAAATGCCAGAGGACAACTGAACCAGAACTACATAGTCTTTGAGCAAGCAGGAATTGGAACAGCAATTTCAAGCCTAGTCAATCTGCTATTTCATCGGTCGTATGTTCATTCAATCATTCATTCATTCAATCAACATACTTATTAAGTGCCTATTATATTAAAGGAAGTACATGAAAGTAGCCGAAAAATATCCGTAGACATATTTAACTGCCCTGGACCCATGTTCCATCGCTGTGCCTCTTGATTGTCATGAGTTCTTAAAGGTATGGAATGATTCTCATGACAAAGCTAAATTGATGGAATTGTCTTACCGTTAACTTAGCCTTCGAGAGATTTGACTACAGTTCAATGGGTGTGCTGTGTAAGCTTTGGAAGGTGGGACTGCGTGGTAAAGAGCAAAAATGCTGATGTTAGAGAACACTGGGTTTGAGTCCTGGGTCTGCTGCTTGGATGTGACCTCAGGTAAGATATTTATCTCTTTTAAGCCTCAGTTTCCCTGTTGTGAGATGGAGTTAATAATATCTCATAGGTTTGTTGTGAAGATTAAGTGGCGTAATATGTTTAAATGGTTAAGGATGGTGCCTGGTGTAGAATTAATATTCAGTTTAAGTTAATGATGATGGTGGTGGTTATGATGATGATAATCACATTAGTGAGGAGTCAGTATTTTAAATCAATTTGATCAGGATTTTCAGCAAGTCTGAATGAAAATATTTTTCAGTGAAAATATATAAGTGGAATCAAAACATTGAAAGAGTCTATTTTTCTTTTTCTGTTAGATGTTTCCCCAAATCACCTTTTTATCTCATCTAATATTGAAATGTAGTATGAAGGATCTAGTAAGGAAAGCAACTCTTACTAAATAACGAAGGTGTAAACTGGAGTAGCCTATGGGATAAAACTCATGGCTTATAGTAATTGCAATTTTCCAAGAGTGTTGACTTGTGTAGTGTACAGAATATGCTTTAGTGCCATGTGGGAGCCTTCTGAAGAACTTGAAAAGAGAAAGAGCAAGGTTGAGCCTAGAAAAGATGTAATGTGGCTATACATATAGGTGCTACAATTAAAGAATCAAAAATGGGAGAGGAAGTGATTATCTTATTCTATATTCTCAAGGTTGAAATCAGACAACCAACATGAATTAAATATGGACTCTCTACTAGGCATCATGAGGCACTCTGCTGTGGGAAGAGCCATGAGATATGGACATCACAGCATAGTTCCCAAGAGCTTAGCCCCCTGAATTGACATCCTGGACTCAAATACCACCCATTCTGTTTCTCATAGACCTGTGACCTTCAATCCATTATCCTCCTTGAGGCTCCATTGATTTTTCTGTAAACAGGAGATGTCAATGATTGAAAATAGATGTAATACATCTGTTACTTGTTTAGATGTAAACAGTACCTAAAACAATGACCGTTGTGAATATTGATGAGATCATGTCTGTTAAAACTATTGGTCCGGCATATGGTAAACAGTAATAACATGTTAACAATTTTTTTTTATTACACTATCAGCTTCAAGGAGCTAGTTTGGTGGATACAATGGACTTGAAATAAGTAAGAGGACATGGCATACATGGAACATACAGAGATTCTTGGGATCATTTATAGAGGAAAGAGTTGCTTTTACCTGTCTAGGGGATTCAAGGGAAATGTCACAGAGACCTTAGAAAGTGAGCGGCTATTTGGTTATCCTGTAACTGGAACACAGACTGGGGCTGAGATAGGAGATGGTGTGGTGCAGAGGTGGTAACCAAAGAGAAAGAAATGGCGGGAAAAACTTCCTTTTTGATTTCCCCCCTACATCTTTATATTGCTTCCTTACTGCTTCCCTTCACCACGTTTTCTATGTCTTCCCGTTGCTCTGTTCAAGGGACATTCATCCGTGTGTGTGTTAAGGCTGTACTCAGACCAGGTCAGGGAAAAAGAATCCACACTATTTATAAAGGCTTCGTGGCAATAAGTCCCTCAGTCTCCTTTAACAATACAGCGCTAGGGAATCCAGGACAGAGGGTCACATCGGTGACCCAGGGATAAAGGGGAAAGGATCCTTGCAATGTACTACACCCACACACCTGCGTGTCCAGCCTATCATTGCATCTTCACAGCAGTCTTGCAAGTAAGGTCTCATATCCTCACTTTGCACAGGATAAAACTGAGGCTCGGAGTAATCCAAAAGCTGGAACTAGTGCAAAATTTCAAACTGCAGTTTAGAAATCTTCTGTTTGTCCTTATAGCCTGCTGAATACTAGGGGAGAAAATAACTTTCATCATGGATGTTGTCAAGACACATTATTTCATGTTTAAAAAATGTATCTAAAAATGTGTCGAATTGATTAAGAAATGCTCATACTTTCAATGTAAACACTCTCTTCTGTGTGCCCTATATCACTCTGCCTTCTTTATTTGAGCAATGTACCCTGTGGTGTGTAAATAAGAGATGACAATTCCTATAATATGTGTGGAGGAGGAATGGATTTGATAAAATAGAAACGTGCATAATTCAAATAGCAAACCCTGTCCCACGCAGTTTCTGCATAAATAATTTGCAGATTCTCTGGACTTCTGCCAGCAACTGTCCCCTCTCTTCCAGAAATCTCTTAGAGTCATATTGGGCATCGTGTAGGGAGATGGGGGTGGTAGAGATAAGATTTGTTTTTCTCAGGATCTAATTACTATTGTTTTGCTTTTTTTCCAATATCTTTAAGATTAATATTATTGAGTTTTACTTATTTTTTCTAACAGGCTTGAGGTGCAGTGACAGTTAAAGGCAGCCCAAGGTACCATTGCATATTGGTGGAAGGGATGAGATTGGGACTAAGATCAACCGTGTAGGACTCAACTCTTGGAGTTTGTGCTTTATTCTTACATGCTTTATTTGCCCAGTGGGTAAATATTGTGCATTGTCTCTGGTTCTTTCCATCTTGGAGCACTTTTCAGATGTGTGTCTGGTGGAATCAAGTGTTTCATGTTACTTGTTTTTTTTGAGGAAGGTTAGCTCTGAGCTAACATCCACCACCAATCCTCCTCTTTTTGCCGAGGAAGATTGGCCCTGAGCTAACATCTGTGCCCATCCTCCACCTCATATGTGGGATGCCTGCCACAGCATGGCCTGACAAGTGGTGCATAGAGCCTGCGCCCAGGGATCCGAACCAGTGAACCCCGGGCTGCGGAAGGGGAGTGCGCAAACTTAACTGCCGTGCCACCAGGCTGACCCCTCATGTTACTTTTAAAGATATATAGATGGCTTTAAATTTTTCAGTAACAAGTCAGATGTGAAAAGATATGATTTTGTTTTTCTACAGCAGAACATGACTTACTCCTGAGTCTTTCATTTCTGTTGGTGGTAACAGGAATGACCTTAGATTTTTCTGCTGGAGGAACTTTGTCATCTCTGGTTTACAATAGTCTCATCCACGTTAACACACTCATTGTGGTGTAAATAGTCAATTGAGGATTTAAATCCAGTCAATCCAAAATTCAACCTTCCTATCCAAGTGATTCTCCCCTCTCAAGGAGTCTCTTCTTCTTGTCCTCTTTCCAAGATGGTTCCTGAGTGCAGAGGGGCACCATGTAAGTAGCTACATGGCATTAGAGGAAGAGAGTCTGGTTCGCATGCAATCATCTGGATCTGTGCTGGCCACCTCTGAGGTGGGTGTCTTATCCATTGTACTGAGGGCCCTTGGAAATGGATCCACTTGGACATTGGTGGAGCCCCAGCACCTACTGATGTTCGTGGTCCCTGTTGACTTCCTCTCTATGCCTTTCTCATCCCAGTTATAGGTCTTTCAGCCTATTGACCCTTTTGACCCATTCCCATTCCCTGCAGAAAGTTCTGTAAACCACGTATAGGTACTGGGAAACTGAAACATACGTTCTCACCCTGTCCATCTCCTTCAAAATGCCATTCCACCATTTATATTGTATTGTGGTAGCCTTAAGTTGGCCAGGGTTACTCTAAGAAGCCCCCAAGCCCATATAGGGTTTCATTCTATCTATTTCTAAAGGAGGAGACATGAAGCAGGCTTCAACTTGTGTTTCAACATTCCTATTTCTGTCTGTCTGTCTGTCTCTCTTTCTCTCTCTCTCTCAGTCTCTCTCTAGGCTTCTCTAACACAGGCAGAATTTTTATTTCTTCCTAGTGTGACAGGAAACCACCTTCAACTTTACCTCGTGATGTCCCTTACTACATGGTTTATAGCTAGCTCTGCAGCTGAGGTGATCTCCAAGGAAGCTGAGACTGAGGACTGTCTGCTGACGGCACTCCCAGCTGCTAGGTCAACAACTTCCACAGAGGTGGATCTGGGTGGTGCATCTCCACATATGTCACAATGATGGATGACTTCTACGCTTTCTTAGTGATGCAATTTGGCCTTTCTTTCTATGCACATCTAAATACACTATGTTCTTTTCCCATATAGGATTTTTTTTGCCCATGGCAGTGAGAGGAAGGGTAGTTTATATTCCTTTGGGAGGATGCAGTCACTTCCTCATGGGAATCTGGACACAAAATTGATTTCCTATACTCTCTCCTCTCCAGCCATCAGTTGAAACATGCAGCCCTGACACTTCCCTGTATAACACCATATAATTCCCCCTCTTGCTGCAGTAGCTCAATGGTTCCTTGCTAGCCATTTCAAGCACAGTGTGATGAAGGTGCTACACTTTTTTAGGAACTTGAAGGACATTTCTCTTCCTTAGGAGGTGGTGATGGGTTGGGGAAGAACTCTGTTCTGAAGCAGAGTGCAAGTGCAAGTGCAGGCAGGAGGGAAACAAAAGGTTGAAAGGAAGCTACCCTACTCCTTGAGAAGTTTCCCCAAGGAGATGACACATAGGTCATCTATATAGATGTGTGGTCCTTGTATAGATATGTGGTCACACATGAAGGCCCCCTGAGATAGTATGAATGTCTATTTGTATCATTATACTGGAAAAACAACTCCAAGGATATTTCCTACCAAGGTCAGGTAAGTAACAAGCCAGAACTTGTGTTCTAGAAGCCCACTCTGGAGATGCGGGGACTTTCAACAGCATGACGCAAAAAGCTGGATAATGATTACCCTAAAGGACTTCTTAAAAGGCTGCCAAGGACTCAGGGTGACGTCTGAATGTGTTCAAGAGCCATACCATCTGAGGTTGGCAACTGAAATGCTAACACAAATATTTGTCTTGCTGCTTTGAAGGTCCTTTGATTAGAATTCTAGAGTTAGCCAGTTAGATATACCGCACACTCAGCTGAGCGGAAATTTAAATCAAACTGTAGAATGAAAATCCTGTTGATAAATATTTTGGCTGACTGTTTCCTACTGAGGCTGGCATTTAGCCAACATATTTGTTAACTGAGCTGCGATTTGTTCTTTCGGATTCCAATTCACTGGTTCTGTGTCACTCTTTGGCTGCTGACAGGGCTCACTGCAGAGGAAATTGAAATAAAAACTAATAACGATCCAAATGACTAATAGAATAAAATTGGAGGCCAATTGAGAAAATTATAGAGGAGAAAATCAGCTGAACTGGGAGTGGAAGAGATAAGGCTGATTATACTCACTCCTTCATGAAAACATTTCTGCTCGCCCTGCCGGAGGCGCCTTCTCCTCTGCTGACGCATGGCTCTCACCAGATTCTCCCTCGCGCTAGATGGGTCTATATGTGCATGTGATTGTTTCCTCCTGACTAGACATTAAGGCCCTGAAGGTTAAGTCCACCTTTTCCATCTTGTATTGCTTCGTATGATGCCTCTCACAGGCTAGGTAATTGAACTGTAAAATAATAGAGCTGATGGGAACCCTGAAATGACATAATCTGACTCCTCCTTTAACAAGTGAGAGAACTGAGCACTGGGATATTTTAACAATCTGTTTGGGGTTACCTGGTTAGTGGCAACACAGCAACTAGACACCAGGTCTCCTTACTCTCGGGGCATGGTATTTTTCTGATTATAATGTTATTAAATGTGTATATATGTTGCGTGTAAGCATGCCCTGATATGTGACAAAAATATGAAACATAAAATAAAAATAACCCATAATCCCACCATTCAGAATAATCACTATGAGTTTTGTATTAAATATATTTATAAATAAGCATACAAATAAATGCATAAAATAGACATTTAATATATAGATATATATGTATGTATACATCATATGTATGTAAGATAATATATAATCTATATATAAATATAAATAAATGTTTCTCAATATTTAATTAATTATACGTTAAATAGCACAAATTAAACAAAAATGAATATATTTATATGTAATATGTGTATACATAAAATATGTATTTGTGTGTATATGTGTATACATATAAATGTATAATTTTGTACCTTGATTTTTAAATTCATTTTGCATTATATTATAAACATCTTCCCGTGGTCTTATATTGTCTCCATAAATCTGATTTTCAAAGACTACCTTAAAGATTCCATTGTGTGAACTTACAACTTGTTTAACCTATCTTCTATAATGTAGATTTATACATTTTTCAAAATTTTCACCATTACAATGCAAGTATTTTCTTTCAAGAAGCTTTCACCATTAAAATGTAAAGAAATGGAGATCATCTTTGCACAGTATTCTTGTCCACACCTCACATTTCCTCACAAAGGTAATTTTTCAGAAATTCAGAAATTACTTGGTTTCAGCCAAGTAATAAACTATTTTAAGGCTTTTCATATATATTACAGGATTGTTGTCTAAAAAATTTGTGCCAATACATACTTCCGTTATCATTATTTGGCTGTCTTGAATAAGGTTTTAGGTTAAAATTGCTTTATTTTAAAAGGCATTATTTTTTATTATCTGAAAACTAAGAACATATTTTATTTTTTGGCCTGAGTAAAATGATAACTCAGAATTTTACATTATAAATCGTATATATTTACCAAATATGTACATTCACATATGTGCATGTAAATATACACATGTCTATACATGTGCATGCATATAAACATACATATAGTATCTTTAGAATTCACAGAAGATATTGAAGTACATTTTCACAATAATGTTCTGTCAATTGAGTTTATTTTTTTCTGTTCTGTGGCATTCTTATATTGTTTTTTCTCTAATCAAAGTTTTCTTTTGGTAAAAGGCTTTAAGAAATACTTTAATGTTCATCAAAATGATTGTTATTTTAATTTAAATCTAAAGTTTTAATGTTTCCTTAATTCGCCATTGACTTTTCAAAATTTGTAAGAGTTATTTTTTAATGTCACATTATATCATCTACAGAAATAAGCTTGTTAAATGCCCTAAATACCTTGTTTACTTCTTACTGGTTCTGGTGGGGTGAATTTGTTGCCAATAATCGCTGAATTTCCTCTCTCCTATGTTGAATTATCTTGGCTATTCTGATAAGACTAGTGCTTCTAAGCATTGGTAACCAAACTACACTGTAATCTTGTCATGTGGTTTTTCTAACTAAAGATTTTTCTAACTAAAGATTTCTATGAAATCTTTAAAATATCCATGTGCCTAGAGCTATTCAATGTGAATATCTGATAATTTTACCAAAACTTGAGAAAAACAAATTTTAAGATAATATATTTTGAAATTATTTTTATTGTTTTTATTTTGAAATAATTTTAGACTAACACAGAAGTTGCAAAAATAGCACAGAGGCTAGAAAAGGCATATCTGTAGAGACAGATAGTGGCCTGAGCTGGGGATGAGACAAGGAGTGCCTGCAAATAAGTGTGAGGTTTCTTTTGGGGCTGATAAAAATGTTCTAAAAATAGTTAGCGGTGGTGGTCTTACAACTTTGTAAGTTTACGAAAAGCTATGCAATAGTATACTTAAAATGAGTGAATTTTATGGTATGTACATGATAACTCAAAAAGCCCTTTAATATTGAATCATTACATTGTCCATCTGAAACTAATGTAATATGTCAATTATATCTCAATAAAATATGTATATAGGATTATATTCCTTTTTTTAAAAAAAAATCTTAAAAATATAGTAGAGTTCCTGTGCACCCTTTACTCAGCTTCCCTCGAAGATGCCATCATATATAAAGAACCTGAGTGCAATTATCAAGGCCAGGAATTTGTCGTAGATACAATAGTATCACCTAAATGATAGGTATTTTTTGTATTTCATCAGTTTTCTTCATGTACTTTCCCCTTTGTATTTTTCTGAGGGGAGCGGGAGTGTATAGTTCTATTAATTTTATTACATGTGTAGATTTGTATAACCACTCCCACAGTTAGAATATGGAGCTGTTCCATCGTCTTCTACAAGCACTTGGTTGTGCTGGCCCTTTATAGTCACTCCCTTTCCCATCCATAACCTTTCTGGCAACCACTAATCTGTTGTCCATTACTATAACTGTGTCATTTGACAATTTTGTATAAAGCCAAATCACACACTATGTAACCATTTGGGACTGACTTTTTCCCTCAGGATGATGCTCTTGAAAGCCATCCAGGTTGCTGTGTGGCTCAGCAGTATGTCCTTTTTTAGTGCTGTGTAGTATTTTATGGTATGAATATCCAACAGTTTGTTTATCTGTTCACCTAGTATGGGACATTTGAGTCGTTTCCAGTTTTAGGCTATAAATATTTTTGTATAGGTGTTTTTGTAAATATAAGTTTTCATTTCTATAGAGTAAATACTCAAGAGTGGGGTTGCTCAGTTGTATGATAAGTATCTGTTTATAAGAAACTACTAAACTGTTTCCCAGAATGGTGGCACCATTTTACATTCCCACCAACAATGTATGAGAGATCCAATTGCTTTGCTATCTCATATTGCCTGTTTTTGTGATTTCCCCCATTTAATAGGTCTAATAGTTATCTCATTGTGGCTTTAATTTGCATGTCCCTAATGTCTAGTGTTGTTGAATATCTCTTCTTTTCTTTTTTCCTGAGGAAGATTCACTCTGAGCTAACATCTGATGCCAATCTTCCTCTGTTTTGTGTGTGGGTTGCCACCACAGCATGGCCACTGATGTGGTGTAGGTCCACATCCAGGAACTGAACCTGGGCTGCCAAAGCGGAGCATGCCAGACTTAACCACTAGACCACCAGGTCTGGCCCTGAACATCTTTTCATTTGCTCATTTGCTATCTGGTATCTTTGTTGTATCTTCAAGTATTTTACCCATTTTTAAGTTGGATTGCTTAGTTTATTACTGTTGAGTTTAGAGTATTTATGTATTCTGGATACAAGTCCTTTGTTGGACATGATTTGCAAATGTTTTCTCCCAGTCTATAGCTTATTTTTTCATTCTCTTAACGGTGCCTTTAGCAGAATAGAAATTTTTCGTTTTGATAAAGTCTTATTTATCAGCTCTGTCTATTATGGATCATGCTTTTGATGTCATATCTAAGATCTCTTTGCCTAACCCCTGGTCATGAAGGGAAAACTTTTATTTCTTCCTTTCCAAACTATTTATTTTGCTTTCCCTTTTACACAAATTAGAGCATTCTTATGTTGGAGAGGAGCGGTGAAAGTAGACATACTGCCTTATTCTTGATCTTGGGGGACAAAGAATTCAATGTGTCACATTGAATATTATGTGAGCTATAGATTATTTTGTTGATGCTTTTTACCATGTTGAGGAAGTTTCCTTCTATTCCTACTTTGCCGAGAGTTTTTAGCATGAGTGGGTGTTAAATTTTATCAAAGACTTTATCTCTCTCAATCAATATGATCATGTGGATTTTCTCCTTTGGACTGTAAATATGGTGGATTACATTAACTCACTTTTGAGTATTGAACCAACTTTCTATCCTGGAATAAATCCCTCTTGGCATTATTCCTTTTATATATTTACTAATATTCTGTTGATAATTTTTGTACTTATGATCACGAGGGCTGAGATTCAAATGTCAATTTCATTCTAAAGCCTTTGAAGTGCTAATCTGGTCTGCCCCACTTAGAGGGCCAACCTGAAACCTGGTGATATTTTACACCATAGTTCTGTTCTCAAAGTGTTTGCTGTATTCTTCTGGCTGGTTTTATGCATGGGCCACTTCAGGATGAGCCTGGGACTTCATACACAGATTTAAAGGATCCCTTTCTCTAGCTTCCTCTTCTCAGGGCTCCTCTCCCCACTCTCTACTTGCATAGAGGAGGGAAGTAGAGAGATGCTGCCTCTGCTTCCATTTGCTTAGTGAAGGGTGTGGATAGTCCTATAGAGCTCCACTCCACAGTACCTGCAGCAGGCATGCTGAGGGCAGGGGTGAGTCAACACCTCTTCACTGGCATTTGCCCGGTTAAGAAGGAGTGAGTTGATAGGGCTCCACTCCAAGACTCTTTGGTGGATGCACTCACTGGGGAGAGGCACAGAAAGGGACACTGCCTGTATGCCACGGCTGTGCTGGTGGGGAGTGAGATGGGTACTGCTTCTTTTGTGGTGTTAGTAGGGCAGATGTGGTAACAGGATCCATCCTACAGGGCCTCCCTTTTCTCAGCCCTCTGGATAAAGGGAGCAGGCTTTTCCTGGGACTTTATTTATTTTTTTAGTACCTTTTGATGGTTCTGAGTTGCAGGCAGCTCCAGCACCCAGACCAAGATATATATGAGACAAAAATAATCCCAGAGAACTCACTGTCAAGTCTTCCTTCTTCGTTAGCCTAACCATCTTCTTGACCCCACCTTCCAAAATCTTCTGGTAGTTGCTTTATGTGGGTCCAGCGTTTTAGCTATAATTAGCAGGAGAAGTAGGGTGGAATGTGCTTTTTCCGTTTTGACCGGAACCAGAAGTTATCACTTTATTTTCATTACTAGTGAGATAGAATTTGTTTTCTATATTTATTATTAATTTTTATTTCTTCTTATTTGAATTCATGTCCTTTGGCCAATTTCAAATGAGATTTAAATGTTTTTCTAATTTAATATGAGCATTTTATACATATTATTTGTTTATAATAATTTTATTTGCTATAAAATAATTTCTCCAGCTTTTTTGTCTTCTTACTTTTGATAAAATCTGTAATTTTTTTCTATTGTGATTTCTTCTTTTTATTTCCTAAGATCAGGTAAACAATCAGTAGTCCATCTTGAATTTATTTTTATTCTATGATGAGAAGTGATGTAACGTGATTTTTTTTCTTCCAAATACTGTCTCAGCATCCTTGTTTATTTAGTTAGCCTTTCTTTCTTTACTAACAGATATAATTATTGAATGAATCAGCCCTTTTTCCTTCAAAGAAGAATTTCTTTGCCACCCACACCTTCAAGTCTAACAAATGCTCTCTTGGAATCTGAATAAGAAAATAAAATTTAACTTCTCTCATAAAAGGTGACACAGAAAGAATCTCCTTGTCTTCACTTTTCTGCCCCTTCCTCATCAATCCGTATCTAAAGGAATAAACAAGTAAATGAGCCAAACAAAGAAATAAAAAACATAATTTAAAAGGAGATAATTAAATCTGGCTGTCCCATGATACTAATAAAGGGAGAAAATGCAGGAAGATAAAGGTTATTATAAAATCTAAAAAGGCAATTTAAACCACAGGCTTCCACTTTAGTCTGCATTTTTCTCTCTAGCTTTTCTCTTTAAAAAAATGCAAAACATATGAATATTTATTGTCATCTTATCTTTTCAAAATGCGGAATGAAAATTGGTGTTGCATGGAGAAGTAAAATAATTGTATCTTTTTCAATTTGCAGATATTTCTTGTTTCCCTGCTTAATTCTTTGAATTATTCAAATAATTTCAATTGGCTTTTTTTAGTAGCTATATGAATTTAAAGACATATATCAGCCCCCAGTTGCTCCTGCTTTTGTACAGATAGGGAATATACTCCGAATGCCAATTTCCTCTTGCTGGAATGGATGTGACTCTCATAGTGAAAGGAGAAATGTGGGGTAAAGGAGAGAATTGGAAATGTTGGATGTTCTGGATGAGTCAGTGGTGACCTTTGCAGATTTCGTCAATTTTGATGAATTGTTCTTGAGCAAGTCAGCCCAACCAAGTTTTAGATCTTGATACTCTGGGCCAGCCCTACTCTGGTACAGATGGCATTTTGAGCTTTAGAGACTGAACGATCATCCTTGTTCCCAAAGCAACCTCACTTTACCTATCATTTACTGTCACTTTCCATTTAAAACTGGCTGGGCTTGCTGTACAAGAACATCGATAACAAGACCCCCTCCCGTAAACCCTAATGACATATTGATAAAAATGTCAGCTACAAAGTATAAACCATAAACCCACTAAATAGAAACTTGAATTCTTGACAGGGAGGGCTCATGGGTGGCCTGAACAGGGAGGATTTTAGTCATTGAAATTAAAGGGCAAGCATCTTTTTTGTCCCAGAAGGGAGCTAATATTTTAAACATCTGCTTGGTGGTTTTACATATTCTATCATTTAACTGTCACGTTAGTCTGCAAAATAAGCATTATTTGCCTCATTTCGCAGATGAGGGAAAAGGAAACCTGGAGAGATTGTGTCTCTAACTCAAAGTTGCAAAGTCAGTATGTGTTGAGGTCAGCATTTAAATCCGATGTTGGGCTCCAAAGTCTGTGCTAATCACCCTATGGCACTAGGGACACAAGAGACAATTATAGGAGTAATCTGGACACAAGATTAGGTAATCACACAGGGAGGCAGTTAGCCCTTGAAAATTCCCTACTATTCTGATGATAATGTCAAAAAGAAAGTTTTGTTTTGGTATGATATCTTTTCAACATTTTATGTTACCCATTTTCAACAAAGAGGAGAAAGACCTCAGACACAAAGCGTTGGGCCAGCAATAGTATCTAACTAGAATTTAAGAATTATTTTGTTTTCATTATATGTATTTTTATTGGTCTCTTCTATTTATGGCAAGTGATACTGATTTTCCATTCATGGTAGTGATAAAAAGCTTCAGTTGTTTAGGTAGATATAAATGTGTCAGTTCAAAGAAAAAGTATCTAAATGCGAGTATTAGTAGTATATAAAAGACTAATATGTGGGAAGCACATATTTTGTTTTAGATATGATGCTGTAAGTTCTTAGAACAATGTCAGTGCTTGAACAATATGATGTATAATCCGTTCCTCTAGGGCCCACAACATTCATCCCATGTGCCATGGACCACTGAATTTGAGAAATATCAGTGCCAGAACGTGACAGCATTTTTCCTGCAGGGTAAAGAAAAACTTACTGTTCTCAATTTTGATGAATTTCTAGCAATGCTATACACTAGATGAGCTGCCGAGAAAAATTGTAGATTTTTCTTCCTTTAAAAGCCCTCCTCTACTTCCAGGGAAGATAACTGTCACCTGGAGTTCTACATAGAATTTAAAATTTGACTTACAATGGTGATTCTAACAGTATCTTCAATATATTTTCTAAATTTTCCATACTGAGGTTAACCTCAAGGGAGACCTTCATTCCCAGAAGCATCTAATGCAAAGTTTTTCATTTGTTCATCAAATATTTCTTGAGTACCTACTATGTGCTAAGCATTGCACACCTGGGATAGATCAGTGAACAAATAGGTAAGAATTTGTGGAGCTTGTTAGGGAAGAGAGGCAATAGATAACATATATAATAAATAAGTAAGGAGATGGAAAGAATGTGTTAAGTGCTATGGTATAAGAGGGATTGGGAAGGCAGGAGGGTGTTGGAATTTGATTAGGGTGGTCTGATCAGGCTTTATGGATAAGGTGACATTTGAGCAAAGACTTGAAGGTGGTAAGTAAGAACAAGGAGAGGAAACTACCATCACAGTTCCACAGCACAGGTGTATCCTTGGAATGTTCAAGAAATATTAGAGAGGCCTGAGGAGCAAGAGTGGAGAGTGTAAAGAAGTGGAATGGTAGAAGGTGAAGTGTTTGGAGGGATATAGAGTTACAATGATCTATCTTATCTTTCAGAAGAATCATACTGTCAACTGGGTTGAGAATAATCTGTAGATTAACAAAGACGAAGGCAGGTACACCAGATAGAAAGGGATTATAGTAGTGTAGGTGAGAGATGATGGTAACTTGGACTAGGGCAGAGGTGAATATACTCTGGATATATTTTGAAAGTAGATGGATTTCTCGATGAATTGGATGTAGTGTGTGAAAGAACTTGTCAACAAGAGGGCAGCACAGGTTGGAACACCTGGGAAGTAATCACTGTAGCGAAGGCATAAATTCATAAGAGGATGTGGTCCTTGAGGAGCCATATTTTAATGGAATCTTCTTAAGCTCCAAATACTTAGTTAATTCAAGAGAAAACATCTATAAAATACTTGTTTTTTGCTTGTATAGCCAAGTAAATCTCAATGATGATCACCACTTCTTGCCAGAATCTTCCCTTGTGTTGACTCTTGGAAGAGTGTGTGTGTGTGTTTGCCAGCACACAGGATCTTGCTAATTTCTACCTCTGAAAATTATCACCTAGTGGCTTGATTGAAATGCAACATCATGTTCTGCTGGTAAACGGTCCCGAAGGCAGTGACGTATATATGAACTTATTTCACAACAGATGACACATAAATCCACCTGATTTCTCCCAGTCCTCTTGTGAAAGGGTGTCACTTCTGATTTATTGTAGCCTAGTATCTTCAACATTTGTCAAGCAATGTCCCACTGGGCTCTTTACTCCTTAATTTGGTGTTTTTTATAGTGTAGTTACAGTATCATTTTATAGGATTGTGTACTTAGTTTCTAGGCATCTTATCTTGTAGTTTCTGCCTCATCAGCTCCATCTGGGATTTAAATGTTAATTCCTGGTGCTTGTAACTTTTCACCTTGTGCTGATGAGGTTGAGTTGTGGATATGAGGGAGTGACTAAAGTGCACAGTGAAATGTAAGTTTGGGTGACTCAGCAGAAGCACATATTTCATTTGACAAATATTTACTAACCTCTGGCCATGTGCCAGCTACTGGGATCATAATGATGAAAAGATACCGGTCCTACCTCAAGGTGCAGTAGTCCAGGTGAATGATGATAAGGCCTAGTTTAGAGCAATGGCATGATAGTTGATGAGAGAGAAAGAGATGGAT
Source organism: Equus przewalskii (assembly GCF_037783145.1). Classification (NCBI taxonomy): domain Eukaryota; kingdom Metazoa; phylum Chordata; class Mammalia; order Perissodactyla; family Equidae; genus Equus; species Equus przewalskii. Next base: position 69,342,101 of record NC_091845.1, on the reverse strand, counting down.
TTCAAAAGTGTATCATCTGTGTACACAAAAAAACAAAGACATTTTGTATGAGTTCTCAAGAAATACCATTTGTCAAGAAACATACCACTTACCAAATTTTTCAGCAAAAAGCATTCAAATATGTGATCCAGATCACCAAAAGATTAATCAAAACAAGAGTTCAAGAATAAAATGAGTGAACTCAATAATTCACTTCCTTTGTATTCATCTGAGAAAAAAAAATCCATCCACACAAGGACTTGTACAAGAATGTTCATAGCAGCTTTATTTATAATAGCCCAAACTGAGAACAACCCAATGGTCCTTCAATGTAAGAATGAATAAACAAATTATGGTATATTCATACGATAGAACACCACTCAGCCATAAAAAGAACAAACTATGAACACATATACTCACATGGATAAGTCTCATAGACCATTTTTGTTTTGACTGAAGGAAGCCAAATGTAAAAACGTACATACTGGATGATTCCATTTATATGAACCAACGATAAGCAAATCTAAGCTAGGGTGATAGAAATCAGTACAGGGATAAGCTTGCTTGGATTATGGAAATGTTCTATATCTTGATTATATTACTGGTTATATTAGCCAAAACTCATTGAACCGTACTCTTAAAATCTGTAAGTTGTATTTCTGGTAAATTATATCTCAGTAAAAAAAAGATTGGGGGTAAGTAAAATTTGAAGATCAAACAATCAGAAAATTCTGTCAAGCAAATTTAGAATCTGAGCAATACAATGTTATATTGGCTTGTCCTAGACTTCTAGGATTATGCCACCATATATGTGGCTTACTATATTGGGCTATTTTAAATTGTTGCTTCTACTTCTTTCTCCCTCGATGAAATATGAGCTCATTAGTCTCTAATTCATCTTGGTTGAGAGCATGATGCATATCACTAGGTACTTTCTTGGAATCTATGTCGTCTGCCTAGGAAAACTATACAAGGTACCAGTGATGACAGTCCAGCTCCTGTGAGATTTGTTCTAGAACTACTGTGTGCTTATGCTTTGCCTCATCTGGATCAGCTCCATGTTTAATCCTCTTGTTTTATCTTATTAGCCTCCCATTTGTTTCTACTACAAATCAAGCTTGAAGAGCCACTACTTTCTTATATTTCTGTCCCAACTCAACATTCTTCCTTATGATATAGTGAAATAAGGCTAAAGACTGAAGGTAAATACTCTAAGACATGACAGTCATTGTGATAAAAATATGGGAATTCACTCTTGGATTTGATTCACTATTCTATTTTATTCTTTGGGGTTTTTTTTGCATTATAGCTATTGTGTTTAAATCATAAAGTGTTTTATGTCTTGCTAGGCTGCCAGTTGTACCACATTTGTTCATTGCTGCTGCTTTCTACAAATACAAATAAAATAAGGGTAGAGGCTCCTACTGTAGATGAGCCCATGAGACCATCACAGCAGCTAATCCCACAGGAAAGGTAGAGAGACTCAAGGATTTATTGAACTTAGAAGCTGGATGAGAATTTTCCTGAGAAAGCATATTTCTTTCTTCCAGGTCCTTCTTGCTGTTTTCCTTTTATTCTCAGCTTTTGATGTAAGAGAATGGGTGAAAAGTGGCCTTCTTAAAGCTTAAAGTGGGCAGGCAACTCAGGGCGGTAGAAGTCACTGAACAGAGTTGGAAGAACTGAGGTTAGTCCTGCATGATCTTAGGCAAATAGATCTTTGTCCCCTGAGCCCTTATCTGTAAAAGAAAAAATAAGGCTTCTCTAAATTTCCTTCCAGCCCACTCTGACTCTGTATGACTCTGGCTTGAACCTTTCTCAGTTATGAAATCCTTAAACCTTCTCTTTTCCGGTCCATCCAACTGTCCTCATGTGGTATAGTTTGTATCCTTTAATCACTTGTGTTACTCATAACCAGAAGGTTCCCTGATTCTTTAGAATTCCCTTAGACCATGAAGAGCCAAACAAACATACTTTTTGACTATCTGCTGTAGACCACACACTGTACTAGGCACACGCACACGTGTGCACATGCACACACACATACACAGTTTTATTTCATCCTCACCCACAACCCTGTGAAATAGGTATCTTCCCCTCATTTTTAGGGAAGAAAATGGATATTTACAAGAATTAAGCAGTTTACCCAGGATATAGTTTGTATAAATTAGAATTGGATTCCGGGGCCCCTGATCTCCCCTCTGTCTTGCTTCAACTCCCTAAAATACTCAGTAATTTCACTTATTTATTCATGCAAATCTATGACTTGTGTTGTGCATCTGCTATGTGCTTGTCTCTATACTGGGGATTTGGGATGTCCCTAGTATCTACAAAAATATTAATTCAGGCATTTTCTTTTCCTTCAGGAGTAAAAGTAGTCCAACATAGATTCCACCAAAGCTTTTGTAGAGTTCTCTGCTTTTATCACAAGCCTCTCTGGGCCCCTTTCATTTTTCTTTTGATTATTTCTGGCTTCGCACAATGTCCATCCAAGACCTGGGGCACAGGGCCTGGGCTCTGAGTCATGCTTTGGTCATCAGCTGCCATGCTAAGAACAGATGGCCTGTGCCTTTGAGTTTGCTGTTGGAAATTGAGCAATATTGAATGAGATGACCGAGAGTTCATTGTGTGTTATAGCTTTCATGAAGCCCGGGGGCCTTGGTTATGCCTCTCTCTGATGACCTAAATCACAGTCATCAGCCTGGGGAAGGATTTTATGACCACTCTCAACCTAAACCTCCACAGAGTGGTTATGTGGGTGTATTCTTGTCTACCTTGAACTTTGTGCTAATACCCAAATTTCTATATTTAAGGCAAATCAGAACATGACAAAGAAGCAGCTGACATTGGTGGGAAAAGAAAGACTTCTTATATGTTTCTTCATTCTCACATTCTCCTTGGGACAAGGGTCTACCTTAGAAATGACTGCTCACAAAAGGTACAACTTTTTAATCTGTTGATCAAGCTGCAAAATAGTGAAAATGATTTTGCCAAATTACAGCTGCCATTTCTGAGGATCATTTTTAAGGATATGCTGCAAGGACCACTCACATGGTCCCTATATCTCGCTATTAATTCCATTTGGAATAATTCATTACTATGACACCAAAAGCTGGTAAGAAATCTCATGGCAGATCCTTTGTTCTTCCCTGAAGCTTCAGTGTCCCTCACAGGGTCCTCCTTCAGCAAAGTCAGTTAACTCATTTCTATTCCATTGATGGTGGAAGTTCAAGTGTCACATTTGTTGAGAATAAGACTAGAGGTCCCCCTTGAGTGTTCCGTCCAAGACTTCAAGATTCTAAGCTGTTATGAAGAATTTTGAGGAATATCAGGCCTGTATTACTTCCTGCTCCCTAATTTGCTCTCCCCTCCAGGCCCCTAACCAAAGATGCTCTTCAAATCTAAGGTACCCTAAAAATGAGCAGAAGGACACTTTGTCTCCTCTAGTTTATCTCTCTTCTCTAGTTCTGCTCCGTAGGAGAAGGAAGTAGATATACCAAATAACTGGGGAAAGCTTTTCTTCTTAAGAGGTTCCTATGCTTAATCTGCTTTAACTTACACAACTTGCTCTTTTTTCCTATGAGAGAAGTTTACACAGTCTTACCTATTAAATATGGATAGAGCTGAGACCCAGAGACATGAAAAGAGCTGATCAGACCCCTGATTGGTATGACCTCAGCAGTTTTATCCTCTTTCCCACCATACCCAACTAAAGGATAAGGTAAGGCACCAGGTCATGTCACATTTACAGAGGTTGCTGACGTCCAATAAAGACTTGAATACCATGCTTTGCTGATATACTCAAGAGCCCTCAAGTAAGGTGCCTTTTAAAAGATGGATAGTTGTTTCTTTTAAACTTCGAGTTCTGCATTCCTTTCTAAGCCACGTTTATGTCAAATTCCTATGTTACTGGATAACAAGAAAGATGTCAGAGAGTAAGTGTGATATGAGTAACTGGGTTTTGGTTTCATGGAATCAGAGTCACAGAGTTAGATGGGACCTTTCAGTCCTCTCATTTGATAAATAAGGTACTGAAGGCCAGAGAAATTAAATGGCTTACCCAACTAGTTAGCTGTGGGAGTCAGGTCTTCTGTCTCCTGGACTAGTATTTTTAATTCTCTGAGAGCCTAGCATATTAAAGATTCTTAGTCAGTGGTAGATTCTGTCCTCTGGGCTCTGAATAAGGAAATAGGCTCTTATTCATTCATTCAACAAGAATTTGTTGTATATCTTCTCTGCGCTAGGTGATAAAGGGCTTCAAAAATCATGAAATAGTTGCTGTATCCAAATTTTATGATCTAGTTACAAGTTCCAATGTGCATACCAGAATATCTGTTTATTTCTTCATTTAAATAAAGGAAGAAAGCAAATGTCTGGCCTGCTACACTTGATATCAGACTGGAAACAGAATATAGTTTTGATATATGGTCTTATTTAAACCTGCAACGTGTGCTTATCTTTAAATATTTTGCAATGTGGCTGATGAAAGCAACTTGGCCTTCATGCCTAACCTTTAAGGAGGGTGTGATTGCAACATGATTTTACAACTTCAGTTGTTTTAGCATTCATTAGAAAGTGCCTCACTGATGCTCCAAAGCTCATCCTCCATCATTTGCTTTCAGGAAGGTATTGAATTGCCATGCGCTCAGTGAAAATGAAAATCTTGACCCTGTGTATATTCAGTATACATGGCGCATTTCAATCCCAACAACTCTTGGTGGTGACGTCTGTATTGATGTGACAGTCTCCAAGAGGCTGATTTCTGAACTATGGCACTGTCAAACTTGTGACTTGCTGGCAGTGCCACAGTGGAAGGCTCAAGAGCATTGGAGTTAGGGTCAAATACGGTTCTGCCAATTATAGGCTGTGGGATCTTGGGCAAGTTCTTAATATTTCCAACTGTCCATTCAGTGGAAATAGCCCAGCATCCTATAATACAGTGTGCTGCATGGCTGCAATGAGGATTGAGTGATATGTGAAGCATCTAGCACAATGTTTGGCACATAGTAGGCTTTCAATAAATGTTAGTTTTCTTCCTCTTTTTCTTGCATAAAAAAACTGTGCTGTCTGAGTTGTCGCTTATTTCTGTCTCCTTGCTGAGAAATGGGGAAATTATTTTGGAGATCCAGTACTGGATGAAAATAACAAATTGAATCGTATGAAACAGGAATACTTCCGAATGATCTCTTAGGTAGATGGACTCTTCTGGGACTGCAGGAGTGAAGCAATAACCTGAGTATGTGTTACATCTGTGTGAGGAAGGCACCTGCTGACTCTGTAAAACGGTGTCTGGGCAGGCATTTTGTTCCCTGTGTAGGTAGAAAAGCCACTAAACTCCCCAAGGCAGACAAGGACATCAACACTGAGGGCTAAACAGCAAACTCATGGCCAAATTCTCTCCACATGGTTAAATTAGTGAATTCTGAATTTCATGGGGATATGGGAATAAGATGGATGTTTAAGGAGAAGAAGAAATTGATTATTTTCTAACCTTTGTTAATTCATCACTTTGGAAAATGATCCATTTGAGCTAAGGCTAGAGTTACAGTCATTGGTTTGTGCTGGTCTAAGGATCAGGGCAACCAGCATAAGGAACACTTAAAAATCCCTCTTTGGGATTTCTTGCCAAAGGACCAAATTTCAAATCCTATAAAGGGACTCTGGTAGGACTCCCACAGAGGTATGACCAAATACTTTTTGTTGTAGCCTGACTGGAGGTTAAAACTCCAAGTAGTTTTAAAAAAGTTATATTTCATTATAATTGGCCAATACATTGGTTCCACTGACTTTTACTTTGTTTTGTAAATCCAGTTTCTCTGAAATTATAGAATTTGAGAATTAGTTGGCTTCCTCTCTCCTGGTTATTAGGCATATATGTAAAATAGCAACTTCCCCAGATTATGGGAGTATTTACCAAGTCCTTCTTACTTTCTGGACATATTGTTTAACATAACTTCTCTTAGTAATGAGTGAATAGGCAATAACATAACATAACATAACTTCTCTTAGTAATGAGGGAATAGGCAATCCTTTGAAATACTCAGGGTTGATTTGTCGTTTTACTGTTTTCCAGAGGAGTCTATCAGATATAAATGGGAGGCATATGGACTCCTGGAGAGACCTAGGGATCTGGGAAGCAGAATCCTGAAAGGATTCGGATAGTCTAAGAATGCAAAGAATGGGTTGATTTGATTTGTGGACAAAGGACTGAGTAAGCAGGCTGCGGTAGGATGGGTGGGACTTTGCATTGTGGTGCACAGTTATATTTCCCCTTCTGAATATACCCCAATTTCCTTTTGCAAAATGAAATCTCCCCCAGTTTGTATAGTCTTGGTGGGAGAAAAATTCCATGTGCCCTCATCTACAATGGAAACCAAAGGGATCATGCCCCCTCTGTCGTCTCCCTGGTATAGCCATGGGGCAGCCAAACAGACGATTTCTCTCCAGACCCCCCATCTTGAGTGAGTGTTAAAGGGTGGAAGGAATATTGGGGAGTCATTCATCACAGTGGCTTCACTAGCAGAATGGATGGCATCTGTCTAGTCTTCTTGCAGTAAGGAGACTGCTGGCTTTCTGGTTGCTAGCCCCCCAAGGTGTGTAGTCCTGCCAGTTCTCGAGCCCAGTCCTCCAGCCTTACGCTGAATCCCTAAAGTCCTCATATTCTCCAACAAATGCTTATTTGTGTAAATTGGCCAAAGCGAGTTTCTATTGTTTGCAACCAAGAAACCGTAACTGATCTAGACCTTTATTCTAAGCAGACCTTTATTCTAAGCTTGTCTCAAAGTATATTACATCCCATCAATCAATATGCTGGATTATCAGTGGAGAATTCTCAAGCTGAAAGGGGCTCTAGAGGTCCTGTAATCCAGCTGTCTTCTTCTGCAGTTCTTGGGGGAGTGGGAAAGTGAGACATGGGTCGATGACACTATTTAAAATGTGGGAACGTCACAGCATAAAGGTTAAGTGAGTTGGCAAGATCCATGAGTCACCTTTCTCAACAAATGGGAGGAAAGGGAACACAGCTCCCTTGACACCTCTGTTGTTCACTTGGTGATGGATCGAGTTGATGTTGGACAGCCACGGCAATGATGTGGCAAGAAGTGCCATTAAAAACCTGTCCAATCTAGTGTCCTTTTACTTTCGGCTGCTCATCAGAACTGAGTGTCTCTACTACTCTTGGCACTTGTTTCTTCAAGTATAAAATAGAGATGAACATTACCTCACAGAATTATTGAGAAGTTTAAATGAGATGAGTATGAGTTTCAGAGCCCCAGAGCCCAGAACCTAAAAAAGTATTAAAAGTTATTATTTACTTATTTATTTTGAGGAAGATTAGCCCTGAGCTAACATCTGTGCCCATCTTCCTCTGCTTTATATTTGGGACGCCTACCACAGCATGGCTTGCCAAGCGGTGCCATATCCACACCTGGGATCTGAACCGGTGAACCCCGGGCCGCCAAAGTGGAACGTGCACACTTAACAGCCGCGCCACCGGGCCGGCCCCTAAAAGTTGTTTTTAAGAATAGAAATTGTTAGGATGTTAATCATAATGGGGTTTTTCTGGATACCGGAATCTCTGTGAGTAAGAGAGGTTTGTAAGGATTACATATGCAAAGGAAATAAAGCGAGTATTACTTACGTAGTGCATGTTGGATATGGAGATGCAGCACCCGGATCCCTCTTCAAAGGATTTGTTGCACAGCTGCTAAGTATGCTGTCAGCAACTTCAGGGTTTGGCTCAGCTGCAGAGAGCCCCTTACCTAAGGTCACATCCTTCCCTGAGCAGCCTATTTCTATTGACTGACTGATGGAGGTGGGATAAGTTTCCTGGCCGGTTCAGCCCACTGTCAGCCAGCTCTGTCAGGCCACGGTAGCTCCAGAGATTCCCAAGAGGTCAGCCACCCTTCAGCACAGTGCAAGGTCTCCTTCTGCCTGATCCTGCTTCCTTCCCTTCCCTGCCACAGATGTTGACCTCAAGGACATTCCTTCATAAATACCCTGAACACTAAACTCAGAATCTGCTTCCGGGGGAACCCAATCTACAACACCTTGTGTTGGGCATTTTACATTGAATTCTTTTAAGAGCCTTATGACATATTTATTGTTTTTCCCATTGTAAGAGATGAAGGAATTGAAGCTCAATGAAGTAAGCAACTTGTCTAAAGAGCCGCATTATGTGACAAAGCTAGGATTCAAATCCAGTTCAGTTTGATTCCAAAGACTGTGTTTTAAAAAATTATTAATGTATCTCTTCTTGGCCTGAAAGAACAATTTTCTCTCCCAGGGTGAGCAGCTGGGCTCAGTGCTTTGGGCAGGGTCGGAGTCATTCTGTCCGCTTAACTGTTTGGGTTGGTTCCTGTGACCTTCCATTTCCCTTTGCCTGTATTCGTTTGCATCCTTCTTTACTCCCGGAGTTAATGGCTATTGTTTTAGCCTAAAAATAACAAGTGTCAGTTTTTACACATCTTCACAAATTTCAATGTAATCTGTTAAAAATAGGCTCTGAAATTTTGTTTTCTCTCTATTGGCAACCACGGTTGCTATGGAGTTCAAGTAATAGATTGTGATGTTTAACACTGAATTAATTACTACTTCTCACTCCGAGGGAACAGCTAATTATACATATTCATGCCAAGCAGGATTTGGTTTTCTTAAGGATTGTGTGTGTGTGTGTGTGTGTATGTATGTGTGTGTCCTATTCTACAAGGTACATGGGAGAAGGATCTTGGTTTGTGGTCTTCTAAAAGACTTCTCTTTCCTCCTTAATTACAATTTGTCCTACTAGATCTGGCCTATATTGAAATCATATTTCTCTCTTATACATCCAAATGGCTTTTCCGACATGCTGATGGTGGCCTTTTTCTTTTACTTTAAACATCATGGTGAGGTAAAGCGTGAAGATTTCCCCTCATTTCCCTCCTCGGGCTTGTTCTCTTGGTCACATGTGTCATGAGGTCGTGGTAGTGAAGTATTACTGGAAACAGCGTGTATCTTTTGGAATCAGATGTACCTGAGTCTGAATCCTGGTTTTGTAACTTCATTGACTTGGAACAAGTCATGTCAGGACTGAACGTCAGCTCCTTAATTGATAAGATGGGGATGATTTTATCTATAACATGGAGCTGTTGCAAAGATTAAATTAGGTTTTAAACAAACTTACCACTGCGCTTCTCAAACTTTAATGTGCAAGATGGAGATCTTGTTAAAATGCAGATTCTGATTCAGCAGGTTGGGCATCCGGCCTGAGGTTTTGTGTATCTAACAGGCTCCCAGTTGATGCTAATACTGCTGGTCCAGGGACCACACTTTGAGTGGTAAGAACTTAGGTAATGCTGGACACATAATATGAGGTCAATGCATTTGTAGCTATTAGTATGAACCCTTAATTAGTTATCCTGTACCTTTTAAACAGAAGAGCACAGAATTCATACCCATTAACCAGATAGAGAAACTGAGGCACAGGCAAGTAGATCATGCAATGTCAAGGAGATAACTCCACTGGGAGTCTCTGCTGTTTATTGTTGCCTTGCCCTTGTGAAGCTTCTGTTTTTCCCTTGTGTGGGCTGTTGCAACTCCTACTGCTTCTAAGGGGAGTTTCCCAAGCAAGTGTTGGGAAAGAACATAAATCCTGTGGTGTTTTTATATACTCAACTAATAAGCAGCTTTGTGTTTTACTGAAAAGAAACCAATTTCTTGACACTGACAGGCATTGAGAAATTTATTCCTTTTGATTGACTCATCAGATGACTTTTTTAAAAATTGGATTTGGGGTGTTCATGTGAAAATAGAGTTGCGGCTCAAAGACTTAGGGGACATAAGTGGTTGAAATTGTGTAAAATGACATGGTGCATTTTAAGATTAGAATGCAATCCCTTTGCTGAAAAGATCCTGGGATTCTTACAAAACAGGACTTGGCAACCTTTCAGATGTGGGTAGGCGGTGTTTCTTTTATTTATACTCTTCATTTAGGGGAGGTGGTAAAATGCTGCTTCTTTGAGAAGGTTGGGAAAGGACTTTTCTGCATTCCTTCATCAGTGGCTCAAGGGAGCACTTCTCTCTACTTCTGCCATGGGCGTCAGCAGCACAATTTCATATCACCTGAGCCTCCTGGCTTCTTTCCTGGAACTTTGTTCTTCTGGCCTGCCCTTTTTAATCATTCATCTCTCGCTGGCCTTTGCTGCTCTGTCCTTTTGGAACTTGAAAAAAGACTAATATATACCTGCCACTTTTTCCTGGGCTAGTGACCTTGCTGGCCCCAGGCTCTCTTTCCACACTATCACGTGACATGGAAGAATAACAATAATCACCAAAGTCCTCCAACAGCAGCCTAGGCCAAGAAGGTTTGAGTCCTCTGTAACCTCTAGGACCTCCTATCCTACTACTCGCCCCTCATTTATCACACTCTAGCCACACTGGCCTCCTGAGTGTTCCTTGAATGTGCCGCGACCTGCTCTATGGCTGTCCCTTTGCCTGGACTCTTTTCTCCCTGATGGCAGCCTGGCTGACTCCTTCTCCTCCTCATCTCACCTTCTCAGTGAAGGCTTGTCCTGCTACTCCTTTAATATTGCAAACTGCAAATCACGGCTGCTCCCACTCCCACGTTCCTTGTCCCCCTCACCCTGCTTGACTTTTTCTTTTTTCATGGGGCTTATAACCTTCTGTTCCTGTGCGGTGAACTACAGACCCGTAGGAGTCACTGCTCACCTCCTCACCCCCTCTCAGTTACGGACTTGGACTGAAAACTCCTTTCCTCCCACGTTAGGCAAACCTAAGTCTTCAAAAGCAGCAGAAATAGTCTTTCCTAAAAAAAAGTTAAGGCTGCATCTTGACTTTGGTGGTAGCCACACAGAGGAACACATTTGTCAAAACTCATCAAACTGTGAACTTTGAATGGGTGCAGTTTACTGTATATAAATTATACTTTAATAAAGTTGATTTAAAAAAGAGGATGTGGCTGTCCCTCTCAGGGCATGGGGTGGGTATGAGGTGGGCACAGTAGAGGTAGTAGTTGGCCTTTAGGAAGGTAAATTTCTTCCTCGGATATAGTGTGGACAAAGAGATCAGTACGGATTTGTATCATGCCCATCACTCCCTCTGGCTTTGAATGACTGGAGCAAGCGCCTCAATGTTAACATGTCAGCAGTTTCCTTGCTGGCTCTTCTCTCATTTGCAGGTTGACTCTTAGAAACCCAAAGATTAGACGTTTTCGAGTCAGTTTAATTTTATGTGGTTCTGAAGTGAGTTGATCCCTGTTTCACTCCTAAAAGGGTGTGGATTAGAATCTCTTAACTCTGAAAGCATGCAGTTTTTACCTGGAAAAACAAAAACAAACAAACAAAACCCCACATTTTTTCTGTTTGAAAAACAAGCTAGGAAAAAGTAAATGATTGCGCTCTTCTCATGTTAATACAGGAAACAACTAATTAGAAGCCAGCTAGCCAACTCCCAGAACCTGCGCACTCAGGTGTCTAAAGGTGTCCACTCCCACCCCACCCCCCCAATTTCAATTCCAAATTTAAACTTTTCAAAATGAGTCAGGCAAAATTCTGATGTGAGGCTTCAAGGAAGTAAAGAGAAGACGTAAATCTAAATTCTGCCACCTCTGAAACACCCACCATGACAACATGGAAAGTTTGAGAAAACCTGTCAGTACCTAAGTATCAGTGTTAGTCCCAGACATATGGAAACCTATCATTCTAGACTTGGAAAACTATTAAAATGCTTATGGAAGCACCTTAAGTAAATGTAACTATGGTGGATGTTAACACTTTTTTTCCCAAATGCACTCCAAGTATTATATGTAGCCAGGTTCTGGAATCTTCCCATACTGGAATAGAGAGAGGGCTCATTGTAAAGTACTCCATGGTTTACTTAAACTTCGATTGTTCTAAACTCTCCGAAATGTTATCAAGAGCCTGTATCTGCTTCTCCCCTGCCCCCTAAAGTTGGCATCTGGCTAGCAATCATGAATCTCTAGCATGAATGCCAGAGGTCAAGTTCACCCCAGGTCCTCCTCGTCTCCATCCCTGCATCTCTCCAGTTCTCATCCAGTTCTTATCCATCAGAATTTCTTTTCCTACCTTCTCAAGTAAAAAGTATTCAATAATGCTTCTGTTTCACTTTATTAATATTGTTAGCAGTTTGTCCGGTTTCATCGTACTGGAGCCTATTTCCTCTTATCTATTTCTAGAATATCCAGTGATACTTTCTGATTTTCATGCTAAATAATTCTCCCTTCTGATCTTTTACATCTTATGGATATTTTTAGATTCCTACCATGTCCACCTCTACCACCCACTGTTGCTCCCTACTGGGTCTGCTCAGCCAAACTATACATATTTAATTCTTCTAATCTTCCTTTATCCACCAGACTCACCAGTCTCTTAAAATTGTGTTGCTCTTCCTTAGACCTCCTCCTGATTGTTGATGCCCTGTAACCCTGCAGAGTGCCCTCTGAGATGGTACTTGAAGAGATAGCTAGCATCACATCTCAAGGTCTCACGCCTCTGTTAGAAATAAACAATGCAGAAGGATTCTCATGGTTGTCATTAACAATGTTTGTCAAGTATTCCAAGTTCTCTGCCTTCCAAACACAGTAGGATTGCACATCCTGGGCCCTTATCATTGGTAGAGACTTGTGACTACTTCTGACAAGTGAATTATGAGTAGTGAATCACTTCCAGACCAGTGAAAGATCCTCCTCAGTGCTGTTTTCTGTCTGGAACAGTGACTGCCAATGTTCAAGATAGTGGCTGCTCTGTTAGCCCGATTCCTTGAGTTACTGCAATGAGCTGAAACCCCTCTGCCAAGCTATGATGGCCATGTAACAAGGACAAAGAGTATACTGTTGTTGTTTTAAGCCTCTGAGATTGGAGAGCCATTTGTTACCGTAGAATAACCTAGCCTATCCTGATTGATACAACTCTAACAGACACTCTTAGATGCCTCATGTGTATAGGTGTCTATGTCACACCAGCAGCCTGTTACAATACAGTGTGAGTATGTGAACACAGCAAATCTCTATTGGATACAATAGTATATCAAGTTGATGCCTTCACCTAGACTCTTGTCGTTTTCAGGTGGAAATTAGGTCCAGAAGAGATGACACAAATGGAACCTCTTGCTGAAGACCCAAGATACAGAAAAATTCAGTGTCCCCCATATCTCCAACATGAGAATTTCAAAGCCGTGTGAGGCGTAATTAAGCACATCACATCATGGACTAAGATACTGTGACGGCAGCAGGAATAAATATGTGTTCTGGGACTTTTCCTCTTAGAACCCACCGCTTTATAGCAAGCAAATCACTCCCTCTTCAATTGGCTACTATTTGATATTTTCTTTAAGAATAAAATCAATGGCCTTCTTTTTTCCCTGGAGAAACAGGTTAACATGTTTCTTTCAGACTTAGATAAAATGGAATGTTTTAGATAACCCAGTAAACCACTTTTAAAGGATCCTGATTAGTTTAATATCACCTTGGTTCACCGCACTTTAAATTACATATACGTGTGCATTATGTATATGTACATACATTATATAAGTACACATATATATAAATTTAAAAATTAATGGATTTTTCATATTCTTCTTGCTGCTGTTATTGTTATAACAACCACTCTTATTTCTGTTTTGTTTTTAATCTTTGTCAATATGGAAACATATTTTACAGATTTGAATTTATATAACACATGGACTTTTTGTTCTTTGTATTTCGTCTGCCATTATTTCATGAATTCTTTTCTTAATCTCTATCTAGTCTTCACAGATTTTCTCCCATTTTCATGGGAATAACTTTTGTTAGGTTGAAATTCTGTTGGGTTAAGTGATGTGAACTTGCCATTTATAGGTCAAATATAGTTGAATAAACTGTTGAGTCAACAGTTAACGTTGAATCAACTTTAACAAAATTCTCTTAACTGTTCTTCAGTGGTTGAACATGCTCATTTTTTCCAGCTTTGAACCTCAGAATAAATTTGCTTTAAATATACGCATTTATTTAAAAATCTGTTTTCTTCATGTCTATTTCCAGATGTAGGATTAATGTCTAAAATGGTTTTTCTTCTCTTCATTCCCCTCTGGTGAGCTCTTGTGTATACTTTGAGATCCAACTCAAATGGTCTCCTATTTGGGAAGATATCCAGTATTCACCCAGGCTATCTTTGAAACACTGCATATTTTGAAGCACTAGCACTTCTACAGATCTTGACATTTCCAGTCTACCAGTCTGCTTTCACTGGTCTCTGGTAGGGCAGGGGCTGTGTCATATTCTCCTGCACATCACCAGTGTTGTCAACAGGGCTTGGGACGCAGCAAGTGCTCAGTGTGTGTTTGTGGAATGGAATGAATAAGGGGTCGGACATACCCCCAGGCACACAACATTTCCATGTGATCTTTGATATTTATCGCCAGGGCTCTTGGCCTCAAGGCAGAAGCTCAGATTTTTCATTTTTATTTGAATAAGTAAGTGGAAGTGGACTTTGGACTAATTGACCAAGCAGCAGGCTCCAGTATCTTTGTTCTTGCCCCTGAGACCTGGTTGCTACCTTGACCAGACCTTCACCTTGCTTTGCATCATACCATGCTCAATATTTGTCTTTGACTTTTTCCTCTTCCTTAGCATTTGTTTTGCACCTCTTCTCCTCTCACCAAGCTAAATCTCTTTGCTTTACTTTCATTGTAATGTCTCTAACTTTATTGATTCTTTGAACAGAATTGTTCTTCCCAGACTTTGCGGGTTTTTTCCTCCCAATTTGGCCAGCTTAATTTCCATCTTCTTTATTTCCTCTTGGGGAACCACAAGCACTGGGTCCTAATTATAGTCCTGGATGATTTAGACCATCAGTTCGGTCATAGAAATGAAATAATCTAATTTGTTCTTTATAGACCCAAAGACACCCAGGCAAGGAGCACAGTGGAATGCGTAGCAAGGACTATTCATTTCTGAGCCCTCCTGCGTGGACAGCTCACTCTCTCATACTTGAATACCAAGCAATACCCTCAACACTGCCTTTCTGAAAAGCTGTGTTCCTACCTTTGCTGATTGTTAGCTATGCATCCTTGGGCGAGATGCTCTATGCCTTTGAGACTCAGTTTCTTGATCAGAATATTTATAGCTACCACATCAAGATGAGAGGGTTAAATGAGATGACACATTTAATGTTTAAAATCCTGAACACAGTGCCTGACGCGACATCGGCCTTTCATAAGTGTTGGTGTCCTCTTTATTTTGGACTGTGTTCATCTTGGTTTAATATACTGATTGTTAACTTGAGACAATCTACATATGCCCTCCCTCCGAGATATTCAGCAGACTAAGAACTTTTATATAAAGACTAATTTGAATAACATTCTCAGAGAAAGAATTAGAGGCAAGGTTGGGACAGAAGGAAAACATGAAAGCATGGACTCTGATGAAAGATCACTTTGGATACATAGTAAAAACTTCAGTTTATACCAGGTCATCGAAGTGCTGGATGTGAAGCCATTCAGTGAATTGTCTTTCTGTCACTTCTTTTTCCATGCCCCAGTGTTTCAACCCAAAATATGTAGGTTATTTCTAGTTATTGCTATCTTTATACATTTGTGTCTCTTGTACCTCTTTCTTCTTTCTCCTCCTCTTCCTCTTCTGTCTCTTCTTTCTTCTCCTTCTCCTGTTCTTTTCTTCTCCTCTTCCTCCTCCTCCTCCCCCTGCCACTCTTCCTCTTCCTCCTCCTATGAGTTCTTTTTAAATTTTTTCTTGTGTATCTCACAAGAAGGTTTTTGGCCAATGCAGGGATGTGACCTATTATCCGATTACTTAGACCAACCTGAGATAATCATTTGAGGACCCTTAAAAAACAGTCTGCCTTTTTATAGTTCACTTGAAATGATTATTCCTTTTTTGCATTAAATTTGCAAATTTCTACAATAATCTATCAGACGATTATGATCTCGTAAGTGAACATCGTAGCTGATGATCTATTTGTCCACATTTGATTTCCTGTTAGCACATGTTCCATTGGTTTCTCATTAACCCTGGCATATTTTATTGTCAATCTTATGTGATTTTTATTACCACACAGTTGTGGATTGACCCTTTGCATTCTGCTCCCTCACTTTTTCCTGGGTATCCATTGAAGCTTTGTGGATGAGGGGAGAGTGCATATTCATTTTCTACTGCTATTGTAACAAATTACCACAAACTTTGTGGCTTGAAACAACACAAATTTATTATCTTACATTCTGTGTGTTTTAAGTCTGACATGAGTCTCCGTAACTAAAATCCAGGTGTTGGCAGAGCTGTGTGCCCTTCTGGAGCCTGTAAAGGAGAATCCATTTCCTTTCTTTTTCAGCTTCTAGAGGCCACCTACATTCCTTGACTCATGGCCCCTTCCTCCATCTTCAAACCGGGAAGGATGGGTTGAGTCTTTCTCGTATTGCGTCTCTCTGGCCTACCGTTTGACCTCCCTATTCTACTTTTAAGAGCCTTCGTGATTACACTGGGCCCAACAGAATAATCCAGGATAATCTGCCTATTTGAAGGTCAGCTGATTAGCAACCTAAATTCCATCTGCAACCTTATTCCTGTTTGCCATGGAACCTAATATATCACAGGTTTACTCACACGCACACACACACATACAGGTGCATGTATGCGCTCTCCAGAAAGACACCCAACATCACTGGGAAAACCACAGGCTACTATTATTAAAGCTACAGGTTCTGTTCATTCAGAAGCTGTAGAAATGCACTTTTGGAGGAAGCACCTTCCTTTCTAGAAAACATTACTAGCTTTTATTACAGTGCTCAGTTCCCCTTTAGAAAGTCCCTGACAACAAATTCTTTTGAAAACACTAGGCAAAGAAGAAGTTTATCCTCTTCGATTTCATAATAGAAACCAGCAAACTGGGGCTGGCCCCGTGGCCGAATGGTTAAGTTTGCACACTCTCCTTCGCGGCCCAGGGTTTCGCCGGTTTGGATCCTGGGCACAGACATGGCACCGCTCATTGTGTCGTGTTGAGGCGGCGTCCCATATGGCACAACCAGAGGCACTCACAACTACAATATACAACTATGTACTGGGGGTCTTTGGGGAGAAGAAGAAAAAGAAAAAAGATTGGCAACAGATGTTAGCGCAGGTGCCAATCTTTAGGGAAAAAAAAGGAAACTAGCAAACTATCATGTTTCTTGTTCTGGATGTTAGGAACCTCAATACTAACTTTATTAGATAGATTTCCTCGCAGAAGTTATCTTTACTCTTTTAATTTTTCTAACTTTGCAAATAATACGTGAAATAATTCTGTTTAAAATATTTTAAAGATTATATAAATGAACTTATTTTTTAAAAATTCAAATGACCTAGAGTAAATTAAGCTTGTTCCCATATTTTGGTGACCATTCTCTTTTTTGAGGAACATTAACCCTGAGCTAACGTCCACCGCCAGTCCTCCTCTTTTGCTGAGGAAGATTGGCCCTGAGCTAACATCTGTGCCCGTCTTCCTCTATTTTTTATGTGTGGGACGCCAGCCACAGCATGGCTTGATGAGTAGTGCATAGGACCATGCCTCAGATCCTAGCGGGCTAACTCCAGGTCACCGAAGCAGAGCTTGTGAACTTAACCGCTGCACCACCCGGCTGACCCCTGGTGACCATTCTTTAATGAAGGTTTCTATCTTTTTTTTCCCCTCTCTTTGTGTCTCAGTTTATATAGTTTCTATTGACCTGTCTTCAAGTTCAGAGTCAAGACTGCTAAGTTATTAGGAACTTGAGAGCAGTGTCACTGGGTGGTTATGGTTTGTCTCTCATGAGATTATAACCAAAATATTGGCCAGGGCTTCAGTCACCTGAAAGCTTGACTGGTGTTCGAGGACTTGCTTTCAAGATAGCCCATTTACATGGATGGTGAGTTGGTGCTGGCTGTTGGCAGGAGGCCTCAGTTCCCCTCTACTTGGACCTTCCTGTAGGAATATCTGAGTGCTCTTATTACATGCCAACTGGGTTCCTCTAGAGCATGTGATCCAAGAGAGAGCAAGGTGGAATCTGCAATATCCTATATGACCTAGCCTCAGAAGCCCCGTTTCATCATTTCCACAATATCCTATTGATAACACAGGTTGGCTCTATTCAGCATGGGAGGGAACTGCACAGGAAAGCGGCTACTAAGGAAGCATTGGAAGCTGTCCTGGAGCCAAATATCACAGGGTTATTTTCCATCCCATTACTTTTAGCCACAGTACTAAAGCAAGTGATGGGCAGACTAGACTAGACGATGAGAATGATTTCTAATTCCATCACCTTTTATGATGCGTTCAAGAATCAGAATTGGGTTTTTCCATTATTTTTCTTTTAAATTAATTATATTCTAATCATTGACTATTTCAAGGTGGCCTACAATATGTAAAGAGGATAGGAGATGAAGACTAACGCATCTGGAGCTGCAAGGCTGCTACTTTATAGCAGAATTTGCACATCTTGTCATATTTGAGCTGTTCAGGGATCCTGTACATAGTATAACTTGTTTCATATCACAGATGACAAAACTAAGGATAAGTGAAATGATTGTAATTACACATCCGGTCAGTGGTGTTATCAGGATTTGAACCCCAGACTGTCTCCAGATGTTCTCTCCACTAAACTGGGATGAAAGGTATTTCCCCCTTATTTCCCTAAGTTTCTATCCACTAATGTAAAATTGATTTTATTGCACTTAAGAAAATAGTGACTACAAAAAAATATTTATTAATCTGAAAATGATGCAATGGTTATGAATCTAAGACCACAAACTTGTAAGAATACAACCTGCTTTATTTTCTGTAATACAATTTAATAAGTACTGCCCTAGTCCCACAAAGCTAACAGGAAACTTTAACATCTGTCTTTTTTGTGACTCCCTGAGCCCTCCTCGTTCCCTGTCTAGATGATGTCTGAGTCAGGCAAGGAACAGGGACCACATGATCCACAAACGTTGTCCCTGAGATATCCTTTGCCTCGTGGACTTGAGGACTTGTGACCTTATGAAGCATCACTGTTTGGCTTGGGACAAGGAAACTTTTGTTCAAGGTGTCGTCTCCGCCCTACCTATGTCCACCCTAGCCATTTCTCCCCTACAGATTGCTGTGCCCCCTTCTCTCCAGTGCCCCAAGGCACCTACAGCTTGGAGGACCGGTTCCTGATCTCTGAATCTTTCTGAATCTGCTGTCGATCCGTGGCCTTGCCAGGAATTCATGTTCCCTTGCTCTAATGTTATGCATACCTTTCTCCTTCTCTTCTCTCTTCCTTCTAACTTGGGAAGCCTCTAGTTGTGAGTAAGGAGAGCCCCTTTACCTTCTGCTTCAATTTAGGAATTTTAGGAGCCAGCCCTGGCAGGCTAGCTGTTAAAACTCAGTGTGCTCCACTTTGTCAGTCCAGATTCGGTTCCCGGGCATGGAATGACACCACTCATCTGTCAGTAGCCATGCTATGGTGGTGGCTCACATAGAAGAACTAGAAGTTACAACAAGAATATACAACTATGTACTGGGGCTTTGGGGAGAGGAATAAAACAAAGGAAAGAGGAAGGTTGGCAATGATGTTAGCTCAGAACAAATCTTTCCCAGGGAAAAAAAGAATTTTTGTGAAAACTGCAAACTTCTTGCCTCCTTATCCATCTCCCTAAATGAATGGTAGGCTTTTGGAAACAAATCCAGGAAGACTTGCAAGCCATTCACTGTCCCTTCTACCTGACCACATCCTTCTTCAGAGGCAAGGGACATGGAGTAAGCCAGCTACAGGAAACCAGAGTGAGAAAATGAGGAAATAGATTTGGTGTAGTTGATGGCTTCTAAAAGTGTTTAAGAGATTTTTTTGAATTTCACCTTTTCCCTGCACCCGGAACTTAACATCAGCTGACCAACTTGGTTTGTGCCTTTTTGCTCTAGGCGGAGGCTGACAACTATAAAATTACTGTGTTCTGATGAATATTTTAAGGTGAAGTTCATGTTTTAAATTAAATATCATTTAGTTGTATGTGGAAGGATGGCATCCAGCCAACAGAAAGGTTCTCATTAACTTCCGAGATGCTTTTAGGAAGACTCAGATAGGGAGAGTTTCAAGTTCTAATTATATCGAAGACCTAGCTGAATATGACCACATAGTATTTAATGTCTAAGTCATTAGCTAGCGTGATTCTAGCTGCATGTCAATAAAAGTAAAGTAACTCTGGAATCTCCTGATATCTCATTATTTATATGCACATTTGGGAGGTTTTATTTTCCAATGACGTCTGCAATAATGTCTTCCACCCCACATGCTTTTCTTTAAATGTGACATTTCCACATCCATATATGTGTGGGAGGTAGAATCAGTGTCCCCTTTTCTTGAGCCCAGGCATACCTTTCTGACTGAGTAGAGTGGAATAGACAAGAGTCTGTTTCACAGTGGAAGTGACACTATATGACTCCTGAGGAGCCACGGCTTCCGCCAGGCTCTTTCTTGGAACACTTGCTCGTGGTACCCAGTCACCACGCTGTGAAGAATTCCAGGGCGTGTGAAGAGACCATTTGTATGTGTTCTAGCTGACAGCCAGCATCAACCCCTAAACATATGAGTGAGAAAGGCTTCAGGGTGATTCCAGCTCCAGTTATAATCTGGCTGCAACTTCATGAGAGACCCTGAGAGAGAATCATGTAGTTGAGCCTACTCCATGCCCAGAACTGTGAGAGATAATAATAATAAATGATGGTTGGGGCTTTTTTATACTAAATTTAGGGTGTTTTTTTAAGCAGGCATAGAAAACTAGAATAGCACATTGGCCCAGGGACAAAAACAGTCCTGAACTAGAGGTGTCAAAGTTGTTGGATTCGCCTGCTGTGATTTCGCTGTAGCTCCAAACGCTAATTTTTTTCCATCCACCATTTTATCTTGCCATAAATACTTGGAAAGCATGAAAGCTCCGTGTCACATACATTGCTGCAAAATTATTCTTCAGACTAGCTATCCGAAATATTGTATCTCCCTAGGGCACCAAGGGGAGAAAGAGAAGCCCTTCCCTGGGGAATGCGCAGCTCTCAATTTTGCAGCAGGTACTGTGTGATTCATTCATGGGCTGATTAGATGGGAATGAGGATTGAAAACTCACAGAATGGGCAACTAGAATTCTCCTGGCTGGACTCGAGGCAAATGAATCTTGGAAGTGCTCAGAATTCTGCTCCTTCTGGAATCCATTCTGCTTCTGTTTCCCTTAAATAATAAACCATCCAAAATATAGTGGCTTAAAACAACCGCCATTTATTTAACTCACTATTATGTGGGCAGCAATTTTTGCTGTGCTTAGTTGAGCAGTTCTTCTGGTCTCAGATGAACTTTCTCATGTGTCTGCTCAGTTGCAGTGAGGCCTGGCTAATGGCAAGGGCAATGGGGATGACTGGGCTGTGTGTCCCTTGTTCTTCAGCAGGCTAGCCTGGGATTAGTCCCATGGCAGTGGCATAGTTCCAAGAGAAAGAGCAGAAACACGCAAGAGTCTTATAGCCTTGGCTAAGAAGTGGCACGCTGCCACTTCTACCACATTCCCTTGGCTAAAGCAAGTCTCAAGGCCAGCCCAGATGCAAGGGGTGGGGAAATACACTATACTTTTTGATGCGATGAGTTGAAAAGTCACATTGTAATGGATGTTGGATACAGGGAGGGGTGAAAAATCCATTTTTGTAATCACTTAGCCCTGGTCTTGGTTGATCAGCAGTACAAACTTTGGGCTAGTTCTGTGGATCATTCTATGGAGGGTAATCTAAGAAGTAAATAGAGCTGGATGCTAGACGTTTATTCACAAGGCTGAATTTAGACTCAGGGAAGATATACCTCTGATTGTGAGCAGTTTTCAAATCACGTATTCCACAGATATTTACAATTTATATTTTGTAATACTTGCCCGCTCCCTGACATTAACATTTCCTCTCCAGCACCCTGATCTCATTTGACTAAATCATGTGGATTCTTCTTAGGGCCAACAACTGAGTTTCATGGAGATATAAATGTTGGTGATGATAAAACCCAGTGTAAATGGATAGGAAAGGCAAAAGTGATATCAACTCTCAGAACTTCTATCTGGTGGTAGAATCAGAGACTCTCAAACCTTCAGTACTAGAAGGGAATTTCAGCCAACCACCTCAACTCTGATGAGAAAGGTTAATTAATAATGATGTGTGTGTGTGTGTGTGTGTGTATGAGAGAGAGAGATTGAGAAAGAGAGAGATTGGGGGTGGGGAGAGAGATAGACTCTAGGTACTGTCAGATATAAGAGATAAAACAAAGTGAGCAAAAAGAACTAAGATTTATTGTGCCAGTTTATATCTTATAAACTCAGATGCTCAGAGATGGAATCAAACCTTAATAAGAACCTTAATTTCTTGTTTAGTAAGGACTAGTTCTTATTTATGGTTGTCCACTCTTTTCATAACTGTTGAGTTGATCACTGCATAATGTTCCAGCAATTAGAAGTACATAATTTACTTAACCATTTCCCTGTTGTTAAATATTCATATTGTGTCTAATTTCTGATCATTACAAATGGTGCTGCCATAGACATTTCTGAGCACAGTATATTCTCCCTAACTTGTGTACGAGCTTCGGGAGGGCAGAGAGTTGTCCATCTACGTCTCCAGTGCCTAGTACAGTGCCTGGCACAGGGTAGAGGCCTAATAATCTTTTTGAATCTCTTTCATCACGTTTTAAATTCTTTACTCAAGAAAGATTCCCAGGTGTCTATGCCTTCTAAGAGTTCTTATCCAAATATTTCCGTTAAGGAGAAGAAAAAAAATCACATGCACAGTTTTTCTTCCATGTGAAAATCTTGATAGAGACAATTATCAGCCAAACTTCCTTTTACTTTCCTTCTCTGGCAGGAAATAAGGAACTAAATTTAAGTGGGACTGACCAGACAGTGAAAGGGAAGAGAATTAGCATTTCTGTCTCCTACTATGTGCCAGGCAGTGTGCTAAGCATGATACTTACATCGTCTCGTGTCACCTTCACAACACCCAAGATGTGGGTGAAATTATGCCCATAGCCGAGCCTCTGGGAGATTATGCAACTTGCCCAATTCCAGTGTCACTCAGCTGGTTAATGGTAAAGCCAGGATTTGAATTCAAATTTGTCTGATTTCGGAGCATTCATGTTTTTTACCTCTCACTACATCCCTGGACACCAAATTGGATGTGTAACTTAGAAAATGCTCCAACAAATGAACCTCAAAAACTTCTAACTCTAGTCCTGTGTTTATGGAAGTTTTCAGTCTGAGGCCAGGATGTTAAAACCAAGGCTTCAACCCAATTGAACCCATTCAGGGACATTTGTCTCCATGGGTTGCTGACCTGCTCTGCTGGGATTTTTGGCTCTGTGTTATCATAACCTGGTTCCTCTTCGCAGATCATCAGAGGAAAAAGAGTATCTTTTTCTGTATCTATAAAGCTGAATATTCTGTCTTTACTGTTTGATTCGGTTCTGAGCTTTCAGTTACATTAACAGATTTGGGGGAGATTCCAGGCTTTCCTGTGGTGAACACTTTGTGCTTTGGGTAAGCTGCGAAGGGGCTCTGCTTAGATGCCTGTTCTTTGACATCGTTCACAGCCTTGCTGTGAGATCAGTGCGGTGTGACTCAGATCTCTCATTTAACAGTGCTGGTCAGCACTGTCCTGGCCCCGTCCCAGCTGTGTTCAATGCATAGCCAGCATCTGCTGCCTGCCTCACCCCACTTCAATTTTGGAATCCAGAAGGAGCAGCTGGGCAATTTGTCAACACTTTTTGCTTTGCAAACCAGGGGAGTTTGTAATAGTCTACTGTTCTGCATCTGAGACCAGGGATCTGAGGCATTTGAAGGATATTCCTTAACATTCTTCATGTTTTCTGCTTTGGGGACCTGACATTTCTATGGCCCTGAGTCTCTGTTACCCATTGGAAAGGAAGCCTTGCACTCTGCTTTGACTTGGTGGATGGAACCTGACTCTCACCAAAGTCCTTCTGGGACATTTTCGATACAACTCTTTTTCTCTTTCACTTTGGATGCACAGCCCGATTTGGCATGAAACTGACCCTCCTTTTATCTCTTTCCTGAACTTCCCCCACCCTGTTTCCTTGACCTGGAAGAGAGGCCCATCTGATTCTTCCCTTCTCATCTGGGGATCCTAGCAATGCCGCTCTCTCTCTCTATTCCTGCTGGCTTCTGGCTTAGTTTCTTTTGAATCTTCACATGGCTTGGGCTCAGTACCACTAGTCAATGTACACAGATTGAGTCCTGACACTGAGCATTTACCAGATACCTGTCAGCACTCACAAGCCCGAGAAAATACTGATACCACTACTAATGTATACCACAATGTTTTGCACCATGATGCCCTGTTTTTGACAGTTAACCCATGCTTGCGTCCTGTCTTTGGTAAGAAGTAATGACCCATAGCTATGTGTCTTCCAGTTTCTCTCCTTTTGACACCTAACTTTCGCAGAGAACTGAGCAGATGGAGCATCTAGGTTTGATTCCCCTTCTATTTCTGTTTAGGGTTGCAAGGCAATTTTTTTTGCCTTAATCCCATAGATTCAACTCTTCCGCAGTGGTATACATGGTCTGGAGTGATTGGACAGGAAGTTATTGTGAAATGCAGTAAAGTGCAAAAATAAACCTGACCCCATTTCCATCAGAAAAGCAGCATGAACTTTTTAGAAAATTCCAGGAGCTGCCTGAATGCTGACTGATTGGCCTGCTGTGGGCATTACTGATAGAAGCAGGTTATTTCTCCCAGGCCCCTTGAATAAATGTTGGAGGCTTCCCGCAAGTGCCATCAGAGGAAGTATATGTTCGTGTACCACATTGCAGGGTTCTGGAAACCTGCTATACTTAATACTAGCCCCTGCTGGTATTTTCACCTCTCTCCTTTTTCTCATCTCTACTTTCTTCTTTACAACCAACACGGAGTCCCTCAGAAATCTTTCTAGATGATCCCTTTCTACGATGACATGACGAGTTCACCCTTTTCCTTTCATACTCATTGAGGTCGTCTTTATTTCTCTGGTAAAGAGTTGGATAACTGCCTTTTAGGTGTGTCTGCCTTTGTCTTCAGCCTTCTCTCATTGCTGCCGGAGTGGGTCCCCCAATATATATACAGTTGTGTTGCTTATTCCAAACACATATGCAATCATGTCTCTCATTTGTTCAGAATCTTCATCATGAAATTAAGGCCACGCCGTCAGGCTGACACGAAAGACCTCCCCAGTTGTAACCTCAGTATTTCTTTTTTGGGTTTTCTTCAGCCAGGCCTTCCCGACCTGCACGTGGACAACATTAGTGGGAGATACCCAGTGGGAGGGCCTCATGCAGCATTGATAGCCCCATAAAACCTACTGGTCTAAACAGAATTGGAAGAGGCCCTACTTTTCTCACCCATCAAATATTTTGGCAGGTAATTCTCAGATCCATTCTAACCCTGACATTTTAAGTGTCTATAAAATTAAAATATTGATACATTTAGGATCAGAATCCTGGATATTGGGAGCAAGTCCTGGCCCAGGTGTCTGTGTCTTTGCCAGTTCAATTCTATCCAATCTCTCATGGGATAGCTTAAAAAGTTAAAAACATATCCACAGTAGCGTTCATGACATATTTTTTTTTCTTTCAGAATCAGTTTTCAAAACTCCTCAAAGTGAATAAATGCATCTTAAGCTCTTTGGAAATGTCTTGTCGGGAGATTTTGGAGAAAAGCGTCTTTAATTGACTATGGGGCACACAAGTTCAATTTAAATTCCAAAGTGTAATGGAGTTAAACCTTGGACGATTTTATCTTATTGATTTTCTTCTATATTTTTGGTTAAAAAAAGAAGAGAAAATAAAACCTTCCAAGCAATCACTTTTCTTTGTGTAATTCAAGCTGTGATGCCAGTAGCATTAATGCTCTATTAACAAAACATTACCAATTTTCCACCAGCTAATGCCCATTTAAGTGTCCCAATTTGGCTAATTATTTGATCAGGTTGAGAAGAGAATACAAGGTAACTGCTTTCTTTCTTCCCAACACTTACCTGTTTGAAAGAAAATTGGAAGATTGAAAGATCTCTTTCTTGGACTCCAAACCACCCCACAAAATTATCACATCACGCTCAGCTTAAGGATCACCTCTTCTAGAAAGTGTCTTCTTACTACCCTTCATAGACTAGGGTAGATGATATGTCTAGGTGTGAATTTTTGTATCACTCTACCTATATCTTTAACATTGAACAGACTAATATTTGTGTTTATAAGGATCTGTTTATGTGTCTAACTCTCTTATACTGTGAAATTCCTGAGGGTGGAAATCACGTCCTATTTATCTTCCCATTGTCTTGCACAGGTCGTGGAACAGAGTAGGTCCTTGGTGGTAGCTGAATGAATGATTGTCTCCATCTCCGTAGATCCATCCTAGCTGGCAGAAGTCTGTGACTGAGGCCTTTGAGGCGTACTCTTCTTGTAGTTATGGCAGAGGTTCAGTGGTAGAGCATCTGAGGTCATATGTCCATTCACTGGGCAATTTCATTCACCAGTGCACTTATAGGCAGGCCTTGACCCAGCTCATTTAGTGAGTTTTGATGTAAAAGGCATTGATATGTTAGGTCTGAACAGGACAGTCAATCTATCTCAGACATCTTCTTTAGTGTTAGTGAACAATGACCAACCAGCTTGCCACGCCTAACTAGAATATAATACTTAACCCATTTTCTGTAGCCATTGACTCTGAAGTATTAATAAGGTTTGTAACTAGAGCCCCCTCATTTCCATGTTCTGGTTCCTGAAGAAGAGAACAAAAACATATTGTAGGTGTCCTAAGTGTTGGACCCTTCTAGGATGTTTATTTGGCAAGCTTGTAACACAGTCTAATTGGAAAGTTTCTAATAGAATGTCTGGTCACCTTTGGTGGTATTCTGGGAGGGGTCTTGGTGACAGGATAAACCAGTCAGTCTTGATTAGCCAATGGGCTGAAGCCAGTTACCATTATGGTCTTTTCATGGCCAGATCACCAGTAAGTTGAAAGTATTCTGTACTGCCTTACCCGGCCCAGAACATTCCCCTTGCCAGTTTGGGGATACTTGCTCAGGAAATATTGAATCCAAAAAAACAGATCGAAGCCCGAGGTCATTGCAAATTATGAGAGATAGGAAGTATTCCGCTTTCAGCCCATCTCTCTTAGATAAATGAGAATGCCCAGAAAGGTGGTCTTGATCTGGTCAGCATTTCAGTTCAGAATTCAGATTTCTATAACTTAAGAATACCAAAGTCACTGTGAGCCACAGAGTTTAATTATACAGTATGGTGTGAAACTTAAGTAAATACATATCTAGAGGCTGGAGGTGACTGGCACCATCAGGAATGAATAGGGACCGTTCTGCCCTTTTCCAAAGAAAGACTGTTTAGTATTCTGGCTGGAGGTAAAGAGTTGTTACCTTTGCAAAGAAAGTTAAACTTGCCCAACATCATTAGATAAAAAGAATGTATATGTATTATTCTAACAACAAAGCAATGGCAGCAGGGGAAGGCTCCTGCCGTCTGCGTCTGTGAGCCACAGTGGTACTGATGCTCTTTGAGTGGGAGGTTTCTGTTCATTTGCAAATGCGATGACATTTGCAGCTTTTTGTACCAGGAACGGAAGCACCTTGGGAAGCTTGTGGTTGAATGCATTCTCCCTAGAGAGCAGCAAATGAGGATAAATCCACTTACTGAGGGAGGGTCTGGCGGAAGGGGGGCCAGGCAGGAAAGGGCAGATGGCTGTGTGGCAATGAGTTATTCTAGTTTGAATTAGCTTAGAGAAAATGTATTTATTTGCATCCTTCCTCCAACCTTCGTTTCCTCCAAAGACTGCAGGAACAAAGCTGGGAAAACATGTCCTCTATCAGAAGCTGTGGAGTGGTTGTGTGTTCTTGAGCTGAGGAAGCAGGCCCAGAATGAATGAATGTGTCTGTAATTAAGCTCCTGTGGGTGGGACACCTGACTTCATCCAGTTAGAGCTTCAATTCAATACCAAGTTTGATAAAATGGGAAGTTGATAATGACCAGACTGACCCCCTTAAGTGGTTAATGAGGCTGAAGATGATTTCAAAATGGCTTAATGTGGTAGACATCATCTCACAAGACAGCTTTGAGTCAAGTAAACTTGGACAAATGTGGTGAAAGAGTAAAGAAAGTTCTCCATTTATAAAAAGCCCTGCCACTTTCTCAAGCCAACGATATCAGAGCCCAAAGGAATCTTCTTTGCTGCTGAGTCCACCCCCTCAATTTCCAAGGGAGGAAAAGGAACCCCGAGAAGTTCAATGACTCCCATGTAACTGGAGGCTGTCATCAATGTGCTGGTCAGTGCTTTGGTGATTATGCCTCTCACTCTGGACTCTGGGACCCACCTGCTGCCCGATAAGCATTTGTTACAAACCAGGGATCATCTCAAAGTAACACTTCTCCAAGAATACTTCCAAGTGACTTGGAAAGAGCTCTAGACTTTTTGTTAACTCACTAGCAGATTTTTGACTCACAGAAATATTTTCTACTGGGATAGGGTATTCACCTCTGAATAATAGAGTTGTCATCGGCAAAATAAAGCAATAAACAAACAACAAGCAAAAATAATAGTATTGCCAGGGCTACCTCCACCACATGTGGCGCTTTGCAGGAATGAGAAGAAATGCCCCCTCTAATAGATGAATTTGAGAAAAACACCCTTACTTCTGGACTAACTTTCCCGTGTGACAATAGACTGGCTCGGCGAGGGGCTGATTTGATTTTCCACTCACCGCCTTAGCCAGACACACTTCTGCTGGGTGTAAACTACACATTTGAGCGCAGGGACTCTGGTGTGAGCCTGAGTCCCAGGTTTTTGTGAGACCATAAGATAGAACATCTGTGCGAATTCTTTGTAAGGTATAGTGCTCCTTCTCAGTGTCAGTCCTACTAAGGTATCGATAGTAGTGGACTACAGGGAGATCTCTTTAGAGCCAAACTGTGCTTGGGCATCTGAGTTGAAACTCATTCTACTACTGAGAGCTTTACACCCAAGTCAACTGCATCTCTGAAAAAAGTAGTTTCCAAAATAGAACTGGATTACTCATGAGTGTTTTCTTGGGAAAGGTCCCAGTAGGATGATCACAAAGGTCTGTGTGTAAGGATGCGTCCCCAGGGAGAAGAGTCCTTCCTCACCGGCAGTCAGAGATGGCTCCTGCCTGCATGGCGTGTTAAGAACCTGGTAATCTGGATGCTTCTTAGGACAGCTGTCATTGGTAAGGAAAGAGATGGGTAGCCACTGTCAGAAAGCTCAAAGAGGACACATGATATTCGAGTGACTTGAAAATGCAAGGTGGTAACTCCTGACATGAGGACTCTGATCTCATGTACACAGACATGAAGGTCTATAAGTCTGTTGCCCAATTCTCTTTGACTCTGTCCTCTTTGAAGAGGTGATATTTGGGCTGGGACCTGAGAGGGAGCCAGCCAATGTAACAATGTGGGTATAAAAGCATTCCAGAAAGAGGAAACAGCTAGTGCAAAGGTCCTGGGGCAGGCACAAATTTGGTGTGTTCAAAAAAAGAAATGGATAAGTATGTTTGGATTTTAGTGAGTGAGAGAGAGTGATTAGAGCAGTGGGCAGGAGTCATACCACATTGTGCAGTGGTTGTCAGCTCCCACTGTGTATCAAAAATGCAGGTGCTTCAGATGCAGAAATTCTGATTCAGTTAGTCTAGGGTGGAGCATTGGTGTTTGATTTTTGTTGTTGTTACTGTTGCTGCTCTTGTTGCTATTTTAAGTTCTTCAGGTAATTCTAATCACAGATGAAAAATCACTGATACAGAGCCTTATAGGCTCTTATAGAAGTTTGGATTTTATTTCAAGAATAGAAAACCGCAAAGGATTTTAAGCAGGGAAATTACATGATATGATTCCCATGTTTAAAGTGTCACTCTTGTTCCTGAGTAGAGAATGGATTGAAAGGGTAGAAGGGGGTGAGAATGAGGGAAGCTATCAGAAGTCCGTGGCAAACATTCATGGAGTCTTGGTCTCGTGGAGGGAGAAGAGGATAGATAGGTGTAGTCTACACCTTCACATTTCCTAAAATTTTTATTTGCCGATGGATTGGGTTTGGTGTATGGGAAAAGATGAGTGACCAACAGGTTTTTGATGTGAGCAACTCGGTGTATTGTGGTGCCAAGGAGGCACACAATACAGAAACAGAGGACCCTGTGGAGAAGCAAATTTTTTGGAGCGGGGTGGGGAATAAAAAACTTCCTTCTTAGCACGTTATATTTGAGTTACATCTTGGATTTCCAAGTGTAGATGTCTGATTGTCAGCTGGATATTCACAATGGGCATTTAGGAGAGAGATAAAGACTATGCATACAAAATTGTGAGTTTATGTGGTACATCGATCATATTTCAGGCCATAGATTAAGATTTCCTTGAAAGCAAATGTGGACAGAATATTGGGGTGTGGTAATGCTTAGGGATTCTAAGGCAAGTGCGTGCTTTTGGTGAATTAAAATTGGGAATAATGACTGTGCAGAATACCCTTGCACTGGTATTAAAATACCTTTCCTGCAGAAGAAAAAGAATCTGAAGTGCGTGGAAATGGAACTAAGGAGTTTGTTATATGTAAACTCTTTGTTGATTGATTTTCCTCTTGAAAAAGAAATTGGATGGAAACGGGTATGAGATGGTATGAGGGTGAGGGGCAGGAATAAACTTTTCAATGACGATAGCCCTGGTTCCTTTCATATTATGGCAGCCAAGGCAAAACTGTTAGGTAAATCAGCATGTCCTATTCCTGTCCTGCCGCTCATCCCAGACTGGTTCTCCCTGCCAGGAAGAGGTAGGTACTTTCAGTCGTGATTTCCTTTAATTCTAATTCAAGCAGAAAATTGCCGGTTTTGTGACTAAGTAATTATAGTCCAATATCTTAAATAACTTACTGATGTCTGCATTAATACCAGACTTAATGGTAAAAATGAGTGCTGTTGTTAGAGAATAGATGAAATAATGGAGAAAACATGGCTTGGCTGCAGATGGCCCAGGAGAGCTGAAATCTGCCACCAACATGGCCCCAGGTCACCAAGTGGCCATGGTGGGTGGTGGTGGTGGGGTACCTTCCCGGAGAATCTTGATGAATTTCTCCATCTCAGAATCATGCCAGTAATTTGCCTCCTTTCCCAATCCAATATGGTCTGCTAATTGGTTGACTTAGGGCAACACTCATCAATCCTGGGGAGGCACACCCCTAGAGAAACATAAAGATTTTCCAAAGAGTACACAGGGCTTAATTTACAAATCTTCAAGCTCCATTTGCCGGGTTTCCTAAAATTGAACTGCCTAGGAGCTCACTCTTTTCCTACTTTAACAAATAAAAAGAACCTGTCAGCGTTGGGATGCTGTCTATGGTGCATTGTCCTGTGGGTCACAAAAACCTCCCAAGTGCTAAACAAGGGCCCATTGAATTATTAGTGTAGGTGTTGAGAAAACGGATGATTGTCCTGACTCAGTAATCAACAAATCTTTCTGAAAGTCAGGTTTTCCAGTTCTTTGCTTTCTACAAAATTGAAGGTGGACTTAATTGACTTGTCAGTTGCTGAATCATTAAAAATACTTTTTGATGATAAATCATTGTGATTTTGATGTACAACTTGGAAGGGGTACAAAAAATTGAGTGTCACTGCTATTGCAAAACTTCCAATCATATCTATTTACTTATAAGGAAAAGTTTCTCAGTTCTAACCATTTATAAAAATGAAAAGTAGGAATGCAATTGAGGCTGAATCTCATTTATTCTAGCGATTAGTTATACTCATTCATCCATGAATGCATGAAGGAATTGTAGGAGGAGGAGCTATTCATCTCATTGAGATGCATTTAGAATTATAATTTTAACTCCAACAGTTATTTATCAAAATTTAGAAGATATGTCATTGTTTTGATCAATTTTGTACTCATAATGGTAATGATAACTCAATCCAAATTAAAATCTTTAACACTTAGGGTTACAGAAAACTTTTTTAAAAGATTTACATTTATAGACATACTGTTGTCACAAAGAGGTATGAGAGACTGATTAGTAAAACATTTTAAAGCATAGACTTATATTTCATTAGGATAAAATTCTATGAGTAAAATAAAATAGAAATACAATTTGAAGGGAGAAAAGGAACTTTATAAATTTGTTAAGGAAGAGCTTATCCACGTATTGTTTTTTCTATAGATAATAACATTAAATCGCTATGGCATCAGATTGCCACTCCTTACATTCCAAGCAGTTTTAAGATGGCAGAATTAAAAAACGCTGGATGTTATATCCTTTGTAGCTATTGAAACCTGCGATGAAAGATTTTAGATGTCAGCTTAGAAGTGTTCAGGTGGATTCATAGCTTTTTGAAATTTCTTTAGGGGGCATATAAGCAGCATAGCTAGGAAACGACTCTTTCAGAGCTCGTCATGGATCTTCTTATAGGCTATTCAGGTTCCTCTTAGGCCGTGGACACAAATCTTCTTTCTAAATGGCCACTCTTGGGCCATTGAGCACTAGTGTTGCCTTTTTAGTTCAGGATAATTCCAAAGCGACCACTGGAAATACATATATATATACACATATATATATGTAAAATATATGTAACATAAAATTTACCATTTTAACCATTTTCAAGTGTACAGTCCTGTGGCATTAAGTACATTCCCACTGTTATGCATCTATCACCACCATGAAAATATATATTTTTACAAACTATTTAGCACCTTAAATATTTACCATCGAGTTGCATTGTGTTTGTATTTGCTAAGAGAAAGCCAAACATATGGAAGCCTTGACCTTGTTTTCTGTGGAACACTGATAGACAGTTTTATTTACTGTGTGCTGCCATGTACGTCCCGTGTGAGAAATACCGCCTAGCATTCAGGTCTTGGAAATAATTTGATTTAAAACATTTTAACAGTGGTTGGGCTGTTTGTTGTATTTACCTGCATTCAAAAACCTGCCATAATCAAGTATTCCTCATGTGGTAAAAATATAAAACAAAAAGAGAAGTTTGGATGCTGCTTGCTGAGGAGAGTGAGCTCTGCGCTCAGCTCTAAGTGACTAAGGGTGGCTCTCTTTGAAGCTCTAGAAGACACAGTCCAAGAGGGTGTCTGTGAGAATATTTTACTGCCTAGGATTATCTCCATTATCTTTGCATTAAGCTATATGCCTAATCTGTCTGAGAAGTTCATTTTTTCATTCACTCATCATTATTCACTCATCAAACATTTATTGGACACCTACGCCATCATGCTGGCACTGGACTACAAGTAAAAGGTGTAATAACCACCCTCAAGAAAACTCATGGTCCAGTATGAGAAAGAGAATTGTTCTGAATGTTACCAGTGGGGTATGTGCTGTTGCTGCTGGCCAAGAAGTGCCTAACTGAGCCGGGAAGTGGGGTCAGAGAAGGAGTTTCAGACCGGGTGATGCCACAGCTGAGTCTCAGAAGACAAGCAGGAATCAGCAAAGTGAAGAAAAGAGGGCAGGATGTCTAGCCACGGGGAGCAGCTTACTTTCCCAAGTAGCCTCGCCAGGCTTGGCCCATTCTTGATCTGTGTTGGAGAGATTTGAGCTTGTAAAATAGACTCCTAAGAAAGGTGCCAATTAGAGCCGGGCACAGAGTGACTGGCGAACAGAAGCAGCTGTGTTGGGGTGGGGGGTATCCAGACAGGTCCTCTTTGGCCTGCAGAACAAAGAAGCACCCCTGGGGAGGGTGGGTTTTGGCTAAGCGGCTTAGTTAATTTTCAGGTGTCCCTGTGTTCTTAAAACTCTGTGACAGCAAGACATGGGTATTTACTGCTCTGTGAGCACAGGGGTTAGCAAAGCCTTTCACTAAAGGTCAAACCGACCCATGGAGAAGTGCATACCTCCCAAATCTGGCTGGCAGGAACAGGAAAAAGGATGTTGAAATGTCAAAAGTGTTGAGTATATGAGTGCAAGTTGGTATTGTACTGCCGGGCTGCCTGAGATGGGAGAGGGTAGGTGGAATTGGGAAAAGAAAGGGCATGATTCTCCCTATTCCCTCACCTATTTCTTTTCACTCAGTCTCCCCTTAAGGACTTGATGAGGGGAGGTGATTAGAAGGGGAATGGAAGAGAGGAAGGACATGGACATGGACTGAGTGCCTGCCGTGTGCTTTAAGCTTCAGCTCAGTATCATCTCCGTCTTTGATCTCCTGGACCAGCTAGACGAAGGCTCCCTTTCTGTGCTCCTAGGGTGCCCTGTCCAGAACTCCAACTTGATTTACTCTATTTCATTGGGAATTTTTTTTTCTTCCTATACGTACCTCCTACTCAAAACCATGACTTTCACAAAAGCAGAGGTTCAGATATTCTGGACTCCTAACAAGGACTGGGCACATAATAGGCACTCAGATTCTTAACTAACTGAATTGCATCTCTTCAATGGTGTTTCATGTTAGATGCCTCATTGAATAATCCTAGCAGACACTGGCATAGTGTGCACCACATAGCAGGACCGCTCTAAGTGCTTATTAACCCCTGTGTTTCTCCTAAAACCCTATAAAGTGGGCACTATTATTATCTCTCATTAAATAGGAGGCCACCACATCACATAAAGGTGAAATAACTTGACCCTGGTCTCACAGCTAGTAGGTAGCAGAGCTGGATTTGAACCAAAGCAATCTGATTGCTGAGTGTGTGCTTTGAACTGTTATACCATTGTTCTTGCCACAGTACTAATAGGTGGATATTTATAACTGTATAATTCTGTTTTGCAAAGAAGGAAAGTCAGTCTCTGAGAGTATATGGGGGTTGCCCAAGACACACAGCTAGTAACTGACTAGCCTAGGATTCAGATTCAAATGTGCAACTCCAAAGTTCCTGTCTATTACACTCCAGAGCAATTTACACACTCTCAGACCTGGAGCGTTGTCTCAAGTGCTTTGATTGAGGAAGCTGAAAGGGTTAAGGCATCCTTTCTTCAAGAACATAGGGTAGGGGCTGCCCAAGGGCACAGCAGTTAAGAGCACACGTTCCACTTTCGTGGCCCAGGGTTCACTGGTTCGGATCCCGGGGTGGGGACATGGCACTGTGTGGCAAGCCATGCTGTGGTAGGTGTCCCACGTATAACGTAGAGGAAGATGGGCATGGACGTTAGCTCAGGGCCAGTCTTCCTCAGAAAAAAGAGGAGGATTGGCAGATGTTACCTCAGGGCTAATCTTTCTCAGACAAAAAAAAAAAAACACCGTAGAGTGAGTAGTTGAAGATAGGTGGCTGGTGAAACGATGGGAGCAGGCTGAACTTTCCCCTATTATTAACCTCTTATTTAAAAATGCGTGTGTGTGTTGTGTGTGTGTGTGTCTGTCTGGTTGAGTTCTCTCAATATAAAATTCATACGTGCATAGTGTAAAAATTTTGAAAAGAGAGAAAAGAATAAATAAGAAAAAGCCATAATAATCATTTCACCCTCCTAACGTTGCTAATTTCTATTCATCTAGTACATATGTATATATGTATATGTATATGCATAAATAAATGTTTATAAGTGAGTTTAGACGCACATGTGTGTGACTTTTTTGAACTTAACATTATAACCTAAGCATTTTAGAATTTTGTTGAGTATTCCTCAATGATGTAATTTTAATAGCTTCACAGTAAGTGGATAAACCATAATTTATTTAATCCTGATTCCTCTATTGTTGGCTATTTATCAGTGTTTACATCTCAGATAATTTCTTTTCAGAGAGTTCTTAAAACTAGAAGGGTTTGATAACAGACTTTTTATGCATGTGGTGAAAATGTCCTCAAGAAAAAAAGTATAAATTTATTCTGCCACCAAATCTATATGTAAATCTCATCTCCCCATTCTTTGTCTACAGTATTATTATCTTTTCAAAATTTGTCAGTTAGGGAGATGAAAAACTTTCTCTTCAGTTTTAAAATTGTAATCCTTTGATGATTCAAGTGACGAGAACTCCTATATCTCTCTTGGTCATTTGTATTTCTTCTTTTTGGAATTGTGCTTTCACGTCATTTGCTCTTTTTTTCATTAGGGTATTTTTATTATCCTAATCAACTTGTGGTGGTCGAGTGGTTAAGATTCGGCACTCTCATTGCTGTGGCATTTGTTCGTTTCCTGGTCAGGGAACCACACCACCTGTCTGGTGGTTTCATACTGTGGCAGCTGTGTGCAGCTGTGATGCTAAAAGCTGTGCCGCTGGTATTTCAAATACCACCCGTGGTGGACAGGTTTCAGCGGAGCTTCCAGTCTGAAACAGATTAGGAAGAAGGACCTGGCCACGAAAACTCTATGAATGGCAGTGGAGCATTGTTTGATGTAGTGCTGGAAGGTGAGAGGATGGTGCAAAAAGACCGGGCAGGGTTCCGCTCTGCTGTCCACAGGGTCGCTAGGAGTTGGAATCAACTCCACGTAACTAACAACAAATCAACTTGTACGATCTCTTTATTTGTTAAAAAGAAGATGATGTATTACAAATATTTTCCAAATTGTTCATTTGTCTTTAAATTTTTTCTTTTTTTTTTTACATATAGAAGTTTAAAAAAATTAAACTATGAACTTATTTCGTAATTTTGTTCTTTGCTTCTAAAATTTGAATACGTCAAAATCAGAGTCATATTTACCTATGTTTTCTTAGACTTATAGTTTCGGTTTTTATAGTTAAGACTTTAATACATTTAATACATTTGGGTACATGGTATGATGTAGGTGCTAATTAATCTTTTCTGTTTTTCAATTGAACAGTTACTCAAAACATATATTGAGCGATCCTTCTCGCCATGGTCTTAGTACAATTCTCCCCTAGTTTTTTATTTAACAGACATCTGCTCCACCCTCCTTATATAAAAGGCATTATGCTCTGTGCTGCTGGGTTTTCAGTGGGTGAT
The DNA here is from genome assembly GCF_037783145.1 of Equus przewalskii. NCBI lineage: Eukaryota > Metazoa > Chordata > Mammalia > Perissodactyla > Equidae > Equus > Equus przewalskii. The sequence continues at coordinate 69,305,248 of NC_091845.1, read as the reverse complement.
TCCCAGCTTCTGCCCCCCAGAAACTGATAACCAAGTATGGTAAAATCAAGCTACCGAAATTAACTCTCACACCAGATCAAAGGTAGAAGGAAGGCAGTCATTTTGGTCATGGCCTCAAAGTTTCCATTAGAATATTGATGAAATCTCATTTCGAGTTGTAATCTCCTCTGTGAACGACGCAGAGATGCACCACCCAGATTCCCTTCGAGGAAGGTTACAGCGCAGCGGTGGGGGGAACGGTCATCGGAGAGCCTCTAGCTGTCAGATCCTTTAGAGTCTGCCTGGGTGGCAGAAGAAAACCTCACGCAAAGACATACCCTTTCCAGGGCATCTGATGACTGAGTCCAGGGTATAAAAGTCTAGCCCTTTGGGTACAATGCAGGGCAATTCTGACAGGCGATATTTGCTCCAGAGCTCCCCCTGGGTTAGTCAAGACTTTATCAGCCCTGCATTGCCGCTCATCTTCTCCCTCTGCCAAATCCTGCTTTGCCCCCTTCCTCTTACAGGTGCTAATAATAAACATCTAATAAACGTCTTGCGCCTCCCAAACCCACCTCAACATCTACTTTTAGAGAAGCTAACCTGAGACACCCACCTTCTTCCTCGCTTGTGTACTGGCCTGGACCAGGGGCAAAGCAGCCCCTCCCAGGTGTCTACAAAACTTAAATTCTGGAGACCTAGGAGAAATCTTACAAATGACTTTGGTGTACTAGGAAACGAGTTGGAGCATGATGGGTGCATCAATTATCAAGTAATATGAATTTAAAATGTGTGAAGATGCAAATAGAGAGGCAGAAGTTCAAGTTGGTAATAACCGATGTGTTCACAGAAGGTGTACAGGAAACTGCCTGGCAGTCAGAGAGAGTATGTGCTGGTGCTAACTTCTTAGGATTAACTTCTTAGGATATGATGAAAGAAGCATAGCATCATCTTTTCATGTCCAAAGGGAGGATTTTATTTTCCCTGCACAATGCAAATATGATTTCTCAACAGGGGCTGTGTAATGACACCTAACATTTACAGAGGGTACTGTGTGCCGGGCACTGCACTAGGCACTTTCTAAGGATGTTCGCCCTTGATCTTCACATGGAACATTATTGTCACCCCCATTTTCCTTGGGAAGTGTAAGTACTTTGCCCAAAGTCATATACACTGTAAGTGGTGGACTCAGGATGTGTACCTCAGTAGCCCAAGCACTACTTTATTCTAGATGTGTCAGCCACTAACCAGCAGTGTGACCTTGGAAAGTTACTCTAACTTCAGTTTCTTCTCCTCTAAAATAGGCATAATGGTGCCTATCTCATGGAGCAGTTTGGATGACTAAATAAGAAAATGCATTATAAAGCCCCCAGCATTTTATCTGTCACAAAGTAAACTCCTTACACATGTCAGTTGTTACTATCGGTGTTTTTATTTTCTAGGTTTCTGACATGAATTTCACATTGTCTGAAGTATGTTTCATTTCTGGTCAAGGACTACCTATGGGAAGACTTCTAGTCACCCTGGCAAACTGATATCATATTCAAAGAACCCTGTCTTTCTCCAAATACAAAGAAATGCAAGGCGAAATATACGGAAGTATAAAATAAACACAGAGCTAAGCTTGAAAGTAAAACAAGGAAATCCCAGGTGCCAGAAATGATGAAGAGGAACAAAGCCAGAGTGTTTGGCAGAAACTGTTGATGACCAGCTCATAAAGATGGCAGACCTGACAATTGGCCTTTTGTCCTGGAGAGCTGGTGTTTAATCTCCCATATAGGCCAAGAGAAGAGGCTCTTGGGCATTGCAGCTAAGCTCCCATGTAGACTTGGGTGTTACCCTGATTGGAAAATGGAAAAAAACCTGGAGAAGCATCAAGAAAGCTGGTCATTTACTTAAAGTCACAAATAGAGGCACTTGGAAGTAGTTAAGATAGTCCTGATGTACACTATCTGAATGTGTAAAAACCCAAGTCCAGAAACCAACACACAGAACAAGCAGTCTAGAACTAGTGTCTTGGCAGAAGCAAACGTAAAACCCATCCCTTAGGGATGACTCTAAACGCAGAGCACCCAGACTCTCAAGGGACACGAAGTGCTGAAGATGAGCTCACAATAAAAATTACAAAACACTTTAAGGAACTAAGCCACCATGAGAGAGAGGTGGCAGATGTAACAGACTGTCAATTTTGTACTCAAAGAACTAGAGGTAACAGCACAGTCTGAAAGAAACTTTAAAAGAAGTATTTTTAAAATATGCAGGAAGCTAAAAGGAGAGAAGCAAAAGGCAAAAATGAGACTGGAAACAAAAGCCCTGGAGATGGGGGAGCCATGGGGCGGAGGACTGTAATAAATGGGGTAATCAGGGGAGGCCTCACGGGGAAGGTGAAAAATAAGCAGAGATATGGAGGAGGCGAGAGACTTAGTTAAGCAGGCATCAGAGAGAGAGGGTTCCAGGTAGCGAGAACAAAGAAAGCCTTCAAAACAGGACTGTGGCTGATATGTTTGAAGACAGCAAAGACGTCAGTATAACTGGAAGAGAGTGACTAAGAGGGAGAGTTAAGTTACTTAACTTCCTGAGCCTCAGTTTACTAGATTGTAAAACAGGGAATGCCTACTTCTCAGAGTTGGGAAGATTAAATAATTGAAGCAGAGGAGCCATATTTATGGAAGAACACTGCTTTAGATCCTTTACGTCTGCTATTTAATCCTCACAGGAAGCCTCTGAGGTAGGTTGTCTTGTCTCCATTCTACATATGAGGACACTGAGGCTTCAAGAAGTTAAATACCTTGACCACAAAGATAGTCAGACGTCCAACTGGGATTTAAACACAGTGAGAGGTCCACCTGGGCTTCTCCAAAGCCCAAGCATCTTCCATAATCCCCATGTGGAACAGCCAAATGCAGTGATGGGTGTAGAGTAGGTGATTCATAACAGTAGTTTCCTTTTTTCTTGCCCTGGACCAGAAACATCAGTCGTTAATTCTGTCTTAGTTTGAGTTCCCCCAAAGCAGACCCTAGGTTCTAACGTAAGTGTTTTCTTTGGGACGTGACACTAGAAAGCAGGCATAAAGGAAAAGGGAGAGTGAGACAGGGAAGAACGAAAAGACAGTAAAGGCTCTTACTACTATGGGCAACTGGGGCCCGGTCATCCTGAGGACTTTCTGAGGAATGCACCTCAGAACTGTCTCTCCAAAGGATAAGAGACTGGGACCTTCACCCATCAATTCCTGACTCTCATTGGTTAAGGGTTATCCCTGGGAGTGACAACTTACCACACTTCCAGAATGCCTTCCACGTGGGCTCCCACGGCTTCAGAGAAAGTCTAGAGTCTTTACCATTTCCTTCTAGAGAAAATTTCAGCTGTGCATCAAATACCACGAGATCTATTTCCATTCATCATTCCCTACCAAGGGGACCCAGAATCTCTGGCCCTCCAGCTGCCATCTCTTTCACAATATATTATATTCTCTTCTAGAATGTTTTAAATCTAGTTGCCTAATTCCAGAAACTATGCATGCCCTTTTTGGAATAAAATTCATCTTTTCAAAGTAACTAGGAACAATGAGCTCTACTGTGTGTGTGTGCGTACTATTTTAACTAAATGAGATAAACCAAACTGAACTTATTCAGATGTGTTCAAAGTGCGTTAAATGTTGGGAGCGTATGGATTAAATTATTAACTGTTTCAATATAATTATAAAGTATTTGTAAGATATGACATTAGTGAGCATTAAATCTGTTTGAATAGAGGTGAGACAGTAATAGTATGTGAAAATCTTTTGTGTTGGATGTCTCTTTTCACTAAGATATTATATTTTTATTATGTGTTTTAGAAACTGTCATCTTCAGAACTGACCAAATTGCTACTTCCCTTTATATACTACAAAGTTTGACCTCCTTTCTTTGAAGTAGTCATCTCCTTAAGATTTTGAGGATGCTTAAGAGCGGACTTCAGGGAAGAAATGAAGAATGGCAGAAATAGTGGTATTTTTAAGTCACTTAACCATTTCAAAGTATTTCCAGATCAATGATCTCATATTCTCATTCATTCATTAACTCAATCATTTAATAGCTAACTACTGGCAACCCTCTCTGTGCCAGCAGGCGCTTGGAGGTGGAGATTTGGAAAACTTGTCTCTGCTTCAAGAAACTTGAGCAACAGGATTATGGCATGGCTGGTGAGGTCCTTCTGAAGTGCTCTGAAAGTGAAGAAAATGAGACAAAGAAAGATTAAGGCATTTACCCAATGGAACAAGTCATTAGTGTTTAAAAGAGCTAAAATTTTAACCAAGTCTCCTGGCTTAAGTAAGAAGCTCAGACATTTTTTTTTTTTTTTTTAGAGATTTTATTTTTTCCTTTTTCTCCCCAAAGCTCCCTGGTACATAATTATATATTCTTCGTTGTGAGTCCTTCTAGTTGTGGCATGTTGGACACTGCCTCAGCGTGGTTTGATGAGCAGTGCCATGTCTGCGCCCAGGATTCGAACCAACGAAACACTGGGCCACCTGCAGCAGAGCACAGGAACTTAACCACTCGGCCACGGGGCCAGCCCTGAAGCTCAGACATTTTTAAGACAGTGCATTTAATAAGGGTTTCACTTGGCATCCAGAATGTTAGTTTTTGAGCCAATCAAGACCCAGAGGGAAAATATTAGGAGAAGAGAGCATGCGAGAATTTCAGCAAGTATGTCCTCACCCAGTGAGTGTTTTTCTTTGATTTCAACTTGAATTTGGACTCCTCTGCATAGCTTAGCTGCAAACACTTTAAATTGAATTTTTCAGTTTTTTATTTAGAAAGACTCTGTACCTTGCTCTGCCGTTAAGATTGTGAATGGCCTTTGCATATTTATTATTCATTGGTTTCTTCATTTTAGATACTCAAATGACTGGGATAAAGTTTGAAGCTTTAGCTCTGGTAAACACAAGATGGGGTCCAGATTTATGGCATCGTCATCCTTATGGAAGGCAGGACAGAAAAGTCTCTTCCAACAGGTTTTCTTCAGCACATTTGTTCCTGAAAATTGTCTGCTTCTAGCATTATTCAGGCAATTTATGTAAAACTGGGGGAAATGTTCCTTGTTTTTGCTGGTCACTCAGGAACTTTGACTCCTTGTTAAGAGTGGGGCCAAGTTAGACCCAATTTCATTTTAGCTATACCTGGGTTTACCAACAGACAGAGATAGATTCATCCAGAGGTAATTTTGTTACCTCCCCTCCCCTCCCTCAGAGAAACATCCAGTCTGTCTCACTTATGCAACTTTCAGGGGACCCTGAGCAAACTGGTTTTCACCATGGCCAAAGTTCATGACCCTCTCTTCTTTCCAGCCCTCCCACAGACTCACATCCATCCATTTGAACTCAGGCTATTCCTCTTAGTCCTGATTCCACACTTCCCTCCTTGGACCTGATGACATTCTTAGCTTCTCTGGTTTTCCCCTTGGGCACTTGCCCACTTCTCCCTGGGCACTGGTTTTGTATGACCCTCCAACTCAGTAAGCTGCCAACCCACTCTCTCTGAGAAGATAAGCCTGAGAGGGAAGATAATACAGGTAGGAGAGAAAGTGTGTGTACCTTGCTATCCACACTGTCTGGCCACCCTGGGAATTTTCCCAGCTTGCTCTGTTGCAGGTGCTCTACAAAAGAAACATTTTCTGATCTGTCACACAATAGAATTTGAACAGGGAGGCTGACTATGGAGGGAGCAGATAATATTTACCATTTATATATCCTCTATTCTATGCCAGGAACTGCACTTTACATATACTTCCTGTATGGTAGTGATTATAATCCCCACTTTCCACATGAGGAAACAGGTTCAAGGAGGTTATATGACTGCCCAATATCATATCATTTGTAAGTGCCAGGATTTGAACCTTACTCCAAATCCATACTCTGTCTAAAACAGGCTGCTTCTCAGATCTGAACTGGACATGTACATGATAGGGAGTGGGGCAGTGGGCATTCAGGCAGTGCATCAGGCGAGGAGCTGGCCTTAGGGAGGTCTAGCACAATGAGTGCAGTGTCCCTAAAGGCAAAGGGTAAGAGTAGGCAGTATGAGGAGCTCCAGAAGACAAGGGAGCCTCATGAGAGATCTGCCATTGGTGCCCAGGGAACAGGCTTGATGTTGGACTTCAGCCAGACTGTAATCCAGAGGACAAGGGCAAGACCAAGGCAGGATCCCTGTGCAAGATGGAGAGCACAGTCACCAGAGAGAAAAACTCAGTCTTACTGGGGAACTTGGTTTTGACAACTGAGTCAGACTGATACAAAATCAGTGTGAATCCACTTCCTGAAGACAGCTATGAAATTCCTTTAACACCCCATCATTAAATAATGGCTTCATTAAAGAGGTGTATTTCACCTCCATTCTTGCTGAGGAGTTCTCCACATGGTTTCTTTCAACCTTGCCCAAGGATAGGCACCAGGTGCTTTCCATTCCACATCCTCGCCACCTCTCTACATGCCTAATGACCACTCTTGGTTTGGTGGGGCTTAAGATTCCACTGGAATGTGGAAAAGGTGTTGCCAATAAAGGGTCGGAGATTGCATAAGTCTTGGGGTACACATTGAGTCTCGATGACTGCTACTGATAAGACATCCTTCCCCAGGGATGGGCAGCCACCATATCTCCTGATGAACAGTGAGGCCTAGAATGACAGTGAGTCTGTTCCTGGGTCCCTCTTGACCTGTCTTTCCAGTGTGACCCATCTTCCAATGGAACAACCCTTATCTACTCTCTGGGGAGGTCTTCTTGCTCTTCAGCTGTTTCCCCCAAAGTCTGCTAAGTCTAATGAGGTTTGCTTTTGTTATTTGAAATTTCTAGGCTCTTGAAACTAAAAAAACTTCCTGAAATGCTATCATTTTTGCTCCAAAGTCTACTTAAAAACTCAACGCTGAACACATCTCATGTTTTTTCAGTCTTCGTTTTGACAGTTACAGACCTACCTGAGAGCAGGGTATGCTGCAGGCTCTTCCTTTGTGAGTGCTGAGAGAGGTCAGGCTCAAGTCATTGCAGGGGAAGGACACATGGGTTCCTCTAATAATAGCACCTCACCACACAACGTTTCAGGGGAAAAAAGAAGCACTTCCACATTAAAGATGTACCTTTACATGGGGTAAAGAGGAGGGGCAAGATGAACCCCTCTTTCAGGAAGAGTAGTGTGTGTATTTTAGAAAGCATCTTGGATGAGACAAAGTCTGCAGGTTGCATGTAATACAATGGCTGTGTTCTGAGGATGGGAGGACATAGCATTTTCAGGTAGAAAATATAAAACACAGTAGCCTCTAGCCAATCTTCCTGTATGCTAGAGGACAGGAGTAGCAGTTACTGATATAAAACTCAATGAATTACCCTGTCACTCTAATTCAATCTGTACACTTGCTTCCATGTACTTCTTAATGTCTAATAGGACTCCCTAAATATGTGTGTGGCAGGTGGAGAATGAAGAGGGGAGTTACTTTCTCCCTGAAGAAAGGTCCTTAATCAAGTGTCAGCTCCTGATGAATAAAAGGACATTGTCCAACAAGATGCAATAGATGCAATGTATTAGGCGAGGTGGCCCCATTTTCAATGGTTTATGTGAAATGTTTTGGCTTGGAGATGCTGATTGCTTTCAGTCTAAACAATTTTGTGCTGTGCTTTTCCAAAATTGGCATCTGCTTTATCTCTAGGGGTATCTCTCTCACTTGGCTTCAAGGCATCAATTTGAAGCTGACTGGAATAGTTTTGTCTGAAATAAAGTTCCCATCATCTCACACTCTCTCCATATCCCTGGTGGGTGGCAACACAATACCGAGGTGGAAATGTTAGCCGAGATGCTACCAGCCTCCTCCCTCTCCTGTTGCAGGCTCTGGTTTCTTTGAAGCCTCTGATCAAGGCTTTGGAAGCTCTTGAGGCAGTGGAAAGAACATAGACTTGCCCAGTTGGAATCCTGGTCTGCCACTTGCTGTCAGTGAAACTCAGAGAATTTCTTAAAAATCTCTGAACCTTGTTTCCTGACCTATGACAATCGAGACGATTTTATTGAAGGAGGTAGAATCACCTCCATTGGGATAGAATCCATGACAAATACGTGAAGAGGCTGACACACGATCCCCTCACTGAGATGCTTGGTGGGTTTGAGAAGCTTACTGGAGAGCTGGTGAGAAGTTGGGTTGGGACTGAGGCAGTGACCAGGTCAGAAAGATGCCCCAGGGTAAGCCAAGGAGGAGAGAAGAGGCCAACATGAAAAAGGATATACTCAGCCCTAGAGGAGGATACGGGGCCTGAGCCTGGAAGTGTGGGTAATCATTTGCAGCTGCCTTGCAATTGTCTACTTCTGGATCACGTTTATGCATCAAGGCCTAGGAAGCCCCACAGCCTCTTTGGGCCAGTGCGTTTATTATGCGTTTATTTTCATGATGTGTTTCTCCCACAAAGGCCTGTCTTACCAACACATTCTGATCATCTCCCAAACACAGAGAAGCCATAACGTTTGCGCTGTTTCCTTCACCTTTTAGTTCTGACGTCTGAGATTATGGACTGAGACAAATAAAGAAGAAAAAGAAAATGGAGAGCCCTGAACTCTCCTTGTTTTCCAGCTGGAACATTTCCAGATTCTTTTTTTGACTTTCTCTCTGACCCTGTGCAAATCGCCAGCAGGAACCCTGATCCACAGAAAATGGAACCTGAAGACTCAGGGCTTCCAGGCATCATTCTCATCTCTCCTTTTTATCTATCCCATACTGCAAATCTGGAGAGTTCAGGTTAGATGCCTCCAAAGAAGTGCGCTTTCAACGGCACTTAAACTCATGAAGGAAGGCATCCAACGCTTCCTCTCTCTTCCCTGCTCTCTGTCTCCCCATTCTATTTCTCTACATATTTTAGACATTTATTGTGTGTAAACTAAAATTCTACCCCAGTAAAGATGAGGAACTTTCTTGCAAAAAGGAAATGATCACTGAAATCTGTCTCAATAACAATCAGAGCTTTTCCAGAACTTATGCTCTGAGCTGTCTGCCACAGTACAGTCCATTTTACGGCCTCCCAACCCCTGTATCTGCCCCATTCTCTCCTCTGTAGGATTATGGCCATTTCACTCCTTACCAAGACCTTCCCTACAGACAAAAAAGACAAAAGAAAAAAATTGCTAGAAGAGAAAGAAAGCAGACTTAACTATTTAATGGCCCAGGGAAAAAGAGACCTGCATAAGAAAGAAGAAATTAGACCAGTTCAGTTAAAGGAGGATTTCTGAATTGCCTTTGGATTTCATCTTTCCTTCCTTTCTGCCCCATCCCTTTTCAGCCAAAAAAATTGAGGCAAACCTTAGAGTAGGATTTTAAGAGAGATCCTTTTAAGTGAAAGACAACCGCTGGTTTAGAGTTGGCTTGAAGAAAAAATCCATCTTCAGAGAGGCCGCATAGGGTGGTGCTATGGTTTCTATTATTTTTATTCAGGAGAAACTTTTCAAGAACAAAATCTAACTCTGAACCTCTATGTGTTAAAAAGCGAGGTGGGAGGGGGACAGTGGAGGACAGAATGGGGTCTCTCCAGCTTAGCTTCCCCTTAGTTCTTGGTAGCAGCCCCTGAAGCACAAAGACAATTCCCAGGGGCCACCAGATCACTTTGCCTTGGTAATTTCATGGGCTTTGTGATCAGTCAGGCCTGGGCTTATTTATTTTATTTTACTTTTTAAGGCAGATTAGCCCTGAGCTAACTACTGCCAATCCTCCTCTTTTTGCTGAGGAAGACTGGCCCTGAGCTAACATCCATGCCCATCTTCCTCCATTTTATACATGGGACGCCTATCACAGCATGGCTTTTGCCAAGCGGTGCCATGTCTGCAACCCAGGATCCGAACAGGCGAACCCCGGGCCACTGAGAAGCAGAAGGTGCAAATGTAACCACTGCGCCACAGGGCCAGCCCCAGGCCTGGGTTTAAACGTCATCTCTGTCGCTCTACCAGCTAGAATGCTTTTAACTGCAAGTAACAGAATACTCAACTATTCATTAATTATTATTAATTATTAATATTCTTACAAACCCAGGTTCTTTCATCCTTTTGCTCCTCTACCAAAGCGTGTTGGCCTTCACATTCAGTCTCGTTCCACATTATAGTAAGACGGCGGCCACTGCTAAAGACATATATCCTCACTGTTCTGTGTCCACAGGAAGAAAAGTGGTCTTTCTCTTTGATTTTTTTTTTCAGGGTGAAAAACGTATTGCAGAAGCTCCTCAACAGATTCCTCCTGCTATATTTTTGGCCGGCACTAGAGAGAGGCTCAGCTCTGTACCAATCACTGACCAAAGAGAATGAGATTACCATTTGGGGTTTTGGCCAATCATGCTTCACCTCGGGGTGGGAGCCCATCTTCCCTGAGGACCCTGCCTACTGGATAAAGCTGGAGTTCTATTACCAAGGAAGAAGGGAGGAATGGCTATTGAGTAGGCAATCAAGTGGTGATCTTGTGCCTCAGTTTCCTTACCTGACAAATAGAGAAAACAAAACCTGTCTCACAAAATTGTTGTGAAGATCGGTAAAAGATAAAATGAGCAAGAAGTTTAGAAAACATAGTTTTAAGTATGTCTCCCTCATAAAGTCTTGAATTGGCTGGAAGATTAAATAAAGTCCTGTGCCTTTGTGCATGAAATTCAGCTGCCCCCTTCTTGTAAGGTACAGGATCTTCTGCCATCAAAACTCTAATGAAGCCGCTTACCCATCTCTTCAAAGGAACAGATTCAAGTATTACTTAGTGAGGAGCCAATGCGTTAAGTCTAGTCCAGTTCCAACCTTCGGGAATTGCTTCCCCTTTGGAAACAAGATTGCAAGATGGTCCACTATTCTGAGGGGCAAAGATCAACCAATGGACAGGTGATTTTCATCTGATGTGTGCATAATGCTGCTGTGAGCGCTCGTCCCATCACATACTCTGATTTTAAGTTAGCACAGTATGTTCATCTTTCATGTACTACAAGTTAACAGACTCATCCTGAAAGGCATTATGTTATTCAGTTTCTGAATTTATAGGAGCCCTCTTATAAATGTTTTTGAAGCAGCTTTAGTTATAAATTTGATAAATTTTTCTCATTGAAACGACTAAAAGTCATACGAAATCAGAATTACACTAAAAAATTAAAAATGTCAAGTCATCCTAATATTGTGTTGTAAGTTCTACCAATATTATTTTATTTCAGTGAGAAAAGTTCAAGAGATATTCAGTGTAAACCACCCTGTTTAGAGTACTTAGTTACCAGATGCAATCTTTCTTTTAAGCAAAAGTATTTTGATTCCCTCTCTGCCACACCTTTCCATGATATCTCAGTGATAGTATTTGGAAGCTAAATACACTTATAAACACATACTTGGGTGTAAAATATTCAGAGTAGTTTAATAAGTTAATACTTAGAGAAAAGTTTTCCCTTTCTGTGCAATGTAGAAAGCTGCAACACCTTACACACACATTTTGTACATTGATATATAAAAGCGTTCACCCCTGTGACTATTTGGGAAGTAGTTTGGCCACATATTTATAAACCAATAATTATACTTTAGAGAATAATTCCTAATGAAATAACCCTCAAATATGAAGAAAATGTTGGACAGGAAGATATTCATCACCTTGATATTTTAAAAGAACAGACATTTGGAAGCCACCAAAAATATCCAGCAATAGAAAATGTTAGGTCAGTTTTGGTTTAGCAACTTAATGGGGTATAATGTAACCATTTAAAATATTTTAAAGAGTTTTCATAACAAGTTAAAATGTTCACGTTAGAACATGAAGTAGAAAAACAGGATGCAAGATTTTGCAATTATTAAAAATCGGAAACCAAATGAGATTCTTTGGATAGGGAATTTTACAAAATGGATGATATGAACTGTTTTGTCTGCTACAGTGACTGTGCGTGCACGATTGGATTGTGAGTGACTGTTTTTTTCTTTGCATTTCAGTATTTTCCACATCTTCACTAATAATCATGTATTGCTTTTATCATAAAAGCAAACATTAATTTATATATTTATTAAACTAAGAACAAGTATGTCCTTGATGGAGCTAGTTAGAGAATATTCCCTCAAGTTCTTTACGTTTCTCTCTACAGAGATTGAAATGCTGGTCTAACAAACCATATGGCTGGTCTTTCCCCACCATATTACCTCACTTAGCAGGTTATGAGATTCCAAATTGAGAGTCAAGAGGTTTTGCCTACTGTGGATTCTGTGGCATTCTGTGCTGCCTAATAAGTATTAGACACTCAATAAAGTGTTCAACTACAGCCTTTTGTGATTTACCATGAGTTAGTTCAGTACAAAAAATTCAGTACATTCTAGAAAGGTTTAAATACATATTTGGGTAATTGATCATTTATTAGTTTTCACGGAATCCTGTGATAGAATTTGGAGGCATATTCTAAACTTGTTGAGTTATATTTCTCGAAGAGCAACCAATCCATCTCATTCCCAGAAACAGCATCTCCCGGGGTGTCTGTTAATGGTGTGTGTAGGTAGCACATAGGTAGCAGCCCAGCCTCCAGTAGACAGAGTTCACTGGGCAGCTCCAAGTCCAGGTTTTCCCCATGCACATTCATGATGTAGCCTACAGATCACAATTCTCAAAAGGAACAAAATGCCAACAGGAACAGAATGGAAGGAATGTGCTAATATTAAATCACACCCTGCAAGATCTGGACAGATAAAGATCCTTCCCCTCTGCACTCATTCTTTTTAATTGACAGGGTGTTACCAAGCCATGTGCATTTCTCAAATCTGAGTAGAAAGACCAGGGGTGACTTCACATCAATAATTTCTGTTTCAAGGAAAAATTATGGCTTCTTGCGTTTGTGGCTCTCTGATAAGTCTGCTACGGGAGGAGATGCATCTGGTGATTCTGATGCTGTCAAGAATCCCTAAGTGGAACTTCCCTGTACGTGACTAACATGATGATACCACTTCATAGCACACATACTCTACAGACACTGTCTGGCAGAGCTTCTATGACCATATGTGGCAAGACTTGAGATCTCATTCTGTAGTTCTTGTTAATACCAATTAATACTTAAAATCTATCCCACCCATTCATTCACTTAACATACATTTGTTGAGCACCTCCATCACATTAGGCTCTGTTCTTGATGTGGTGAGGTATGGGCCACATAGCCTTTTTTCTCTGTCAGTTCCTTCCTCTTGATCGTAATGAAGATGGTTCAGCTTAGCCTTGTGATGTTGCTGCTTGTAGTGACCCAACCCCTGTGGTAGAACAAGGAACCTGCTTTGAGGGGTGAGAAATCTGCTAAGCCTTCTAGGAACATTGTTGCCCCCTAGGAACTTCATTGTAGCCTCACTCCATCTGTTGCCTGGTCATTTGCTTATTGATGATGAGGAATGCTGGTGACAGTTCAGAAAAGGACTAGAATGCCCTTAATGTAGACCCAGGGGCAGGAATGACTGTGTCTGGAAATGTGTGCGATGGAAAAGAATTCAACATCTGATGCTCACCTCTAACCGTGCAGCAGGCTCTGAGGTGGAATCAGGAGCACATGAAACCATTGTCAGTACCGACCTAATGAGAATGGGGGTTTTGAAAAATCAGTATAGATTCCATATCCAAATTTCTTTATCATTGGCTAAAAAAATAAATAAATAAATATTGTATGCCCTGTAACTTGTATATGTTCATTTGTGGCCTTTTAAAGATCTCTTTCTTGTTTCTTCAACAAATATTTATTGAACATCTATTATGTGGCAGACCCTACCCTAGACTGAGAACACAGCATTAAAGGGTCAGAAACACTTCTCATTTTCGTGGAGCTTGGTGGGAGCAAGACTTTAACAAATAAGGATATAGAAATGAGGAATTATAATCAAGATAAAGACTACGAGGACAAAAAGATGATCACACGTAAAATTTCACTTTAGCATTTCAGTTTCAAGGATCTGAAATTCTTTTTTTTTTTTTTTTCTGCTTTATCTCCCCAAATACCCCCAGTACATAGTTGTATATCTTAGTTGCAGGTCCTTCTAGTTGTGGCATGTGGGACGCCGCCTCAACATGGCCTGATGAGTGGTGCCATGTCCACGCCCAGGATTCAAACCGGTGAAACCCTGGGCCACCGCAGCAGAGTGCATGAACTTAACCACTCGGCCATGGGGCTGGCCCCCTTTTTTTCCTTCTTTTTTTTCTTCTTCTCAAGGATCTGAAATTCTATTAGGAACAAAAATCTTATAATTATTAAAGCTAGGAAAAACACGGTTTTTTTTATTCCTTGAAAATCTAAAGATATAGTGTTTTATTTTAAATTGATGTGTGACATCAGCGGACATTGCATTTAGCCATTACTTTTATAAATAGATTTTCATGTGTTCTGGTTTGGTCAATAAGATGAAATATCCAACTTCTGAAAAAATACGTGATTTCCCCATATTTTGTATGTGGATGACTCCAGTAAATGGCTTGGGAGTGATGTGGAATCTACAGCAGTGTAGATTCAGGGATCCAAATCATGATATTTAGTTCAGTTAGTTAGGTCAGGGAGGTTTTGGCGGCAAGGACACAGCCTAAACTGGTTCTAAGGTGGAAGAAATCTCAGGATATCAGCTTTAGAAATGGCTCTTCCACACTTGTGTACCAGCAGACGGTCATAAGCACTGGGCAGAGGACCCCAGCCCTCTTCAAGCTATACCTTCACTCCTGCCTCGAGAGGATTACCCCATAGTTTCTTTGGGCTCCTGGAGCCTCCTCCAGGTGTTGGCCCTCAAGAGTGGGACACACGCAAGACAGTTCAATGCTATCTGCCTTCCAGGATAGCCACTTGAGCAACAGAAAAGTCATCCATCTTTCCCACACCAAATGGTGGACATCCTTAATGCTCCTGCACTCCCCTCCAACGCTCTTCTTTTACTGCTTGAATAGGCACCAGGGAAATATTAGCAAGTTCACTGCCCAAGCAGGCATCCAACCAAGGATCATGATACTTGTCTCCCTTTCCTGCCAGCCCCACGGATCTCTGAGGAGGGCTCTCTGGCAGTGACTCTGCTCCACTGAATTTGTAGAATGAAGCTTTGCCTCCCTTTGAGAGGGGAGAGGGAAGTTACCACACTCCCCCTCAGCTAGTAAGAGCAACTCCAGTGTTTCTTGGCCTTCCTTCCCTTCCTCCCCAACCTTAAGCTTCTCTTGAAGGCAATGATGGTTAGGAATTTGGCTCTCGCCTCAGAGGGGGTACCTGGCTCCCAATTTTCTCTTTAAAATATAGGGTACTTGACATCTATGTCCTCAGCTTGAGGTAATTCCGGGGCAACAGGAGAAGCTCCATTTAAAATCCTTTCATGGTTGTAATATACTCACACAAACCTAGAGCTCAACAACTGCCTGCGAACCCACATGGTAGCTGGGTCAGTGTTCAGAACACATTTTGTGCTGCAAAAATAAAAGAACCCACATACGTGTAGAAATTGATTAACTTGAAGTAACTTAAAGGTTTGAGGTTCTGGCTTTGTTGTTGGAGTGAATGCATCATGAGCTATGCAGACTCATCTGGGGTGTTTTGGGGCCCAGACAAAGAGTAGTTTAGCTCTGAGAATAAATTGAAGGTTTATCTTTGGCCCCATTTGGCAAAAAGTGTAGGTAAGAGGAAAAGAACAATCTCATCTCATAATGCAGTTTTAATTGTTTCACTTTTACAGAGAGCTACTTAAAAGATAGGACCCACGAATAGTTATTCACAGTCCAGCTCAAAATAGGGGAGGGGAGAGCACCCTTCCCCGCATTAGTCATGGCCAAGCAGGATTGCCCCTGCTGCCATGTAAATTCTAGAACCTGCCAGATTGGTCATCCAGGAAGGAGGAGCAGGACGAAGTGAGCAGATAGGAATGCAGAAAGAAGCTTCTTAAACAGACAGACTGTCTTGTCAGCCCTGTGTTTCCTTTCAGCTGTCCCATGACCACTTGACAGGAGGATTTTATCCCCCCTCTCCAGACAGGTTTTTATCACTGTGGCTTTGGGATCTCAGGTAACCATTCCTTTCTGGACAAAATTCACATCTAGGCTCCTCAAGAACCTATCATAGAGAAAGCATGAATCTTTCCTTGTTGGCACAGACCAATGAGCTGTCAGTTATCTTGTCTACAAAAGTTAACTGTTAGATTTATTACATATATATTCTTCACACAAGTGTACATCCTCATTTACAGACAGCCATGTCTCATGATTTGTCAGACAAAGGGAACCTGCACTTGAATTTTCTTTACATCTTCCCACAACCCTGAGGGAGACACCCACCAGTGGTGTGTCTGTATTTTCACTTGTGTAGCAAATTGATTTTAGAGCTTCCAAAACCTCACCCCTGAGCTTGCACTCTGATGGTGCGTATTCAAGAAGAGGATCATTGAAGTAAATAAGTTACCTCACCTAACATTAGGGAATTCATGTACTAGAAAATTCCATGGGCAACAGGATGCGGATATCTCTAACAGCACCAACGGATGACAACAGCTTGGATGAGGTCGAGATTTGTAAATATTTGATGAAAATCCACACATTCATGCCAGCACATACCTGGAAAATATAACTTCTAGTAGCAATTCACTCTGCTCAGTCATCAGGGCTAGGAAGTATTTGAAACGTCTTTTTCTAGTGTATATAAGATACAAAGAACTTATGAATTCTTTTGAATAAACAAATTGCTTTGAAAGGGGAGGAGGTAGGCTTTCTCTCTAACTAGCCTAGTTTGGGGCTCGAGTTTCCTTCCAGGGGACTCATTCAGTATTCATGCCCAATCTGGTTGCACTGCGGGGAAGTGTGGCGTTGAATTCATGGTGCAGAAGATAAAAAACAAGGCAAAATCATCCTCGACAGCAGAAGGAAATCGCTTCTGCTGCTCCCAGGCCTTTCAACAGCTGATCAGAGGGAGCCATTCCCCATCCTGTTTAAGATGAAGTTGTTCAGCAAACATCCGTCTGCACCCTTCTGATTAAAGCGGTTTTTACAGACGGTGTTAGCCGAGTCTCAGCCAGTTCAAGGCCCTTTAAGTGCTGCAATTTCTTAAATTGAGAGATTCTATTTGATACCAAAACAGCACTGGGTGGAGAGAAAAGATCAACACGAAGGGCATTTACACAAAAGAGGATTTCTGATTCAATTTCTATCCCCATGGGATGGATTCGTTCTGGACGCAGAATATTACATTGATGATAGAATTTTTTTTGAAGTCTCTCCTGCATCCAGTT
Organism: Equus przewalskii; assembly: GCF_037783145.1. NCBI lineage: Eukaryota > Metazoa > Chordata > Mammalia > Perissodactyla > Equidae > Equus > Equus przewalskii. Next base: position 69,288,070 of record NC_091845.1, on the reverse strand, counting down.
TAGCCTCTTTAGTAGTTTGTTTTCATTTCTACCTCTCCTTGCAAAACAAGAAATTGGAATTCCTGGGCTCTGACAAAATCTCTATTTCTTGGCATCCACGAGTGACCTGGACAAGCCAACAGAAGTCAGGAGTGGGTTCTAAAGTAAGTGAGTGCAAATGTTCCTCAAAACCACTCTTGGTTTCCTGCAGAAATGGTGGGAGCGGGAGAGCGTTGAAACTTCCAATACATGCTTAAGCCTGATTACAATCCTAAATTTTAGCCTCCTCTTCCACCAAGCTTTGTGATTCCAGATCTCCTAGCCAATAGCTGCAGGGAGCTACTTTTCTTTGCCTGTCTTCCCCTTAACCAGACCTGGGAGGAGAAATAAAGCAAGAGAATGAAAAAGCCTAAAACCCTAATAATCTACAAACTGGAGACTTGGTTTCCAAATAGAATAACAGGAGGTAGGCCGTATTTAATAAGGGTACTTGACTTTCTGGATACAAACGCTCAAAATGTGTTTCTCTTAAAAACCGTGGAATCTGAGTGTGGGTGTTTGGGGAGAGGGGATTTGGGGAATTGAAAAGAAATCTTTCTAGCCCAAAGTTTTCCTTTTGGTGGACGGGTTGGATCTGAAGCTCTTGTTTTGAAGAAATATTCACTGAGGTAGCAGAGGGAAAACTTGTGCCTGTGATTTTTTTTTCCTTTCAAGTCTGACAAAGCATGAACAATGTTCTCTCCTTGCCTAAAGGAGAAAGGAGTCACGACTGGCCCCCTAGCCCTCCTGTCAATGCCGCAGTCAAACAAAGGGAGCCCACTGGGCTGTTTGTGTAAAAACGCCATTTACTGGGCTCAGACAGGGCCAGCCCTTCGTTATTGAGTCCTGCTAATTTTTGAGCCAGTCTGAACTGGTTTTTCTCAGCTTTTTAAAAAAAGCCAGCTCTAAATGCATGTTTCAATATGGCTTATCACTGTGGAATAGAGGGTAAAACAAGCTGAAAAGTGATGGAAGTCTTTTACTAAACAGCTAAATAGAATACACATGCACACCACACACACACATGCACGCACACGTGCACACACACACTTAACACTTTCCACACCATGTGCCTTTACTACCCCATAACCAGATGTCATAGATAAGCCTCAGACCAAAGACAAAAGCAGAGCAAAAGAAAGAAAACAAGGAAAAGTGAGGAAAAGAGAAGGAGGGAAGGAAGGGAGGAAAAAAGGAAGAGAGGGAGAGAGGGTGAAAAGAAGGAAGGAAGGGACGAAGAGAAGGAGAAGGAAGGGAGGCAGAGAAAGGACAGCTCCCCTCTGCACACGTGCATTTATGCCCAGATTTAGACTCCATTTTAAAGTGTTGTTATGATTTATTGTGCATACAACATTAACAGGCATCCAAATGAAAGAAAAAATTTACTTACATCATTGTTTCAACAAGAGATCAAACTGTTTTCACTCTGCTGTATCTTTTCCTGTCCCCATCCCGATGTTGGCATCCATTTATCTGCCATTGGTCGTTGATTCTGGAGCAGCATTGCTTATGAGGGACGTCACTGATTTATTAACTGCTTTCCAGAACAACAACAAAAAATGAAACAATGTTAAATGCCATTGTAAAATGCATTGTAAGCACAGAAATTCAGCGTAACTGTGAAAACTGCATCTTAGAATCAAGGAAATTTGTAAGTTACCATCTCACTATAGATATGATTTTAAATCTTGGTTTTTCTAATTATCATAAGCATTTTGTAGAGTTGTATCTAAGCTTCATAATTCTAATTTTCATAGCATCATATTATATTATCAAGGGACATCCTACTGACCATTGTGCTTTGACAAATATTTAAGCCTCTTCCCAGTGGTGTGCTTGAGCTGGCTTATACCAGCTCATGGGCGCCCATTGTGCACATCTCCTTCCTACTTTGCATTGAAATTGATAGCTTGAAACTGGCCATGGTGGGAGTCTGTACACCATGAAAATTGAGAAATATTTCAAATTGGCCAACACCCCACTGCTTATTCCTAAAAGTTTTGCTATTATATATGATACCGTAATGACTATCTTTGACTAAGCCCCCCAGGTGTTCCCCTTCTGGCATGTGGAAGAATTCCACCAATGGGATAATGATAATGAAATAGTAATAATGGCTACTGCTTCTTGAGAACTTACCACATGTAAGTTACTATGTCAACCACCTTCTTTAATCCTCAGAACAACCCTATAAACTAGGTATTATTATTTGTAATTTCATTTTACAGATCAGAAAATTGAAGCTTGGAATAAGTAGCTGACCCAAAGTCACACAGCTGGTGAGTGAGTGAGTGGCAGGGCCAGGGTCTGAATGCAGGTGGTCTGCCACCAGAGGTCATCCCCTGAACCACAGTGCAGTCAATAGCATTCCTAGAACTCTAGCTGTGAGCCCCAACGCTGGACTCTGAAACTCTAGCTGCCAAGCCCCTCCATTCCCTGTTATAAGCCCAGTAGGATTCACATATTCCCCCTGGCTGCCCTGAAGCTTGGCAGCCCTGAAGATGCTGATGCAGATCTGCTCAGGGTGTCCCTTCTCTTCCACACATCATTTGTTTCCAATCATCAGTCTCCATCTTCAGGGTCTTCAGCACTTATTCCTCAGATTCCTCTTCTTTTCCTGACTTCCTAATGATGTGGCTATCCTTCAGAGGGTTCTAGGCTCTTTGCCTCCGCCTCACTGATGTCACGTCCATCATCTCATCTATCCCTCTCTCTTCCAGTTTCTTCTCCTGTTCCTTAATCTGAGAGGAGTCAATTGTTGCTTCAGCCAAAGACAACCAGAAGACCGACTGATCAAGAAAACACAGTTTATGAGACTTGCTGCAGTGAGGGAGAAGCCACTTGGACAGAGTCTTAGTCGTGTCTGGGATGGGGGAGGTGAAGGAAAGATATTAAAAGATTTTAGTGTCTGGGCTGGGTGATAGAAGGCAGGGAACTAGCTGGGTTTGGGGAGAGTTTGTGATCTTTTGATTGGTGGGCACAGTAAGGTGGACAGCCTAAAGCAACTCGATAAACAAGCCATTAGTCATCAGAAATAAGCTATTATGCCAGTTCACGGTTTCATCTTCCCGATGCCAGTATTTCCTAGAGCAACTAACTAAATCACTTTTGCATGTTCCTAGTAATGTTTAGCACAGAAAGAGGAAAAGTGCTTGGTTCCAGGATTGTTTATCAGAGAGAGAAATGTGTGATATTTTCAGTTCTTAGGAGGACAAGGCCCTTGGCTGCCTAATGCTTATGAGTTCCCCAGTGGGCCCTCAGGCCAGGAGCCTGGAGCAAGTCCCTGAAGACAATACCAGTAACAACACAAGGTGTCACCCACAGGATGCCCTCTCTCCCACAATCCACTGGGTTTAGGTCTATTTTATACTTTTTCTGGGTGCATTTCCTGGCCTTAGAGACACCCAGGACAGTATTGGGAGGCCTTTAATGTGTCAGTCACAGAGCTCTTCAATGTGTCTGGTCATTGTCTTCCCTCATAAGCCTATTGGGAAGCTGCACAAACAGGAAACTGGTAGCCTGCTTTGTTCTACTAGGGGATTCACAAAGTAAATATTTCGGTTATGTATGTCTTGCTAATTGCATAAAGGAGTTTTCTTCTTTTGAATTGTGATCATAGGATAATTTCCAGAAGTAGGACCACATGGTAATAGAAAATGAACATTTTCACAGCTCTTGACTTATATTGCCAGCTACCTTCTAGAGAGGGCTGCAACAATTTATCCTGCCAGCAGCAATGCACGAGTGTACACTTTCACCACAATATAGCTAGCTTTAGGTTTTATGGTTCAAAAAATCTATATGATAATTTAATTATAATATTATTTCTCATATTTAAATTTCCATTTCTTTGATTTCTAAGGAGGTTTAACTTTGAATACACGGTCTTTATAACAATAATTAGAACTAAAAGATAAGCAGAAACAAAATTTCAGAAGCACCTAAAGATGCCACCCAAAAATAACTATTAATATAATATATATTAATATAGTTGGATATATCTTGAAACACCTTTAGGTTTTTCTTTCTAGAAATACCTTCTTTTTTTCCTATAAAAACGAAGTCACACTGTTCAACCCGTGGTTTTTTGTTTTTTTTTTTTTTTGCTGAGGAAGATGTGCTAACATCTATGCCAATCTTCCTCTATTTATTAGCATGTGAACCATCAGCACAGGATGGCTGCTAACGAAGCAGTATAGGTCCATGCCCAGGAAGTGAACCTGGGCCGCTGAAGTGGAGCATGCCAAACTTAACCATGAGGGCACCAGGGCTGACCCTCAACTTGTATTGTAACCTGCTTTTTTTTCACTCACCCACATATTTTGAATACTTTTCCATGGAATAATACGTATCACTAATATTGTACCGATGGAACATTTTTCCATGGTTCTCCCAGCATAAACATAGATTAAGAACATAGACTATGGTGCCCCACTGCTGGGTTTGAATTCCAGGTCCACCATTGAGTAGCCATGTGACTTTGGGAAAGTTATTTACATCCCTGTGACTTAGTTTACTCATCTGCGAAATAGGGATCCTCATAGCACTGCCTCATAGGGTTGTTTTGGAGATTAACTACATTAAAATTTATAATACTGTGAGAGCCTGGCACACCATGTAAGTGTTTGCTGGAAACAATGTTAGGTGTGCCATAATTCATTAATCAAAACCATGTTATTGGACATTTCGGTTGTTTCCCTTTTTCTTCTGTTACAGAAAAAGCTGCAATGAACATTTCTTAAATCCCTAAATATTAAACTGTTTGATGGGAGAACACATAAATATTTAAGGCTTTTGTTACATATTGCTAAATTTTCCTCCAAAAATATATCCCGTAAGCAGTATAGGAGAGTGCCGTTTCTTCCTTGATGTTAGTAACCAATTTCCTGTAGATTCTTTGTCCGCCTGAGCCAGGTGAAGGCTGGGAGGTAAACATGATCTAATTGGAGAGCCAGAGGCACCATTTTCTGTGGCCTCATCTCTTCTGCCCATCATAATCTCCTCCTTAGCTGGCCTAGGACTTTCTCTATACCAGGGAACATTAGCCACTTAGGCGCTATTTTAAAGTGAGAAACAGTAACTGGTAATATTACGTTTAGGGTTATCATTAACTTGAGCTAAATTACAATGAGACATCTCCAGAAATAAATGGAAGATTTGGAGCAATAATGACTCAATTTATTGTCTCTCCACGTGAGCATAACGAGCACTGGACAGGTTCATCACGATGGGTGCTGCGGAAGGGTGTGCTTCGAACCAGCTGCCTCCAAAGAAGGCTGCTTGCATGTGGCAGCTGCGGTTCACGTTATCTCCGTTATTGAGTCAGTGGCTAAATCACGTTTATCACGACACTTTATTACTTGTCCAATTGAAAGGGGAAAAGCTCATTGTGCAAGAGAATCAAATACTGGCTGCTTTATCATAATTAAGGGCACAATGCAACAACCTAGAATTTCTTAGGGGAACATACATCACTGTGTCTGGACGAGATTCTAGACGGTCATGTCCTGGGTAGAAAAGATAGCTTTATTTTGTAAAAGAAAGCATTTTGTGGTAGATATATTCTTTCCTGCCTTGTCTCTTTCTCCATAGGAATCTCAATGCAGTTGATCTAGACACTTTTTTTTCCTGCCTTCTCATGTACAAGTTTAATTGTAATAATGAAAAGACCATAAGCCTTTGCCCATTGTAACTTGATCAAGGAAAAAACTAATGTATATCTAAAGTGAGGGGAAAACAGTTGATTTTTTTAAATGTCATTACCTGAGCTTTCCTGTTGAAAGGAATAAAATTGTACTTATCAAATCTTTATATTTCAAGGAGTGATTATCTAGTTCTTATTGCTCTGTCGTCAGCTCTCTTCTTTTCTGCTACTCCCTTCAGGTTGTGCGCCTGCCTCTTGACTTGTTAATCTCAGAGAAACGTTAGAACATGCATGCACCATACAATCTCTCTTAAGTTGCTCTGGAAAAACATTCGAAGAGGGATGTTGAAGGCCTCGGCCCATATGAGGTGACTGGCTAATTTCTATCCCTAATATGCTTCCTCCCCAAAACCACACAGATGGAGAGGTGACTGTTCATGAGGGGGCAGCGCTACAGTAAGTGCGTCTGTCATTTTTACAGCATTCAAAGCACGTATCATTCACTCTTGTTTATTATTCGAGAAACAAAGGCCTAGAAAATTATGTGTTTGAAACTAAAGGCCAGAAAGAGAAGGGATGAGACAAGATCCTGGAACTGACATATATTGACATGCAACTGACATACATTGACATACAACTACACACTAGACATGCTAATATATGCTAAATGATTTAACCTCAGCTTACAACCTTGAGGTAAGATAGGGACACATCCTGGCTTGGCAGACATAAAATGCATCATCAAGATCAACAGGGATCATAGGTATCTAAGTTATATGCAGTCAGTCCCCACATGCATTACTGAACTTATCAGGGTCTGTAATTTGCTAATTAGTATTGTGGATCTGCCAGAAGGGGAGAAAATATGCAGAATTTCCCAGCTTATTTGGCACGTGTCCCCTTTCCCTCCCACAAATACATACACATTCAATATACATCCAAACAGGCACACTTTTTTTTTTTTAACAGAGTATCTTGTTCGCTAATGTTTCATAAAACACAATTGGAAAATACCCCTCATTCTACTAGTGAGATAACAGAGATCTAGAGAGGCTAAATGACTCTCAAGCTCACACAGAGGTTTCAGGCAGAATTGACACTCAGCTCCAGGCCAAGTCCCTTCCAGTTCACCCCACTCAACAGAGATCATATCCTTGGATAGTTAGAGTCTTGCTTTAACAGTGAAGCCTTATGAGGTGGTAGAAAATGATTGAATTCTAGCTGGTGAATATTTTCTCCTCTGGTTTCTTTTTTTTTTCCCTACATATCATCAGATAATAATCTTCAACATGAGTAACAAAGCCAAGTAGTTCCTTGTGTGTCCTAAGCAAAACAATCCTAAGATACTTAACTTTAGCTGAGAAACGAGATGTCATGGCGAAGTTTATCCATCTCTGATTTGATCAGGCATGGCGCAATGATTAAGCGCACAGCCTTTGGTTGAGACAGGCAGCCCTGACCCATATCTGTCTCTGTCACTTAAATGCTGGGTTCTTTAAATTTAACGAGGGCAGTGTCTATGTTGGTTTTGATCAACAGTATGTACCCACGGTTGGCTTATGGATCCTTAGGAATAATAGTTAAGCATATGTAACACCTCATCATTCCCCCACTCTGACCTTCCAATGACCACCCCATCTCACTCAAAGTCCTTACAATGGCCTACAGAGTCTACATGTTCTGCCTCCCCCTTTATCTCTCTATCCTCATCTGATTCTACTCTGCGCATCGCTTCTCTCCGTCTGCTCCAGCCACACTGGCCTCCTCGCCATTCATTGGGTCCTCCAGGCCCATTCAGGGCCTTTGAAATGCTGTTCCCTCTGCCTAGAATGTTCTTCCTAAAATAGCTCACTCCCTAACCCTCTTTGTATCATTACTCAAAGTCACCTTTTGTGGTTATCTATTGTTACGTAATAAACTGCCTCAGAAATTCGTGATTTCAATAACAGTCTATCATTGTTATATCTTATATTTCTGTGGGTGAGGAAATCAGACAAGACACAGAGAGGAAAGTTTGTTTCTGCACCCCAATGTCTGGGGTCTCAGCTGGGATGACTCGAATAGGTGGTGATAGGAACAGCTTGGGGATGGCTATTTCTCCCTCTCACTTTCATTTTTCACGCACTTCTCCTGGTGCATGGCTTGGGCTTCCTCACAGCATGGCACTCTGAAAGTGGTAAAAGTTCTTGCATGGCAGTTCAGAGCTCCAAGAGAGTGAAGCGGAAGCTGCCCGTCCTCTTGAAGTGAGGCCAGCAACTAGGCATAGCATAACCTCTGACAAATGCTGTTGGTTAGAGAAGACACCAAACAGCCCAGATTCTAAAGGAAGAGTGTAAATAGACCCCTTCTTTTAATAGGAGGAGTGTCAAAGAACTTGAGCCCTCTTTACCTGCCACGTGGCTCGGTTAGGCCTTCCCAATCTATCTTATTTAAAATCGTAATCCTCCTAATTCTTCCTATCCCTATTCTTGCTTTATTTTTCTCTATAATCACAAAATCAAAATATATTTTATATCTTACATATTTAGTTTATTGTCTGTGTCTCCCACTTGGATATAAATTCCGAGTCCAGGGACTCTTTCTGTTGTGTTCAATATTGTATCTTCAGCAACTAGAATAGTGTGTGACACAGTACGCAATCTATAAATAATTGCAAGGAAGGAAGAGAAGGGAAGAAAGAAACTGGGGTAAGTTAACTAGTGTGACCCTCAATTTCCTCATCAGCAAAATGGGATTAATAGTTCCTTCATTAAAGGGTTTTTGTGAGAATTAAATGAGATAAGGTATATAATGTATGTAGTAGAGAACCTGGCGAATCATTAGTTGTTATTAATTTGAATGGCCACTGGGTTTGCTTAAATGGATTTCAGAAAGATCATAAAATAGATTTAGACACTGTCTTCTTGTGCACCCCTTAATATTCTGACATATGGAGGAACTGGGCAACTTCAAACCAACTAAGGCTTCACTCACTCTCCAGGATAATTGAGTTTAACCACAAAGGGAGGGGGGCAGATTTGATGGAAGGGGCAGGAGTCATTTATTTTAAAAATGAGGTTCTCTTTGAAGTGAACATCAAAGTTGCTAGAAAGATCCTTAATAAAACGGGCAATCATGAGGGGTCACTATATTTCACCAAGCAGGGAAAACTCATTTGAATGCTGTCATTTGCTCCCTAATTGATTAACTATAAATAGTAATTCAGTCATTTATTTCCACTCAAAAAGGCCTCCTAATTTGTTCATTTGAGCATTAAAGCAATGCTAATGCAGATTTTCATCTCCTCTCAGCTGGAGAAAAATGGGGTTTTTCTTTGAGAAACATCCAGATATCCTACCTGCTTCCATTTCTACATCTGTTTTTGCTTCTTCCTCTTCACAGTGTTGTTGAGAGTTAGCCCAAGACATGGTTGTGGGTGGTAAAAGTCCTGGGGTCCTAAGAGCAGCAAATGGAATGAGAAACAGCAAGAGCACAGAACTGTAAAGGTATTAAGTGCAGGTGTCAGCTGCCTCAGGTATCTGGTGAACCAAATACGGTTCATGGCCTAGAACCACCTACGGCGGTCTAGAGCCACCCCCCGCGCCGCCAAATGATGAAAGTTCTCAAAGGCTTAATTTCTTGTGGATCTCTGCCTCTAGGAACCCTCAGTTTTTTTCCTGTAGCATCACTCTGTCATTCCAGACAATATGCCCAGGCTTTTTTATTAAAAAATTCCACTTTTCTCAAGTGTTTTGTGACTTTGGTACCCTAATTAGAAATGAAGGTAGGAAATGAGGTGGAATCACTTCACATGTCAAGAGAGCTTTCCTTATTTCATCTGCCATACCCTCTTTCCCCTGTCTTCCTCTCCCTTACTGTTTCCTCCCTCTTTGGAGAAAAAAGTAAATCTTACCCCAAGTCACAGGCTAAACAGCTCTGTCCTCAATCAGGCCTCAAAGGCTCAGATTCTACTCCCAAATGGACTTAGCTAGGCAACTTCTCAACAAGGAAGGCGTGTCTCTTCCCTCAGGGAGATTTGAACTAACTGCTAAGAAAATTAAATCATCTCCCTAAATCGCTTCTCCTACTTTGACCAAGCTCCTATCCCCCATCTGATTTGCCATTCCTGTGGCCTAATCACCACCTCAAAACACGGGAATGATAGAACTGGTAATCTCACTTTAGGAAGAAGGGCTAGTATTATCTACATTTCCAAATTGCCCTTTTGAAAATAAAAATTGTCACATATTGAAGCTTTCCTTGGAATAAAGTATCTGGTTGCTTTTAGAGTGCCAATGAGAACTTCCAAAGCTTTGCTTGGCCAACTGTCCCAGAGGACAAAATGATTTATCCCGTCCCATGAAATATGCAAACAGGCATGACCTGCACCCAGAGGGTGATCCAGGTGATTTAGGGATGAACATGGGGAAAGGTCCAGGCTTTCTGCTGCATCCGGGGCTAAGATTTAGATTACCTAAAGTGAAGCTTTGGACACGTGTCACATGGGAACCTGGGTTTGATTAGTGAATGGAGAACTGTCAACGATTTTTTTTTACAAACAATTTACTTGAAGAAAAAAGTCAGATTCAAATACCAAATCTGCAGCTTAGTAGTTAATCATTCTTAAGCCAGTAATAACCTTCCCTGAGCTTCTTTTCCCTCATCTGTAAAATAGGGGGAAGGATGCTCACTTCACAGGCATTTGAGGATTAAAATATATTAACATATAAGAAGGTCTCAAAAAATGTCAGTCTCATAATTTCCTCCCATAATTCAGACAAAATCCTACAGTCGTAAATTAGAGAGACTTCACTGTGATGAATTTTATTTCAATAAGATTGTTTTTGAATTAGCTATGGTGGCAGTTCCAGGATTGATGGAATTGACCATTTTTAAAAATCCATACTATTTGCACTCTGACCAAGATGCATCAAAGTTGCTAGTCAGATTCTTAGATAAGCGAGTATCATAGTGGGTCACGGTGACCAGGACATTTTCTTTGTAATGGCGGAAGTACTGTTTCGGAAGTGGCAAAGCTATGTGCAGTTGATCCTATAAAATGGACACCTGATAAAGCCATAATATTGATGACCACTGCACTTAAGGTACCTTAGAGTGCAGTCTTTAGAACAGCTGCTGAGCTGCCTTCTAGATTTATTCACATCTGTAGGAGGGATGGTGCTGAAGTTCTCTCATTTCTCATTAATGTTATCACTTCCTTAAAGAACTTCCCTGCAGATTTGCTTTAAAGACCCTATGAACTTTCCTTAAGCCCTTATGCGACTTTCTATTCTTTATCCTAGCAATGACGAAGCAGTTGACGTGATCTGATAACTTCGACAATGTCAGTCCCTGATTGTAGGTCCATAATTTTCTCCCCTACCTCACTATTTTTTTTCCTTGTAAGATGATTTCTTTGTGATCTGATCCAACATCTTTCTTGCTTGGGCTGATAGCTCCATATCCTTTTGTTCATTTGAATGGCAGGGAGGAGGATGGTTGGTGCTACCATTAGTTGAGTATTAGGACCTGCACTTTGTAAACTAGATGTTGAGCTTTAGGGAAAGAGAAGGAGTGAATAACCTTGGCTTGGCCACAGTCAATAAGAGAATGGGAGAAGTTTTCAAAAACTCAAATTTCTTGGCGTTTAGTAACAAAGTCTCTTAAGTCAGCTGGCCTTCTAGTGAGGATTCTCTAGATGAATGATGAGGCCCCAGCTTGGCAGGGGAACATGGGATGATATCAAACCTACCCTGATATTCAAATGGAAGCTTCAACCTGTGGCTCCAAAATGAACTTGTCGCCCCTTGGCTCTGCCAAGCTTAGTGGCTTTGTAGCATCCATCTGACCATTCCTTGCTGCCTAATAACTTGTGCTGACTATGATTCCTGACCTGTCCCTTCCTTCTTGCTTGGCTCTTTCTACTTTCTGCCCTTCCCATCATATAACTAGGACTGACTGGACTCCCACTGGTATCCCAACATGCTTGATTTTCTCTTTGAGTTAGGCGTGCTTCAGCTCCCAATCCTGGGCCTCCAATTTAGCCCTTTGCTATAGAATTACTAAATCCCCAAGAACTGTTACTGTTGGCCCACTTCCAAATGGGGCCTCTTAAGGGTCTGCCATCTCCACTGGGTGGCCTTCTCCTGCCATCTCCTGGCCAAAGCCTTCCTCCATTCATCCTTCCCATCCCACGGCAGAGCATGGATGAGTGATAATGGAATTTACCTTTCTGAGTGAAGGCACTTTGGGATGACTGGGGTAGCAGCAAAGCGGAAGAAGCTCTGCCCCGTAATGGTGCTCCTAGACTCTGGCTCTGGATGGTGAGATCTTCATCCAGGTGGGTTCCTGTGTGGGTGTGGTGGATGCCGAAGCTTAGACTTGATGAGTTGAAAATGGAAGCCTGAGCTAAGAGCAAGTCCTCTTGAGAAAAACCTACCTTTTGTCTCAGCATCTGATAAGGGAGGACTAAGCAAGTGAAATAGCCAGCTGTTAATTTTATGAGGTCATTTTCAGTTTAGCACTAATGACTATTTGGGGGCCAAATTATCAAGACTATATCAACACTTCTTGTGTTTAGCAAAAGAGATGTCAAAGTGTTTTAAGCACCAAAGCTTTTTGGCAATTTTTTACCCACTCTCTCTTTATAGCCACCCATAACACCCTAGCATAACTCTTTGCACGTTGTGCACTGCCCTTGGGGGTATGATGATTATTGGATCAGGAGGGCTTAGATGAGTTTGTTGGCATTATCTCAGGAGGGAATAGAGACTTTATGGAAGCACACCATCAAGAATTTCTCTTAGACATGCCAAGGAAGTTTTGCATTTTGAAATTGGATTGGAGAGTCTCTCTGGAAAATGTTTCACTATACTGGCAACCCTGACAGTCTCCAGAATAAGAATGCCTAATGTGATGGAACAGACGATTCTAATATGATTTATATAATAATGATATAATAAGGTAGACGTGTGGCCTTTCTATTTAACAAATCCTATCACAAAGCATACAAAGGAAGTAATCAACCCTAGAATGTGCAAATTCTGAATAGATCTGACACCTGGCTTCTGAGTATTAAGAAACTTGTCAAACTTATTGTGTCTCCTAGCAAGACAGCTCTCACATTTATGGCTCTTGAAAACCCAATGTAATAGTAATTGTTTTGTGTTCTTTCATCCCTGCACGTTGTAATGGAGGCAGTGGATGGAATATCAATTAACTCCTTGGAATAAATACGCGTAAAGTCAGCTGTAGCACTTTTAGGATTTAAATTTCTTTTACAAATTTACAAAAGGAAGAAAGGGTCTCTGTATTTAAATAATGGTCATGTGTCACAAGCCCATATAACCATTTTTGTCGTAGTTGCAACCATCGCCTCCTCCCCTACGAGGTTTGAATTGTGTGTGTCCTCCCGCAGCAAGGGATGCACTCACAGCTCCCTTCATGGCTCAGTAATTCTCTTAGAGTGTATCTAGGCTAAAACGATACCTACCGATTCCATTTATTAAGTAGTTATTAAGTAAGTCAACTGAGCAAGTCATTCGAAAGAGTAATGCAAATAAATTGAGGGAACAAATCTTTTAAATTTCACTCTTTAATGATCATAGTTACTGGATAATGGAAGGCGTGTGCCTGCTGGGCACTGCACAACTTTTCAAACCTTGAAATCATGTTGAACTGCACCACTCTCATTTCCTGTTCCACTTTTTAGCAACTGCCAAAATCTAGTTTTACAAAGATATGATGACTTTGAAAGAAATAGTAGTAGAGTGATCTAGTGTTGAAAATGCAAACTCCTTTGAGCTGGTGGTTTGCAAGATATCGAGCAGATACCAGAGATCCCAGTATCTCTCTTGAAAATACCCAGTGTGCCCATGAGTTCACTGTGGTGCCCTGGTGTACCCAGTTTGGAGCCATGGCCCATAACTGCGTGTCACAGGAACAACTAACTTACAGAAATTCAGCGATACTCTTTTACTACCGGAAGCTATTCTTATGTTCAGAGTTACATATTTTTAACATAACACAGTCCCTTAACATAAATCAACTAATCCAACTCACCCTCATACAAAGAATCAGAATCCATTCCAGCGGGGGAAGAAAAGTTAGCTGTTTTAGACTTATTAAAAGATATTATGTCTATATTTTGTGGGTGATTTAGGTGGTTTTCAATTTTTAAACTTTTTTCAAATGTGCCATACTCACACAAATATACCTATGTTTTTATATAAATACATAAGTGTGATCCTCTCATCACCTTTTTAAGAGCAATCTCTCCTTTTCTTGTACTCTTTTGCTTGGTTCCACCTTCATCTTTCTCTCACTTTCAATGCATATTCTTACTGTAATGTAAACAACTTAGAATATTACCTTTTAGGTTTTTCTCTTTGTTCATGTAATCTATACGGATAGTGATATACACACTTTTATGGACACTGGTCATTTATTTATATGACCCAGACACATTATACGTTGTTTCTTGAATCTCACTTTTTTAAATAAAAAGCACCTTGTGAAAATCTCTCCAAATCAATTGATAGAGTCCTAATTCAGTCCTTCAAATGGCCACTTAATATCCCATGGTTTGGATGAACCACAGTTTGTTCAGCCACGCGCTTGTCGATGGGCTTTCATCGTGTTTCCAGTTTATCTGGCAGACACTAAAACTGTGCTACAGTTCGTATCATATCTTTGTTCATATTTTCCTCACATGCCAGTGGTGTTATTTCTAAGGGATACATTATCAGGTATATAATTGCCAGATTGAAGTGCATATTCACATTTAAAAAATTTTTTAAATAGGTGTTGCTAAATAGCTTTCCCCAAATGCCATAATATTCACATTCTCACCAACAATGTATGAGAGATATTTTGATGCCATACTCAAGTAGAGTAGGTATTATCCCTCTTGAATTTTAATCCAGTCTCATGGGAATGAAATGATATCTTATTGTTATTTCAATTTGCATCTTCTTGAATACTAGTCAATTTGAGCGTTCTAAAATATGTTGGCTATTTAGATTTTCATTCTGTGAATTGTCTGTTTACAGACAATTTTGGTAGAAAACAAAATTTAAAATTCAATACCATTTACAGTTGCTACAAAAACCTCTGAAATACTTGAGTGTAAATCTAACAAAACGTTTACAGGACTCATATGCTGAAAACTACACATGCAAATGAAAGAAATCAAAGATCTAAATAAATGGAGACACATGCCATGTTCATGGATTGGAAGATTCCATGTAATAAAGATATAATTCTCCCAAATTGAGAAACAGGCTTAACACAATTCCTATTAAAATACCAGCAAGATTTTTTTGTAGCTGTAAACAAGATTGTTCTAAATGGCGAAAGAACTAGAATAGAGAAAGCAATTTTGAAAAAAGAAGACTAGTGTGGGAGGAATCAGTCTACCCAGTTTCAAAACTTATCATATAGCTACAGAAATCAAGACTGTGTGGCCTTGGCAGAGGGGTAGACACATAGACCAATGGAAGAGAGCAGAGAACCTGGAAATACGCCCACTTGATTTTTGACAAAGATACAAAAACAGTTCAACAAATGGTACTGGAACAATTGGATGTCCATAGACAAAAAAAATGAACTTTGACTTAAACCTCACACTTTATTAAAAAAATTAACTCAAAATGAATCACAGATTTAAATGTAAAACACAAAACTGTAAAACTTTTAGAAAAATATTTGGAGAAAATTTTGGGGGGCATCAGTCCCGTGGCCAAGTGGTTAAGTTCACATGCTCCACTTCTGCAGCCCAGGGTTTCACTGGTTTGGATCCTTGGCACAGACGTGGCACTGCTCACCAGGTCATGTCAAGGCAGCAACCCACATAGCACAGCCAGAAGGACCTACAACTAGAATATACAACTATGTACTGGGGGCTTTGGGGAGAAGAAAAATTGAAAAAAGATTGGCAACGGATGTTAGCGCAGGTTCCAATCTTTAAAAAAAAAAAAGAAAATCATGGGGATCTAGAGTTAGGCAAAGAACTTTTAGACTTGACACCAAAAGCAGAATCCATAAAAGGAAAAATTGATGAATTGGACTTCCTCAAAATTAAAAACTTTACTGTATAAAAGACCCTTTTAAGAGAATGAAAGGATGAGCTATAGACTAAGAAAATATTTGCAAACTACGTATCCAACAAACCACTAGTATCTTGAATATATTTAAAAATCTCAAAACTCAACAGTAAAAAACAAACAAATTAGAAAATGGGTAAAAGACATGGAGAGACATTTCACAAAGAGGACATACAGATGGCAAATGAGCATTTGAAAAGATGTTCTGCGTCACTGGCTATTAGGGAAATGCAAATTAAAATCACGAGATAGCATTACATACCTATCAGAATGGCTAAAATAAAAAATAATGACAACAACAAATGCTGTGGGGGATTTGGAGAAACTGGATCACTCATACATTGCTAATGGAATGTAAAATGGTACTGCCACTCTGGAAAAGAGTTTTTCTGTTTCTTCAGAAGTTAACATTCAACTGTCATACGACCCAGCAATTGCACTCCTGGGCATTTGTCCCAGAGAAATCAAGATTTATGTTCACACAAAAACCTACACAGAAATGTTTATAACAGCTTTATCTGTAATAGCCAAAAAGTAGAAACAACTCAAATGTTCTTTAATCGGTGAATGGTTAAACAAACTGTGTACATCCGTGTCATGGAATTCTACTCAGTAATATAGGGGAACAATCTACTGATACACCCAACGACCTGGATCAATCTCCAGAGGATTGTGCTAATTCCAAAAACGCCAATTCCAAAAGCTGACACACTATACGAGCCCATTTAAATAACAAAATGGTAGAAATGGAAAACAGATTAGCGGATGCCAGCAGTTAAGAAAGCGCTGAGGGTGTGAGGGAAGTGGATGTGGCTATAACAGGACAACACGAGAGATCCCTGTGGTGACAGAAATGTTCTGTATCAATATCAATATCCTGGTTATGATATTGTACTATAGTTTTATGAGATGTTACCATTGGGGGAAACTGAGTAAAGGGTACAAAGGATCTCTTTGTATTATTTCTGACAATTGCATATGAATCTACAATTCTAAATAAAAAAGTATTATTTAAAAATAAATTTAATCACAAGATTTAAAAAAAATCTTCTATTACTGTTGTAAATGGACTATCATCCCTCTTTCTATTTCTGGGTACTTGCTGTTGAAACAGAGAAAAGCCAATAGCTTTTTAAAATTTCTGTATTTAATTCTCATATTTTATTTTTAGGTACCTTATCAAATTCTCTTGTTAATAGTGGTAAATTTTATTAGAGTGTCTTGGTTCTTTGTAGATATACAATCAGGTAATTGTTGCTGCACAAAATTGGGGTTCTCTGCCCGACATGCATAAACGAGCCAATTAATTATGGCATCAATCTTTGGGGAGAGAAATCAGCTTTTATTCTGTGAGCTCAATCTTCAGGGAGACTGGGGCATGTGCCCTCAGATCTGTCTCCCCGATTCAGGATTTGGGGCAAAATTTAAGTGGTTAGAGAGAACAGGCTGTCACGTGGAAATGCTGGTGGGACATATTTTCATTGGTGGGATTTGAGCATTTATGGTAAGGTTTTAAACATTTATGACAGGATTCTAAACATTTTTGATGAGGTGGAGAAGGAATTTTAACACCACATCTTCCTGAATGAGGGACCTCTGACTTCTGATAAGAGTCTGACTTTCGCCAAGTTCTTGTCCCGTCCCGGTCCTTGGGTTCCTTGGGGAGAAGGATCTTCACTTCCGAGGTCATTTCTGGCCATGATTTCTTCTTTTACACATGCCCTGGCTACATTACTTTCCAGATTTTTTGAAAGACAATTTTTAATCACTCTGCTGATAAGAGATGGAGTCCGTTGAACTGGTCCTAGAGGGCCCCTGGTTGCATAATTTTCAAAAAAGAGGTCATTTTAGCTATAATTTTCAATGTGTCAGCCAGTTATTTAATTTTCTTATTATATTGTTTCAAATAAACTTTCAGACAGTAGTAAATAATAATAATCAGCATTGTTGTCTAATTACTAATTTTAATTGAAATGGTTTATTCTTTTATTGACTCTAGATTTGATTTGCTTCTTGTTATGTAAGTAGTTTCCAGCCATTCCTATTTTGCTCAGTATTGTTTTCAGTTTCTATATATATGATCTCATGGTTTCCTTCCTTTAATGTATTGATATAATTAATTATATTGATAAGTTTCCTGATATTTAATGCTATTTGCATCACTGGAATAAGCTCTCTTTGGTCATAGTGTGTTTTTGGATATGCTGCTGGATTCATTTGCCAATGTTTTATTTAGAATTTTTGTATTTATACTCCTAAATGAGGTTGAGATATACTTTTCTATGCTTTTACTATTCTTTTTCGGATTTTGGTATGAAATTTACGCTTGTTCCACGAAATTAATTGGGAGCTGTCTAGCTTTTTCTACGGCCTGGAACAGTTGAAGTAACATCATAATTATCCATTCTATAAAGGTTAGATAAATCTCAGCTGTGAACCCATCTGGTCCTAGTGCCCTTTTCAAGGATAACTCTCTAATAACCTTTGCAAGCTTGTCTACAGTTGTTGGTCTATTCAAATTTTCCACTTCTTCTTAGATAGGTTTGAGTAATTTATATTTTACTAAAAGATCATTTCCCCTTGCGAAATAATTTGCATGGAACATTCTTTTAGTCCTTCCTGCATCTGTTATTGTTCTTTCTCTTTTATCTGTAATCAGACTGCTAAGTATGGGTCTGTTTAGTACCTTCCAAAGAGCCACCTTCTAAATTTACGTATCCTTTTAATATTTGTATTTCTTTGTCTTCTATTTTGTTGATATCAAGTCTTATCTTTATTAATTCCTCCTTCTAGTTTCCTCTGATTTATTTTATTATTCTTCTAGTTTCTTGGGATGAATACCAGCTTCCTATATTTTTATTCTTTATTTCTTAGTAGTAGAATCGTTTAAGGCTACGCTTTTTCCAAAGAGGAGAATTTTCACTGAGTCCTATAGGTTATGATGAGAAGTGCTTCTTTAGTTGCTTTCTAGATTGTTTGAAAATTCTTTTTATTTTTCCTTTAACACAGGGATTAGCTATGAATTTTGTTTTCAAATTTCAAAGTAAATAAGATTTTTGTCCACTTTTTAATTCTTCATTTCTATTTTCATTGGATTTTCTTTAGAGACTGTGTCCTATAAAATTTCTGCTGTTTAAACTTTATTAAGATTGACTTGGTGGCTAATTATAAAGGCAATTTACATAAATGTTCCGTAAAGAAAAACAGGTTCCCCCTATTCAGTGAGGATATGTGTATGTGTATGTATGTATATGTCTATTGACATATACACATATACGTGTGTGTGTCTATACACACTTATTTTTTTGCACTACCCAATCCTTCTATGGCCTTATTTATTGTTTCTCTAATAAATCTGTCCATTCTGAGATAGGTGTATTGAAATCTTCTATAGTAATTGTATTTTTATAGCATTCTCTTGCCTAGGTTTTGTTTCATTTATGTAGATGATCTTTATGTGGATATGCATTCAGGTTTATGGCACATATTTTTTTCAAACTGTGCAACTTACAAGTATATGGCACCTCTGTTTTTCCCCCTTTAATTACTTTAAACTTAAATTCCATCTTGTTTGTTATTAATACCACCAATCTTGCTTTCTTTAGTTTATATTGTACTGAATTCATCCCTTTATGCCTAATCTTTGTTATTCTCTAACTGTGCTGCTTATAAACTGCATTCAACTAGGTTCATTTTTTTAAACCAATGACAGTCTTTGTATTTTCATGGGGAAATTCAGTCTATTTACACTGTATTTAATGACTATCATATTTTATTTTGTTCCTTCCATCTTATTTTATGTTTATTATTTATTTTACATACTTATTTCTTTTTGTTCATTTTCCTTATTTTTGCTCATACGATAAAAGTTGCTATCCATTTCTCCTCATTAATTTGGAATTTTTTTAAAAAGTTTTTCTTCAAAGAATCAGGAGTGGTTTTCAGGAGCTCTGTTTTGACGTGTGAAGTTTGAGGGGCTGTGAAATGTTAAGTGGAGGAACAGAGTGGGCATTCGAGTGTGTGCTTAACCCCCCTTGTCCAGGTAAATGTTCACACTGTACCATAGACATGGGGTATTGGGCTGGGGAGATGGGGCAGGAAGGGGTGGGCTTGGAGATGATTTTTAGAGTTCAAGGAGTTTCAATTTTGCCTCCTATTTGGCAACGGGCAGTAGCTCTGAGGTTCTGTCTCCAGTCTGTCCTGAGAGGGATCAGCCTTTGGGATGTGCATGTCTCCCAGATCAGGGATGGGTGTGATTTTATTTTATTTTTGTATTTAAAAAATTTTTTTAAAAAAATTTTATTTTTCCTTCTTCTCCCCAAAGCCCCCTGGTACATAGTTGTATATTTTTTGTTCTGGGTCCTTCTAGTTGTGGCATATGGGACACCACCTCAGCATGGCTTGATGAGTGGTGATAGTTCCACTCCCAGGATTTGAACCGGTGAAACCCTGGGCTGCCAAAGCAGAATGTGCAAACTCAACCACTCGGCCACAGGGCCAGGCCCTGATTTTACTTTTAAAGCCTGGCTTCCTAGGAGTCATCCCTGGGTCAGAGTAACTTAATATTCAGCTAGCGTTCTTCTGAATTTGTGCTTAATCCCCGTGAACTACTAATGCCTGTCTGTTTTGCTGATGGATCTTGTGTGGTTTGGGAGATGCTTTTGAGCCTGCCCTGTGTCCTGCTCCCTGCCCCATGTCCTGCTCTGACTGTTCCAGAATGGGTGCAGACTGGTTTGTGTCCACAGCTACTTGCTCTTCGCCAAGATCTCCATGGTTTTCGACATCGAGGCGTTTAGACAGAACTTCTCCAGGCTTCGTTCCAAGTAAAATCAGCCACCTCAGGCACAGCTCTCCTCTTTAAGGCTGGCTCTCCCCTTGGGCAGAACCTCTGTGCCCCTGCATTGAGGTGGGGATGGGGATGGCGCAGTTGGATGCATATGTCTGATGTTCAGGCACGACATGTGGGCTTCAGACATCAGTTTGGAAGTCATTAGTTTGTCGATTTTATTTAAAACAGTGAGATTGGATGAGATGACCCAGGGACCCAGAGTAGAGAGAAAATGAAAAATGTCCAAGAATGAAGCCTTGGATTGTACCAATCTGTAGAGCTGAGCTATGGTGTTTAGCTCTGAATAGATGAGGAGTTCATTCCTGAGATCAGGGCCAGGAAACACTTGACTCTGTCAGCCACAGGCCAGCTCCATCTGAAGCCACAGTGGACAGACCGAGTTTCAGTGCCTTAGATGCTTTCTCCCGAACCCATGTTGCTTGGTTATTGGTTTTTTCATCCATCAGGTCTAGCATATGCTGTTGTCTCAAGAATCCAACTGGCTCTGTGGGAGATGAGCAGAATCCTTTCCCATTCTGACTGTGTTTGCTGCCTTGAAGCAGAATCAGGACAGGCTGCTTTGACATTCATGTTTGGTATAGAAAGAGGTAACCGAGGTATGACTAAAAGAAAAATTGTAACCTGGAACCAAAAGCCTGGCTTCACATTCAGCACAGCCAGGAGCTGAATGTGTGACCCTGGGCAAGTTACTTACCTTCCTCGAGTGTCAGTTTCCTCACCTTTAAAATGAAGATATTGATTGTATCTACCTTGCAATGCTAGTGTGTTCTAAGACTTAAGTTATATAATGTAAGTACAGTAGCATGTAGTAAATACTCAATAAATGTCAGTTTCTTTGCTGACCTTAGAGGTCAAGGCAGAACTATTTAAATCCACAACATAGTCCCTGAATTTCCATTTTACTTGTTCCTTCTCTATCAAACTGTCTTCCTTCCTATAGTTACATTGTTTTAAGGGTACCTGAGATTTATTTTAACCAGGTATGGTAAGACATGCAAACACAGAAATGACCGTCATAAAGGAAGAAGTTTGTACTCATATTTCCCTAGAAACAGGAGACACGGCATGCCACACAGGGCCACATGGGGAAGCCCTGGGGTCAGTCAGGAGGCAGAGGGAGCGAGGGGTAACATGGGCAAGAGCCTTTACGGTGGTTTTCATAGGAAAGAATGGGCGAGGCATGGTAAGCAGGTTTAGGATTGGCTAGTTTGAATATTCAGTGAGCTCTAGAGAATGGGGGCTGTCCCTAGTTGTCTGATACGTGGCCCTGGGGTGATAGGACAGGAGAATCATGGATTCCCTGGATAAGGGAGGTGGGGCTATGGGCTCTGGATTGGTTGATTTGCATATGAAGGCCACCTCCAGGGTGCCCTCCAGGGTCAACAAGGCCCCAAGCAGTCAAAGCATAAAAAATATTGAAAAGAAAAAGTCATGATTAATACATACATGATTGATACACACATTTAGGTTTGTGCGCATGTCCTGAACCAAGAAAAATAGACCTCACCTTGGATCGAGCAAAATTTCTGGGAGCTGGAAATGAACTACAGACAATCTATAACTACTAAACTTATCCTCTAAGTAATTAAAAACCATCCATTCTCTGGCTATCAAAGCCAATAAAAAAAAATCCGTATTTGGATTCAGGCATAGAACCAGAATTCCAGAGTTGGGAGAAACCTTAAGAATTAGTCCGTTGCTCCCTCCTCCCCCATCTGCTTCTTGAATGTCCTCTTCTTCATCCCTGCTGAGTGGTGTCTTCTTCCTTCTTTAGGTTTTTCTGATTGGAAAAAAGATCTTCTCTTTATGGGGCCAAAATTTGCTTCATTTTGGCCTCGGCCTGTTAATTCCTGAAAGCTTGATATCTTGCTCTACAGATACAAAAAACACTCAGCCAAGCTCCGGGAACACCTGCCAGGTCAGATAAAATGTGTATAATGGGCTTGCAGAACTGCTGGTCCACTATGATGAAGAGCCACTGTATTTGTCACACCTCTTGTACATCTAAAGATATCCCTTATGAGAACTTGTTTTCTGTCTGTCTTTCTCTGAGCCGGGGCAAGATTGCCTCCACTGCAGGGCACCACAGAGTGTGGCCGATAGCCACCACTACACAGAATGTCCTTCCTGTGCACTCCAGGCTTTCCGCAGAATAAGGAGGACCTTGAGTAGGACATCTATCTTATGAATTGGACTCTATGTTTTTGGATGGTTGATGATATATCTAGTCTAATGCTGAACCCGTAGGGCCTAGCTCAGTGCTGGAAAAATCACAGGCACTCAGTAAATCTTCCTTGAATGAATGAGAGATTGCATGGAAATGAGTACAAATTGCTAATTAGAAGCATTTGTGAGGAATTCACTTTAGCTGAATAAATAAGACATAAGAATAGAAGGTTCGGGTTGCTGTTAGAAGAAAAACACAGTCCTCCAAAGGGTCAAGGTTAGGCACTGAAATAATTTTTTTTTTGAGGAAGATTAGCCCTGAGCTAACATCTGCTGCCAATCCTCCTCTTTTTGCTGAGGAAGACTGGCCCTGAGCTAACTTCCGTGCCCATCTTCCTCTACTTTATATGTGGGATGCCTGCCACAGCATGGGTTGACAATGGTGCATAGATTCACACGTGGGATCCAACCAGTGAAACCCGGGCTGCCGAAGCGGAACCTGTGAACTTAACCCCTGCACCACAGGGCCCGCCCCCTGAAATCATTGATGTTGTTACAAGAAAGCAGGATTTTGGATTATGTTTCCTGAACCCTCTCACCTATTGAGCAAGGGGTGAGCATAGAAGGGCTGTTGTGTGGCTTCCAAGAGAGAACGAGCATCAGGGACTTAGCACAGAGCCCACAGTAAGCTGTCAAAGCACTCCAGCTGTTGTGGATTTGCTGCTTCTTTATAATTATGAGGGTGCCCAACCCCATGCTTGTAAAATGGCGGTGTGCCGTAAATATTGATCACCGATGATCATTTTAGTGATGCTGATGGTAATAACGGTGTGATGGGAAATTTTACCACCTAGAGATTTGGCCCCGCTCACTAATAGTGCTTGCACCTGGTGAAGGACCCAGCAATGTGAGCACTTCGGTACCAACAGAATTAATGACAAATGAGTAAGAGCAATGCCACAGCATCAGTGGAAGATGCCTCTAAAAGGGACCTATGCTTGATAAAAGAAGCATTGTGTACTGTATGTCCATGTGTATTTAAAAACAGAGGAAGTAGAAGTTTAATAATGAGAAGGAGAAAAAGAAAGAGAAGGATTTTTACCTCTTCTAATAAAGACATTATCTTTTGACAGTCGTAGGGTAATTGACATAAAGAATCAGTCTACTGGAGTGGTTGACAGTGAATTGAAAGTACATTGAGATTAATTTTCTAATACCAATTCTTTTTTTTTTTTTTTTAAAGATTTTATTTTTTCCTTTTTCTCCCCAACGCCCCCCGGTACATAGTTGTGTATTCTCTGTTGTGGGTTCTTCCAGCCGTGGCATGTGGGACGCTGCCCCAGCGTGGTCCGATGAGCAGTGCCATGTCCGCGCCCAGGATTCGAACCAACGAAACACTGGGCCGCCTGCAGCGGAGCGCGCGAACCCAACCACTCGGCCACGGGGCCAGCCCCCCAATTCTTTTTATTTATCAGAAATTTTCTCTCTCTCTCTGATATTTACAAGGAAAGAAACAGGAATTGGAGGAAAAATACATATATATTTGGAGAGCTTTGTGGTATGTGGAGTAGCTTGAATCTTCTGGGGTGGAAAGGGATCTTCCATCTGTAATGGTCTAGAACATTCCAGCAGTCAGACTACCACAGGGTAGACTCAAGGCCCAGACAATCAGGATGCAACAAAGAGAATGTGATTCCTAAGCTCTGGGTGTCCCTCTCACCAAGCTTTCTCTCAGCCCTTGTGTAAGCAGCTTCAACTTTTAAATTAACAAATGTAGTAAAATGTTGTAAATTCCTTGGCTTCCAGAGGAAGTCTTTCAGGAACTAGTAAAACAAAAAGTGGTATATATGAAATGAGGCAAAGGGAGTGGGTGGTGGTTGTCGGGTCACAGACGAAAGAGAATCCAGGTATGTAGCTAGTGACTGTCAGATGGGCATCAGCCCAGACTTGTCACTGGGCAAGGCCTGTGGCATATGGCTGAACACAGCTGTTTGGTCTAAATTGACTGTAGAGAGAAGGCCGGGGCCGGTAGCACATAATGGAATCCACCCCAGGCTGAGAAGAAACCCAGTTCTCTCTCCTAACTTCTGAGCTAGAGTTTCATGGTGATAAGAATTTGTGGTAACTTAAGCTGGCTTCAGAGAGAAGCTCAACATTTTAATGAGGAGGTAGGAGAGAGAAATTGGTCAAGAGAGACATCGGGGAAGAATAGAGGCAGGGCCCACGGAAATTGTGCAAAATGTTGAACGCATTCAGAGGCTTATTTGTTCATTAATTTAACAGATAAGTACTGAACAAATTTTGTTTTTTGGCACTGTGCCCAGTGTGGAGTATGTAAGGCAACCTGTCCCACTTGTGTTTGACTTTGCTCTTAGAGAAAATAAAACTGTCTCTTTTCTTAACACTTTAATGCAAACTCCTTAAAATGTATCTTGTTGGATTTTAATATATGTATTTTGTGAGAGGGAAGAGGAGGGTTAAATAAGTTTGGAAAATGGTAGCAAAGTTAACACATTTATTTGCTGTAGAATTCCTCCAGAGCCTTTAAGGCGTATTCTGCACGGCAGCTTTCTAAGAAAAGGGTATAGCAGGCAAAGCTGCCAAACTCATTTGACTGCAGAACACTTTATTTCCAGGAGCTGCTTGTAGAGCTCGCGTCTTGTAGAGCATGCTTCAGCAATGCTGCTTTAGCATCCCATTCGGGGGACATGCAGTCACATCTGACCATGCGCTGTTCGGTTAGCTGACGTTCCCAGGCTGGCTTGGTCCGAGGTCCTCCCTGACTGGCATTTGTGCAGGGAGCTCATGGGCTGCCCATTTCCGAAGAGCCCGTTTCCTGGTGTGGCCTGGTTCCACAGTGCTGCCCTCTTCAAGGGATTTGCTTTTTAGAATTCTGTTTCAGATGTTGCCGGGGATTAGCCCTCGTTGACAAAACCACACACACAAAAAGGCTGAACGTGCATATGTGTATGCTTGTGTTAAACATTGATGCTGAGATGCTGGACCCTGGATCCTGTAAGTCATGTCACTGTGTAGGCAGTCGGAATAAGAAGGCTGATGTGGTGAGAGGGAGCATTGCACCAGGAGTCAGAGAACCCAGCTGGATCCACATCTCAACTGCCAGTTTGTAGCTTCAGGAATTTGAGGATGTTATTTTAGTATCTCTGGGCCTCCGTTTCCTCTGCAGTAGAAGAGGAATGATATACATGTAACACATCAAGCCCTCCCACCCTCTCCTACACCCAGGGCAGACATTGCTGAGCAATCAATCTTCCCACTAAACACAGAGAGAGCCTCAGATAGCTTTGCAACACGGCGTAGAGCCTCAGATAGCTTTGCAACACGGCGTTCTCACCAATCACTCTGATCTGAGAGGATGAAACATGCTGTCATTCCCAGACTTGATGAACAATAGAATCTAAGATCTGAGATTATTGCTCTCACAACACAATTCATGGGAAGAGGAAAGTGTCAAGGAGAGGCGAGTGGCCCCTGACTGATGAAGGAGTGCTATGGGAAAGAGCGGTGGGCAGAAAGCTGGTGTGTTCCTCCCTGCCCAGTGGCATTTGGAGAAGGTCCAGTTAGATTGTATGATGATTTCACAATTTGGGCAATTGGGAATTGACTTATAAACAGAATGGACATTGGTTATTCTAAAGGAGTCAGGGGAGGGAAGTTGGAACCTAGGGGGTGGACTCCAAGCTATGGGACCGCCTCCCATCGCTTCACCCCTGCACGTGGACACCTGTTGTGAGGAGGCTTGAGGCAGGCCTCGGCAAGTCCACCTTCACAGTCTGCTGGCTGGCGAGCGTGTCCAGCTTGGGACGAGTATGCGGCATCCTGCAGATGAGTTTCTTTTCACTATTTCGAACATCAATTAGTAAGAAAACTAAGGCTCTCCAGTCTTGGATGACCTTTCCAGAGGACTCCACAGCTGTGACAGAGCGACGAGCTGGTAGGAACATCCTGTTAATAACCAACATCTGAGTGAAGTGCAAATTGCTTTACACTTGTGTGGGATTAGCCTCCAAGCTCCCGTATGAGGAGGATCTGACAGTAGCTGCAACTTGGAGTGACCTGCAATCCAACACCTTCCCACTCCCCAGCCTGGCAGGCTCTGGCTGCTTTTAGCAGCAGGCATGAATTTTGTGAGACAGTTTCTGATTGCTTGATATTTGTGTGCCAGCTTACAGCTGGAGTGGGGGGTAGAAGGCAGCTGATTTAGGATTCCAAAACACCCATTTATGTTATAGAATCTTTTATGTCCTCTCAGCTTCGAGCATCCAGATTTCTCCTGAGCCATTCTAAAGGGGCTCTAGCCAAGTGGAGGAACTTGAAGAGCAAAATATAAAAGGAGGGGAAAGAGAAAGTTTGAAGAAAGGAAAAGGTGTGCCAGACACTCAAGAGTCACGCTGGGAAGCCTGTGCAGGGTCTGTCATCCAGCTGAGGGTGTTAAAGATTGTTTTCCTCTCAAAGAGCGTTTGGAGTATTGAGTGTTAGGAAGGGCCCTGCTTGAAACCACTGTGGTCAGAGGGTACCTGAATGAATTTGTCCTTTTCAAGAGAGATGCCGTGTCCCAGGAGAGAGCTTTCAGGGAAAGCCCAAGTGGCTCCATCACTTAATAGCTGGGTGACTTGGGGCAAGTTAACCTCTTTGACCCTAAGTTTCCTCATGTGTAAAATAATGATAGTGACACTAACGTGGTTGTTGGGATAATGTATGTGAAGTGGTTAGATCAATGCCTGGTGCATACTAAGTGCTCAGTAAATGTTCCTTATGATCCATTACTGAACATGTTGGGGAATAGAATGTTGTGGCTAAGAGGAAGTTACCACATATATCATATATAGATTTCCAGTTTTCAAACTCTTAAAAGACCATATAATCCATTCATCATGATCCTCCTGATAAGACACAATTTCTCCTACCCTTGGGATTCAGAAGGCTCTTCCAGGTTTTGCATTATCTTGGGCCATTTTTAAGAGCATTGCTGAAACTGTCAGGGTTCCAGCAGAAAAAGAAATGTTGATGACACACTTAGAGACGTGTGGGCGAAGTTAAGGGAGTCAGCAAGGGATGCTGAGATGCTCTGGGGCTGGCAATAGTGGGAAGCCACCTCTGAGCTTGATGCGCAGGCAGAAATGGCAGTGTTACTGGAACCCAAGGAGAGCCGGAACCTTACAGGCAGGACTACTAGGAGGGGACTGTAGGGGTTTGGCGTCTAGTGAGAGCCTGTTTCCTAGTTCATGGACAAGTGTCCTCTCACTGTGTCCTCACATGGCAGAGGGGCAAGAGGGCTCTCTGGAGTCTCTTCTATAAGGGCACTAATCCTATTCATAAGGACTCCACTCTCATGACCTGATCACCTCTCAGATGCCCCCACCTCCAAATGCCATCACGTTGGGGCTTAGGTTTCAACATGTGAATTTTGAGGGGACACAAACATTCAGTTTATAGCACTTGAGTAGATATTGAAATTACTGCTATCTAGGGTCTACCCCACACAGAGTCTAATTTTACTGGTCTAGAGATCCCCAGATGATTTCAATGTGCAGCAAAGTGTGCACGCTGCTGCTGTCTACTAGAATCACATGGGGATCTCCAGACCTATTAAATCAGTAATTCATTAATCTCCAGGGTGATATAGCTGACACAGGCTACCACAGAATGTCCAATATGGTAACCACTAGACATATGCGGCTATTTAAATTTAAGATAATTACATTTAAACAAAACTTAAAATTTAACTTCTCAGTCCCACTATCCACATTTCAAGTGTTCAATAGCCACATGTGACGGATGGCTACCATTTTGGACAGTGCAAATATAAAATATTTCCATCATCATGGAAAATTCTATTGTACAGTGCTGGTACAGTGACAGGACCCCCCAAGCTAAGTGGGCTGGGGCTCAAGGCAATGAGACGGAACTGAAATCAGGAAACTAAGCCACACAAGCTAAGCACTCACGCTGGGGAAGAGGGACAGCTATGGAGGACACAGAGGTGTTTGATACAGGAAGATACATTTGAGACCTCTGCCAATATGCTGATCCAGTCAGGATTGGCCCAGGCTCTGTGTGGATGGAGACAGCAGCCTAGAGGGGCTGTGGAGGGCAACAAAAGAAGAGGAAGACCCAGGACCCATCGTTGTGGTACTTGAGACCTCTCTGAAGGTGCCTACAGATGATACTCATTTCATTTACTTCTAAGCCACACTCTTGGGCAAGTGATGTGACTCTACCATCCACTTTGAACAGCATACGCCTGGGGATATGTTTAGTGGTGAAAGGACTATCTAGCTTTAGGCTCTCCAGCAGAACCATCCCCAGGGCACCATAAACAGAACCCAGCTGGCACAAGAGGCCCTGTTACTTGAGAGCCAGTTTAAGACCATAGCGAGGAGATAAAGGGAGGGTTCAATGGATCAATAGCAAGGGGGAGAGAGAGAGACTTTTGTAATCCTGGTTCACTTATTCAGTTAATCTAGAGCATTTGAAGATTTTACCATGTGGTGTGTGAGCAGTGTCTTTTCAGAGTTAAATCTTGGAGAGGTACCAGGTTGGATGTTTCTTGAGAGAAGCAGAATGGTATGTTAGTGTACTAGGACTGCTGTAAGAAAGGGCCTCAGACTGGGGGCCTTAGACAACAGAAATTTATTGTATCACAGTTCTAGAGGCTAGAAGTCCAGGATCAAGGTGTTGCCAGGTTTATTCCTTCTGACAGCGCTAGGGAGAATCTGTTCCATGCTCTCTCCTGGCTTCTGGTGGTTTGCTGGAAGTCTTTGGTGTTCCATGGGTTGTAAGCACAACATTCCAATCTCTTCCTTCATGTCCAAAGGGCATCTCTGTGTGTCTGTGTCCAAAGCTCCCCTTTTTATGAGACATCAGTCATATGAGGTCAGGGGTCCGCCCTACTCTAGTAGGACCGCATCCTAACTTCTAACTTCCATAACAACTCCATTTCCAAATGAGGTCACATTCTGAAGTACCGGGGATTAGAACCTCAACATATGAGCTCTGAGGGACATAATTCAACCCAGAACTAATGGTGTAGTAGGAAGAGAATATATTTTGCAGTTGGACAGACCGGGTTGAGCCTTGCTTTTGCCACTGCTTTTCTGATGCAGTTTTATTTTATCATCTGCAAAAGAAGGATGATATATTTAACAGAATCGTTGGTAAAATGATAAATCAGTGGTAAAATGAAGCACTATTCTATGTATCACCACTTAAGAAAAAAATACTTCCAATTAAACAGTGGCATATCATCAATT
Source organism: Equus przewalskii (assembly GCF_037783145.1). Taxonomy (NCBI): domain Eukaryota; kingdom Metazoa; phylum Chordata; class Mammalia; order Perissodactyla; family Equidae; genus Equus; species Equus przewalskii. The sequence goes on along the minus strand of NC_091845.1, from coordinate 69,258,037 downwards.
ATAACATGCATCTGAGTTTTAAATATGTGAAATTGTGAAATCAAAGTATGTTTTAAAGTCGATGAAGGTAAGGACTGAAGATAACTTGTAAAGTGCCTTCTCTAGGAAAGTAAGAAATTGTACAATAAAGGTGCATCATTTTTTCTCCACCCCTTCCTTTGAGCAGAAAAGGTACCATTACCATTGGTCACCACCCTACTTGTCATCCATTTCAAGAAGGAATTGAATAATTTACTAGGCAGTGGTTAAAATGAATTCCTAAGGAGGTGGCTTCTGTGAAGTGTGTTATTGCCATCACAAAACTTTATGATCGCTTCAAATAGGGGGTGTCTTCTGGGCTTTCTCTCTGGGGGATCCCACTCTTTATTCCTATCTTGGCTAATAAGTCCACTCATGTGGATTGTTCTGAGAACCAGCGAGCCCTTGGAGAAGTTTCTATATTTGTTTAGTTGGGTTGAAGGTGGGTTGGACTAATAGGGAATTTTGAGGAGTATACAGTTCTGTGTTTATCAGGACTAGCCTCCATATTGGAGGATAGTTAGCATCCTGTGATGTCACCCCATCATTGTGACAAACCCAAATGCCCCTACACATTTCCACATGCCCCCTGGGAAAGTGGGTATTTCCCTCATTAAGAACCAGTAAGCTAGATGAATGTGTCAAGGTGCAAAGTCAGCTTCAGCCCAGGATTTTATAAGTTAAGGAGAAGCAAAGATTGGCAATCAGGCATATTTTCAGTCTTAGGAACTGGTGAGCAGGAACTCCCCAGTCCATGTGTCACATCAGCCAGACCGCCAGAAATGATGTAGACATATCACAAAAATGACACAAGGAAACTCAAATTTCCACATGTGATTCCTTAAATAACCAGCAAAATGTTAAAGAGTTTAGTCCTATCAAAGTAGAGAATCCATTTAAATTGAAAATAAAAGCCATATCTCACCAGCACCAACCTCTCTCTCTCTGTTGAGTGATATTGAAACCCACAACTTGTTTGTTGCAGCTATGGGGCAAGCCACCAGCCCTGGGGCCAGTCACTTCAAATCAGCAGCCATAAGCAACTGAAATCTTGAAATTCAATAATGCTATTTCTGGTGGCTTAGTGATTTATCTTATTATCTAAATTTTATTTGGTTTAATATGTCCCCTTGGAAGTTACATGGTTTGAAAAATTATCTGTAATAAATCCTTTATTTTTGAACATAAAGTTCTCCATTCTTTATTCAGAGAAAATTAGTTTCTCCCCACCCTCACTAACTAAATATTGAGGAAATATTTAAGGAATATCAGTTTGAAGGAATATCTAATTATAAGCCTGCCCTGGGTGCCCTCATGTCTCTCTCTCTCAGGCCCATGTCATTCTTCACCAGCCCTGTTACCCTTGGGATAAAGCCTGTACTTCTCCAGGAAACCTTAGACCATTCAGTGACTGGCATCAGTTTTGGCTCCTGCCTTTACCTTCTCCCCACTAATAGCATCACATTGTTTAGTGTTCACCTCCCAATAACCTCACCTCCTTTGCCTGTGGCAGTTCCAGCCCTTGGAAGCCCAAGGAGCAGACAGTCATTCTGCACTTACTCTTGAACCATTTGTTGATGACACACTGACCTTGTCCCCCAAACAATCCAATCTTTGTGGGCAGTGTTCGGGGCCCCCATTGTGTCTCCAGTATGCCCACTGGACAAACCAGATCTCCAGAGACACAGCCACAGCCTCATTCATTGACTTTCCCCATGAGTTCTACATTTTATGTTTGTTGTCTGGCTTGTGCATTAATTTGAGCAACAGTTTCAGTGGACAATCTTCAAATTTGCATGACTATATAGCATAGAGGTGAAGAATCTTACCTCTTGAAAGCCATGTGAAGTTGGGAAAGTTATGGGGTCTGTCTGCCTCCCGGTAAGAGGCTAATAATAGTGCCTACCTCATAGTGTTGTCGTCGGATGAAAAGAGAGCGCCTGTCAAAAGATTTGAATGTACCCTTCACCAAAGAAGATATACAGATGCCAAAGAAGCTTATGAAAAGATGCTCAACATCCTTAGTTATTAGGGAAATGCAAATTGAAACCACAATGAGATCCCACTACACATGTATTAGAATTTAAAAAGTTAAACATACACCTATTTCACTCCTAGGTATTTACCTAAGAGAAGAAATATATGTCCAGACAAATGCTTGTGTATAAATATTCACGGCAGTTTTATGTGTAATAGCCAAACTGGAAACCACTCAAATGTCTGTCAATGGAATATTACTCAGAAATAAAAAAGATGAACCATTGATGCACAAACAACAATGAATAAATCTCAAAATACTTATGCTAAATGAAAGAATAAAGACCAAAAAAAACTACATACTGCATACAATTTATATATTATTGTAGAGGATACAAACGGATCTACCATGACAGAAAGTAGATCAGCAGTTGCTTGGGAATGGAAAGGGTCGGGGGTGGGGTGAGAGGAAGGCATTGCAAAGAGTCATGAGGAAGCTTTTCTGGGTAATGGATACGTTCACTATCTTGATTGTGATGATGGTTCAGTAGAATATACATATGTCAAAACTCTTGGGGGGGGGAAGGGATAAAGGGGCACATATATGATGGTGGGTAAAGATTAGACTACTGGGGGGCTGGGCCCATGGCTGAGTGGTTAAGTTTGAGTGCTCTGCTTGGTGGCCTGGGGTTTTGCCCATTCGGATCCTGGGTGTGGACGTGGCATGGCTCATTGGACCATGCTGGGACGGTGTCCCGCATAGCACAACTAAAGACACTCACAACCAGAATATACAACTATGTACTGGGGGGCTTTGGAGAGAAGAAAAAAAAAAGAAGAATATTGGCAACAGTTGTTAACTCAGGTGCCAATCTTTAAAAAAAAAATTAGACTACTAGGGGTGTGTAAGATAGAGTGTAGTCAGAAATTGATAAATAATAATGTATACTCGAAATTGCACAATGTTATAAACCATTATGACCTCAATAAAATTACTTGGAAAAAAAAACCCTTCTGAAATATACACTTTAAATAGATGTGATTTATTATATGTAAATCATACCTCAATAACATATTTTTTTAAGTGGGAGCCTGAGACAAAGCAGGGCTTCCATAAGTATTAACTGTTATAAACTTTAGTGTTATGCTTAAAAATGTTTTAGATGAAATTTGTGAAAGAACATCTCATCAAAAGCAATATTCAATGGTTGATTCTATCACCATCATACCATAACCTAGCTGCAGTTTTCTTTTCTTTTTAGGGATGCTCAAGAATAAACATGAATTCAAAAAAATGGTCCAGACTTTGAGGTCAAAAGGCATGAGTTCATGTGCCCATTATATTGTCCAGTACCTTGTGCTGACATTTGACCTTGATTTTTCTCATATATAAAATAGTATAGGGGCCAGCCCAGTGGCATAGTGGTTAAGTTGGCATGCTCTGCTTTGGCAGCCCCAGCTTTGCAGGTTCAGATCCTGGGCGTGGACCTAAACACTGCTCATCAAACCATGCTGTGGCGGCGTCCCATATACAAAATAGAGGAGGATTGGCATGGATGTTAGCTCAGGTCCAATCTTCCTCACCAAAAAAAGGAATAGTATAGAGGTGCATCACATGATTGCCATAAGAATCAAATGAAATAAATTGATGTGTGTTCTGCAAACCATAAAGCAGCACTGTTATATCAGTCTTCATGATTAGGGAGGAGAGGACATAAGTGTTCACATTTTTGCAGACTTGGTAACAGAGAGCCAGCAAGATAAAATAAACCTTGACAGAAAATATTTCACACAAGAACGAGGGATAGACCCTACATCTCCTGAATTTCCTTACTTGGATATTCCCACATCAGAATTGCCTGGCAGACTTTTAAAAATACAGATTTCTGGGTCCCCCATCCCATATTTACTAAATCAGAATCCCTGGGGGTAAGGACAGGAATCCGAGTTTTAAAGAAAGGGGCTCAACTGATTCTGATGCAGCTGGCAGCAACAGTCAGTGCGTGGTCTTTTGGAAACATATGCCTTGACCTTGATGTCTCTCAATGAGAAACATGGGCCGTCCTGGTCTCTGTTGCTCAGGTTAAACCTGGTTTCAGTCTCCAGAAAAGATAATGCACGTCCCATAATGACTGGGAATGCAGAATATTTTGAAACATCTTCCAAATACACGTTTAGTATCCTGAGCACATCCCCTATCACCATTTCTCTGTTTTCCTGAGCACCTATACTCAGGATTCGTACTGGCCCTGAGATTATCTATCTTGGTAATGCAAATGCTTGTTACTTTCTTTCTTTCCAACCAGTCTTTTCCCTCGCAAAACCAAGTCATTCGGTGTTGCATGCTGGCAGCTCACCTTGGATAGTCTGTCTGAGGGGTGGCTTGATACCAACATCAAATTTATATGTATGTGGGATTACCATTTGAAAAGCAAGAAGTGAGAGGAAAAGCAGAGGGACTGGTGCCCAATCAGCGATTTGTGCCACTTGGGATGGTTAAAACAGAGGAACAAAGGCTAGAGTTTCCATCTCCTCCCATCTCTTATCGTCTAAACCAGCCACGACTCTATTCTTCCATCCACAAGGAAAGAAGACTCCTTTTCTGTCTTGAGGATGTCAAATCCTCTTATAAGTTATATCATGGGGGTTATTTCAAAATTCTCTATCAAAAGAAACCACATGAATATAATTAAATCTCTTATCATATGGATCATTATTCTATGAATTTGGACCAGATGTTGCAAAAATGTCTTTAGGGGTCAGGCAGGGAAAATCATTGAGGGAGAAGAGCTTGTAAGATGGAGAATGAGTGCCTCACCTGAATGGGGCAGTCCCCAATTGTTGCCATGTATGAACGTATCCCTAGGTTGCAAGGTATTTTGATTGTTTTTCCAAAGAGGTGGCAGCAAAAAATAGCCCTTCTTTTATGCTGGCAAATTAAGGGAAAATTACTTTTAAAAGAGACAAATAAAACACCTTCAAGTCAGCTTGAATTTGCACACTACCAGTATATGACCTCTGATTTTTATTATTCAAAACCATAATCACTTAATAATTGAAAAGAAATTATGCCAATATAGTAAATCCTTGCACTCATATGATCAGTCAATAACTATTCAATCCTGACCCCAGAAAGAACACTTTGCTCATATAGAAGCTGAGTCTTCATGGGAAGCTAGAATAGTCAGATAACCATTGGTCTGAACAATAGCTTGTTGTAAAATGCTAATCAGCAGTAGGTTGGGACTTGGTTTTCTGCCTGTTGGGCAGCGGCATGACAGAACCATATGCTCCTTCTCCTTGCAACCTGGATTGTCCATCCCACCAAGAACAGCAGGTGGTGATCCTTGCAGGATAACCCTCTCTCACACAGGGCCCTGCATAGGAAGGGACAGGACCAGGGACAAAGCACTGAACTCAAGAATGTCAGGGGAGGCTGCAGCAAGTATTGAATATTCTTTTCTGGATAACATGTATATGTATGATATGGTCACAGATTGTCTTCTCTTCATTTTGTTGAGAGACTTTCCCTGTACTCTAAAGAAAGCGGGGTAATGTTTTTCACAGTTGGTGCTAATGAATGACACTTGGGAAGTATCCAATAAACCATGTTTCTATTTGAAAGCCAACAGTACGTGCAGGCTCCAGTTGATTTGAAGATATGAGTAATGGTTCTCTCCAGTTGAGAGATACTGTGGGATTTTAGGTTATCTCTAACTTGGTCCTTTAAGGCCTCCCAGATATATTCGTATATCAGGGCCTCAGCCTGCCCCTCTCTGTTCTCTCACTCTCTGATGTCCTGCCAAGTCCTCCCTTTGGCTGACTCCAACCAGAACCCAGAGGGCAAGGGAGCCCAGGAAATTCAATCCAGAGAGGTCAGCCACCAGGGACACAGAGTAGGGCAGAAAGCGGCAGATATGAGTCTGGGAGAGGGGGGCAAATGAGAGTTATCATCACAGAAGGCAAGGGGAATCATAGCTCTTGGAATATTAGAGAAGGAAGGGATGTTTTCACCAACTAATGCTCTAATCCTCATTTTGTTGATGAGGAAACTGAGGCCTGGGGAGTTGAAATGACCAAGGAAGCATTATAAACCCAATAAAAGGCATCCTTGAGACCAAAGGCTGTTATCTTCATATCCATTCTCATGGCCTTTCCACTTCATTATGCCGGGAATCAGGATTTATGAAACTTTAGGATTGGCTAAAATGGGGCACCTACACAGTCATTTGCCATTGCTGTGCCCTTCAGACATGAGGAATCGATGACAGATATCTTTCCTCCTGAGCCCAGATGTGCCCTCAGACTCCTTCTCATCCTAAGGCTCCAGGCAGCCACTAACAATCCGTCGTGTTGCCCTATTACTAACAATCCAACATGCTCTAAATCTTTGAATACAAAGCTTCGGATTATTCTAAGAAGATTTTCCTGCTTGACACACGGCTTATTCTCTGAAGGTGCTTCCTTGAAGACTTTCAAACTGCTTGCCCTGGTGACTTGGTGGCGGGTGTTTATAGTTTGGAAGGAGGGGAAGCACCATAAGATTAATTCTCCTGAAGGATTATAATAAAAGGCCCTAATCCCTGATGGGTTTTCTCTTTCTCTCTCCTTGCAGGTTGACAGAACGGAGGTGATTCGCACCTGCATAAACCCAGTGTATTCAAAACTGTTTACTGTGGACTTTTACTTTGAAGAGGTGCAGCGCCTGCGGTTCGAGGTCCACGACATCAGCAGCAACCACAACGGGCTGAAGGAGGCCGACTTCCTGGGTGGCATGGAGTGCACGCTTGGCCAGGTGGGTCGACAGATGTCCCTTCCTCCCTCCTTGCCTTCTTAGTGCCTTTCTTCCTCCCTTTTTTCCCTCTCTCCTTTTATACAATCCTCGCTTTCTTTCTCCTATTGATTTTCTTTATTTTAACATGTAGCATTCTATGACTGCCCATGCACTGTCACATCCGTTATCTTTAACGTTAGATTTACATAGGGATGATGCTGCAAATATGTGTAGTCTTCCTTATTTTGCAAAATTAACCATTTTCTCTTCTGACTTCATTCTGTCAGTCATTTATTTAACAAGTATTTGTTGAGTGCTTCCTCTGCTCTGCTTGTGTGTCTGTTACAGCCTTATCCTGACACATTATAAATTCCCATCTCCCAACTCAACTGTGAGAACCCCCACACATGGGGTATTGCTCATTCACGTGTGCTCCAAGCCTGTGGTGACAAAAATAGCCCAAGAGAGGACTAAATAGATATCTGGTGAATGAATAAATGCTTTTACTTCATCCTCACAACAATCATGTGAAATAAACATCATTATTATATCCATTTGTCAGTGAAAAGCCAAGACTCAGGTCAAGCGACTTGCCGGAGGCCCCACACTAAAGAGTGGCAGAGTTAGAACTCGAACCAGGTCAGCCTCACTCTAAACCCCACCGTTTTGCTTCTGTAACACCCTTCCTTTTTCCCTCCCCTTCCTGCGGTGTCCAGAACTTTCATAGATGCTGAGGAGAGATCTAAATGAAGAAATAATCCTTGTCCTCAAGAAATGGACAAGGTAATTGGAGAAGGCATGCTATATGCACCTCAATAGAGCAATTCATGACGTTCTCTAAGCTGTAGTGAGACAACATATCCTGGGCTCTATACAGAGGGTTGTGGGCCTTCAGGGCAAGGAGAGATTTTCTGCTGATAGAGTCAAAGAAAGCATTTGTGGGACCAAACTTTGAAAAAATATGGTCCAGGCATTGAAGAAGGAGGAGGGAGAGCTTTCAAGTAAGAAAGCAACGTAAACAAGGCCTAGAACCACCATGGCGGAGTAAAGAGCTGAGGAGACCGGTTTCACTGAATCAAGGTCAGATGCTCATTTACTGTGAAACCAGTGAAGCTTAAACTTCAGAGCCCCTCCCTCGTGTGGACTCCCTCCAAGGCTCTGTGTCACATTTTTATGTGTAGTTTTGTTCTTTTTTCTCAAAGAAGGATTCCAAATCATATAAGCCTCAAGCCCTGCAAGACCTGGATCCACCCTCTGCAGAGGTAAGGGTCCTGTTTAGGGATTAGTAAGAGAGGGTGCCTGGCAGAGAGGCGGGAAGCATGCCTGTTTGTTTGTTTGTACCCTGCCTCAAACCACTTACTGCTGAAAGAAATTCTCCCATATGAGTGCTGAGTGACAACACAGGTGATCTCCTCAGTTACTCTTTTCCAGAAAATATAGTGATTGAGTTCATAGGATCATTGCTTGTTCCTTGAGTGAAAGCCAAAAGCTTAATGTGGAAGTTCAGCTGAGGGGAGGCAGAGAGAGGAGCTGGAATATTCTCCATAAATATAATCTCTCTCATGACTTTTGAAAAGAGTTGATAGCAGATAGTTCTAGGGTCTTGCCAGGTGTAGTGCCCTATAAGTGGGCATTGAATAAATAAATGAATAGGGGCTAGCCTGGTGGCATAGTGGTTGGGTTCGCATGCTCTGCTTTGGCGGCCCGGGGTTTGTAGGTTTGGATCCCGGGCACAGACCTACACACTGCTCAGTAAGTCATGCTGCGGTGGCATCCCACATACGAAATAGGGGAGAATGGTTAGCTCACTGACAACCTTCCTCAAGCAGAAGAGGAAGATTGGTAACAGATTATAGCTCAGGGCCAATCTTCCTTACAAAAAAAATAAATAAATGAATGAAGGAATGGTGGATTTGAGATGGAATTCTGTAATGTATAAATAAAATAAAAAGGTGATTAAAATGGCGTCTTTAATAGATAAAAATGAGCTACTCTAAGATTCTCCCTTAGATGGTGGTCATCGCTCTCATGCATAAAAGTTATATTCCATCCCAAGAAATAAATGTAGATCCATTAAGAGTCACGTGAATAAAAAATCTGTTTCATCTAAAGCTTTGATAATTTTGTCTTTGTCAATGACCGTCAAACTTACATCTTTCACAAGGCTCAGCTTTTCAACATCCAGTAAGTCCTTGTGCTCGGCATTGTGCCAGGTGCCAGCAATATAGTGGGAAGCCAAACCATTGTCCCTGCCTTCCAGCAGCTCGCAGTCTAGTTGGGGATAAAGATGGCAAACAAATAATTACACAAGCAATTAATTAAATTGCAACCATTGTTAGGGAGAAGTACAGAATAAGAGAGCAAACACTGAGAGAATGGTGTCAGATGGAGAGGGGGTCAAAGAAGCCTTCCGAAAGGAAGTGACATTCACACTGAAACTTGGAGGGAGTGTGAATGTGCATCAGGTGAGAAGAGAGAGGAAACACATTCCAAGCAGATGGGAACATTACATACCAAGCCTCTGGATTCAGGAAGGGGTTTGGCATATGGTGCAGAGTATCTTCATTTGGGTTTCCCAGGAAGCCGACTGTGAGATAGGAAGTCAAAAGAGGTGAATGAAACACCATAATGGAGTAAAAAAGAGAGACAGGAAGAGGAAGGCAGCCTATAAGGCTACGACTGTGGCAACAAGGACTTAATTCTACTGGTGAAATTCTGGAAGCTGGTATATAGCAAACAGGACAGAGTTATCTCACCCTAGGGATGAGGGAATTAAGGTATTTATACACTTGGGGATGTATATACTCTCATCAGTCATTGAGGGATGTTTCCAGGCTGGGAACATTAATCCCCTGGGGTTTATGGCTTATTTCTTGGGCCTCGAAGCAGGCTGCAAAACTACAAGAAGCTTGCAAGCAAAGAAATACAGGTGCTAGTGGTGAGAAGTCAGTGATGTGCACCCAAGTCATAAGGCCTGGCAGCATCTGCTACACAGGCTCTTTTGGTTGCTTGCCCAATAGCCAATTTCCCCCATCTTTTAACTGTCAGACCCTGATCATTTTCCACCACGTAGCCATGTAGAAAATAGCCCTATCCCTAGCTCAAGAGTGAATCCTAAGTAACCTCAGCCAACCATACAAATCCCACCCCCCCTTTGCCCAAGATTGGTTTAGGGGTGGGCTTGTGGCCAGTTCTAACTAATGAGACATGAGAATTTTTCTTAGAAAGATTTTCTAGCCTAAAAAAAAAAGAGAGACACACATGAAGAAAGAGTTCCTCTTTTCCTGTGATTCCTGGAACCACTGCAGCCGTCTTGCAATGATGCTGAGGATGAGAGCAACCCTTATCCGAGGTTGGAGCCAAAAGATGTGGAGGCACAGGTCTATCATACTGCACCTCCTTATTATGGGAGACTAAAGTGTCCTAGTGTTAAAGCCCTTTGGAATGGAATTTTCCATTCCTTGAGCAAAAAGCATCATGATTGATACAGAGCTTATGAGGAACTGAAAGATGGCCAGACCATCTGGAGTGGGGTGAACAAAGGGAAATTGGAGGAGTTCATTGGCTTAATTTCCTTAATCTCTCAAGATGAGGAATTTATAGAAGTGAACACTGAGGATGAGATTACAAATAGTCCTTTCTAAATATATTTTGATACTTTAGAAAGAGCTTCCAAACTGGTAGTTTCATTTGACCCTCTTGACAATGCTGGGAGGACAGGTGTCATCTGCATTTTATAATGGAGAAAACTGAGGGCCAGAAAGATTCAGTGTCTTGACAGAGCCAAGATCAGAAGTCAGCCTTTTGATCCTTAATCCAGAGCTCTTTCTTCTGCCATGATTTAGGGAAGGATAGTGTGGGGAGGCCACCTGTTCTGAAAACTCTTTTAACATCATGGCTTAGGTGAAACAAATGAACAGCAAGTCAGACTTGTTCAGTGTGGCCCTAAGGCATGTTTCCCAAGCCACATGGCTCCACCCTTGGGTGACATGCTAGCCTCTGCATATTCTCTGTGCATTGTATATTCTTAGGCAACCACCCTTTCATATTTTCAGTCATGTATAGGTGCAACTGACCTTCCCCACACTTTTGAGGTGGGCACTAATTGGCTTAAATCAATTAGAATATCTCTTTTTTTGTGGCCACAGTGATTGAGTGAGGGATGTTATGTAACTAATCAGAGATAATGAGCTGTAAGTATATATTTGCTGGAGTCTTCTGGGAAAGAAAAGATGAGGCTGTGAGGTCTGGAAATGGTCCCCTTCAAGGCAAGCACATGGAGCTGCTGGGGGAAGAGGAGGGTGATGACAGGATAACGTGTGGAAGAAGAGGAACAGAAGCTGACACCGCCAGGGGAGGAGGAGAGAAATGGAGAGAAATGAGGTGATATTATTTGCACACTAGATAGAGTCTTGTCTGAAGCCAGCCTTTCCTGGGAATTTTGGCTGAAAGTTTCCCTTTATTATTTAAACCACTATAGGCTAATGCTTTTTGCCCCTTGCAACATGGAGTTATAACTGATCAAGTCATATTCCAGAGAATCCCTTTCTTAGGCCATAGCGACCTTTTCAAGCTCCAAGATCCTATAACCCATCTGCATTTCATTCATTTTGCAACTCATTCTACATTGCCTTGAGAAGTTCCTTTTTATAGGCTCATTAAAATCATTTCTCTCTTAATTAGCATTTGTTTGTGTATGTATTCATCTGGCCCCCATAGCCATATTACCAGTTTCTTAAGGCAGAGGCCACAGACAGTACTTCTTGTGCCTAATGCAACACCATGCTTCATACATCACACATGCTCAGGTCAAATTTTTTGATAAGTTAAATTTCAAAATTTCAGATAAATATGAACTTCTATTTTCATGTGATTAAGTTTCATTCTCTCATTTATTCATACTTTCAACAAGCATTTATCAAGTGCCTGGATATGCCAAGTGCTGTAATAGGTGCTAGAGGCACAGAGATGAAAAAGACAGAGGCCCTGCCCTAGAAGAGCTTGTAATGAGCTGAGAGACACAGACCAGTAAACAAATAATCAAAGTGCCTATTACTAAGTGCTACCGTGAGATGTGTTTCAGAGGCTATAGGAGAAAGACTTACCTCTGCCTAGGGAGAATCAGGGAGGTCTCACAAGAAAGATGCCTCACTCTGGACCTGAATCTTGAAGGATGAGTAGGAATCCACCAGCAGAGAAAAGAAGTAAGGACTCCCTGGGCAAAATGACTAGCACACATAAAGGCACAGCAGCACAAGAAGGACAGAGAACTCTAAGTGGTTCAGCATGGTGGGATGGTCAAGTGAATGGGGAAGGGATAAAGGAGGCTAGACAAGAGAGGAGGAGCCAGACTGTGAGGGTTTTAAGTACCTCTCTTTAAAGTCTGGAGAGCTTAGATTTGATGCACTGGAGGCCCTGATGGGTTTTAATGAGGGGAAGGACAAAATTGGATGCATGTATTAGAAAGATCACTCTGGCATTCCCGTAATGGTGGATGAAAGAGAGTGGAAGCAGGATAAACCAGTTAGAAAGTTAGTGCAATGACAGGAAAGAGATGAGGAGGCAGTGGTGATGGAAGTTGAGAAGAGGAGACCCAGAGGAGAGTTTGTCCAAGAGCAGAATCAACAAACCTTGGAGACTGAGTAAGGAAGAAGTTCATGGGTGTCTGGCTTAGTTTACTGGAGGGGCGATTTGACTGTCGTTGAGAGGAATCATACTGAGGAGTACGGTAGGGAATAGAATGTGTTGCTGACGTGTTAAGCCCAGGATGTCTATGAAGAATCTAGAGAAGGTTGCCAGTTGGCAGCTGACCACGTGGATGTGGACATGATACAGATTTAGGAGCCAACTTGCTATAGATGGTAGTTGGTAGCATGAAAGTGGATGAGAGTCCTCAAAGAGGCTGTTTTAGTTTTATTTTTGGAAGGAAATTCATGAACACGCCACATAGGAACAAATATAAAGGATTTTTTTAAATCATTGGGTATGTAAGTACATCTCCCTTCTTTCAGATAAAAGTGTGAACTTGATGTTTTTCTTGAAATCAAAATCCTTTCTTGGGTGTTTTCTCCGTGCAGAGTAGCATACAGACAGATGCATTCTAATGAGAGCTCCATGAAGGGCAGGCAGTCCTCCTTCACCCTTCCTGGTTTCACAGGCTGTGACACTTTGGTGTGGATGGGAATTTTTCTCTTTTTTCTAAATTGATCTCTCTAGATCAAGCTAAAAGAAAATCCATCAACATTTTCCTTCTTCATAACTTCAGTGGTGATAGAAGATTCCTTTTCCTCGGACTGCTTAGTTAGGCAGGGGATGGCTGGATTCCGGACCTACTGAGCCACTGCAGGAATGGCGTGGTCAAGGTCTGAGGCACTCTTTCATAGTGCTCAAGTGTACACACCGTGGAGCCTGATGATCTAGACTCAAGTCCAGCTCAGCTGCTCTCAAGTTCTTACGTCCAGAGGCAAATTCCCACAGCCATTTAAGCCTTAGTCTCTTCATTTGCAAAAATGGAGATAATAATAGTTCTGGCCTTGAGAAATATTGTGAGATCAATTGAGAAAATACATACATGGTGATAGCAGAGTCCCTGGCACAGAAAGAGCACTCAGGATATGGAAGCTGTTATAAAGGAGGTGAGAATCTGGGAAATGATGGGAAGAATCGACACTGATAGGGACCAACATTGTTTCAGGAGTGAAGGTGGGAGTGAAAAGGATGAAATTATTATGACAGAACACCTGTGTCCTGGGCAATTAGTAAAATTAACTTATAATTTTGTCTCAAGTTTGTTGAGTACTTTATTTAGTCAAAGGATTCAGTGTCTGTGTAATATTTACTCCTCTCAGACTATTTTTAAGTAAAAATGGTTTCAGATCACATCTCTGAGAAGATTGGGGGCAGGTGTTCCAATTCCTGTCTTGCCACAACTGAAGCCCAAAAGGAGAGATAAAGTGACTCCCACTACCCACGTAGGAAGTCACACGTTCAGAGTCTGTCTCCTTGAGGCTGTCTACAGGGACTTGCTATGTCCATCTGAGTTTGTCACATTCTCACTCTGCCATGTGAAACAGCAGGACTCGTGGCCTTTAGGAAAGGAAAATAGCAGTCCTCAGCATGCTAGAAACTGGCGTTGGCTAAGTTGACTACAAGCACAGCGAGTGACTTAGCACTGAGCAATAATGCCAAAGGAAGGTTCATGTCCTCCAAGAGCACTCACGCGGAACTGTTTGTTCTCGGCAGATGGATGAGGGGGGTGAATCAGAGAGACGCAGGGTGGTTGGAAAGCTGTGGACTCCTTCTGGGTGAGCTTGGAGACTATCCTTGGATTTCTGTCGGCCAAAAGAAGATCAGGAGCTAAGCCATTTTCCTGCTGCACCCAACAGAGGGCATGCCAAGGAGAAGCATGGTCCCTCACTATCTAAAACAGCAAACTGGCCTTCATTAATATGATGCCTTTGTTTTCTTTCAATGCTTATTTTTTTAAAATTATTTTATTGACATCATATTGGCTTATAACATTGTGTAAATTTCAGGTGTACATTATTATATATCAGTTTCTGTATAAACTGCATTGTGTTCACTGCCAATAGTCTAGTTTTTATCCATCACCATACCTATATGCTTCTTTACCCCTTTCACCCTCCCCTCACTCGCTTCTCCTCTGGTAACCACTAAGCTGTTCTCTTTATCCATGTGTTTGTTTATCTTTCACAGAGGAGTGAAATCATACTGTGTTTGTCTTTCTCTGTCTGACTTAGTTCACTTAGCATAATACCCTCAAGGTCCGGCCATGTTGTCACAAATGGCACGATTTTGTCTTTTTTATGGCTGAGTAGTATTCCATTGTATAAATATAACACATCTTCTTTATCCAGTCATCAGTGGGTGAGCATTTGGGTTGCTTCCACATCTTGGCTATTGTGAATAATGCTGTGATGAACATAGGGGCGCATAAATCTCTTTGAATTTTTGATTTCATGTTCTTTGGATAAGTACCCAGTAGTGGAATAGCTGGATCATATGGTATTTCTAATATAATATATATGATATTATATTAATAATATGATATATTATATATATCAAGAAATATATTTTTTGAGAAATCTCCATACTGTTTTCCATAATGGCTGTTCCAGCTTGCATTCCCACCAGCAGTGTATGAGGGTTCCCTTTACTCCACATCCTTTCCAACATTTGCTATTTTTTGGCTTATTAATTACAGCCATTCTGACAGGTGTAAGGCGAAATTTCATTGTAATTTTGATTTGCATTTCTCTAATAATTAGTGATGTTGAACAGCTTTTCATGTGCCTATTGGCCATCTATGTATCTTCTTTGGAAAAATGTCTCTTCATGTTCTCTCCCCATTTTTTTTAATTTATTTTTTTTAAAGATTGGCACCTGAGCTAACAACTGTTGCCTATCTTTTTTTTTTTTTCTGCTTTATCTCCCCAAACCCCCCCGTACATAGTTGTATATCTTAGTTGTGGGTCCTTCTAGTTGTGGGATGTTCTCCCCATTTTTGATCAGGTTGTTTGTTTTCTTCTTGAGTTGTGTGAGTTCTTTATATATTTTGGAAATCAACCCCTTATCAAATATATGATTTGCAAATATTTTCTCCCAGTTGGTGGGTTGTCTTTTCTTTTTGACATGGTTTCCTTTGCCTTGCAGAAGCTTTTTAGTCTGATGTAGTCCCATTTGTTAATTTTTTCTTTTATTTCCCTTGCCTGAGTAGACATGGCATTTGAAAAGATACAGTTAAGACCGATGTCAAAGAGTGTACTGTCTATATTTTCTTCTAGGAGTTTTATGGTTTCAAGTCTTATATTCAAGTCTTTAATCCATTTTGAGTTAATTTTTGTGTATGGTATAAGATAATGGTCTACTTTCATCCTTTTGCACGTGGCTGTCCAGTTTTCCCAACAGCATTTATTGGAGACTTTCCTTTCTGCATTGTGTGTTCTTGGCTCCTTTGTCAAAGATTAGCTATCCATAGATGTGTGGTTTTATTTCTGGGCTTTCAATTCTGTTCCATTGACTGTGTGTCTCTTTTTGTGCCAGTACCATGATATTTTGATCACTATAGCTTTGTAGTATATTTTCAAGTCAGGGATTGTGATGCCTCCAGTTTTATTCTTTTTTCTCAGGATTGCTTTGGCTAATCAAAGTCTTTTGTCACTCCATATATGTTTTAGGATTTTTTGTTCTATTTCCATGAAGAATGTCCTTGGGATTCTGATTGAGATTGCATTGAATCTGTAGATTTCTTTAGGTTCACTGCTTATTCGCTCATTCATTCATCCCATAATTTTTCACTCCATCCTGCACCAATACGATGGACAATGAGGCAGAAATAATAAAAATAATAAATATAGCAGCTAACTTTCTCTAGGCACTTTTACTTACCAGCCAGTGGACTAGGTACTCACTATACTTCAACCTATTTAATCAGCACAACATCCCTGGGAGACAGGCACTACCGTTATCATTACTTACACTTAGGAAACTGAGACTTAAGTAAAGCTAGGTAACTTATTCAAGGTCACATAGCTAGTAAGTGGTGGAGCTGGAACTTGAATGCAGATCTGTTTGGCTCCTAAGCCCCTCATGATCTTTTCCATTGACTCTAATAGCTTGTCACTCACTAGTGTAAATTATGATGTCACTCTCTTGATGCAAAGCTAGGTTGGAGTTGAAGTGGCTAGAGTGTTTTTTCTTTGTTTGTCTTATACAAAGCTGATAGAGGCAACATAGGAATCATTTTGCAAAAAAATAGCTTTGGTTATCTTTCCTTAAGATTTGCATAATGAATTCACTTTAAATATAATATGGTTTCTTAAATAGCATCAATGTGTCAACCTCCCAAACCAGAACTTTATGAATTCATCACCCGGAAGATGCCCTCCCCTGGCCTTTTCAGCCTCAACCAGGTTGAGCAAACCCATCATCCAAATTCAGTAGTTGCCGCTGGGTTTCATTATTGCTTTTCTTGCAGGCATTTTCTCTTCCTCGTGGCTGGGAGGACAGTGACAACTTTGTGAAGTCCTCCTCTCTTCATTGTGGGGTGGCTGTTCATTCATGTATTTCTTCCCCCAAAGATCAGAGGACATCTGCTAAATCCAAGAACGTCCTGCTTTCTGTCATTGTAAGTGGGCAGGAAAATCTGTGACTTCTTGAAAGAGTCCTAGTCTGGGGGGCTCTGACTCTCATTCATGAGAGAGGGATCGTGTGTCACCTTCCCACAGAGCAGCAGTTCTCAAACTTGAACTGCACCAAAGTCATCTGGAGGCTTATTAAAATATGAAGTTTCCCATCTCTAGAGTTTCTGATTTAGAAGATTTAGCAAGAGAACAAATAATTTACATTTCTAAGCTCCCAGGTGATGAGGATGCCTCTGGTGGGAGGAGCCACATTTTGAGAACCACTGCCTCAGAGTCTTGGGAGAGGAATGCTAATGAATCTTGGACACTGTATCACTAGTTTTAATTCTGAAAGAAATAATGTTTTGGGCAGTTATCTGGAGAAATTAAGGAGGACCAAAGAAACATCTTGAGAACAGAAAAAGAAATGCTTTGTAAAGTTTTCAGTCACACAAAGGACGTGTACATGGCCTTGAGGTTATGTTCTTGGTGAAGACCTTGATTTCCAAAGTTTGCTTCTCCATCCACTAAAGGTAGTTGAATGGACATATTATCCAGACTGTTGGTTCTGTTCCTGGCACAGGTGAATGTTAGGATGATGTCAACCACAGTGATCCATGAAAGGACTGGCAGACCACTGGTTGTTAGTGATCAATGGGAATTTGGTCTCAGGTTGGGATGGACCCAATCGGTGGACACTGGGAGTATGATGATGCAGAGGGTGCTATTCAGACTCAATGTAATGGCCACAATGAGATTCCAAAGGTTGGCATTTTGTTGTATAACATCTAATATCCTCATGGCATAAAATTGATGGCCCAGGGAAGTCCAATTTACACATTTCAGCAGGCAACTCATTTTCCTTCTGCTTCTCACATGAAAAGCTTTCCCTAACTTTGCAGAATTACTGTAAGCAGAAGCCACATGAGTGATGAATGATGTCATGAATAAATACCATCATCTTAGCTCCCTTGGACTGGCTGAGAAATCCCGGGAAGCAGTGCTGCTTTCCATGCTGACTGTCTGTTCTGTTCTGCTCATAGGCAGGTGGGATGCACACAGGGTGATTGTGGGTGAGTAAGCTCTCAGCTCTCCAAGGAGAATAAAGTTCATTCTGCCTATTTCTTTGCTATCTTTGTCAGGCAAATAATCTTCTTAAATTCAGATCCTAGGAAAATCCTTCTGCTTTCTCTGGAGTCCTCCTTTTGCACCTTTAAAATCTCCTTTATGGTGTCCTAGACTGCATCATGAGCCCTAGGTCCTGGACCTGCCACCAACTCCCTGTGAGATCTTGGGCAGTTTGCTTAACCTCTCAGTGACGTAGTCACCTCATCTGTAGAGGGAAGGTTTTGTACTGATTAATCTCTAAGTTACTTCCAGTTCTAATAGTCAATGATTCTCATTCATCTCTTTCCTTTCCCCTTGTCTCTGAAAGTAAGCGTCCCTTCCTGCATTCTCATCCCTTTTCAGGAGGCTCTCTGCCCCTCACCCCCACCCCTGGCCCATGTTCATCTCAACAGGAGTTAGCATGAGATATTTCCCTCATGCTAAGTCATAGACCTCATTCAACCACAGATTGTACCTCCTACCTAGATACCCCCCAGGAAAGCAGCTCCTTGTGTCTACTTAATTCCAAGGATAGTTTTTAGAAGATATATTTAGTGGGTATTAAAATGGGCTCATTCCACATACATTCCCAGTAATATGATACGTCTCCTAGCTCTGTGTGAGTACAGAGGAGGAGGGCAAGAGATCTGGAACTGGATGGGAATTTGCAAGGACTGATATGTCACTGCTGAAAGCAACTTTAGGTGTTTGTCCTGGTCCCAACCCTTTAAGCCAGGCTGGTGCATGGCACTCAGCCCACAGCCCATGCCACCAGCATGCTCTGGACCTGTCTACCCATGCAGGGAGCCACTTACGCCAACTCGGTTTGAAGGCAGCTCCCCGGGACCTCCACCACAGCTCCCACGTGTGCTTGTTCCCCACCAGCTTTCATTCCAATCCCTCTTCCACCCAACTTAGAACAACTGACTACAAAAATCCAAAGTAAACCCTGTCTCCATGGTGTTTACACATGCTCTCCCTGCCATCTGGCCCTTGTCTTTCCCCTACAAACCTTGTCTTTCCGTACCTTCTCAATTATCAGCATCCTGAGTGCCTTAAATAAAAACATCCTGTACTTGTCTCAACGCTGAAGCATGAGACACTGTAGCACCACGAACTGAATCATCCATGTGCCAAACCGTTAACCTGCCGAAGTCAAATAACCAAAGAGTCAAGTCACCAAATAATACAGTAGTCCCCAAATCAATTCTCTGCTAAATATTTTTATTTACCAAAAATAAGTGTTTTGAATTACTTATAAAGTTTACTACAATATTTTAAAACTTGTGAAGATTTCTGCTGTTTGATTTTTTTTGGTTTTTTTAGTTTAGGCTGCTTGTGAAACTGATTATCACAAACTTTTCTGAATATCAACTGTAGCCATAAGAAGACTAAACTCTCTTTTGTCTTTTCTCCCAAAGATGGAAAAAAAAATATGACAGTAGCTCTTAAAGTACCCATTTCTTCCTAGACCAAAGGACTAGGAAGATATATTTTCAAATGACAGCAATGATGATATCCACATTGTGGGATTATGCATGATTTTTAGTGTCACCCCCATGTTTTTCTGTATTTTCTAAAAGGAATATACATCACCTCTATAATAAAAAATATTACAATAAATGTTAGTAAAAACAGAATAAGTCCTGCTGGCTTTCAAGAACCATATTCAGGTAGAGGAGTATGACATGTAAGTGTTGTACAGATTCTGAAACTTTTGGAGAACTTTAAATGTGAAAGAATTCCACTTTGGGAAATTTATGGAAGCTGTCTTGGGATGAGTGAGGTGTTTGCTGAGCTGCGCTCTCTGTTAGGACTCGGAGAGGGCATTTTGCAGATGCTGCAGGAAAACCTTAGTCGGCACCCCATGGCCCACACAGAGGGGGCTTTGCTTGGATGATGTGATTCTGAGTTTTTATGATACTGTTTTTGATTACAGAAGATTTGGAGGGCTTAGAGCACTAATAAGGAATAGGGTAAGGAATAAGTTAAGGAATTGGAACTGCCAAGAGGTTCTGACATTCCCCCAAGGCCTAGAATCCCCAGTTGAAGCCTAATTTGGGAAAGAGAATATTTTTATTTTGAAATGAACTCATGAAGTTTAGGGGCAGAAAGAGCAATAACTGTTTGGGTTCCAAAATCATTCCCGGGAGTCTTGGTTTCAGATTCAAGGACAAAATGAGGCCGAGTATGAATTCATTAACTTTGTTTTGGATGGAATGTGAGCCTTTGGGGCTTCTCTGTACACAAAGGCAGGTCCAGCGAGGCCCCAAGTGAGGTAATTATGTGCTTCACCCACTCTTCCATGGCCTCTGCCCACCGGGAGGCTGAGGTCAGCACACATTCCCAAGCCAGTTATCGGAAACAAAGGAACAGAAACCCTCCAAACCTCTCTCTCTCCAGTGAGATTCAAACCAGTGAAACTGGTATTGCAGTAAACTTGCAGACAGGATCCCAGTGGAATCAGAAAAGCTTGAAATGGGGAAGAAGCCAAAAGCAGTGCCGAGTTCAGCCAGACCATGTGGGAGTCTGCTCTCAGGTGCTCCTGGCCTCTGTTTAAATACTTCCAAGGAGGGGGGATTCATCCTTACATATCAGGTATCCTGATAACTTTAGGGTAACCTCTGACTCTGTTTGCCCCAGCCATCCCAGTTTACACTTATTATCGTGGTTTAATTATTAACACTGTCCCCTTTCACTTTCAAAAGTGCCCCCAATTTGGACAATTATTTTATGGTCCCTTTGTGATAATAAATCGTTTTCATAGCTAACATTTATTAGGTGCTGATCATGTGCCAGGCATTCGTGAGCTTGGTGCTGTTGACATTATCATCATCATCATCATCATCATCATCACTAGACCAAGATTACATGTCTCCTAAGTGGCAGAGCCGAGAGGCAACAACAGGCATTTGGATTCAAAGTCAAAGTACTAAGCTATTCCTCCCCTCCCCATAAGCTGCACTACCTCTAGGCTTCCATTTTATGTACTTCGTAAGAAAAAGATTCATGTTCCTTTACAAATCTCCCAAGTCTCCTCACTGGTTTTCTCATAAGTGGTCAGTTGATGGAAGGGGACTGATATTCGGGTGTGGGGGCCTCGTTGTATCCCAGGGATTGTGTTACATGAGGTCAGTATCATCTCCACTTCATAGATCAAGAACTAGGCTCTGAGAGCCCTACTAATTCATCTGAGATCATGCTGACTGCAAGTTGTGGAGCTGAAATTCAAACCTAAGTTGATCTGATTTCATTCTCTGCCTTCCCATTATGCCATGTTGTCTACCACACTGCATTCAATTTCTACAATCCTTCGAAGACTGGAAAAAGCAGAGTAGTAATTCTCCCTAAAAGCTATCGCTGTAAAACTGCTTGTAGAGGTCAAGAAGGAAGCAACCTTTTCCACAAGCTGATAAATTCACTCCTACATCTAAAACATCTCTTTCTCCCAGCTCAGGAAGACCTGTGATATCCATCTGCAAATAGACACCCCACTTGTGAGTGTTTGTCTGAAATACTCCCGGACCAAAGGGTCTGAGCAACTTACAGTATTCAGGCCTCATCCTTCCCTTGGGATGAACCTATTGCTCATATACCAGTTGAGGGTAACAATGAGATGAAAACAACTGATGTGTATTCATTCATTCATTCAATGAATAATGCATTTAATGCTAGCAATAATAATAAAATACTAATATACATTTATTCTCTCATTCAAATAAATATCTTTGGATTTATTCATTCATTTATTGGGCACTTGCTATATACCAGACACTCTTCCAGACACTGCGGCATCAGCCATGAACAAAGTGGACAAAGGCCTGCTCTCATGGAGCTTACCTATTCCTACACATAACAGACGCTGATCGTCCTATGAAGGAAAATTCAATGGATAAGGAATAGAGAGTGGTGGGAAGGGGTGGGTTCTAATTTAGATAGGAATGTCCGGGAGGCCCTTTCCGAGCAAAGACCAGAATAAAGTATAGGCATAAGCCATGCGAAGAAATCCAGAAAAGTGTTCCCGGCAGAGGGCAGAGTAACTGCTCTCACACACTGCCAGACCCTATGCTAAAACTTTGCACTAGTTATCACATTTAATCCTCAAAAAGCCCTTGAACCTTGAAATAACTTGCTTAAGTGCACACTGTATTCAAGTGGGAGAGCCATGAGTTAAAGCCAGGCCACCCCGACCCCCAGGCACCATCCTCACTGCAACTACTGAGCAGTTCTGTGCCTGGGCCAGTCAGCAACACTTGCCAGCACTTCGAGCAAAAGACGTAGAGAATGTTCACTAGAAACTGGATCTGCCCAGCCTGCCTCACCCATCCGATTCTGATCTTTTGTAATATTATTTTTGATTACAGAAGAGATCCAAAGGGCTTAGAGCACTAACAACAAATAAGTTAAGGACCCTCATGGGTCCATGAGGACAGGGAGTGTAAATCTTTGTGTCACCAAGTTCACCAGACATTAGATTCTGAAACTGCTAGAGGCTTTTGCTCCCGAGACCCTCCCTCAGCTCTGTTGGGGGTCCGCCTCACAGGCCCTTCCTCCAGACGCCCAAGGACTTCATGCACCTCGACGTAAACCAAGCAAGACTTTCCATCCTTCTATCCCATTATTTGTAGGAAATGACTTTATTGTTTTTCTATTTATAAAGGCAATCCAAGCTCATTTAAAAAACTATTCAGAAATATTTTTTAAAAAATCATCCTTCATCCCAACATTGAGAGAGAGCTATTAAGCATTCTGATGTGCAATCTTCCAGATTTTTTTCTGTTTGCGTATACATATAGTTTTTTTTAAGCACCTATTTGGTCACTTATACATGCTCTTTGTTGTTTGCCTTTTTAACGTAAAAATATATCATGAACATCTTTCCATGTTAATGCACGTACTTCTACATCATCTATTATAAGGGCTACACAGTATTCCATGATAGCAAAAATCATGTAAGGTGTCTCCTACTGTGAACATGAAAGCTGTTTCCAGTTTTCCACAATTATAGACAACACTTTAATGAACATCATATTATATACACAGTCTTGCGTCGCTTAACGACAGGGATACGCTCTGAGAACTGCATTGTTAGGCAATTTCGTCTTCATGCAAACATCGTGGAATATACTTACACAAACCTAGATGGTGTAGCCTACAACACACCTAGGCTATATGGTACTAATCTTATGGGACCACTGTTGTATATGAGTCCATCGTTGACTGAAACACCGTTATGCGACACGACTGTATCTTCATGCCCTCAGATACTGAAATTTTCTTAGAATAAATTAATAACAGTGGAATATTTGGACATGCATTTTAAGGGGCTTGAAACAAGTGGCCACATATCCATGCAGAAAGATTGCAGCAACTTCCACTGCCCTACACAAAGGTACTCTTTTTCCTCCCCCCTCAGTAACGCCTCTCACTTTTCATCTTGTTCCTTTGGAAGCCTCTATCAGCACACAAAAAAGAAGGCAGCCCCTGCTCTGAATGGCATATCCCCCAACCCCCCGAGCCTCCTCTAGCCCCAGCCACCCCAGCCTGAGCAAGGGGGATGCAGAGGAGTGTGACCTCTCTGTTCCCTCGTGGTCCTGGAGGCTGGGTCCCCCACAGGGTTTGCTCAGAGGCTGCACAGGTAGAGTGAGCAGGGGAGACATTGCTGTAGGTCTCAGCCTGGGAGGATTGCCTCACTCTCAGAGCCCCTCTTTTCTTTCCTTTGTATATCTCCCTGTCAGCTCTTGTCCTTCCATTTTTCATCCATACATTGGAGACTCTAAGCTCAAGCTTTTCCTCTGAGGCCCAGACTTATGTATTCAACGGTATGTGGATACTGACTCCACTCGATGACTCACAGACATC
Organism: Equus przewalskii; assembly: GCF_037783145.1. NCBI lineage: Eukaryota > Metazoa > Chordata > Mammalia > Perissodactyla > Equidae > Equus > Equus przewalskii. Next base: position 69,234,157 of record NC_091845.1, on the reverse strand, counting down.
TTAGACTCAGCAGTCCAAAACCAAGCTCAGCATCTCCTCTTGCTCTCCCTGCCCACCCCCTCCATCTGCCCCTCCTCCACTGTGCCCTGCTCAGGGAATGGCACCTCTGTCCTCCCAGATGCAAAGGCCCAAAACCTGGGAGCCTTCCCTCACGCCACTCACTCATCCTCTCCACCCCGCAGCCCACCCATCAGTCAATCACAAAGCCCCATCAATTCAGGGTCTTAAACATCTTTATTACCCACCATTCCCTCCCTTCCACTGCCAGGACCCAGTCCAAGCCAATCAATGTCTATAATTATCTCTATGTGGAGATTGATCAGACGGGAGAGAAAAGAGAAGGAAGGAGCATTTCCTAAGCATCTGTATGTGCCTGATACTGGGATTTTGTTAATACTCATTATGCATGTGATAAAACAGTGGAGCAAATAATATCATCACTATTTCAGAGGAGAGGAAACTGAGGCTCAGAGAGTTTAACCTGCCTGTTCCCACACCAGGGTCCACATATGGGCTTCAGGTGTGATTCTTGCTCTATATTATACAGCAAGAGTGATGCTAGGGGATCAGTGAAGTGCCCCTGGAGTGGTCTGAGGGAGAGGGAACTCCCCTCCCTGGTAAGCTCCTTGAGGGTGAGGACTGATGTGATCACTTTGCATACCTTGTGGGGTTTAGCACAGGGCCTCCATCAAGTCCTGCCGCTGTCATTTATGGTATGAGGAGAGTGGAGCAGTTAAGGGAATGGACTCTGGAACTGGACTGACTGGATTCAGAACCCGGCTCTGCTGCTTCCTGGTTGTGGAACCTTGAACAAGTCACCTAGCCTCTCTGTAGTGGGCTAAGTGGTGGCTCCCAAAAAGATATGTTTGCATCCTAAGCCCCATAATCTGTGAATGTGACCTTATTTGGACAAAGAGTCTTTGCAGAACTAATTAAGGGAAGGCTCTCAATAGGAGATCATCCTGGATTATCCAAGTGGGCCCTGAATCCAGTGACAAGCATCCTTATAAAAGAGCCACAGAGAGACACAGACAGGAAGAGAGAGGACCATGTGAAGGAGGTGGAGTGATGCAGCCACAAGCCAGGGAACAATGGCAGGCCCCAGAAGCCAGAAGGCACAAGATATGGAAGTGTCCCTTAGAGCCTCCCGAGGGAGGTGGCCCCAGAGACACCTTGATCCCTGACTTCTGCCCTCAAGAACCACGAGAGAATACAGTTCTGTTGATTCGTGCCACCAAGTTGGTGGTAATTTGTTATGGCAGCCTAGCAAACTCTCTGATACACTCTCTGTACTCAGTTTTCTCATCCGTAAATGGGCATATGATAATACTTCGTAGGGCTGTCATGAGAAGGAAATAAATCAATATACATAAGGCACTTTAGAGCAGTAGCTGGCATATCCTAAGCACTCTTGAAGTGGAATTTATTATGACTCATTAATTGCTGTATGATCTTAGTTATCTTAGAGCCTCCAGTCCCTTCACCTGTTAACTGGTAATAAAAATACTTAGTCTAACAATCTCAAAGTTGGAGTTTGCTTCTTTCACTTAAAAATGGTCAAGGAATGTCTCCAATCTTCCTCTTTCCTATGGACTGCTAATATTCGGTTCCAGCTTCACTGAAGACAAGTCACGGCCTGCCCAAGGTGGTGGTTGAAAAGCTGCCTTGTGTCCTCTACCTGCTGCATGGAGATGCGGCTCTTTCTCTTTCTCCTGATTGCCCGTGGTAGGGCTGGGGGATGGGAGCGTGGCCTCTGACTAAAAACTGAGCCAGGTCATTTGTGATAATGATGGGGCCTCACCCCATCATCAGAGGCAAAGGTGGGTAATTAATACACAAGCAGTCCTTAACGCCCTCTCTGAAATTCTCCCTCCACTCCATCCCTGGCTAATGAAGTCAGAGAAAGGGTAAAAGCCTATAATTACACTTGAAGTAATTAGAACCCTGCTTAATAGGAAGCTTAAGAGAGGCAGCCGAAACCAGTAGATTACCCATTGCTCCTGTGGTCTGAATCATTCTCCCAGGGGGGGCCTTTAGTAGAGCTCCAATGGGCAGTGAGGACTTCACTGAATTTACATAAAATGTAGATACACACACACATAGACACAACTTATGTCCTCTCCCCAGAAGGGCTGAGAAAGCTGCAGCATTGTCCCTTTCTTAGCTCCTACAACTTTACCCATTAATAAAAGTCTAAATCAGCAGAACAGATTAATTTAAAATTTAAAATTCCTTTTCTATAAATCTTTTAAATCTGATCATGTTGTGCTAAAATTGTCTACATGCAATTCTCATTTTCTAGCTCAGTACTTCTTAACTTTAACACGCATGCCAATCACCTGGGGATCTCCTTAAAATGCAGATTCTGGTTCGATAGGTCAAGGGTGGGGCCTGAGAGTCTGCATTTCTGACAAGCTCCCAGGCCGTACTGCTGCTGCTGCTGCTGCTGAAGGGAGCCAGGCAGGATCAGGAGGGCAGGACGCACTGTGGGGAGCAAGGGAAATGGTCTACTTTGTCCCACAGGTGACTTCCCTTTCCTCCCACCTCAGCAATGATTCCAAACTTCAAATGTGGGTCTTGAAAAATGAACAAAATTTGCCAATTGAGGGGAGAGGGCGTAAGTCATCCTAGTGGAGGGAACAGCATAAGAAACACTATAGCTCTTGAAGGTTTTTTTTTTTAATGCTCTTTAAAATACTTTAAAGCTTCCCTTTATTGTTAGTGCATACGAGAAGCCAGAGTTCCAGGAGTGACTCTGTGCTCAGACAAGATTGTGGTCCTTTGGGTCGCCAGTGGGAGCAAGGCAACCAGGAAATGGAGGGAGAGCACCAAGAGAAGGTTCTTCTGCCATGTTTACATTGAGCAGGTCTGATTTCTGCCAGGTGAAGTGACGATGCCCAGAAGTCTTGGGGAGGCAAATGGGAAAGTGGGGATTTCCCTAAAATCAGCCATCACTGAGGCCATGATTGCATCCTTTCCTGGGACTTTGAACCTGATTCTGGGCTAAGTCAGTCTATTAGCTTCCTGTGTCTACTGTGTCCACTTTTTTGTGATAAAAAATTATCACAAACTTGTTAGCTTAAAATAACACAAATTTATTCTCTCACAGTTCTAGGGGCAAAAGTCTGAAATCAGAGGGTTAGCAGGGCCATGCTCCTTCTGAAGGCTCTGGGGAGAATCCATTCCTCACCTTTTCCTTGCTTGTGGCCACATCACTCCAAACGTCCAGTGTCTTCAAACCTCTCTCTGCTCTGTCTTCATATTTCTCTTTTGAGTGTGTGTCATCAAATTCCCCAATTCCCTTTTATAAACACACTTGGAATTACATTTAGGGCCCACTTGAATATCCAGGATAATCTCCCCATCTTCAGACCATTAACTTAATTATATCTGCCTAGATTTCTTCTTTTGCCGTATAAGGTGATATACACAGGTTTTGGGGATTGGGGCATGGATATCTTTTGGGAGGTCATTTTTTAGCCTGCCACAGCCAACATTGCTCAAGTACCAGAGTCAGGGCACAACATGGCCAAGAGCTAGTCTCTGGGGATAAATTGAGGTCTTCTTTCTGTCCTTCATACTCAACTTACTCCTCATACTCACAAATGCCCTTTGTACCTACTGTTCCATCCTCCTGCAGCATCTTCCCTCCTCTCTTTGACTATTCACTTCTCTTCCATAATCCTTCAGATCTGGAGAATTTCCTAAGAAATGCCTTACCCGACCTTCTGGACCAGGCTAGTCCCCCCTCGCGTGGCCTGGCATTGCTTCTCCTTGGAGAGTTGGAATTTGACATGTGTTTTGTGTGGCTGTCTCTGAGTGAGCAATGCCCCTTGCCTGCCTGGTGTCATCATTTTATTCTCAACACCCAGCACGTAATAGATACTCAATAAATATTGTTCAATGAAGGAATGAATCCTGGCTTCAACTCTTATAAGCTATACATATTAGTCTGTTAGGGCTGCCATAAGAAAATACTACAGACTGGTGACTTAAGCAACAGAAATTAATTTTCTCATAATTCCGGGGGCTGGAATTCCAAGATCAAGGGGTCAGCAGGGTTGGTTTGTGGTGAGGCCTCTCTTGCCGGCTTGCAAACAGCTGCCTTCTCACTGTGTCCTCCCATAGCCTGTCTTCTGTGTGCATATGTAGAGAGAGAAAGATCTCTGATGTCTCTTCCTCTTCTCATAAGGACACCAATCCTATTGGATTAGGACCCCACCCTTATGACCTCATTTAACCCTGATTGTCTCCTTAAAGGCTCTATCTCCAAATACAGCCACACTGCAGGTTAGGGCTTCAATATAAGAATTTTGGGGAGACACAGTTTAGTCCATAATGTTATGTGACCTTAGATAAACCCCTTAATTTCTCTAATCCTTGCTTCTCTCATCCCAATTGTTTGGGGGCAAGAGAGAATTTGACCATTAAATGACAGTAACTGAGATAATATGTGTGAAGCACTTGACACAGTATCTGACACAGAGTAAAAGTTTTGGTTATTTTCTCCAGAAGCAGACAAAGATTGGATAGTAAGTAGATTATGTGGGAGGTGAAGGAAACACCAGAAGGGGAGAGGAAAAGCGAGACAGGAAGGGGAAAATGGCCAACAAAATAAAGGGTACATTGTCTAACAAATCACCGCGGGAGCAACTGGAGCTTCGTCCCACTGGGGAAACTCAGGCACCTGTGTAGAACAAACACTGCAGAGCCACCCCGACTCATGGGGCAAAGGAGCTGGGGGATTTCTGTACCAAAACCCATCAGTCACTGGATGACATCCGCTCCCAAGGGTGTTAATCCTCCCACTTGCAGCCTGCTGTGCCTATGGACAGCAGGCATGGATAGCAGAGAAAACCTTCAGGCAGAAAGATGCAAATGCCGGCTGTTGGAAGCCCAGTCAGCTCTGAAATAGTAAGACCTGAGGGAGCCTGGGCAGGTCTTCCTCTGTCTGCTACAGTGGGCCATCAGGAAACTCTGGTTTTCTCTGTAGTGGTGTAGTAGTAATTGTACTAGCAGTTTGCAGAACACTGGAGATGCTGCTTGACAAAAGGGTTCGAAGGCCAAACAAGTGTAAGGAATGCTCAAGTGGTCGTCCTCAGAGGAATTCGCAACTAAAACTCTATGGCGTCCTCCGGTTGCAATCTTAAACTTTTTCTCATCCTGTGATTTCCAAACAAAGACCTTTTCAAGACTTACCTTTTAAGGAATGAAAGTTCTCTCATGCATGCTTTGGGGATTATCAATTCTGGCTGATAGAGATGCGAGTGTCAAGTATTGTAGAGACGCTTTGAGTCTGTTCACCACTGTAGCCTCAGATCAGTGCCTGACACAGAGAAGGTGTACAGTGATCATTGTTGCAACAGAGCCTTAAAGAAATTCCAAAACAGAATCTTAAGGATATTTTCAGTAAGAGCAGTCTCATGGAAAATGTCTGTCTAGTTCCCAAAATGATTGTTTGAAAGACTTTGAAAGAGAGTTCAACTGAATATTCCTTGTTGAAATATTGGCCGAAATGTTTTTTGTTCTCCTGGCTTTATTGCCCTTCATCTAAATGAAGCAGTGGACTTTCTTGAAAAATGAAGTCGCATGCTGTTGGAATATTGTCCACCTCACAGGGGGAGAAGCACTTCCTCCCCAGATGCCTGTGTGAACGCAGGTCAGGGACTTAATGGTACTAATGTCCCTCCAGTCTGATTTTGCTAAAACGAGTGTTTCAACTTCTATTGCCTCCCCCTACACTTCACCCTTTTGTTGGATGCTAAGGTTTGCAGCTGTGACCCCAATATAGGGTGAAAAGAATCAAATTAGAGTGCTTCTGACAAGTGCATCCCCTTTAGCCTGATGCCAGGCAGAGCTGGCTATTTGTTGGCCTCAAATGTCAGCTGGGACCAGTGTGAGTCCTTGTCACTATTTCTCATCCTCTGACAAGTCCTAAGGCCTGTCTGAGCCTGATGCAGTTGCTTCAGCTGCAACAAAGCATACGTGAGAACTGGGATTTGCAACAAATAGGCTTTTCTCTACAGACCCCGGCTCCAGCTGGGCATCCGTACTATTTTTGTCCAACAGTCCTAAGAATGGCAACATCAACGGCAATTCCTTGTTTCTCGATCATTATTTCAATGAAAGGTTTGAAACTCTAATTATTACTCATTCTTTGGAGCTGAGATAGAGGCCTGGGGGCTGTAAAATAAGTTTGTTTGATTTCCTGCTTGATTAGCCACTTGTATACCCTAATGCCCATTTCTTAAGAAGGAATATTTCCTGGGAAATTGCTTATCTTCCTAGCTTTTGTAAAAGTCAGGTGCTGGTACGTAGTAACATTCTCTTCAGAACCTACAAATGGAAATGCTGGCATTTCTAAATAGGTTAAGAGCGAAGAGAGAGAACTCTGACCATCCAGGTTCTCGAGGGTTAAGGCCCCCTGGTCTTCCTTGAAGAAAGGTAATGTGGATCTTGGAAGACACAGCCTGTAGAGATGATCTCCCCATACCTGCTGACCGAGTGAGTGGGTTATTATGGTGCTGAGAGGGTTGTTGGTGTCACTTAGAGTCATAGGGCTCCGTCATCAATGTGGATGATACACATTGACAATGGATAGAAGTGTTTCTGAGACCAGATTTCTTTGGGAAACAGGGATATGTTGCCCTTCTTTAGTCAGTTGTTGGCTTGGCTACTGCTTACCATTGACCCTTATTTGGTCATTTAGTCGTGTGTCTTCCCCCCTCCTTTGCTGAAAACCCCCTAGAGAGAAACTATAAAGTCTTCCTAATGCCTTTTTGCTGTTTGTCTTCCGTGTTTCCTTTGTGTCCTGATTCATCTCAAGTTTAAGAATAACGTCTACGTTATTCTAGGAAACGGTAACCTTTCTAGAATAAGTGATAATCTGTGAATGGGGAGAGGAAGGGATCATGATTTTTGTCTACAGGACAAAACCACTGGAACCTTCTTAATGAGTAGGGTGGAAAAGGTGAGGAGTTTGGATTCAGAATTAACCATAGGAAGGAACGTCAATTCCTTTATCATCTGAAGTTTTTTTATGTCATTTTCCTGATAGCCAGATATAAATTTTAAGAAACCTATGTTCTCAATCACTGTGCCCTCAACCAAGGTCAATGTCATCAGATTACTACCTTCTTGAAGTTTAACTTGATTATTTCTTTACAATCATGTAAACATGTTTATATATTGTGGATTAAGCACACTAACATGAGCTCTGAGGCTCAAAGGCAAATGCATATAGTGCAAATCCAGCTGTGAAAATTTTCTGAATCTATATCATGAGTTTTCTTACCAGTCATAATGTAGCGAAGGATCAGTTTCTGGAGTCAGACCTGTGCTCAAATCCCTGCCACACCACCTGTTAGCTCTGTAGCTCTGGGAAAGTTACTTAGACTCTCTGTGTCCAGTTTTCCTCATCTATAAAAGGAAATTAATAATACCAAATTTGTGGGGTTGTAAAATTAGCCATAAAGTGACAGCTAAAACAAAAACCTTACTCAATTTCTCATTCCTTTCAGATTCTATTTTCTCTCTTCCCCACTTTATAGCCAAACTTATTGAACAAATTGTCTTCATGTGCTCGCTCCATTTCCTTCCCTCTTCATCTCCTCTTTACCCTACTCCAATCTGTTTTCTGCCTTAACCTGAACACATGTTATTTGCCCCCAAACTTACTTTCCTCTTCCCATGTCCTTTATTTCAGTGAAGGGCACAGCCATCTGGTCCAGGGATGCATTTAGGATGCCTCCCTCTCTCTCCATATTCAGTCTGTTTCCAAATTCTGACTATTTTACACCTAAATATCTCATAAATCTGGCCTCTTTTCTCCATCTCCACGGCCACCATCACTTCTGGCCTGGACTACTACAAGAGATTCTTAAGTGGTCTACTCTCACCTACCCCACCACCTAGACATTCATTGTCCCCTCCATGACCAGTACATCTCTCCTTTATGACGTTATACTTTTTATTTGACCTTTTGGTTAATCTCTATCTCCCCCGCTAGAATATAAGCTCCATGAGGTCAGATATCGCATCTGACTATGCTAAGCATCAAGTCTGGCATAGAATGAGGGCTAAGTATCAGTGGAATGATTAAAGCATCTGCCGCATAATACGTACTCCTTAGATGGGAGTTCCCAACGTTGTCATTGTCATCATCATCATCATCCTCACCAGGAGATTTTTTACAGAACTACTCTTTCCTCTTCTGATTATAGCAGACTGAACATCAGGATCTTTAAATCTGCTTGGATTAGGGAGGTTCTCTGAACGTTTTGCATTTGACATTAGCACGCTAATATTTTCATTGCTCTGACACAGAGACAAAAATGTATAAGGATTTCAGAGAATGAGTTTGTCTCCCTGCTTTTCACAGTAATCTCCTTTCCTATCTTTCTGTAAATACATGTATTGTTACCTGTTGCTACATAAAAAATTACCCCAAAACTTGACAGCTTAAAAAAACAAACATTTATTGGGGCCAGCCCCATGGCCGAGTCATTAAGTTCGCAGGCTCCACTTCTGGTGGCCCAGGGTTTTGCCAGTTCGAATCCTGGGCGTGGACACGGCACTGCTCATCAAGCCATGCTGAGGTGGCATCTCACATGCCACAACTAGAAGGACCCACAACTAAAACTATACAACTATGTATCGTGGGGCTTTGGGGAGAAAAAGAAAAAAATAAAATCTTAAAAAAAGAAAAAAGAAAAACATTTGTTATCTCACAGTTTCTGTGTGTCTGGAATCGGAGGGCAACATGGCTGGGTCCTCCGGGTCAGGGTCTCTCACAAGGCTGCTGTCAAGATGCAGTTATCTCAAGGCTCAACTTGGGGGAAGACCTGCTTCCAAGATTGCTCATGTGGCTGTTGGCGGGCCTCAGGTTCCCACTGGCTGTTGGCTGGAGACATCAATTCTTTCCCACCTGGGAGAGAGAGAGAATGAGAAATGGTGTGTAAGAAGAAAGTCACGGTCAGCTTGTAACCTAATCTCAGAAGTGATATCCCAACACTTTTATGGTATTCTGTTCATTAGAAGCAAGTGACTGGATCCATCCTACACTCAAAGGGAGGAAATTACACAATGGTGTGAATACCAGGAGGCAAGGATCACTGGAGACCATCTTAGATAAAGGCTGCCTTCCACAACAGGTGGCTTTGTCCTCCCTAGGCAAGAGGGTGGCTTTCACTTGATTCTTTTAAACCTTTTCTCCTTTGGGAATCATGGGTTGCATACCCATCAGGGCCTCAATGCCTTGCCACCCTTCTCTTTCAAAAAAGGGAGAAAGCAGGGAAGAGGCAGATGGGGCACATTCTGCTAAGAATAGCTCCCAATATAATGATGATTTTAGTTGTCTTTGCATGTTGTGCATTGACACTGAATCATGGAGAAGACCTCAGTTACTCCTATTGGCTTGTCTGAGCATCAGTTTCTTGCTGACTGACTTTATAGCTTCCTAATGAATATATTAAAAATAGAACTCTAGAGATTATTGGTACAGAAGGTATATATTTAGACCTTGGGTTTCTTTCCCTCCCTGCACCCCATCCCCTACTTTGCACAGAGGTTTTAGTGCTAATCTGAGATCATTCTGAGACTTCATCTACTTTATCTTAATGTACACATCAACATTTTCCATCTAATTTTGATATAAATGCCTCAGTAACAATGAAGCCACCTCCTAATTGACTGAATTATCTGTAATTCCTGAGCACTCACTCTCTTATATCACATGCCACAAGAGGAAAGAAGGAAATAATCTGTATTTAGGAGAGGTTTCTGGAAAAACTTTGGAAAATAAATAGACATAGATGTCATAATTTCAAGTAGAGCTGTGAATGCAGCATTTTGTAGAAGCAAAACTAGCACGTAGACCTGCCGTTATATGACTAGCATCTCCACCTTTTGTTTTCTTTTGTGCAGATTGTTTCCCAGAGAAAGCTGTCCAAATCCTTGTTGAAGCACGGGAACACAGCAGGGAAATCCTCCATCACGGTAAGCCCTCCCCAAGCAGCCATCTGCCCAGGTGCCCGGATGGAGTGGCTGATCCAAACCAATTGCGTGGGAAGCAAACCCTCTGGCTACTGGGAGGTGATGCCAGAACTGTGCGACTAGCCAAGTCACTCCTTTCTTTTTTCCTTCTTTCTCCTTCCTGCCAATGCAGTTTTGACTCTTCCCCCTCTAGGAAAAGGGGTAGAAAAAGGATTTGAAAGTGAGGCCATTCACTTCTACTAAGCACTTCCACAATTAATATGTAGGTTTTAGAATGGAACAAAGATTTATGGAGCGCAATAAGAGTATGGAATTGGGGTTTTCAAATCATCAAAGCTACCCATCCTCGCCTCTCATTTTTTTCAGAATTAAAATTTGGTCTAATAGCATTTACTCCAAGGTTTGGTTTGTTGCCTAAGAACCCGAGGGGCCAGCGTTCAACTCTCCTCTTTACTGTAATAGTTTGGAGCTGTGCTGTGCTGTTCGGCAGCCACTAGGCACACGGGATCATCTAAACTTAAATGAAATTATTTAAAATTAAATAAAATCAAACATTATTCCTCACTCAGACTAGCCACATATCAAGAGCTTAATCGTTACATGTGGCTAGCAGCTACTGTATTGGACAGTGCAGATTACACAACGTTTCTGTCATCATAGGATGTTCTACTGGGCAATATTGGAAGTATTTCTAAGTAAAATCTTGAATTTTCAAGTAGAACTCAAATATTTGAAATTTTAGCATCTTGTATTATAGTCCTTGAGAAAGGTAGAGAAAGTGGTCTAACCATTTAGCTGTGTGTACAAAAAAAAAGAAAAAAGTACCAGGAGAATCTGAATTTCTAGAAAGGCAAATTGCCGGGAGGCAAACCTCCTGACTTCCTTTGAACACTCCTTTTTAGCTTGAAGGTGACTGATTCATTAAAAAAACTTTTTAAGCCATTTTTTAAAGGAAAAATTCAGAAGGATTCCTAGCAGTGAAAGTTTTGACCATTCTCACAAGAACTTACCTGAGTTTGTTGCCTGAGTGTTTTAAATGACGCAGTCACGTCAAAGCTTCTTTTTGACTGCCATGTTCAATCATGAACAAATGGTTCAAATGGTCTTTGAAGACCACACTGGTGCTCTAAAAAGCCGTGGACCCAAGGGCTTTCTTTGAAAGTCCACAAACCCAGAGAAACCTTGGGATGGTAGACCCAGATTTGTGATGGTTCTTTCCCAGAAGAACAAAACGTCATCTTTTTTTTGGTGAGGAAGATTCTCTCTGAGCTAACATCTGTTGCCAATCTTCCTCTTTTTTTTTTTTTTTTTTGCCTCAGGAGGATTAGCCCTGAGCTAACATCTGTGCCTGTCTTCTGCAACTCTGTATGTGGGTCACAGCCACAACATGGCTTGACAAGGGGTGTAGGTCTGTGCTCAGGATCTGAACCTATGAACCCAGGCCACCAAAGCAGAGCATGTCATCACACTTAACCACTACGCCATGGACCCGGCCCCCAAAATCTCATATTACTACCTTTTCTCTAAGATATCTTAGACATTTTCTTCCTCCACTCTTCTTAATTTTAAATATTTAAATACTCCTCTTAACCTTGAGTCCTTGGATCAAAACAATGGCTTCAAGAGCCTCCGGAAAACACTTGAAAATATGTGAAAAATTTTCTAGGCTTCTGCAGGTGGAGGTCATAACTTTCATCATCTTTCCAAAGGTGTCTGTGAGCACAAAATAGTTGAAGACCACTGCTCAAGTGGAGTATAAGAGGCATTAAAGTGATAGGCGATGAAAGAGGACTGAATGAAAAATCTAAATAGGATAGTTCCTGGTTTATCAAGCAGCTTTTGAGTTTTTGCTGTGTATCTGGACTCATCTTCCCTACTCCTCAGTTGCTCACACTTTGTGGGAGGTCTTTCCCTCTTTAGACAACCTTTTAAGCTTTAATATTAGGTATAAAATAAAATTTTCCAGAGGCTGCCAGTGTGTACTCAGAACAGATGAAACCAACTCATAATGGAAAAGTCAAGCTCAGATAGAATGGAGATAAAATTAAATTACAGCTCATAACCAATTTGATAGGGGTGTTCATGTGCTAGGACTTCTGAGTGCATGGTGAGGTCCTAACATTTATAAATGCTTTAACCTATAGGAAACTAGACCCTAGATTTTTCTCGTTTTCTTGTTGTTTTTCTCCTGACTTTTTTCACCCATTTCTGCTCCAAGGCTTTTAGAATCACTGACTATTAAATATTAGAAACTGGTTTATTGTGAAAGAGGCTCTTAGATAATATTATCTCTTCACTTGTACCAAAATCCTTGCCAGGCATTCTCTATTCTTGGGAGTTAAGGGCTTAGATCCTTGTTCTCTCTCTCCTGTTTCAGAAAACCCAGGGACCGTCTTTTTGAGAAATAAGAATTAGAACATTTCTTTGATAACCATATAACCACTGGTCTGTAAAGGACATAGGGACTAGTTTACTCCTCCATCCCTTGTTGGTCTACTCAAAACAGTGGAGAAATATTGCTGCTCCTCCTTTGTAACTCCCCCTGCCAAAAATATATATGTATAATAATTATTTATGGAAGTGCCATCCAATGCTTTGTGCAATTCTTTTAACGAAAGAAGCTCTTCCTAATCGCTGCTCCAAATATCTCTTACTCCAGCTCACCCCTCATCTCTCATGAGATGAAATCTCAGCATAAATGAAACCCAGTTATCTACTGCTCTCTAGTCTAAGCAGCGCTCTTGTACACCTGGAAATGCTGTGCCGGGTTCACTAGAGTTGTGGCAAACTCCTTGTCCAACATCAGTCTGTGGATTTTTGGACCAAACATAAGCTAAATTTGTTCTTGAATTCCTTGGCTCAGTGGCTCAACCACTATTACAGCTGATGCGTGCTTTTCCTTTAGGTGATTGCTGAAGAATTATCTGGCAATGATGACTACGTTGAACTTGCGTTCAATGCACGGAAATTGGATGACAAGGTAAAGTGTTTGGCATTAACCTTATTGAGGGAAGTAATAAAGCTAGCACACAAAGTTTAATCAGATTTCTCCCTGTGGCTACTTTTTCCCTTTCAACCCACATTATTAGACAGATGAAAAGATTCCAGAGAGGTCTGCAAAGTAAGACTTCCCAAAATTGAGAAGCGGTTAATGAGAAGAGGGAGGGACTATAATTGAAACAGACCAATTTTATTACATCTAGACTGCATTTGTTCCCAAATGCCACGGGTCAGGTGTGCACAGGTAAATATGATTTAACCTCATTGCTAGGGACATTTCAAAGAAAAAGAGAAGACGTGAAATGAAGAAAAGTGATGTTTATTAATCACCCATATTTGCCAGGTACAGAGTTAAGAGCTTTTCATGCACTATCACACTTAGTCATTTTTATAACTCCCATGTAACAGGTACCATCATTAACCGTAGATGAGAAAACAGATTCAAAGATGAAGCAACTTGTCTAAGCTCACTCCATGTAATAACTTGGGTCCAGATAACCCAAGAAACAGATGCCAAGACAGGATTAAACATGCAAGGATTCTATCAGAGGAAATGCCTGGGTGGGGAACATAGGGAGGAAGTCTAGGAGAGTTAACAGACCACAATGCAAATCTGACCATGAGTAAAGGAGAGCGGGAGAGAAGGGTGGGTAGCAGTGTCCTGGAATGCCATGCAGTCTAAGGAAGGTTCAGCAAGGCCACCAAGGAGTCCTGGAGCCAAAAATCAGCCAGCAAGAGAGTGCCTAGTCTCCCATGCCTGCCTTAATATCCCCTACACACGCAGTCACTGGCTGGAAGCAGCCCATGGGAAGGCTGGCCTCAGTACAAATGCAAGGATGGATTTCAGAGCCCAGCAGCTGGGGTCTTTGGTCAGTTATGCTCTTCATGCCACCATACCCTGCTAGTAAGTGGTAAAACTGAGGTTTCAGTTCCATGTCAGTCTGATTCCCATCTATATTCTTTCTATTATGTCTTGCAACTTCCACCTAATCACAGACCATGTTAGTCCTGTATATAGAGAAAAAGGTCTGCAGTCTCCACCTCTCAAAAAAAAAAGACCCATGTCCTCCCCAACCTCACCATATATTTATAATTTCCCTCCAACCATATCCTCAACTCAAAAAACACGTCACATCAATAAAGGTATTCACAAAGGACTCCATTCTCTAGTACAACTAGAGAATAGGGGATTTTGGGATGTGGCACCACTTTTTCAGTTACTTACAGGCATTAGGCTGGAAAAGGTAAAGCGATGTCTCAGCAATTCCCTAAGGTCTTAAGCAGAAGCTTATATCCCAGCATAGCCCATTCACTTTCACCTACAAAAAGTACTCGGCCCATTTATACATTCATTAATTGTCTCATTTATTCATTTGTTAGCTTATTCATTATTCTTTTACCAAACCTTTGTTACATGCTTGCTATGCATCAGGTGGTGGCAAAAAGACATACTGTAAACCCCTCTCACACCCGCAACCTGGAATTCACCATCTAACTAAGTGAAACAGAAATTTAAACAACCAGTGATATAATCATTCTATAGCCATGGTAGGATGTAAGTGATGTATAATCGGAGCGTCCCGAACAGGGTAATTCACTCTGCCTGGGAACATCAGGAAACACTTTATCCTTGTGAACAAATTACATTTGGACTTTTTAGTGTCCTGAGTAGATTGTGTGAAACTTTCACAGACTGCTACCTTTTGACATTAGCGTGAGCTGGGCGCTGGGAGCTGCAGTGTGCATTGATGTCAGTTGAGTGTAAGCTTTTAACCTTCACTTCCTTGTGACTGTTATGCTCGTGCTCCCCCATCATCTCCCCAAGTTTCAGAATAATTCACTAAACTGCTTTGTAGTATCTTTCCTGGTGCCATTAGAAGCCATTGGGTCAGTGTGTAGCTGTTTTAAGCTACTCACTTAATGGCTTATAATGGCTTCTTTCCACTTAGTAGTCTCTTAAGTACCTCTCATTTGTCCTCTAACTGACTTATGTCACAGTGCAAAGGGGCTTGGGAGGTTGTTAGTGGCCCATCGACTCTAGATGTTTGAACGGTTTCTGTTCGTTCAAATGAGCACTTGCTCACAAAACTGAAAGAGCCCCATGCAGCACTTAATATGATTTTAGATTGCCATTCCCACCCTTGGCTACACTGATTGTCCAGGGCCCTGGTCACTGCAGAGCCTCAATGCTCCACCGCTGTAGACCCCAGGTCCTTCATAATGTAGTGGTATCTTGCCCAGACTCCTTAGTAATCCA
The DNA here is from genome assembly GCF_037783145.1 of Equus przewalskii. NCBI lineage: Eukaryota > Metazoa > Chordata > Mammalia > Perissodactyla > Equidae > Equus > Equus przewalskii. The sequence goes on along the minus strand of NC_091845.1, from coordinate 69,218,907 downwards.
GAGCAGCCATTCTTTGTTCAGAACAAAACAGAGGCCCTTGCTCCAGTTTGGACTGGAAGGTGAATAGTCGCAGGTGGAAAGAGGGCAAAGTTGCAGAATTAAGGAGTAAGATGATACCATGAAAATCTTCTCACACAACCTCTTTAGAAAACAAAGGCTCAGCAAGGTCTGATGACTTACCCAAAGACATTATTGCTGCATTGGTTATCTACTGCAGCATAGCAAACCACCTGGAAACCTAGTGACTTAAATTAACAACTGTTTTATTTTATGTCATAATTTTGAAGGTCAGAAATTCAGGCAGGGTTCAACTGGGCAATACTTCTGCTCCTTATGATGTTGACAGAAGTCACTCAGTGATACTCAGCTCATGAAGGAGCTTGTCTAGAGAGTCTGGTCTAGCTTTGCTCACATGCTTGGCACATGGGGTGGCTGAAAGGCTGGGCTCAGCTGAGTCAGTCAACCAGAGTGTATACATAGTGGTCTTGGGTTAGTCACACTTCCTACATGGTGGCTGGCTTCTCCCAGAGAGAGCATCTCAAGAGAACCAGGCAGAAGCTGTGTGGCCTTTTCTGACCCAGCCTTGGAAGTCACCCATCATCACTTCTGCTGCATTCTGTTGGTTACAAGTGAGTCGTAAGGTCAGCCCAGAGTCAAGGAGAGGGGAGTTAGTCTCCACACCTCGATGGGGGAGTGGCAAAGTCATGTCATAGAAAAGTATGTGGATAGTGGACGTTATGGTGGCCATCTTTGGAAAATACAATCTTCCACAACATTTTTGTGATAGAACCAGAATAAGACAACGTAATTATTTCATGTCACAGATGGAAAAATAGTTCCCAAAGGTTCTCAAGGAGGACCTCTTTCTAGCTTTTAGCATTAAATGATGTAACTACCTACATTTTAGCAGTTGAACTTATATCTTTTAATTGAGAAAACGTATCATGACTAAAAGCAACTGAGAAAAGCTCTTAATTTAAAAAATTCTGTTAATTATCATGAGAGCAACTAATTTCTATATATATGTGAAAATTGTAGTATAAGTATGTGGGGAAAATATGCTACATCTAATTCAGACAACGATTATAGGAGATCTGGATCTCCAGTCCTTTTGCAGTAATTCTGGTAATCCCTGGGTATCCAAATGCCTCACATAGGAATCCTCCAGTCTAATACAGTTGCCTTCTTTTACAGGAGAGAACATCGAGGTTCAGAGATGTGAAATGACTTACCCCAAGGCCACATACACACACATATGCACACTGAGAAATAATCAATGACAAAGAGGGACTCAATCCAGTTGCCTAACTAAAATCTAAATCTTCCTTCAGGGTAGAGGGCTAATGATTAATGAACACAAGTTGGACTGGTCTCAGGATACAGTGGACTTGGTAATGTTCCCATGTAATTCAAGGAAGTAGGAAGCCGCAAGAAGGAAGTTGAGGGTGTGCAATAGGCAGCAGTCCTCAAAATGTGGTCCAAGGCCCCAAGACCCTTTCAGGGGAATACGTGAGGTCAAAACTATTTTCATAATAATACTAAGACATTGTTTTCCTTCTTCACTCTCATTCTCTCACATTTGTATGGTGGTTTTCTGGAAGCGACATGGTGCCTAATGTCACCACAGATTGAACGCAGAAGCAGGTGTTCGAATCCTGCTGCCTTCTATTAAGCCAGGCATTAAGTTGATTTGCAAAACTGTAAAATAATACCATTTTCCCGACTATTTTTTTAAATCTGGAAAATATAATTATTTTCCATTAAAGGGGCTATTTTTGTTATGATGTAGTGGGTTTATTTTTATTATTTTTAAAATGATGTAATAAATGAATATTTTTTAAATTTCCGTTTTAATTTACAATACGCTAGACATTGATAGATATAACCCTCAATAACAAAAGCTCTTTTGCTTCCTCAATAAATTTTAAGAGAGTAAAGGAGTCCTAAGACCAAAAAGTTTGAAAACCACCGTTGTAGGGAATACCAGAGAGCACTCAGAACTTTTTCAAACCACAGCGACAAAGAAATGCCCCTTTTCTTTTCATAGAAATAGTTTTTAACTTGCCTTTCCAATGCTGTTCAGCAGACCAACAGCCATCTACCTAAGATGGAAATCCAGAATCCTTGAAGTCTGAGAGGTAGTCCTCAAGGAGAGCCACACATAAAGTAGGTTAGGTATGCAAAAAATAACTAATTTATCTAATGTTAATGCCATTCATTTAGTGGAAAGATGAGATTTCTAACTTCTGAAGCACATTTATTACATCAGCACCTAGCTGGCAACTAATCTAACGAGTAAGTAGAGATATGAATGTAATCGCTTTGGAACATTGAAGCTGACAAAGTATTTTTTCTCCTCCCTTTCCTGAGAAAGTATTCACGTTGGTGTGTTGGAACTGGCTCCCTACACTGGTGGTCTCCCCACCTATAATAGTAATCATTATAAACTGCATTTTTAACGTTCCCGTGGTGATAGTTCGATGGAGTGCTATATAAACAAACAAATGTGTCTCTAAAGCAGAGGTCGGCAAACTGTCTCTATAAAGGGTCAGATGGTAAACATTTTAGACTTTGCAGGCCATATAGTCTCTGTCCCAACCAGAGTTCTGCCTTTGAAGCGTGAAAACAGCCATAGACAATACCTAAATGAATGAGTGTGGCAGTGTTCCAATAAAACTTTATTCACAAAGGCAGTCAATGGGCCGGATTTAGGCCATGCACCATGCGTTGCTGGCCCCTGTTATAGGCAATGTTAAATTCCTGCCTACTATGCTGTGATTTTACTGTGTTCAAGTATGAAAACTTATCCAGACTGCATTAATGATAGCCAATTATAATTAATGAGCATCTACAATGCACCAGCTGTCATGTCTAACCTGCATTATCTCCAAAACTCATAACCTTATTCCCAAAGGTGAATATTATTATTTCCATTTTACAGATGAAGCATAGTGAGGTTAAATGATTTGCCCAAAGTCACAAACCTAGGAAGCTATAGAGTCTGGATATGACCCCACATCTTTCAGACAATCTTTTCTAGTTTCAGTATTCTATTTTCAAGATCACTGTAGTGGAAATGCACTGCTTCCTTCTCTATTCCAAACCTCAGCTGATTGCTTATTACCCTCTCACTTGACTAAATTTCTTTCATATTGGACTAAAAGGGCAGAGTAACATGGCCTCCAAGTTATTAAAAAATTTTGCCATACCAAACTTCAGTATGCCTATATTATTAATCTTCACTGTGCTGAACTGTCCCAAGGGCCATCTTAATGTTGATGGTCAAGCAAAGAAAGCTGAAAATTCCAGGCTGTGGTCAGGTCGCCATACAGTTAGACCCAGACTTGTTGTTTCTAAGCTACAAATGTCTGACTGTACATTTAAGATATTTTTGAGCTGCTAATGAGTTGTTTTATTTCCAGGAATCAGATGCCTTCTTAATAGTAATCATCCCCGATATCTGTAAAGGGCTTTACAAAGTGGCCTCATGCGTTCTCTCTTTTATTGATAATAATCAAAGCAGCAACACTTTTTGAGTGCTATGCTTTCTGGATGCCAGGTGCTGGACTCAACACTTCACGTGTGTCAGCTCCTCTAATTCTTCCACGTTGCCATGAGGCAACAGGTGATACCCTCTCCATTTATGGATAAGGAACCTGAGCCTTGGAGATATTAAATATCTTGCCCCAGATCATCCAGATGGTATATGGTGGAATCACGATTTGAAAGCAGCCCCAAAGCCAGCGTGGTGATAATAGATTTTCAGTTACTTAAGGGCAGAGATTATATCTGATCTTTCTTTCCTTGATTTATAGTAAGTCCTTCTGACAACAACTCCATGCTAACCCTAAATAATATTTTGAAAGAATGTGAAATAAAATAGAAAAAGTGTTGCAACATACTTCCAAGAGAAAAAAATACAGCGCTAAAGTGTATGTAGAGTATGATTACAAATATGTTTTTGTTTCTTTTTTGCTGAGGAAGACTGGCCCTGAGCTAACATCCATGCCCATCTTCCTCTATTTTATGTGGGACGCCTGCCACAGCATGCTTTGCCAAGTGGTGCCATGTCCGCACCCAGGATCCGAACTGGCAAACCCCAGGCTGCCAAAATAGAATGTGCAAACTTAACCGCTGCACCACCAGGCCAGACCCTACAAATATTTTTTTAAAAGAAAAAAAGAAAGGAAAATTATGTTTAGATTCTAGAAAAATATTAACTAAAATCTTATTGATAACTGTGGAGTTGTGAGAGAGATTATGGACTATTTTTTTCCTTTTTTCTATTTCAGTCATCTTTCCGTTTTTTCTACTTTTAAATAAAAATGATAACAAAAGTTTTAAATTACCATAAAAAGAAAAAGAAAAAGAACTGAGGTCCTCCAGTGTGGTCAGAAATTTTTAAGTACAACTCACAAGCATATTCCCTGAGGGATCAAGCACCTATGCAAGCAGGCAAAGCCTGGAGCTTCTAGAGGAGAAACCCAAGAGCCCCTAAGAACAAGCTGACGTGGCCCACACCATTAAGGAACGGAGGCAGGAGGGAGGTTCTAATTCTTTGAGATGAGTGTTGAAACAGAAAGAGACCCAAGGGGCAAATGTGTGGAGTAAATGTGTAGAGGTAGGAATCAGCTAGAAGTTTGTCTGGGAGGAAAACAGGGGCCATTTTGGTGGAGAGACAAGATTTGCAGCACAAACTTATTGAGGAAAGCAGCCATTGTGGGTTCTTGACAAGATGAAGGCCGTGGTAATCAGGCACCTTCAAAAATAGAGCAGAAGGGTATTTTCCAGACTCTGGGTGTTGCGGAGCTTGGTGTTGGGTTCCGGGTTGGGTGGGGAGGACGGCCATGGGGAAGACAGATATCCCCACCTCCCATGGCTTCTCTTTCTAAGGTATCCGACCAAGTTTCTAGGCTGATCTTCTTCACTCCAGGGCCGATCGTATTATTTTTCTGCTCAAAATCCTTTAGTGGCTCCCACTGCCTCTCAAGGCAAGTGCAAAGACTTCGGATGAGCATTTAAGGCCCTTTACTTCATGGAGCTGGCTTTGCCAGCGTTGTCTCAAACTCCTCCCCTACACATCCTTAGGCTGCAGTGGAATTAAGCTACTTGGCATGCCCCCTTTATGTTTATTGTTTCACACCTTCTCTCTCCTGTCCCCCCCCAGAGACATCCTCCTCACAACCATATTTTCCAGTCAAAATCCATCAACTCCCCTTCCTCTTTGTTATACATTTATTTATCTATTTGTTCATTCATACATACTTAGCCCTGGGTTATATTTATTTGTGTCCTTGTCTTTCCATCGAACTAGATGGTGCTTTGGAGGGCTGAGAAGAGATTTATCCTTCCTTGTATCTTAACATCAAGCACAAAGGCTCCATGATCAGTATATCCTCTGAGAATATTTTGTTGAGCCGAAGACTAGGATGGCTGTAGGCTTTATTCTGCTTTGCCACAGTCTAGATTTCTGAGGGGAAAAAATCACCTGGTGAAATACATAATAAGAGTGTGATGACTAAGTCTGTTACTCAGATAGCTCCTATCCTATACCAGGTGTTCATGTCATTCTTTTATTCATGTATTCACTCGTACATTCAATAAACACTGTGTACCACTAAAAGCTAGATGCTATGGAAGATGCTGAGGAAATGGTAGAAGTAGAAAGGAAAATGAGATGCAGTTCCTCCTCTCTGAGCATTTAGAATCTATTGTGGTAAGAAACAAGTTTAAAAGAAGGGTGTGGATAGGTCTGCTTCCAGTCATAAAGTATCTGTTTGTTTTACATTATTCCTCCACTGAAAACAACTGTAAACATTGGATAAGATATAGGAGACATCTGTTTGAGAGTCTTTAGGCAGTCAAGATTGGAGGAGCCAAGAACCTGGAGAGAAGAGAAAACTCATTGAGGTGATTCAGACATTCTATGCAGATTTTCCACTCAAGACAATTCCTCAAGGCTGATTCGTAAAATACTGTGGATAGAGAAGCTGGGAAGCCTAGCAGAAAATAGCTACTAAGAAATAGAGAAACCGAGCAGGGGTTTTGATAGTCTCATGGAACTGGGGAAGCAAACTGAAGTCCAGGGCTACTGAGAGAGCCAGGACTAAAGACTCATAGATGCTTCAGAGAAGGGAAGTGGTCCAATAGTCTGAGTGACTTCTCCTCTGAAAGCACTCACCAGTTAGCAAATAGCAGCATAGAGAGAAACTGAACAAAAAGCTAGAGCAAAGAGATTGTGGAGAAAAACAGAGCCTTTGAGAGTCTCACAAATGAAAATTAGCATTGAGGGCTTGTCAAGGAGGAGCAGCCTTCATAAACACTCAGCCTTTCAGCTGGAGCCCTTTCAGGACTATACCCAAGGAGTAAAGGAATCAGAAATAGATGGGGGCCTTTACAGACTTTTAAGAAACCCAACCTCTAAATAGTTCAATCCTAATTAGATTCAGGTGACTGCCCCTATTCTGACTGCCTGCCAGTAGCTAAAGACTCAACTAAAGCCTTTATGATCTTTTTTACACAGTGTCTATTATTTAATCAAAAATTAACAAGCCTATCAAGAGGCCAAGAAACAGATAATAAAAACAGACCCATAGGTGATCCAGATATTGTAGTCATCAGACATAGGCTTTATAATAACTGCAATTAACATGTTTAAGACAGCAGATACATAGCTTCTCAGAGAGCTGGCACTTGAATTGATCTTTGAAGAATACTTTGGATTTCAGTCAACCAAGTTCTTCTCAAAGGACTTGGAGTTCAGAAGCAGCTCATTCTAGCCAAGGGTGGATCAGAGGGATGAGGAATAAAGCAGGGCAGGGTCAGAGCCAGGGGTGTTTGATCCAGGGCTGGGTCAAATGTGTTTGTACAGGGGGCAGAGAAAGAACTCATTTCTGTTTGTTTGTCTATTTTAGGATTTCTTCAGTAAATCTGACCCATTTATGGAAATTTTTCGGATGAATGATGATGCAACTCAGCAGCTCGTGCACCGAACTGAGGTGAGAAGAGTCATCTTCAGCTGTACCATTTCATCTCCTAAGATGATAAACTGACCTCTTTTGAGAAACCCCATACATTTCTTAGTGTCTGTAGCTATCTACTCAGACCTGGAGTCCTCACTGTCCTCAAAAGGGCTCTTTGTTCTCAATTTAGATGTTAGAAGAGGAGACCCTCTCTCACCCCAATTTTTCGTTATTGACCTTCATTACAGACAGCCAGCAAGTTACTAATAATAAAGATCTGAATGTTAGCTAACATTTAATGTGTGACTAGGTGCGAAGCTTTGCACTAAGGGATTTTATATGCATTATTTTATATACTTCTCTCAACAATCCCTTGATGTGATTATTACCCCCATTTTACAGTTGAATAAACTGAACTTTCAGAAGTTCAAGTCACTTTCCCAGTTCCGACAGTTAGCAAGAGGTGGAGCTGAGGTTTGAACTGAGTTTGTTTGGCCCCGAGCTTCCCTGTAATTCGGGAAGCCAATCTGCCTCCACAGGGAAGGTTCCTACACTGGACTAATGTCAGGCCTATTGTATGAACAGCTGTCCTGTCTCAGCAGCCACTTAGTCTGGCTGCATCTCCTTCTCACCCTCCCTCCTCTTTCTCCATGTGGCTCCACACTGTATCCCTCACTACCCCACCCCCCACTACCTACTACCACACACTCACTTAACAACCAACCCCACTCTCCACTTTTTATTTTATTTACAAGACAGTCCGAGAGAGATTCTGGGGGTGAGAAGTACGTTGATAAGGAGAAAGTGGGCTAATTGTGATGAATGACTTGGAGCTGTGAGAAAAGTCTGTTGTGCTTACATGCCAGTGGTAGGGGAAAGGAAGAAGGAACATTCATGACTTTCATAGGATGATTGTAGAAATCCAGTTCCATTTTCCTGAAATAATAGAGCTACAGGTAGCATTAGGGGGACTTTTCATGTCATACTTAAGGTAAACAAAAATTAAATAGCCTTGGATGGGCTAGTCTGTGGATATCATCTGATGCATAGTTGGCATTTAATAAAATGTGTTTAATAAAAGCATGAGTAAATGAATGGAGTTGAGTATAGATAATATGTCCACTGCATGTTATAGTACAATGTGATTCTCTGGAACTTAATGCCTTGGGAATAGTTTGAGGTGTAACTGGGACATTTTCCCTGAGCGGCACCCCATCACCACCACCAAATAGAGTCTGTATCACTCATAAATATTTCTTTGGTGAAACAGACTTCTTTCAGGATAAGTAAATAAATCTGGGGGAGAATCAGAAGTGGTATCCATTCATGCTTTTGCTCCAGTCAGCGAATTGGGCTTTAATGTGCGAGGAGAGAGGAAGTGGATGGCATACTGTTGGGCTTTTCTCACGAGATCATCCTCTCCTTTGCTCCTGACAGCATTCCTCTTCTCCTTATTGATACTCGTAAATTCTCCTCTTCCCAAGAGTCTCTAGAACTCCCCTCCATACCCCATTGCTGCAGGGCTCCCGGAGTCTCACAAGAAATGTGATTGGAAAGTTTTCCAGTGAGTCAAGTAACATAAAGTTGATTTTTCCTCTTTCTTACTCAATAGATACAAAATCAATGCCAGGAAATACTGTTCTGTTGGGGTAAGCACACATACACACAAACAGACATTTTAATTTCAGAGGAAATTTCTAGTTGAAATGTGGATTCACAAAAGTTTTTCAAAACTGTTGCAATGGAACATCTTCACTTGCTAATATTTTTTTATAAAGGTGAGAAATTTAAATTAAGCCAAACAGTTTTACCTAACTTTTCTTCTCACCATCACTTTGATCATCACCAGGGTATCAGAGCACAAGACAAAGTCACACAGAAACATTATTTTTCTACTTTAATGTATTAAAAGAAACTTAATGAGTCCATGATATAATCAATAATTCATGGCTATATTAAGGAAGCCAGTAGAAGAGAGAATCACTTATAAAATAATTACGTTATTTAGAGAATTAACTTTTTTTTAATAATGTTCAGACTTCTGCTAACTAAAAACTTCATGGGAGGAAAAGTCAATATGACAGAATCCCATTGAACTCTATTTGTACGTCCCCTAGAGCAAATGGTTCACGCATCAGAGTTCACGCATCACAGTCACCTCAGGGGCCCACCTCCAGAGTTTCTGTCAGCAGGTGGGTGGAGGGAGCCTAGAAGTGTGCATTTTTAACAAGTTGCCAGGTGATGCAGCTCCTGCTGGTCCAAGAACCACACTTTGGGAACCCCTGCCCTGGGGTACACAGTACAATGCTAGACGTAAAGCAGATACTCAGACGTTCTAAACCAAATTGAATTATTTGAATCATAGTGAAGGCAGGATCAGAGTTGACTTGTATGGACTCTTGGGCAGGATTTAGCCAAGTTCATGATTAATAAGCTGCTTTTGAAAGGGTCTCATCATATTATAGACTTAGTTTGTAACACTGAAGATCTGAGATCTGCGCTATTGTGCCTTACTAGGATATTCTAATTGAGATGGTGATGGGCTTATGTCAGTATGCTCTTGAGATTTTTCTCCTAGAAACTTCCTCTGACTTGCATTCTGATCTAACTCAAGGTCACAGGTTACTAAAGACCATTCAATTCTTTAGCAGTAGAATTGTCCTTCCATACACCCCCACTCACCCACCCCCACTCACCCACCAATAGTCTTTACCTATGCTTACCTCAATAGAAAAGAATTTATGCCATAGGACTGACAGTCCTGCAGAACTGGGGATCCTTTAGCAAAGGCCAGAGGCAGCCCCACCTCCTTAGTCCCAGCCCCTTTTGGTCATCTCTGTCATCCACATAGTGGACAATTTATCGTCATTATTCAAGAAACAATAGCCAAGCCACTGACTGCAGGAGTTCTGCTTATAATGACCCACTTAGTGGGCACCCTTAAAAGATTTACCATTCCAAGTTTTCTTTAAGGCACCTGTCCCAGACAATTGTCCTTTTCATAAGCACCACAGTGCTTCTCAAGCAATTTTTATGTTGAAATGTGAAAATGTCAAGCATTTCCTCTCTCACCCAGCCCCCTCCCTTTCTTTTCTCAGGTTGTGATGAATAACTTAAGCCCAGCCTGGAAATCATTCAAAGTATCTGTAAATTCTCTATGCAGTGGAGATCCAGACCGCCGGCTGAAGGTCAGAAAACTATGTCCAAGAAATGCAATTATTTATGTATTTAACCCTTCCTTTTCCCCTCAAGTGACTGGTGGCAAACACCAAATTTTCTGTACCATTTACCCAAATCTCTTAGCATCTTAATGGAAGAAGCAGGGGCTATTTCTTTTGCTAGAGCCATTGACACTAATGAGATAGCCCAAGACAAATCCCAATTGTGTTACGTCAAGAGGCAAAGCCCATGGCTTCTCAGAGACAAACTGTGGCAATAAGTTCAGGGTATAACTGGGAGTTATTAAAAACACAAATATTGTTGTATCAATTGTTTATTGTTGCATAACAGACTACTCCAAAATTTAGTAGCTTTAATAATAACCATTTATTTAGCCTATGATTCTGTGCATTGGCAAGTTGAGCTCGTCAAGGAGGTTGTTCTGTTGGTCTTGCTTGGACTCCCTTGTGCATTTGCAGTCAGCTGCACATGAGCAGGGTGGCTCTGGGGTTTGGGTGGCTATCATGTGGAGTGATTGGGGTGATTGGGTCACTTATCTCTCATCATCCAGCAGGCTAGCTTGGACTTAGACACACAGTGAACTCCAAAGAACAAGAACAGAAGCTGCAAGGTCTCTTGAGGCCTAGTCTCAGAATTCACACAAGGTCACTTCCTCTACATTCTATGGGCCAAAGCAAGTCATTTGGCCACCCCAAATTCGAAGGGTGAGGAAATAGATTCTACCTCTTGATGAGAGGAGCTGCAAAATATTGTGGCCATTTTTTTTTCAATCTACAAATGCATTTTGACTATCACGAGAATGTAGAAGTTGGAATAAAAGATGCATTGCGAGGGTCAGGTGACCAAAGAAAGACAACAAGCTAAATGCCAGAACCAAACTCCAGGAGGCATCCTCTATGGTCCTTGGTCTGGCCCTCCATCTACCTTGGAAGTCTAGAAGTTCCACGTTGTCAGTGCCCCAGAATTGATTCTACCAATTCAAGATGACTAAGTAAATTCAGTAGAGACTAGAGCCTACAAACCAGAAGGCTAACTGATTCATGTTCAGTGTGAAACATGACCATTAGTCAGACTCAGCATTCATGTCAGTCTCACCAGGGCATTTTCTCCATTTGGGCAAAACATGAGGAAGACAATTGTTAGAAGGTTGCTGTGACAGCATGAAAGCAGAGCCAAGGATGCTGTATAACAGAGGTGGTTAATGACTTCAGACTCTGAAAGCCTGGGGCATCTACCTCCACTATGGGATTATAGGTCTGTCGGGTAGACTAAACATTCACGTCCCTGATCTTTCAGGGCACCTAATCCTCTGGAAAGTGTGAGATGGGCACTGCTAATGTTTGTCTTTGTAACTTTACATTTTCCTCACTCTTTCTGCCCCACAAACTGTCTTTTGGTGGATATAATCCTTTTGATTTGTCAATATTATCAATCAGATTAGAATCCTATCTGGTTGGTTAGTCCCAGCCTCTTTAACTCGACCTTATGTATCTTTGCTTAAGACCACTCTGTGTGGACTTTGGTTGAACTCTCAGCAGACATGCTTACTTCTATATTCTCGAGGAGAACTTAGAGTTGGCTCTCACACCTCCAGTAGGAGCCAAGATATTTCAAGCCTCAGTCCCCACTGGAACTATCTTTCATGACAAAATCAGGATTCCGGGCTGTTTGGACCTTCATATGTAAGCTCATTTGCAGAATGCCAGGAGCTACAGCTTCAGCCATGGGGTGGTGATTATTACCTATACCACGAGCACTATCCCACTCCCAGGGACATAAATGGCCCCTTCTGGGCAGAAGTAAAATAATGCCTCCATTAGCCATAGATAAACTTTGTTATGGAGAGTTATTAATTGGATAAAAGAAGAAGGTTAACTGTAATTGAATCAATAAAAATATAGAAAATGAGCACTTTGTGGCCTTTTGAGTGTTCTGCTATCTGTAGAGGAACAAGGGGGGTAAAGTAGATAGATAGATGGATGAGAGGGCAAGAGAAAGAAAGAATAAGAGGGAAAGAAAGAAAGGAAGGAAGGCAGGAAGAAGAAAGAGAAAGGGAGGAGGAGAGGAAGGTAAGAAGAAAGGATCAGGGTTTCTAAACAGCTGCACTGTTGACATTTGGATTTTGTTGTGGGGGTCTGTCCTTGTATTGAGGTTGTCTAGCAGCATCCCTGGCTAGGAGATGCTAGTAGTATTACATCCGTTTCAATCTTACAGCCAAAAGTGTATTCAGACAATGCTAAATTTTATCTGGAGAGTAAAATCATTCCTACTGAGAACCACTGGTAGAGACCAATGGTTTTAAAACTTAGCATACCTCAGAATCACCAGGAAGGCTTGTTAAAACAGAGATTGCTGAACCTTACCCCTAGAGTTTCTGAGTCAGTAGGTCTGGGGTGGGCCTGAGAATTTGCATTCTAAGTTCCTGGGTGTTTCTGATGCTGCTGGTCCCAACCCACACTTTGAGAACCCCTGGTATAGACATTTGCTCCTTCATTACAACCCCTCCATGGCTTAGTGTCCCCATACCGCTTTTCACCACCTGGTCTCCCCTCAACCACCTTCTCTCTGCCCAGCACTCGTACCTCCCGCACTCTCCCTGGCTTTTTTTTCAGGACTTTACACATACCTCTCTCTCTGCCTGGACTGCCTTCCTCGTTCTTCTGCTTTTTTTGAAACCTGCTACTTTCCTTTGAGTCTCTTAAATCTCTCTCCAATTCCAGAACACCTTCCCTGAACTCTTTAGCATCTGTGGGGGTGCCTTCTAGCCTTCTCCACCCAGCCTATCAAAATACTTCTCAACTTGTTTTGAAAATGTCTGTTTACATCTCTGTTTCCCCAACAAATGACTAGTTCTTTCTGGTTTGATCCTTCAGGATGAGAATCATGTTCTGTTCACTGTGTATCCACATATCTAGCACAATGCTTGGCAGAGTAGATACCCAGTAACTATTTCTAGAGTTAGTGGCTGGAGGAACAAGGAAGGTACTGAGAGGTCAGCAGGGTCTACCTAACCTTACCGGAGCGGGGATGTTGCCCCACACAGGTATGCTGGGGTTTACTCGGCCACAAAGTCAACATTGCATTTACCTGCTCACAATAATCAAATGCGACTTTTCTGAAAGTCAGGGTAGACTTCCTATACTGCCTTTTATTTGTATTGATTATTTTGTTGCAAAGACCACTGTGAAATTCTCATAAGGCTGTCCCTAGCCAGCTACTCAGAAATAAAATGGTACCATATTGACAGGCAGCATCTCTGTCCATATGGTGTCATTCTCCCCACTGCCAAACAAATTAGAAAGTCAATTTAAAAATTTCAAGTTTTAAAAACCCTCTGTCAGGTTAGGTTTTAAATCTTAGCAAAATTTTACCAAGTAGACCTTTGTCCCAAGTGAGGTTTGATATCTTTAATTCTCTTTGCGTGAACACCAAGTTCAAATAACCAGCTTTTTCTTTTGGTTTTATTTGTTTAGTTCATATGCAACGTTCAAATGAGTCTTTTTCAGAAGTTGATGTTTTAACTTATTATGGAAATTTTCAAACGTAGGTAAAAGTAGGAAGACAATATGATACTCACCCCCTCCCCCCCGCCATGCCCATCATACAGCTTCAACAGCTATTAACTTATGGCCAATTTTATTTCATCCTCACGCGCCTGCAACATTCATTTTCCCCCTCCCTCTCCACACTGGATCATTTTGAAGCAAATCCCAGACCAGGTCTGACCCATCCGTTAGGCATCGCAAGCATAGTGCCAGGGCCCACTACACTTTTTGGGAGCCTACAAAGATGCTTTAATTTCTTTTGTAACCAGAAGGAAAAAATGAACTTGCAAAATTGAATAAAATGTTGTAATTTTTTTCTCACCTCAGAAAAAACCAACATTTTTAGGATCCCGAAAGTCTATTACGGTGGGAGGGAGCCCATGAAGACAAAAGTGCCTAGGACCAGCGAAAGTCATGATGTAGCCTTGTCCCAAACATCATAGCATTTCATCGGAAAATACTTCAGTGTGTATCTCTAAAGGATAAGCAATCTTTCTATAAACGTAACCTCAAAATCATTGTCATGTCTAAGAATACTAACTAAGCTTCCTTAATACCGTCGACTCTTCCACCACTATTCATATTTGACTACCTCATTTATTAAAAAATTGAAGGTTTTTTCCAAATTGGGCCTGAACAAGGTCCAAGCATTGCATTTGACTGAAATGTCTCAGCCTCTTTTAATCTGATAATTCCCTGTCTCTCTTACATTTTTTCCCTTGCAATTTACTTATTGAAGAAACCAGACTGGTTTATTCTGTAGTGTTTCTCACGTTCTGTATACCCTATAAATGCATAGTTGGGACTTGATCAGATTTGGGGTCTGTTTTCTAGCAAGCATGCTTTACAAGTGATGGGGGTCTTTTATGATATTAACAATCATTGAGGAATGTTGCCTAGATTCGTTATTTCGTTAGGGTTTCCAAAACGGTAATTTTCTAATTCTATCATTCCTTCTTTGTCTGTTATTTAGAGTTCTTCTGTAAGGAAAAACTTTCCCTTTGAGAACTATTTGCTTCCTTGAGGTGTGATTTATACAGGAAAAATGCTTTATTTTTCCTCATTATTATTATTATTATTAAAATTATTTTATTGAGATCATATTGGCTTATAACATTGTGTAAATTTCAGATGTACATTATTATATTTCAGTTTCTCTATATCCTGCATTGTGTTTACCACCAATAGTCTAGTTTTTATCTGTCACCATATATATGTGCCCCTTTACCCCTCTCGCCCTCCCCCCATACCTTTCCCCTCTGGTAACCACCAATCTGTTCTCCTTATCTATGCGTTTGTTTATCTTCCACATATAAGGGAAATCATATGGTATTTGTCCTTATTATCTTTTAACCAATTTTCAGAATAACAAGTTACTTCTCTAGCATCCTCCATAAGTGCCAGTGAGGTCTGCAGTATTATTGAGAATTCATAGGGTTTTCTATGTATTCAAGTCTTTAAATCCATTTCAGTTATTATTATGCCTTTGAAATCTTGAATTGTCACATTTAACCAATAAAAACTCCATCAAGTTAGCTGTTGAGCTCTTTTGGCATAAACTTAATATGTTTAATAGTTTCCTTGTTTTTTGGTATGTATTTTTGAAATTCATGAATTTTGAAATTCTTTTTCTCCATGAGATGTATCTCTCTGTGGATGCTGAGTCATATTCTAAAGGCTCCTGAGATAATTCCTCTCCGTAGTTAAACCTCTGCCCCATAGAACTGTCAGGGTTATTTATTTCATTTTCCATTCAGTTATTAGAATTTTGTTTTACAAATTTAACTTTGTTTTATAATTATATTAAATATTTCCACAATTCTAAAGTCAAAACTAAAAAAACAAAGTATTCAGGAAAGTTTGGCTTCCATTTCTGTCTCTTCCACTTTTTACTCTCTTCTCTTACAGACACTTAATCATTTTGTAGTATGTTTTATTACTTGGTAGAGCTAGCCCCTCCCACTTTTTTATTCCTTGTCTTTTTTAAGGGTTTTCCTGGATATTTTGCTTGTTTGTTCTTTCCATTTGGCTTTATAAACAATTAGTATCAGAAAGAAAGAAAAAACTTGATGGTGTTTTTATTGATATTGCAAAGGAAATCTCTTTTTAATGTTGAGTCTTCCCATCCCAGAACATGCAGGTGTTTCCATTCATAGAAGTTTCCTTTTGGGTTTTGCGGGAACTTAATGTTTTTCTCTTATAGGTTTGAAATGTTTATTCTTAAGTTTATGCTTAGTTATTTTATTTATTTTTTATTTATTTAGCTATTATAAATGGAATCTTCCATTATACCCTGACTATTATTTGTATACCTAAAGGCTATTGAACTATATTTATTTTCTTAAGCTATTTTATTAAGTTCTATTATTGTTTATAGTAATTACCTGTTAATTTTTTGGAGTTTTCCAAATATATAATTATATCATCTGAAAATAGAGGTGATTTTGCTCCAACTTACTTACCTAATGGCTCTAGTTATTTCTCTTCTTTAATTGCATGAACGAATACTCCCAATACAGTGTTAAATAGTAGTGGAGATAGAGGGCATCCTTGTCTTATTCATTATGATAGTGAAAAATGCTGTAGTATTTCCCCATTAATTCCGACAGAGATTGATGTTTTAAGTAATCCTGAAGGTGTCAGAGGCTTAGAGCTTGTTCAGCCACGTCTACTGAGTCTTAAATACCTGTGGTAGCATTCAGAGAGCATTCTGGTTTGTTATGGTAACCTTCGAGACAACACTGCGGCAACTAAAATGTCTTCTGACCTGTCTAAAAGACGCTGCACCACTTCCTGGATAGATTTAGGGTTATATTTAATATTCGTCATTTAATGAAATATATATATTTAATATTAGCTATTTAATGAAATTATCCATGACTTCTATGGCATATTAGAGTCCTTATCAAAATCATAGCTTCATTTACTTCTAACCATATTGTGAGGTAGATTCCATTATCTTCACTTTGCAGATGAAGAAACTGAGGCTCCAACCCCATGTAGTCAAATGCCAACTTTAATGCTCTTTTTATTGAATTGTGCTGCCTTTATTTTGTTATATTTTCTAGAAAATAAATCATCCTGATAAAGCATATCCCTTGACTGATCTAACCAGAATGTTTTATTTACCATTATTATGTAACATATTTCATAATGTCTGAGAAACTATCAATTATTTAAAGTATCACTGAGGGAAAAAAATGCTTTCAGTGAAACTATAACACAATGCTTTCTTCCCAATATGTGGTTGATAAGAATCTGTGCCTCTTAGATTCTATGAAATACCATGTTAAACATTTCCTTTGATTTGATCAATACGTTGTTGATACCCAGTACATATTCTTTAGGATGCAGTGCTGGTATTCAGAATAGATTCTACCAGAGGGTGGTCTTATAGAAGAAGAGGGTGAGAAGGCACTATCAGCAGCGTTATTAACACCCTAATCGTATCTAGTACTGCGGAAAAATGCCATGATGGAGCAATCTAGAAAAATACCATATAAATATCCTGATCCCATTTCCTATCTCCTTCTCTAATACTCATACCACACAGGTAACTGGACACTTTCCCCATACAGAGTTCCTCAGGCATCCTCTGAGTATGGTTGATAGAAGCTAGTTGCCTTGAAGAGGGATCCAGAGCGATCCCTGTATCAACTTGCCCTTGTGCCTTATGCAAGAGAGAGGCCCAGGTTATTAACTGAGGTCATGGGGGGGGGGGGGGGTGAGGACAAGCGAAACATAACCAGGCAGAGGGAAGTAGCAAAAGAGAAGGAGAAGCAGGTCCCCAAAGTCAAAGCAGAGGTTATAGGACTCAGGAGCCCATGAAGGGGTGAGAGGGAGCCCACATACAAGTCTAAAGTAAGCAACAAATGACATTTTCACCCACGACTCATCTTGCTCATCCTTTATGCCCTCTTTCTTCTGCAGCCATGCCTGATTGATTTAGAACAGCCATGCTCATGAGCTCCCTTCGGATACCCCCAAAGTTGGATTCCTGGCCAGTCAGAAAAGCGCTCTATTGAATCAGAATCTCAGACCACAGTGGTCCTGGAATCTCCATTTTAACAACTTTCCTAACCAATACTGGGGCAGGCCGTCTGCCAAGCTCACAGTGAGAAACACTGCCTTCCTACTGATTCTCCAAATCCACCTGACTTGCTGATGCCTCTCTTAGATATTTCAGTATTGTTTCTGCCACTTTACTGCAAAGCTAAGTGTATATGTATGTATATATTCTGCTCTTCCTGCTATATGAAATCCTTAGCATTTGTCCCCTAGTTACATCCAGCTATTCATGCCCTTCCCTTCTCATGTGTGACCAAGCCATCTTGAATGGAAATTGTATTTTCTCCACAAATTCACCATCTTTGCTTTGGACTCTCTGAGCCAGATGGACACACAGCTGCCAAATGGATTTGATTCCTGAAGCATGTTTTTGGAGTTTACCTTGGCCCTTCCTCCCTTATTCCCAACTCCATGTGACTCCTCACTCCTGGTCCCCCGAGTGCCTCTTATTTTGCTTCTGATCCTTTAGACTTAGTTGCCATACTTGTTTTTCTCTTTCATTCTGATTTTCTCTAACAAATCTTCTGGCTCTTACTGCTTGGAAAGGGAGAAACTCTGTCCCAGTTCCAACCCTCAGATCTCAATCCTTAACAATAGCCCCAATTCAACCCCATAATTCCCCCATACCCATAGAAGGGTCTTCAATCATTAGATACCCCATGGGTTACACCAACATTTTCTGATTCTTGGTACAAAACACAGGAAATTG
The DNA here is from genome assembly GCF_037783145.1 of Equus przewalskii. NCBI lineage: Eukaryota > Metazoa > Chordata > Mammalia > Perissodactyla > Equidae > Equus > Equus przewalskii. Next base: position 69,200,443 of record NC_091845.1, on the reverse strand, counting down.
GAATTGAGGGGTCCATGGCTAACTATGTTCAGCATTGTTGGAAACACCTGTAATAAAGAACCAGGCATCCTCAGGCCGTTGAAAGCAAGTTTGCTTCCCTCTCTACCTACCTTATAATTGAAAGGAAAAAAAAAAACTTGGATGGTTCACAGTCCTGTTAAGTTTTCTTGAGATCTGTTAAAATTCAAGTGCTTTCTCTGTAGCCTTCTGGACTCAAGGACTGCTGGTTTTGTGTCTGTCGATAGTTCACTCAGCCTAAATGTCCTGCAATTACCGGAGGATTGCAGACTCATCGAGGTGTCTCTATATTGGATCGGCCATGGCATAGGAATTCTTGACTCTGCTTAAGTAAATGGCACTTCTGAGCCCAGCAGGCTGACTCTACTGAGATCTGTAATCAATACTGCAGCATGGAAAAGCAGTAACCAGCTTAGTGTTAAATCATGCAGGAATAGAGGAGCTTCTGAATGAGAGGAAAACTACATAGTCTCTTAATTTTAATAGTTTTTTCCTTTTCATTAATATTATCTCTTTTTTCACAGATGAGGAATTCAAGACTCTGTGGTTAAGCAAATTGCTTAAGATAATACAGCTAAGTAGCACAGCCTTAGTTTAAACCTGGATTTCTCATGCTCCATAGTCCTTGCTCTTAACTATTAAAAGACAGCTAACATTTACTGAGCATTCACCAGCTACCAGATACTATGCTGGACACTTTGCTTAAATTATCTCCTTCAACATTATAATTATCCTAAATTAAACAATGCTGCAGTAACAAAGCGCCTCCGTGCAATAGAACTGTATTTCTTGTTCATATAACAATCAAAGACAGAACTTTCTAGTCAGTATCTGCCTCTCTTCCATGCAGTGATTCAACAACCCCGGTTTCCTCTATGTTGTGGCTCATCCATATCTTAGGGCCTCATCGTTATTTGCATGCAGCAGGCAGAAGGGGAAAAAAGGTGAAGAGGGCTCTCTCTAGAAGTTTTAGCTGAAAACAGCACTTGGCATTGCTGCTTATATTGCAGTGACTAGAACTCAGTCAAATGACCACACTGGACTGCAAGGGAGGCTGGAAAATGTGGTCTAGTTGGAAGCCTAGAAAGAAAAGGAAACAGATTTTTAGTGACCAATTAACTGGCTCTTCCACAGGGAGACACTCTTATTATCCCCATTTTGCAGATGAGAAAACTGAGGCTTTGAAAGATGAAATAACTTACCTAAATTCACAGAGCTTGCAAGTAACATAGCCAGGATCAAGTCTGTTTGACGCTGGAACCTAAACTCTACACCAGCACTGTCCAATAAAACTTTCTGCCCAGTCTTTAATGACTCCAAAGGGGTGGGGGAGAATGGGTCCCCTACAAATGGGGTCAACAGTAGGTGCTTCAATGCCAAGATAATTTTTTCATCAGTAAGAATCAGGTCTGATTTCCTTAGTATTTCAAAAGACAGCACACCTTGCCAAGTCAAGACTGTTTTTTTCCAGGAAACCATACAATCTGGCCTTCTACAAAAAAATAATGTTGGGAGTTAGTGCTTACTGGGTATTGAATTTCTGTGGGGAAGACAAAAATGTTCTGGAGATGGATGGTGGTGCTGTTTGCACAACAATACAAAAGTATCCAATGTCACAGAGCTATAAACTTAAAATGGTTAAAATAGTAGATTTTATGTTATGTATCTTTAACCACAATAAAAAATTTATTAAGAAAAGAAGAATCTTCTTCCTGTTAATGTGACTTTGAACTTGCCACTTGTGAAACAACTACTTAACATTATTGTAGTAACGAGCATTTGACTCCTGCCTACACCTGGCATACCTTACCTGTGATGGCTCTTGCTCTCTTAGCAATCTGGGATGATGGTATGGCAGCTCCTAAGAGCTTTCTGACCCCCAAATTCCTCCCTCTTGGAAACCTTTGTACAGGTAGAGGGGAGGTGCTTCCTGCACCATTACGAGCAAAGAGCATAAAACTGGTGGCCCAATCCGGCCAAACTATTTTGTTGGGAAAATTGTCCATGGTCACACTGTCTTTGACTGGCTCAGAAAATGTTTTTGAAGAAGTCACCTTTGGAAGATACTTTGAAATTCTGAATTAAGAGCACCAAATAAACACTGCCCTGGTGAGGAAGAGAGCCCTCTTGTCACCTGAGATGGACATTTCCCCACTAGAGAGAACATCCATCTCAGCAAATCACAATTGCTGTGATGAGAAACAGTTTCCTCTATGCCTGCTTCTGCACTAAAAATTAAAGTAGCTCACCAGCTACTAGGAAGACGCTTGAGTAAAACTAGGAAGGTGGCCAAAGTTCCTGCAAGATGAAGGGGAAGGAAAATTCTAAGTGGAAAGTCTAAGAATCCCATGCTGTAGCTTTGGGCATAATTCAAATGGATGGGGCTCACTGCTGTGTCCAGATGATGCTGTGAGCTGGTGGCCCAGACTTTCGCTTGTGCTGGTTGCTGGTTGCGCTGGTTGATTGATTGATTGATCAATGTGAGTAACTTCGTCATTCATTGCACCACTTTGTTAACACTGAAGCTAAAAGTTGCCTCAAGATCTCAATTTTTATCTTTCTACTTTTGGAAATGTTGTTTCTAAACATATCCTTGTCAATAGGAAAGTTTCCATAAGTTGAGTTGACATCCCAGGAGGGCTTTGCATCGCATCAGTTTCTGTAGGGCATTCAGTTACTCTCCCACATTTTAAACATTAAAAAAAAAAATTTTTTTAAGTATTTCAATCTGCAGCTGTTCTGGGCATTTCTTTTTGGAAAGTCTTTCAACAGAATTACCAAATAAAAACATTAAAAAAGCTATTTTTTAGGAAGAAGGGCACTTTTATGAAGAGAGTCCTTGAGGCCAAGAGAAATGACTCTTTCTTAGATGCTTGGCAGAACGATCCCACAGGCCCTCCTTCTTAGGAGCTGGAGGAAGTGTCAGCATCTCCTCATGGAGATGGTGCCTTGAAATCCCAGCTGTCTGCAAGGTGCTTGGGCTTCCAAAAAAGGGTTAGGGAAAGCCAAGCTTTCATCTGCAGGGAGCATATGAAACTGTCAGGGCAGATTGACTGACCTCATGAGAAATGAATTATTTGTTCCCTGAGAGCATGTGAATTACCTTCTTTCCTGTGACCTTTAAACTCATTGCAGAGGAGCGTAATGCTTTTGGGCCATCCCAATAAGGACAAGAAAGCTAGAATGATCATTACCCCTCCTCTACCATGTGAAGTCAGAGAGAAACAAACTGGAGACGGAGAGATGCTTCCTTGTGTTGCCTACAGAAGCCACTCAGGTTGGACTGCTCCAGGCAGGGTCCCCTTTCACCTGGTGTGGTCTCCAGCTTCTTTGCTTATATAAGAACTCAGCTTTGTCCAATCACACAGACTTGATAGGACCTGGAAGAATTGACTTATATAAGAGACAGATGCATAAGTCAGGAGGCCGATATATTAATTTTTTTAACTTTAATAAATTAATTTAACAAAGACTATAGCCTCACACTCCATTCTCATTCCCTGCTATTTGAACACTTGTGAAGCAGAATTAACAATCAAAATGTTACTTGGCGAGTGTGGAAAAATCAAAGCAAAGGCGTCTGAGGAGTCTTGAGAAATTCTACTGGGGTCAGCAGTTTGACACAAAGACCCTTTGGAGAGTCTGATTAAGGTAATAAGATGTTTTCTTTTAAAAATGCAGAAATTCTAGGGCTTTGTGTACTCATTAAAGCTGCTTTCTGAAGTCCAGGCCCCTGAGCTGAGCCATGGTGAGTCTTCTCAAACTATAATTTCAAACAGTTAAAAGCATGACTCTCACTCAACTATCAAATGAATGTGTGTCAGACTTTATTCAACTCATTCATTGGTGAGGAAACCAATAAGGTTATAAGACTGTCCTTCAAGAGCATTTTGAGGGATCAGGTTTACATAGTCTTTTTCTTTAAACAGGTTGAAGATGTCTAGCTACAAAATCAGTTAATGTCCTTCAGAGCAATGAGTCATAAATTTCAAGGTTGTCTTTGCTACCAGACAGAAATCATCACATCATATACAAGTTTAACAGATATAACTTCACAGAGTCTCAGCCCTTAATTAATAAACAATGAATAGCAAAATCAAGCAATGGTACATTCTTGTAGGAAAATAAATCATCCTTGGGTGGGCCTGTTCACAAAACTTCAGTATGCCATTGAAACGGCTTGCAATCACACTCTGGACTTATTTCTAGGTGAGGGATCATTTTTCTTAATAGGCTCAAATAGCCTCCTGAGTTCACATTTCTTGAGCCTGATATATGCCTCAAATTCCAAGTATTCCCCTGCACTCACTTCCTGTTTCTGAATAGCTGGCACATTCTTCACCATCAGATGTTAGCTTAAAACTCAGCCACGCAGAGAATGCCATTGTTCATACAGGCATTCCTCCAGTTACTCTCCATCTCATCACCCTATTAATCTCTGTCATGGCACTTACCATCATCTGTAATCAGGTTTGTTTACATGTTTATTGTTTGTCTTCTCTACTGAAATGCATGTGCCAAGGTCCAAGGGAAAGGAACTGGCGTGTCTAATTTACCCCTGTATCCCCAGCCCCTAAAGCGTGGTTGGCGTATAGTAGATGCCTAATAAATATCTGCTAAGTGGATTGTTAGATGGATGGTTAGATGGATGGATGGATGGATGGGTATATATGCATGCCCACAGTTACGTTAGGTAGATCTTATGGAAGATATTCTGTAAGTTTTTTTCTATTCGTCTGCCCCTTTAAATGTTCCAAGAAAAATACCCCTCCATCCACTTATTCTTACCCTCACATATGTTGACACTGTTAATTTATTATTCCCATCACATCACTTTTGACCGGGAACGCTTCTTTTCATTTAAGGCAAGTGTAAATTCGCTATGGAAACTGTCTTTCCTTATTGTCAGTGTCTTGGAGAATGGCCTACTGCAGCCCATTTATCATCATACCCTGCCCTAACAGTTTTTTTCTCTCAGATTTAAACACCAGCCACATAGGGTTGCAAGAAGAAAGGAAGGGAAGAGTCTGGATGAGAAAGGCACCAACAGGGAAAGACACTCCTTCAGGAATGAAGGGCTGGAATAAAAGTCACAGAAAGAAAAAACGATGTCTTGGCTTCACTTGGCTCAGAGTACAGCTTTTGGAGGACAAAGGGGCCTAAATTCCTCCGAGAAAAGGAGTGGGAAGGAAGTCAACCTTATGGATTTTCCAAACAACAGGTCTATTTCATTTCATTGCATATTTCATAGTTACGTGCTTTACTTCCTTCAAACCGTCTCTGAGATAGCAAGGATTAAGTCTATCACTAGGAGTGATAAATCCTGGATTACCTTTAAGCTGTAGGATTTTCAAGGGAAAAACTCAGGAGAGGGAGGTACAGGGAGTGAGATAAACAGGATTCAATTAGGTCTTGGCATGGATGAGAAAAGAAAGGACCATTCTCTATATTCTGATCCTCAGAACGTTCTCTGTAATTCACTTGGTTTTTTTCCTCCTTTCCTCTTCCTTGGCAATTAAACACCTACCCCAATATTATTGTTGTTGACCACTCAGCATGCCTGGTTGCACTGTTGTTTAAGACATTTTATGACAACTGTCCCGTGAAAGAGTAAAATCACTAAATGGACTTGTCAGGAACCATTACCTCCAGCTCATCTCCCCTGCAGACCAGCTGGCCCTTTTCATAAGCTCTCTCACAATCATTCACCTCTGCTACTCCCAATAATGAAACCAACTCTTGAAGGCTTTGGTACATTATTTGGTACGTTAATAATGTACCAAACCTCAACAGACCTTATGACAGGTCAGCATATGATCTAGAACACTGTTGGGAAACTTGAACATGGATTGCAATCTCCTGGAGGGCTTGTTAAAACACAGATTTCTGGATTCCAACCCCAGAGTTTCTGATTCATTAGGTCTGGGGTGGAGCCTGAGAATTTATAGTTCTCACAAGTTCCCTGAGGATGCCGATGTTGCTGGGCTAGAGTTCACCTGTAGAGAATCACTGATATTGAAGAAATAATCAAGAGACAACCTCAACAATGTGTTTCCTTCAATTCATCCATCTGCACCTTCAAACTTCTTTATATCTGCATCCTTTGTTTGCTTCTTTCCCAAACTAACTTGTTCATCTACCACTTCGCTCTAGTTCCTCATAGCACTCAAAGGTTCTCCTACAGCTAGTCATTGATGCAAGTATTTTAAAGCTATAAGGAAGCTTTGGGATCATCTCATCTCTCAATCAGGATTTCTCAACTTCAACACTACTGACATTTTGAGCCTTTGTAGGGGGCTGACCTGTGCATCGTAGGATCTTTAGCAACATCCCCAGCCTGTGCCAACTAGATGCCAGTAACACACCCCTAGTCGTGACAACCAAAGATGACTCCAGACATTGCCAAATGTTCTCTGGGGAACAAAAGTCACCCCTGGTTGAGAACCACTACTCTAGTCAGTTGTATCTTTAATCTCTCCCTGTCTGTTGGGGTTTAAGGGTGACAATTCATTGCATCTCTTCCTGAGTTTGGTCCAATTGAGAAATAAAGACGGAATTCAAAGACATGGAGATCAAAATAGCACTTCATTGCTGCTCAAGCTGGCCTCCGCTGTACAGGAAGGAATGCTTCTCTTGGGAGAGGTTTGGATTGTGAGACCACAAAACAGAAATGATAATTATGGGACATGATGGAAGTGTTAGCAAACTCTACAGTGGTAAAAATATTGCAATATATAAGGGTATCAAATCAACACATTGTACACCTTAAACTCACATAATGTTGTATGTCAATTACATCTCAATTAAAAAACAGTAGGTGGGGAAGCCCATAGTTAATCTTAGGATGGGCAGAAATAATTGTGTAAATTCCAGTGTAAATTGTGTAATTGTGTAAATTGCAGTGGCATAACTAAGGCGGTGGTTCTCAACCTTGGATACATACTTGAATCACCTGGGGAGCTTTAAAAATTGCTGGTTCCTAGACCCTACCTCAGACCAGTTAAACAATTTCTGGGTATGAGGCCAAAGCATCGGAAATTTTGAAAAGCTGTCAAGTGATTCTAATGTGCATCCATGGTGGAAAACCACTGCTTAACCAAGTAGATTGGGAAAATTTAGTCCCTTGTTGGATTTTTCTTAAGAGTATTGAGGAGATAACAGTCTGATACAAGATCTCCCAGGAAGTTTTATAAGACTTTTTCAGCCAACTGGTCTTCGAAATTCTACTGACGTGTAAGTTACATAAACTTATTATAAAGGGCGTAAAATATTTAGAGGCTTCAGAGCAGGCTTCCTGGGAGAACATAGCATCTAAGCCAGGACTTTGAAGGTATGTAAAAAGGCCCAGAAGTTTGTGATTAATAGGTCCAATTCTGCAGCATTTGAATATGTTAGGGAAGAGGCCCCCAGGCAGGATAAGAGATGGGAAAGCTTGCGAGGTAAACAGAAGCTTGTGGGTCATGTTGAGGAGTTTAGATTTCTACTCTGAGAGCAATGGAAGGCATTGCTGAGGAGTTCCATACAGAAGACTGACATGGTCATATTTGAATTCTTGGGATCAGTACTCTGCCTATTTTGTGGAATTTGAATCGATTGAGGGAAAGGCTAGAAGCAGGAGATCTGGTTAGGAGTCATGGCAATAATCCAGGTAAGAGTTATTTACCAGACAGGGATGGCAAGAACTTGGTACCAGACTGGCTATTGGATGGAGAGAAGGGAAGAGGAAGGACTCAAGAATTAGTCCCTGAGTCCTGGCTTGGTCCCATGGATGGAAAATGGCACCATTCCTTAAGATCAAACCATTGAAGGAGCAGGAGTTCTGGGGTGGGGAAGATGAGCTTGCTTTTGTACTTGCTATGTCTCAGATGTGCACAGCCATCCAGTGGGCAGTTGGCCCAGGATTGTTTCAGTTTTAGCACGGAAAGCCCTACATCCCAAGAAACCACTCAGTCTTTGGCAAACCAGGACAGTTGGACAACCTGGCAGTTGCTTACACGAGTTTGACTCTCAGAAGAGAGAGCTGGGCTGGGGCATAAATGTACGACTTGTCAATAAAAAGATGATGTATGTGAGTGTGTGTGTGTGTGTGTGTGTATGTTTGAACAAGCATGCAAGTGCACATATATATGTGACTAGAAGGAAACACACCAAAGTGATATTAACAGTACACATAAAACTATTTATTTTTTTAGAATTGTTTTTTAATTTTCTGCCTTAAGAATGTGTTCCTTTTGCAACAAGCAAAAAAAAAAACACTAAGTTTAAAATACACACACAATTTTTATTTTACTTTTTATTGAGATTATGATAGTTTACAACCTTGTGAAATTTCAGTTGTACGTTATTATTTGTCAGTCATATTGTAGGTGCACCAATTCACCCTTTGTGCCCACCCTCCGCTTCCCTTTCCCCTGGTAACCACTCATCTGCTCTCTTTGTCCATGTGTTTAATTTCCACATGAGTGAAGTCATACAGAGAGTGTCTTTCTCTATCTGGTTTATTTCACTTAACATAATACCCTCAAGGTCCTTCCATGTTGTTGTGAATGGAACGATTTTATCCTTTTTTATGCTGAGTAGTATTCCATTGTGTTCATATACCATTTCTTCTTTATCCAGTCATCAGTCGATGGGCACTTAGGTTGCTTCCACATCTTGGCTGTTGTGAATAATGCTGCAGTGAACATAGGGGTGCGTGGGTCTTTTTGAACTGCTGATTTCAAGTTCTTTGGGTAGATACCCAGTAGTGGGATGGCTGGGTCACAAGGTATTTCTATTTTTAATTTTTTGAGAAATCTCTATACTGTTTTCCATAATGGCTGCACCATCTTGCATTCCCACCAGCAGTACACATACAATTTTTAATATCCATGCCAATTTGCTATATTTCCTTAAAGCTTTTTAGTTTCCATTTAAAAATTCAGAATTGAAATAATTATTTTTAAAAGTCCCAGAGGGTTTTCCTGATGATAGGCAAGCATTTCCTATTTTTGTATAGTGACATTGTACAAAGTTAGGAAATAGACTGTGGATTAATTTGTCTTATCTCCTCTTAAATTCCAGTGTCTAGTCAGATTTAAAGTAACCTGGCAATAGCATGATTGCTTGGCGATACAAACTCAAACAGAAAAGGCTGCTGTCCTCCTACACTTTTATTAGTTTTCTAAAACAAGTTTATCACAGACCACGTTTCTGTGTTGTTCATTTTACGATCGCAGCCTGTCCTGCACAGTGTTATGTGTATACTTGTGACTGTAGCGGCACCACCTAACTTCTTTGCAACACCGGTGGCCAATGAGCTCATCAGCTGTGCTTTACTATAAGTGGCCTTGGTGTGAGGACACCAATCCTTTCACTGTGTGAAGAAGGGAATGTGGGGGAACCTACACGCGTTTTCCAGGATCCCGTGGAACCCCGTACAGCAGTGCTGGGATTTGAAGCCTAGAGCTCCTTAGAATCATGTGATAGAGACCCAAAGAGGAGAAATGACTTGCCCTGGACCACGTTGATCATTAGAAGCCAAACCAAGACTTGAATCTGGACTTATGGAAGGGAAAAGAGCATTAAGCCGTTACTGTGCACCTCCCGTATGCCACGAACTCTGCTGGGTGCCTGCCTACATCCATCCCCTCTGATCCACACAGCAAAATTGCAAGGTTTACAAAGAGGAGACTGAGGCCAGAGAGCTGACTAAGCTCCTAAAAATCCACACATCACTTAAGGACAGAACCTAAAGCCCAAGTCTGGTTGACTCTGAAGTCCGTCCAATAACTCCTGAAGGTTTCCCAAGGCCCCGTGGTGCTTCTGTTGGGCCACGTTGTCTTCCTTAGAGCTCCTATTGTGACATTTGGTCTAAAAGGGGAAAAGGTATAATTGCTGTCCCCAAGGCAGCAGAAAAACAAAATGGCAGATTTGTTTATCCATCATTCTCAGCGATTGAAGGAGGGAGGAGGAAGAACACCATGGACCTTCCTGAGACTTAATACCACCCATCACATTTCAGGCAAAGTGCTTTTGTAGTGAACAGGCAGGAAACAGAAACCTCAGCGTTTTTCTAAGCTTCGTAAAAAAGCTGAGAGAACCTGATAGTATTTTAAATCTCTTGGGAGGAGTCTGCATATATGTGGGAGAAATCATGTCTAGGCAGAAAGGAGACAGCACCTTAACACTTCTTTCTTGCTTTTCTTAGTCTAAAGTCAGAAATGATAAAAACTCTCTTTTGCTTTTCTGCCTACTTTGTATGTATTTTATCTATTTCCAAATACTTCCCAACATTTTCTCTTCAGAGCCATCTCTAGAGGATAGACAGGGCAGAAATTATTATTCCCATTTTGCAGATAAAGAAGCTGAGACATAGATCCAGTAATTTGCACAGGACATCACAAAAAATTAGCAAAGGTGGGAAGAGAAAGTAGGGAAAAGAGCTGCTGTTTGACATGGCTTACAATTTTTTTATTATGCATGCCTTTCAATAAAAGCACCTTCAAGATATGCATATTTTATTAATTATACACCTTTACTATTGTACTAATATAGTGTGTGTATTAAAATTAAATTAAATTTTATACAATAGTGGAATTTTTAAAGGATGTGATAAAAATAAATACGGATGAAAGTGCTAATATTTTCTTCCTTCACCCCAATTGCGCATACACCAGGGCTGTGATGATTTCTACCCTCTAAGATCCATGTCTTTGTGTATTTCCCTCCCCTTGAGTGTGGGCAGGACTTGTGACCTTCTAATCAATAGATATGGCCAAGGTGATGGAATATCATTCTTGTGATTATGTTACATTATATGGCAAACATGGAGGTGTAATTAAGATTCCTAATCAGTTGACATTGAATTACTCAACAGAGATTATCCTGGTGGGCCTGACCTAATCAGGTAAGCCCTTTAAAGAGGACCTAGGCCTTCCCTGAAGTCTGAGACTCCAAGCAGCAGACCCTATCCCTCTATTGCTGGCTTTAAAGAAATAAACTGCCATGAATTCTACAGTCACAAATTCTGCCAATACCCTGAGGGAGCTTGGAATCAAATCCTTCACTAGTCAAGCATCCAGATGAGAATGCAGCCCGACCAACATCTAAATTTCAGCCTTGTGAGATCCTAAGCAGTGGACCCAGCTAAGGTGTGCCTGGACTCTTGATCCACAGAAATTGTGAGATAACAAATGTATGTGTTCTTTAAGTCACTATCTTGTGGTAATTGGTTAGACAGCAACATAAGACTAATTCACCAATAGATGGTCTTTTTCCCTCTCTTGATGTTGCATACCTTCTTTTCTAGTCAAAGAATTCGAACACCTACCGAGAGCTAGACACTCTGCTCAACACCTTACCTATAAGATCGCATTTAATTCTCCCCAAAACTTTACAGAGTTGGTATTTTTGTACTCATTTTGAAAGTGAGGAAGCTGAGATTCAACAGCATTAAGCAACTTGGCCCAGGTCCCACAGTCAGAAATGAAAGACAAGGGACTTGAACCTCAGCTCAGAGGTGAGAATAAAGCCAGTTCTTTTAGCATCCAAATAACCCTATAGAATACTACAACATAAAACTAAGGCCACACTCCTTTGTCTATCACTCTTGAAATATTCATTGTTATGTGCAGACTATGTGCAGCATGCTCTGATAAGTCTTGAAAAATGAAATGCATCAGGCTGCCCTACCCTTGCACAAAATTTGGCTGAGAGAATAACAACGAAATTTCTTTCACTTGAGAGATCTCGTCCACAACCACCTTCAAATACTACTCTGGCAGTGTGTTTTCTTCCCACATTTTTCTAGGACAGAGCTAACAATCTGATCTCTTAAGGAGAAAAGTTGAGAAATTATTTTCTCCCCTGTATCAGTCGGGATTCTAGCAGAACATTTCATGAAGGACGATTACAGGCGCAAAACAAGAGATGGTAATGTGCCCGGGAAGTAACAATAGCAGGAAGCTTTTACCGCCTCAGGTCTAAAGGCACAAGGAGAGGAAATTATGTTACCAAAGAGCTAAAGCTGTAGAACCCACCTTCTCCCCTCCCGCCAGGAGCTGTGGCTGTGAGGGAACACAGGCACTGCGGAAACCTCAGCACAGCAGGGATAAATAACCCCAATGCTCCCTCTCCTGCGGGTGCTTCCCGGAATAGGAAGTCAGCCTTTAACTAGCCTTTCGACTGGGTTTCCATTAACGCTATTCATACTCTCCTGAAGACTTCTGCTTCGGCTCTGGTGCATTGTATGGCCCCTATCTCTTAAGTCACAACAGAATGTTCTGTATGTAGTTGTTACTTATGCATGAGAAGGAGTCTGTGTGAGAACCATCTATCAGGACCCTAAAGATATTGGACTGGAGACTTCAAACAGTCGAATGATTCAATATACACGGAGCTTGGAGCTCTGGGAGGTTATTTGATATGACGTCCTTTTCCTTGTACTAAAGTGGAACAGCGTGCCCAAACCACTGCTTTTCTCAAATCAGCTTTTCACCCGGCACAGCTATCCTAGCAGCTGTCGTCCCTGTGGTTCTAGGTTCCAGGCCTTGCAAATGCATCACTAACCAAACCCAGGAACATAGAGTAAAGTAGGAAAATTGTTGGTTTCCCTGTCTACCTAGCTGGTTGCCACTTTGTTCCAGTAAGGGAGGACTTTTGCAGAACTGGAATGGCAGGTGGAAAACCAGCACTTGCTTCTGGCTCTGCCACCTAATTACAGGTAATCAGACCTCCTTGGTCATGTCCCAGAGCTTAGTACCAACCTCTCTGAGCCTCACCTTCTTCACTAGTCAAGTGGAGATAATAGTACCTGCCTTTATTCCGTAGGAATGATTTATTCATTTATTCATTCCCTCATTCATTCAACAAGTCTTAGATTGCCTACTGTATGCCAAGACAGCCTTAATAATCCACATAAAAAAATTATGATCAAGGAGCAAAACCAGAATTTTCAGAACCATCTCTATTTCAAATATTTAAACCAATTATTCCTTAAAAGTGGTATTTCAGTGTTTGCTGAATATCTTTTAAGTGCTAGCTTCCTTAACTACATTAAATATGTGATCATTCAATTATATAGAAATCCCCACTCAAGACCTACTCCCTGGGAAGCACTGTGCTAGGTCTGGAGGTCTCTCCATCAGGACATTCAAAATGTAATGAGGATGCCTGATATCAGTGCATAAACAGACAGCTCGTTTTTAAATGCAGAAATACCAGGGAAAGAGAATCCACATAGCGCTCATCCTGGGGTATGAGAGAAGAAAGATATAGTTAGACTTGTATTTCCAATAATTAATCTGGCTCCATGGACTTGAATGAGAGAAAAGCAAAAGCAACTGTTAAGATGCTGCTGTGGTCCAGACAAGAGATAAGGAGGCCCTGAAGCACAGTGACATTGAGGCTAAGAGAGCAAAGGAGTCATCTGGAGACCATTTAGGCAATAAATTTAGCAGGAAATAATGATTGCCTAGATATCAGAAGGGGAAGGGGTGAGGGAAAGGGAAAATTAAGATTCCTCTCCAATTTCTAGCTTGAGGAGTCTTATTAATTCCTCCCACCAGCCCTACAGGGTAGGCATTGTTACTGCTGTTTTACTCAGAGCCTCAAGATCAAGTAGCCAGTAACATCAAGGCCAAGATTCAAACCCACACCAGCCTGACTCCAAAGCCCATGCTTTTCTACTACAAACCCAGGCTCCTCCAGGATCTGGCAACCTACCCCTCTTAGATCCAAGAATCTGGGACAAGGGAAAAGAAGGGATGAGGCAGGATTGGAGATAGTGGAGGGCAGGCAATGGGTGGGGCTGCTAACCAGGCTTCTCTCCCTTTCAGCACTCACATCCCTTCCCCACTGCTCTTCTCCACCAGCAGGTGCACGGTTCTCAGAGTTAAGGGTTCTCCTGGTGACCTGGCCTTTTCTGTAAAAATCAGCACAGTCAGCCTCTGCAGTGGCCCCAGCAGTCAGATTTGCTGGGATTGCTCACAGCATCTCCTGGTTTGGGGATGTATCTAACGTGCTCCAAAGGGAATGGCTTAAGAGATGCAAGTCAGGAAACTCGCATTTGCTGTTTGTTTATCAGCATTCTCAGGCTCCATCCTTCACGCCAGCTGTCATTTGCAAGGCAGAACCTCTGTCTGGCCAAAGCAGTATCTTGACAGTGGAAGGGAGCTATTTCACACTCAGAGTTTCCTGTGGATCTGCACAGCAGTTATAAGACAGTTGGGGGCAGAGTAGAAAATCACTCTTACCTCATCTTTTCTTTGACGCTTTGCTCCCAGACAGGGGGCTAGTGATTCAGACTACAGAATAATGCCACCTGCAGACCAAAGTTCTGCATCATCAATGATTTCCAAGGTAGTGAAGATGTTCCCTAGCAGCAATGGAGCCCAGAGATGGTACCCAGCTGTCATCACTGGCTGCCCAGCTCTTTTCCTCATCCTGACAAGCTTGCTTATTTCTGTTTCTCCAACTTATCCACTTACTGCTTCTCCAAATTGCCAAAGAAAATCTCAAAGAACGCTACTGGTCCAGACTTGAGATGGTTTCCTAATACTACATGCGCTGTGACTGTCCTCAGCAGGGCTCACGGTCCTATGACATTTGTTGGACCTTGGAGCCATGGGAGAGGTTTTATGAGGAGTTTTCCTGAGGACAGAATTCTACCTCTTGAGTTTTTCTGCTGTCATAATATGCAGGGGGAAGAATTTTCCTTGTTTCACAGAGTAAGTGATTTCAATGAAAGTTATCAATAAAATTATCTAAAGCAAATTCTGTTTTTATATTGATTCCATTTCGTAATAAAAAAATGTGTTGCTGTGGAAGGGGTTAAAAAAATCCTTTAGGTCTAACTCTTAATTCTTGGGGTATTGTACGTTTTCAGAGAAGTATAACCAGAACCCTTCAGTATCCTGGCCTGATATGCAATGAGAGGTTTTCTATTTTCTTTCTATTTGTGTATAGTTTGTCACCTTTTTCAGCAGAGTTTGTGTCTTAGTGAATCACAAAGAGTGAGATTCTGACCTCTTTTTGCACCAAGTAACCCCCTGCGTTAGAATTGTATACTCTAGCTGCTGAAAAGAAGGGCCTTTCATGGACAGGCTCTTCAGCTTCCTGAGTCTTTCTCCAAGGTCAAGATCTGAGTTCTACTCACCATTCTGGAACTCTTCTTATTGACTTTGGATAAATAACCTTCCTGTGCTTAAATTGCATTATCTACAAAGCAAAGATGGTAATGCATGCCCCTACCCACTTCTCAGCGACATTTTTTTGAGTCAATGAGAAAGTCTGAAAAAGCACTTTGGATTGCTCTAAGGGACCTGTCGTTTTAGAAACGCCTTCTTAACAGTCAGGGCCACACAGTCAGGGCAGCTAGACTCCGCCACAAAAGCTCTGAATATTGAGACTTCAAAGAATAAAAAATCAACTCATAGCTTACTTTATCAAAACTCTATATTTGAAACTTCGGATCTTGTGTAATTTATATGACTAGGTAAGATACTTTACTTCTCTGGACCTGCATCATGGGAATAAAATAGTACCTGCTTCAAAGAGCTGTTATAAGAACTAGAGGAAATGCAAGCAACATATTCAGCATCTAATAAGTGGTAGAGAAGCATGGGCTAAGTCACCTGTATTAGATGCTATGATAGATCGTTCACTGAGATGTTTTATTGGCCAGAAACCAAATGAAATGAAACATACCTGTGTTCTCTGAGGCATCAGCCACTTCTATAAAAAGTACCAGGATTTCCAAGAAAAAGTGGCTAAACCTGAAAGATATGGAAATACTATCTGTAATTAGTAACCAAGAGGCCCTCTGCATAGATAGCTCTGGCTCTTAGTACTGAAGGCCTAGTCTCATTTCAAGGTAGGTGCAATGTTAGTTTGAACATTGCACATGGACAAAGGATGGATAGCAATACAGAAATGTAATTTAAGACATCCTGTATCCTTTCAGTTTGGAGAACTTCTCCCCAGAACCATTTTAGTCTTCTGGCTTTTTCTTATTTCTTCCCCTAGGCAGCGATAGTTTGGTATCTCCAGCATCTCTCTCTTGGCAGTTGCTTCCCAGTCCAAGTTCATCAGAGGCTTTTTGTTAGTACAACATCACTCTCAGTCTCTTCCTCCTTATCTGGAAACTGTTTTTTATTGAGCTTCAGTTGAATTATCTAAAGCTGAAATAATGGCTTGCCGTTTCTTTGCTTCTGTCCATTACTGGGATGTCATTCAAACTTTAAATTGTGCCCCACTTTCTTTCCTTCCTTTATTATGCCCCTCTTATATTCCTGCTAATTTTATCTAGAGTCTGTAGCATCTTTAGACCTTGCCTGTTCTCCTAACTTGTACTAGGGGATGGTACAACTTGCCCGAGGCTGCAAATTCTATCATTGGGCTGAGGCAAGAAACAGGGTCTCTTAACTCCTCATTCTGGGATCTTTTCCCTTCCTATACAGTTGGCCTCTTCTCCTCTAAACATAAACATGATTCACAACTAAAACACTGGAAAATGGCTTAAGCTGAAAAGAACTCTTAGTAAGTACTTAAACTAGTGTTTCTCAAAGTGTAATCCTCTATCCAGTAGCACCAGCATCACTGGAGACTTTGCTAGAAATGCAAAGTCTCAAGCTCCACCCAAGCCCTCCTAAAGCAGAAATTCAAGCCCTCCAGGTGATTGTGATGTGTGCTGACCTTTGAGAACCTATGGCACAGGCTATGCCCAAATCGTATACCTTGGTTATGTAAGGCCATTAAATGGCCATTGATGCATGAAATTGTGTTTAGATTTCACAAGTAAGTTTGATTTTCAAGTCTGTTTCTTTACCTGTAAGACAAGGTAAACTAATACCTTTCAAGGTCCAAGGTTTTCCTCAAATTAGCAGAAGTGTTCTCAGGGCCCTATGGGATCACAGACCTGGCTGAAAAAAGCAGGATCCAGGGTAGACACTGCTAAATGCAGGCAGATATTTCTTTGGGTGAAGCATATACTCTGTACTGTCCAATTCAACAGAGATATTAAATCTCTCTCTAGTCTTACATTGCTTTACCCATATATTCTACCTGCCTGGGCTCTGAAGACATTTCAGTTTGCTCCCCAGCCTAAACCCTATTTACTCTTTATGCAGGATATTAGATAGATGTGTCTTAGCTAGTACTGTCCAATAGAACTTTCTGTGATGTTCTATTCTGTGTTCAATAGAATAGCGCTGTTCAATATCAGCGCTGTCCAGTAGGGTAGCCACTAGCCATGTGCAGCTATTAAGCACTTGAAATGTGGCTGTAGGCAATAGAGGAACTGAGTTTATAGTTTTATTTAATTTCAATGAATGTACACATAAATAACGACATGTGGCTAGTAGCTATCCTACTGGACAGTGCAGGTCTAGATACATCCATCTAATATCTTACATAATAATTGATTAAATTGAAATGTGATTGTACACATTTGACGACAATTTAGAAAACTTATAAATTGATCAACTAGAATAGTTTTTTAAAAAATTGGTAGATCCTTTTTAGGGCCAGTCCAAAAGTGATTGTGTCTAAATCATTTATTAGGATAGTTTGACAAAGTTAGGAGCCTTCTCTTCATAATGGGGGATAAGTAATTCTAGGACCAGCAAGTTTTCAGAGACTTTTTATAACTTGAGTTCTTTGATAATCTATTTTAAGTGAGAAAAAGCTGCTGGATCCAAGTTTGAAAGAAATCATAGAATGCGCAAATGACAATTCTTCAACGGAAATCATATGAAAGTGTTCCAATAATCTAAATTCATTTTTTATCCTGAATGATATCACCCATTAAAAAGCTATCATTTTTAGGTTTTGCAAAAGGATAAGCTATCAATAAAAGAATTTGAAGTTTAAAAGTTCATATGTGACTACATCTAAGTACCATTTGATGTGTTGTCAGGTTGTTGTTTCCAGATAATTTTGTGTCCAGTAATTTCCTCAGCCAAGAGAAATGATGCCCACTCCTTTAATTTTCTACTTAGGGTGATTTTAATTTATGAAGTAATGCTATCAAACCAAGGAATATTCTCTCTTAAAACATAGTTAGAGATTCTTCAAACCTCAGTTTCTCACATGGATTCAGAAGAAACATTGCTTCAACTTTACTTTCTTATCCTGTTATCTCCCTTCCAGTTATAATGTATTGTCAGGCTCAAGAACAACAATATCGAAGGTCAGAGTAGTTTTAAGGAAAAAGTAATCACATTTACCCAGTCTAAAACATTCACCTCAAGAATGGAAATGATCAGATAAGGACTGACTATGAAATTATTGAATATTACTTGTCCCTTAACTGGACACCCAGGTTTAATTGTCCCTGGAATTGCTTTGCTGGCTGAAGTGCAGCCAAATTGCATTGTGATAATAAGTGAATTTGACTACTTACTTTCTTTATTGGTTTTGACAGCTCTATCTGGGGAAATGATCCAAAGTGAAGTACTCGATCTAATCTAGATTTCCTATAGATAAAACTTTGGCAAAACATTTGCCAATGCTGGCATTCATATCTTCTAAACTTGTTAAGTCATTTAGTGGATGCTGAGTATGCAAAGTTCAGGAGACTATCGAATGTGTGTCCAATATCTGAGGGAGAAATACCTGTTGGTAGGGAGGATGTGTTGTTACAGCGCACATAGAGCAAGATCAAGAATAAGAGGGGTAGATTGTTATTAAATGTAACCGGGGTTGTGGTATAATCTCCAACATTAATAGAGGTCAATATGGTTAACCATAATAATTCTCAAACATGTCGAAGACCTCAAGCATGTGCAAATTTTTTAGCTTCGCAGTTCTATATTTAAAAAATTACTCTGTGGATATCATCATGGATTTTATAAGTTAAATGTTCAAAATAGCTGAATGGAAATATGAACACTAGAACAATCTACTTAATGGAATACTCTGCACCCTTTAAAAATAATGTTACAAAACAAAGGTTCCAGATGGAGATGTAGAGGTTGAACCAAAATCGTTTGTAATTTTTTTCCTTCCTTTTACTTTCTTTTGTTTTATTCTGTTTTTTTTAAACTCAAATTGAACATTTGACTTACCAATTTTTAGCATTTCTTCATTACTAATATAAACATCTAAGGCTTTAAATTTTCATCACATCATACAAATTCTGATATTTAGTGTCTTCATTGTCATTTAGTTCCAAGTTATTTTCAGTTTCCATTATTATTTCTTTTTTTCCTGTGAATTATTTAGATTAGTGAATTTTTAAAAAAAAATTTTGGTATATTGATATGTACTTGTTTTTTTAAAATAAATTTTTAACTTAATTGTAGTAGTCACAGAATACAGCCTGTCTTATACTGATGCTTTGACTTTTCTGAGATTCGCTTTAGGGTCTAGCCTTAGCCAGAGGTCAGTTTTCATAAAGGTTTCATGTGTGCTTGAGAAAAATGTGTTTCGTCTACACTAGAGTGGGTTCCTATGGCAGGGTGGGGGTGGCGGTGAGGAGATGAATGAAATTGTAGAGGGGCAAGGGTGGAGGTAAGGAGACCAGTTAGGAGGCTATTGCGATAATTTGGGCAAGAGATGGTGGCATGGACCATGGAGGTAGTAGTGGCAGTGAGGAGACAGAATTAGATTATGGATACATTTGTAAAGTAAAACCTACAATATTTCCTAAAGGATTGAACGTGGAGTGTGGGAGACAGAAGTCTTGCCTGAGCCTCTGGAAGGGAGGGATGCCATTAACTGAGATGGGGGAGGGCCACAGGGGGAGCAGGTTTGGGATGGAAGATTCAAATGGAGAGTACATGTTGACACCCAAATGGAGACATAGAGCAAGCAGGGGAAAGGTCTGCAATAAAGATATAAACTTGGGAATTTTTGGCTTACAGGTGGTTTTTAAAGCCATAAGAATATATGAGATCACCCAAGGCAATGCTTCTCAACTGGGAGCAACTGGGGTGGATGTTACTGGCATCTAGTGGGTAGAGGCCAGGGATACTGCTAAACATCCTATAACGCACAGGATTGTCCCACCACAGCAAAGGCTTATCTGGCCTAAAGTATCAATGTGCTCAAGTTGATTAAACCTGACATAGGGCATGAGCATGGCTAGAGAGGAGAAGGTGCCCAAGGACTCAGCTCTGGAGCCCTCCTTACTAGGAGTTCAAGGAGACAAGGAGAAACAATCAAAGGAGTCTGAGGGTGTTTGTCTAGTGATATTAGAAAGAAGCCAAAGAGTATCATGTATTAGAAGCCAAGTATAGGAGGTCTATTAATTAGGAGAAAGTGATCAGCTATGTCAAATGCTGCCGGGGGGGTCAAGAAAGATAAGGATTGGAAATCGACCATTGGATTTTTCATTGTGGATCATTGTCAATACCCCCACATTGACAAGAGCAGTTTTAGCTGAGTGGTGTTGGCAAAAGATCGCTGAATGACCTTAGGCAAGGTATTTAGCCTCTCTGAGTTTTAGTTTCCTTACTCATGAGAGGAAGATAATAATCTACTTCACAGAGTTGCATGACATAATGTGAACAATGTGGGTAAAGCCCCTAGCACAGAGCTGGTGCATAGTGGACACTCAATAAACGTAAGTTATCCTCCACAACTTTCCATTCATTTCCAACTTCTCTCCTCCTATGCACCCACCCTGCCCCCCCCCCCACACACACACACACAAACCAACTGCTCTAATGTTTTATCACATTCTAGGAACTAGTTAGTATTATATGAGGCAATTCTTTCATTCAAACATAACTTATGATGGGAACCATGTTTTAATTATCCCTTATTATGAACTAAAGAAAAAGAAATGTGTTAATAATTTGAGTTTTTCTCAAGTTATAAGGTGATAGATTAAAGTCAGAGAAATAGGTAGCAATTTAAAAATATACAGAATCACAAAATAATTTCTCATGAAGTTAAACATACTATTGGTTAGTTGCATTACGTGTTGTCTTTCTACACAGTTTCAGGACTGTGGAAAACTAAAACAGCAACCCCGTGTTCTAGGTCGACTATAGCTCTGCATATTTTCCCTACATAAAACTCCTGTTTTCCAAACTGTCAAAGCCAAAAATCCTCAGAGAGGATTATGTCAAAGGATGGAGATTGTTGGAAATCCAGAGAGGTGGAAATTCACTTTTACAAGCTTTTACTCTGGAATTTCTCAGATACTGTCTTCTCCTGGGACTCAGAAAATGATTATATTACTCTAATGATTGCACAGTAACTTTATAAAAATGACTTGAATTTCAGAAGGTCAAAGGTAGCCATATTGTAGAGAAAAGATATCATTCTGCATTCAATTCTAATTTCTGCATAACTAGGAGCCCTGGAAGGTCATCCAAGTAATGAGATTTTGTGCTAATTCCCCAGTTAGTCACACACAGTGAGCTCTCAGTCCAGCTGGCTCCCAACTGCTCTAGAAGCTCAGAAGGCTGAAGAGGAATTCTCCAGGATTTAGAACTCCCAGATGCCCTGGCTCAGGCCCAAGGGATTCTCAGGGAGCATGATTCTCACATCTGCCAAGACTCAAAGAGAGGTTTTAGTTCATCTTCCTACCTCTGTGTCTACTGTATGTCATTGAGCCTGAAACGCACATTTCGGTCAAATTCTTATGTCTCACGAATCAGGCCACATCATACAATCAATGCTGCGTTACTATTGCTGTTGGTCAGCACTGTCCATCACTTTGTGATCATGGAAATGTTCTGTGTCTGCTCTGTCCAATACAGTCACCACTAGCCACATATGGCTCCTGAGCACTTGAAATGTGGCTGGTGCAAATGAAGAAGTGAATTTTTAATTTTATTTAATTTTCATTGTTTTAAATCTAAATAATGACATGTGGCTAGTGGCTACCACGTTGGACAACACAGGTACAAGATGAATTCTGGAAAGGATTTACATCTGTGCCTTCCAGTCATTTGAGGAATGACCAACTTGAGGCTCCTTTAAATTAAATTCTCTGCTTGAGGCTTTTGGACTGCTCTGGCAGTGTGACTTCAGATCATCGCCCTGAGTGAATGCCAGCTTTGGTTCAAATTGAGATTTGGTTCAAATCTCAGAAGAGATTTTTCTTTTCCTCCCTCAACCAGAGCCAAGATTGAGATTTGTAAATTTTCCTGCTGTCCCTTCCTGCATGGTGGGCTTTTATTTTTCTCATTTGCTCTTACCGTAGCCCTGGCATCCAAGCATTATGCAGAAATCTCCTATTAAACTGATGATCTTGGATGTTTTTTCCTTTCATAGTGAAACCTAAAATAATGATGCTTCCTCCAATCAGTAATAACTTAGAACCAATGAAATATGGTAATATAAATTCCGATGCACAGTAGAGGGTTAATAAATGTTTATTGAAAGAGAAAGAAGGGAGGGAAGGCCACATAGGGCCACAATTTTGAGTGTATCTTAAAGTGATGGATCTATAACCCCCTAGATGTTTTGGGGAGGGGGTTTAAAGGCACTGCTAACTTTTGTCTGGATGGAAGAAGAGAGGAATTGGAAAAGAAATATACATGAGACCCTGGTAGGGTGCGGGGGGAGGGGAAGGCTTAGTACTTGGTTTACAGTCAGCCCTGGCAGGAAAGAGATGGCAAGCCACGGAAGAGTGAAGCAGCGTCTCCCCTGGCCTGACTTCTTGAACTGCGCCAGAGCCCTGTTTGCACGGATAAGACCAGAAGCTAAAGACACTGTTTCCTGAGTGTCTTTATGAGCTTCTATGCACAGGAAGTGCAGCTTTGGGATCCGGGTAACAGGGTGGGGCACAAACAGAAGGTCCATTTCTTCACTTCTACAAACCCATCTTTGCCCTAGCTTTCCACATTTTTAAGCTGTGAGAACTTTGAGGGCCACTTTCCTTGGTTCAGTTGTCCTCCTGGACACCAAGTGGAGCTGTAGCATGAGGTAACCCTAAGTGGCTAAGCAGGGGCCTGAGCAGGAAAGGAAGAAAAGTGACTCTGTGCCATAGTGGGAAGCTGGACAGGTTGGCTTTTGGGTCCGATTGGAGAGTCTCTAAGATACTTGGGGTATGAGGGTGACTCTGGAATCCTGCAAACGACCATCATCGCTGTTAAAACATGAATAGCTTAGCTCTAGCAAGATTTTGGTAACAATTTGTGGGACCTCATTTCAGTTGAGGAGTGAGTGAGAAGTGGGATATTCCAATCATGACAGAGGGAGAAAATAAAGGAAGAAATTGAGTTAGTTCTTCCCAAGACTGAAACTAAAATTGCAGAGGAAGATACCTATTCTATCCGTTTTCAACTGTATCGTAAGTTCTGGCAGTGAGAAAAGAGAATGGAAAGAATATGGAAAGTTAACAGGCTGTCTAAAAGATATACCCATTTATAATTCCAACTGTGATTCATTTCTCTGCTATTAAAAAGAAACACTTAAATTGAGGAAGGGACAAAAGGAGGCTCCAGAGCAAGGGGTCTACTTTGCATGGTGAGAAAACAAGCCCTTTTATTTTCCTAGGCAAGCGCAGGGTACTTCTCCCCAACGTGTGACCCTGGAAGTCTCTAGGGAGAGCCACAATTCCTAGAAACCTGAACCCAGATCTCAGCAGCAGCTAGGGTAGTATTACCCCATGGTTAAAAAATGAGACAGCTGGGTTCCAAGGGCATATGCAGCAATGGGACATGGCCACAAGGCAGAGAGCCTCAGCATACTTGATAAATAAGACAGGAAATATGGTCAGAAAGACGTCTCAATTCAAAACCAACAAAATCTAGAGGAAGTCGCAGCAGAACAAAAGAGAACAGCAGCCAAGCTGACAGGAAAAACTCTGAAAGACACATATAGCAGAGAATAGAGCAAAGACAGGCACCCAAAACTAAGCAGGATGGTGAGAAAGGGTTAGGCCTGCCAGAGCTAAAGGGCAGGACAAGGTGGTGAATTAATGAATGCCAAGGCAAATGGGAAGATAAGGAGCTATACCCTCTTTACTTTTCATCCACAGGACCCAGGGCAGTGCCTAATACAGAGGAGGTGCCCACTAACTATTGAATGAATGCATAAGCCCAGCAAACAGAGGATGTTTGAAACTGGCCTTTCGAATTTATCCAACTGATAGCTTAAACCAGTGCTTCTCAAACATTAATGGACACACCAACCACCTGGGATCTTGTTTAAATGCAGGGTTTGGTTCAGTAGGTCTGGAGTGGGGCCCCACGCCCAGCAAGAGGAGATCATGGGGCCCCCCATCTTACAAATTTTGCTCTCCCCCCAAATCCCCAGGCAAAATTTGTAAGATGGGGGGCCCTCCCAGTGGCACAGCAGTTAAGTTCGCATGCTGTTCTTTGGCAGCCCGGGGTTTGCTGGTTCGGATCCTGGGTGCGGACCTACACACGGCTTATCAAGCCATGCTGTGGCAGGCATCCCACATACATATAAAGTAGAGGAAGATGGGCCTGGATGCTGGCTCAGCGCTGATCTTCCTCAGCAAAAAACAAGGAGGATTGACAGTGGATGTTAGCTCAGGGCTAATCTTCCTCAAAAAAAAAAAAAAAAGAATTTGTAAGATGTTTTATCCACAGTAGCCATCACAACTTTTCATAACCTGAATAAAAATCATCACCCACTGATGGACTTCATTTCGACACACTCCATCTGTCTTGCTGTGTAAAAATAAAAGTTCAGGTTTATTTTTTCAGTTTGAGTATATGAAACTTTAGTAGAGTTTAGCGACATTGAAAGCTGATATAAAAATAGAGTTGATGGTGTAGCAAAAGGATAGAAATGGGAACTCTTTAGACAATGCAGACAGAGAATTATCACGTTAACTCTTTGTAGTCTTCCATTAACTACCTGGTCATCTTCTGTCCTTTGACCTGTTGTTCTCTGTGAACTATAGCATGTAGCCTGAGTTTAAAGAGAACTTGGAGCATACTTTCATCTCTTCTAGATGCCCCTAGGTGTGACCACCAAGCAACAGGCCAAGACAGTGATGCAGAATCAACCCCAGCTTGACTGTGATGAGAGTCTGTGTTCTAGGACCATCACCTTCAGCACCACAGAGAGAGGCAAATCCCTGTGTAGGCATGTCTCTTTGATTTTAGTGTGGGTCTTGTAGGTCATCTCCCCCTTGCTACTGTGCAGAGGAGAATCATTTCTGATGTTCCCTATCAAGTACCCACCTTTCCTGCCAATTATACCCCCTTTCCTTATGTTATAGGACTGTTCCCTGCTGTGCTTATGCATACAGGACAACATACTTCTTTTCCCATGGGCAGGCACTGCCATTTTTTCCATACGTATAGGAATTAGGCACCTATATATCAAACAAGTTGTCTCAGATGCATCTCTAGCTCCTAGATTGTTTCATGCTGATTGTCTAGTCTGCTTTTATATGTCTCTCTCAGCTGTTGGCTGCCAGATGACATCTGCTCGTGTCTGTTGAAGTAGGAGGTGGCCTTCAAAACTTTTAAATGAGGCACACTTTAGGACAAGAATCTATGATATGTTTCATAACCTAACAATCTTGTGGTCATGTGTGGGTGATCAGATATTCAATTTATGGACAAGCTGAGCAAAATCAAACCTCTAGTATATAGTATATGAAGTGAAATCTCCTTCACAGAAGGGGACTAACTGCGCTCCTTAAGACCAAAACTGGGAGTAAGGAAGTGAGGTTAAAGGAAATTCCTGAGAGTGGCAAAACCAGACAACAGAAAACAACCAGACCTAAGGCTGATACCTACAAACAAGAAATTTTCTATGAGATACAGAGAGTCATGAGACACGGGCTTCAGCTCAGGAAGCCAATTGATTGTCAGTAAGAAAGGACATGTTGGAATGTGACACCGAGACATATGCCATTTCATGGCCTAATTTCTAGCAAAGATTTATTCTGATTCCCTCAGATTGAGATTTACAGTCTGAAATGGTCATTGGGAAGAGTCTCAGAAGCTGACCATGAAAGCAGCAGTTTCCAAGGGATAATGGCCTAGAAGACACCTGAAGTAGTAGCATCAGGAAGAAGTAAGAGCAAATGACCATAGGAAAGGCATTGAGGTGGGCCACTGTCACTGGCAATTATAAAGAATAGAAACTCCGTGGATCTCACAGTGAAGAGAGGGAATTACAGCTTATCTGCCCATTGATGGTTCTAAATCAGGGTCAACACCATAGACTTTGAACTTGGGTCTTAATTTGACCCCTATGCTGGCTTTTCCTCAGGATCCCACTTGGCCACAGGACTACTCAATGTGGACATAACAGGCAAAAGCCACTTGATAGTGGTGTATTCGTTTCCTATTGCTGCTGTAATAAATTACTGCAAATGTGGTGGCCTAACACAACACAAATTTATTATCTTATAGTTCTGGAGGTCAAAAATCCAAAATGAGTCTTCCTCTAGCCTAAAATAAAAGTGTCAGCAGAGCTGCTAGGGGAGAATCAATTTCCTTGTCTTTTCCAGCTTCTAGAGACTGCCTGCTCATGGCCCCTTTCCAGCAAACACATCACTCTGACGTCTGCTTCCATCATCACATCTCCTTTGATTCTGACTCTCTTGCTTCCTTCTTGTAAGGATCCTTGTGGTTACATTGGGCCCACCTGGATAATCCGGGATAATCTTTCTATCTCAAGATCCTTAACTTAATCACGTCTACAAAGTCCCTCTTGCCATGGAAAGTAGCATATTCACAGGTTCTAGGGCTTAGGATGTGGATATCTTTGAGGAAATATTATTCTGCCTACTATAGGCCGCATCTTCACAGACGGTCAAAAAATTATCATTTATCTGGCCTACAGGTGGCAGGTTACTCAAGATGCAAGGGCTCAGGAAAAATAGCCCACTCTGCTAAAAGAAAAAGGATTTACCCTAGGACAATTGTGTCAGTTAAAACCTTTAAAAACTTTAACATGATTTCTTGCTCCAAGAAACCCTCTGTAAATCATTGCATTGCAGTACAACATCATCATTATTTTTTAAATCAACCAAACAATTACAGTAATTTTTGTGTTCTGAAAACAGGGACATGATAGTTGGCTGCTCGCCCAGAAACCCTTTTACGTTTCTCTTCACCTATGAGTATTATGAAAATCAACTCCAACACATTATGCAACCAGAGCAGTACACCTGCACGCTGCTATGCTCTGGCTGAAGCTCTCCTCGGGTGCTCACACCCAAGGGAGCATGATGGAATGGCCATACCCTACTTTTGCCCTAGTAAGAGGAGGATTTTGTTGCGAGGTGGGGGTTTATAGGCCACAGAAATTTTGACAGAAAATGCTGATCATAGATTGAAGGCTTTGCTTTGCTGCAATCACAGTCAAGTTCTGTCATTTCTGCTTCCTTAATTTCTCTCCGTCTCCACCCCTTCCTCTCCAATCTCATGCCACTTGTCAAGGCAGCACAATACATTGCAGGGTTTCTCCAAAATAACCTGATCCTAAGAACCACCTGGGGTGCGTATTAAATATGTAGATTCCCAGGCACCTCTCTTGGAAATTCTGGTTCTAAATCTTGGCATGGGCCTTGAGATCTATATGTATAGTAAACACCACTATGTGATTCTTATTATCAGGCAAGGATGAGCAAGACTGACATGATGAAACAAACTGGGTTTGGAAATCAGGCACACCCTTGTTTGAATATTTTTCAAGACAGTGAACTTGGACAAGTTACTTAGCTTGTGTGGAGTAGTTCATGGGTTGTTTGGAGAATTACACAAGATTATGCGTGCATTTCACTGTACAAAGAGCCCAGAGGATTGTGAATTATCCTCTCCCTGCCCTTCACACCTCTCCCCACAGTACCTGCTGTATTATGGTTTTGACAGCTAGGGGACGTTGACTGACTCTGCGAATGTCATAAAATTGCAACCAGCAGCATTTGGTTAATCTCTCTGCCAGGATCTTCCCTGCCCACCCAGTTGTCAACTTCGTCGTGTAATTACACAGGCTTTCAGAACTCTCCCTGCCACCCAGCTTCCTATCACTCACAAGGAAATATCCACAAAGGTTTCCATTTCTTCGCAGCACCCAGCTGCACAAAGAAAGCTAATCTTCCCCCACAGCTGTGTCAACCAGTCCTGGGAAAGGCCTCCAGGACGTGCTTGACTTTTATTCTACAAGAAAGGAAGCATGACAATTTCTCTACCCTGCAGGCTGAGATTGTGTGTGGATCCTAGACAAGGGGCCCTGTGGCCAGAGAGTTCTATCACTACTTTTAAGGTCTTTGTGTTTCCCTGCAGCAAGACCACCACAGAAATGAGTGTCACATGTCACAGGCTGCATGCTGTTGTGACACATGCATTTAGCACATGCTGTGGGATTTTTTAAGGACCATCCCCATTTTCTTCTTGGCAATTTTAGGCTTGACATGAACTCCAAAACAATTCTATTTCTTAGTGGCTCCAAAGAATCTTGGGAGTCTATGACTGATGCCCAATTTTATTCTCCTCTCTCTTTACCACTTGCCCAATCCTCATTTTCTCCTCAAAGTGCTGGCAGTGATTTCAGAGTGATGATTAGGCTTTCTATTAGGGATTTCTGGAGTCAATTCTTGCCCAAACCATTGAGATCCTTTTCTCTCTATACTTCCCACTCCTGACACTATAGTAAAGCATCAAAATCGGGTCGCTAGACCAGCAGCATCACATGAGCACCTGTTAGAAATGCAAATTCTTGGGCTCCACCCTAGACATACTGAATCAGAAATCCTAAGGATGAGGCCAAGAAGTCTGTGCTTTAAAAGTCTTAGGTGATTCAGATGCACTCTAGTTTGAGATTCATCCCCATACCTATTCCTAGCTACCAGCCGTCTCCTGAAAGCAACCTCACAATATATCCAATTTTTAGTAGCTTAGAATACACTGACCTGTCTATAGAATTCTTAGGAATCCTCCTCACCCTCCCAGCTTACCTCATTTTCATTCTCTTTTCCCTCTGAATATCTTCTCCCCATTCACATCAAGTCACTACCTCATTCTCCATACCTCTCCTCTCCAAACTTTAAAGAATAATAAACTAAATAAACTGGAAGTCACCTGAATAAGAATGGCAGTGATGTTATCTCAATTGTGAAAGTTCTGGGCCATTAATATTGGGCTACCTGGACTGCCATTTTGAGCAGTATTCTGAGGTCATGTGCAAATTCAATGAGCAAGAGCTCTATGAAGAATTCCTGATATGCATTATTAAAGTTATAAAGGGAAACAGGCAGCAAAGTGCCCTGTAAAAGCTTTACCTGACATAAGCCCCTCAGAGCCTCACTTTCTAGTGGAGGAGACTGAAGCCCAGAGAAAGGAAGTGACTTATCTAAAGTCACACCACTAGTGACTCGTAGAGCTGCAACTTAAAACCAGAACTCATATCCAATACCCTTCTCCTAAGACCCTATGTTCTTTCTCCTTGCTCTCCCATCTCTCCATTCCTCCTCTTCGTTCCCCTTCAACCTTATAGGCTTCTGTTGGTCATTAACATAGTAAGCACTGCCACAAAAAGGTAAAGGAAATTATAGGAGCTGCAAATCAACTGATTGGGCTCCTCTTTAGTGAAGAGTCTTGGAAAGACGGTAGGCAGAAATCAATGGCTCCATAAAATGTTCTGTGGATTTCCCTCGTCAATCTCTTTTATCATGTGAAAGTGAACATGCCTTTATTCCTTTTTCTTTCCTTCTTTCTCTCCTCTTCTCTCCCTGTCTTCCTTTCTACATTCCTTTCTTCCTTCTTTCATTCCTTCCTCTCTTCATTCTTTCCGTCTATCAACAAACTTTTCTTGGGCACTTATTAAGCAGGCATTTTTATAAGTATTAAGGATACAATAGTTATAAAATAAACAAAAAACAATCCCTGCCCTCATGGACCTTGAATTCTAGTAAGGGAGATAGACAGCAAACAAATAATTAAGCAGAATATATGGCATGTGTGCAAAAGATCTGACCAGACATTTCTCCAAAGGAGATATACATATGGCCAACAGGCACATGAATAGGTGTTCAACATCATTAACAATTACGGAAACGCAAATCAAAACTACAATGAAATATCACCTCATTCCCATCAGAATAGCTATAATTAACAAGACAGGAAATAACAATTGTTGGAGAGGATGTGGAGAAAAGGGGACTCTCATACACTGCTGGGGGGAGTGGAAACTGGTACAGCCACTATGAAAAACAGTATGGAGATTCCTCAAAAAATTAAGAATAGATCTACCATAACATCCAGCTATTCCACTGCTGGGTATTTATCCAAAGAACATGAAAACACGAATGCGTAAAGATATGTGCACCCCTGTGTTCATTGCAGTATTATTCACAATAGACAAGACTTGGAAGCAATGCAAGTGCCCATCAAAGGATGAATGGATAAAGAAGATGTGGTATATATACACAACGGAATACTACTCAGCCATAAAAAGGAATGAAATCTGGCCATTTGTGACAACATGGATGGACCTTGAGGGTCTTATGCTAAGTGAAATAAGTCAGAGGGAGAAAGTCAAATACCGTATGATTCACTCATGAATAGATGATAACAACAACAACAAACAAACACATAGAGACAGAAATTGTATTGGTGGTTACCAGAGGGGAAGGAGGAAGGAAAGAGGGTGAAAAGGGGTAATTAGGCACATGTGTATGGTAATGGATTGTAATTAGTCTTTGAGTGGTGAACATGATGTAATCTATACAGAAATTGAAGTATAATGATGTAGATCTGAAATTTATATAGCGTTATAAACCAATGTTACCACAATTAAAATAAAATTAATAAAAAAAGAATATGTGGCACGTCAGATGGTGATAAGTCTTATGGAGAAAAATAAGGTAGGCAAAAGAAATAAGGGGAGCAGAGAGGAAAGCAGTTATTATTAGGATGGTCAGGGAAGGCCTCATAAAAAGGTGACACATTAGCCCAAACCAAGGGGAGAAAAGGGGCAAGCCATGCCAAAATCTGTGAGAAAAGTGTTTTAGGCAGGGAAAACACAAGTATGAAGTCCCTGAGACA
This sequence comes from Equus przewalskii, assembly GCF_037783145.1. NCBI lineage: Eukaryota > Metazoa > Chordata > Mammalia > Perissodactyla > Equidae > Equus > Equus przewalskii. The sequence goes on along the minus strand of NC_091845.1, from coordinate 69,169,505 downwards.
GGCACCTTCCAGACAAATTTGAGGAAGGGTAAGGAAGCGCATATGGAGTAAAATGAGCGAGGGGAAGGGTGGTAGGCAATGTCATCAAGGATTTGATGGTGGGCTACATTGTGTAGGGCCCTGCACACCGTTATAGGGACTTGGGATTTTTCCAGTCCTGTTAGGATGTTCTTTCTGAAGATCTTCTGCCTGGACCTCATTAGTCTGTCTCTTCATTTTACCTATGGTCTCACTCCTTCCTCCAACAATTTCTCTCTCCCAAGCACTCCCTGCTCAACCACGCCATTTTCCTCCCATTTTGTGGGCAACCGCTTCAATACCTTAGCCACGATGTTCAATACCTTAGCCAGTGCCCCTCCACTTGACGCACAGCTTGTTTTTAAAGCTTACATCATAATGTTTCCCATGAAACCTTTCCGGGTTTCCCCAAACTAACATCCCTCTGAATGCAGGTGGTCCTTTAATCCTGGGTTACCTGCAAGCCCTTGGGTATGAACCACTCTCTATTCCTCACTCAGCCAGTGGTCATAGGCCAATGATGTCCCCCTCTTAGGAGTAGGGACCTCTTCTACTTCCTCTGCCCCAATAGTGGGTGCTTCATCACATCCGCTCATGAGTGGACCCCTCATTCTGACTTAGAACCTTCTAGGTTTCCACAGTATCCTGTCATCTTTCTCATAGACAGCACATGTGGCTTTGATAGCTAATCCACGCACTGGGAAACGTCTTTTCTAACAAACGTTGCAGGCTTGAACACCGGATCTCTAGTGGTAATAGAAAAAGTTCCTGGAAGCTTAGAGCAAATGCAGAGAAAATACATTCTGCCATTACTGCACTCTTTCCAAGAATATCCTAGAAATGCTACAAGAAGGCCCAGATACTGTAGAACATACAGGTAGAAAACCGAAAGACTAATACAGTTCTTGGGGCACATAGGATAGTAAACAAAGACGTGAGTTAAATGTGTCTTCAGTGTCTATGCTTTTAGTGTTGCCTCTGCCACCCCTAAACCACCCCAGTACACACCCCGCAAACCCTATGTAGTCACTGAAGTTCTGCCCTTATGAATCCCTTCAGAAATTCCCTGTATGTCTAGAATTTATCTTGTACCCAACTCCAGAGTGATGTCTCCCACACCCTGACCCATTCCCTCACAGTTTTTTGGTTACAAACTGTTCATATTTGATAAAATAATGAAATCTCAGGTTGCCATGATAGAAAATGCTTTTTGCCTAGAAGTCCGTGGCATTCAGCCTTGCCTTATTAATGGTGGACACTTCAGCCCCTGAAATAAATATTTTAGGAGCAAAGGGATCTTTGGGGAGTGCTCCTTCAAATCATATCAGACAGGCTTTCACTTATTTTCATTAAAATAAGACCAAAGGGAAGCTTATCCTCCCAAACTGCTTTGTAACTGAACAGCAGGAAGACTGTGTGAAGCCCAACCGTATTTCTTTTGGCCTGTCAGTATGCACAGAAAACAAAGACAAAAAGCCTATTTATAATGTAAATGAAAACTTATGGGGTGAGGGCGTCTCGGGATACTTGGGTTTGAATCCTCCCAATCAACGGTTGCCTGTCTTGGGGGTAACCAGTTAATTTCACTGGACCTCTGTTTTCTCACCTGTAAAATGAATCACTAGCTGAGATATCCTTAAGACAGGCTTCGTCTCAGCTTAATATAACTTTAGGCTAAGATGTCAGCAAGACTTCATTATTATTCTTTCTTGATTCTTCTTTTTTGCCATAAGTCCGCCTCCTTTGGGAGAGCAGAATATAGGAATAGAAAGAAGCATTCCTTACCATCTGTAGCCATCCCTACTTGCACAAGAGCTGTCCTGTAGATTCAGGAGGTCAGGTGCTCCTTGCAGAGGGCTAGTTCCCAAGATGGGTACCATCTCCTCCAAATGCTTTCCCTGACCCCTTGTTCTGACTTAGAACCTTCTGTGTTTTCACAGTACCCTGTTCTCATCTTTATCGTAGTAAGTGCTCACCTCTATCATAACTATTGGTGTATTTTCCTGTCTTTCTTCTTTCCCACTCCTCTGCCCCGCACCTCACCCCCTGACCCACACTAAATTATAAGCTCCTGGGAAAATGGGTACCAGGCCTTGTATTCTTTGTACCTTTAGCATTTAACCGTGTCTGGCACATAGCAGTTGCCCGGGAAATGCAATGAATGAATGAATGGCTTCATTTGTAGTGGGTTAATGTTGGTGTCAAACAGGAGCTTCTGCAGAAAAGGGTCACACTCAGAATGAAAGCTTTTAACTCCACGGATAAAGTAGTTTGTTGAGAATCAAAGAAAGCACCATTCAAAAGAATTCTGTTTGTAAGCCAATGGAGATTCTGACTTAATTTGGGAACATTTCTGTAATTGCAAAGCATTGTGCAGAAAACTAAAGACACAAAGAAGACACTATCCTTAAGGATGAACATTTGCTATAGTACAGGGAATGTAACATAGGGATGAAGATGAGGGTTATGATAAAGACCAGTATTTCTATTTCAAATTTTAGTTTACAAGTTGTTTTCAAATATATTATCCATTGGAAAGACATCTGGATTAGATGTCAGAGGATCTGGGTTTCCAAAAAAGTGGCCTAGCCTCTCTGAGTTTTAGCATCTTCATCTCTAAAGTGGATATGATACCGCTGCCCATCTCAAAGAGCTGTTGAGAGGATCAGATGAGACAAGATATGTGACAGCACTGGAACTATTATAAACAGCCTCACAAAATAAATGATTGAACAGGTCAGTAAGATGAATTTTTACTGCCTCTGAGCTAAGAGCAAGTAAAGCGAGGCTTTAAAAGCAACACTATCATGAATAAATTTTGTGAATTCATCCTCCTACAATCTCAGTTTCTTTATCCTTAAAATTAGAGAGTCAGAGTGGAACGCTCCCCAAATTGCTGTTGAACTTAAGATAATAAGATTTTTATGACCAACTTGAGGTAAGCAGTGTGACTATGTTCCCATTTAATTAATCTAAGAAAACTAGCACTCACCAGAATAGTGCTCAGACCCTGTAAATCTACATCACAGAAGTGCGGGGTGAGTATCTTAAGCACATTGTCCTCTGGTTCGTGTCACAGCTGAGCTTGTTGACAGCATGTCCCTGGCCCTCATTATCCCTAGCGGACCTGGATCAATTGGCTGAAGCCTTACAGAGATTGGCAGAGCTAATTATTTATAGATGCAACTCTTCAAAGTCTTTGCACCTTCCTTTATGGTGGAGATGATCTCCCTGACTCAGTCTTCCTTTCTCTTTTATGTTCCGTCTGTTTTTTAATTCTCTGCATTTTTATGTGCCTTCAGTTCTTAGGAATTCAAAGCTGTGCATATTTTAACATACTAATCCATCAGTTGGGAATGATTAGGTGGGAAAGGAGAGAAATACTATCCCAATTCTGCAGGTGGAAAACCTGAGCGCAGAGAGCTGAAATGAAGACTGGAGAATAAGCATCAGCTATGTGCTAAATCTGTCACTAGGGTATTTCCATAAGAGTTTTTGTTGGTTAGCCTATTTTTATTAAAAGGAATTTGGGTTACCTTTAGTTTGGGTGAGTTATGTAAGAATTCACCTGGAAAAAAAAAAAAGAAGGTATGGAATATTGCTATGGTCCCAGGATTCTGGGAACAGCTGAAACTTCAGGTCTCCCAGAGCTTATTAAGTAGTTCAAAACTCAACAAAATCATTCAGAATTCAGAGCGGCACTAGGGACTGGGTCATCTGGTCAACCTGCCAGGCAGCAGGGGTTCACAAATCTTGATTCTTGTGCTTTACCATTATGGCAACTCAGCTATTTTCCCTGTGTCCTTCAGCTACTATTCCCACAACTAATTGCTTTATTCTTTTTCTCTGTCTTAAGTTCTGATTGGTCCAGTTAGTCCCCATTGACCATGATGAGCAAAACTTCCACACCAGGTCATCTCATGTACTCCTGATCAACCTGTAGGTTGGCTGTCCCTAGACAAGGTGCCCACTTCAGGGGAGCGTGGGCGTGAGGTACCATTATGGCAATTTATGTGGAGAGAATCCCTCAGAAAAGGGATGTGGGAGCAACAGATGTTCTGAAGCCTAACCCTGTCCAGTAAAGACTTCAATGGAGACTTAGATGCCTATGTAAATCAATTTTCTTTCCTATAACTATCTGCGATACATGAAGATAAATTCCAACTTTAAAAGCACATAGACAAAGGTTTTCAAGAACTCCTTTATGCACCATTTCATCATTTTAAAATTCATTCTATGTATTTCTACTATTCTTCAATTAAGGATCATTCAATTAATGATGTTTCTAGTGTGCTAAAATACAATTTAATTTATCAAAATTTAGTGGCCATGTAACTTCTGAGGCTCTCCTTTTGGACAGAGTGGCGCATACATGTTCATGGTTAGTTTGGTGTGGCTAGCAGTATTGCCATGATTATTTTCTGGGATTATCCATTGCAGAACTGAGTATGTTAAGTGTATTCCAGGTGACCTGGGCGTTTGTGGTAAGCTAGAGGCCTAATCACTATTTACAACTGTTCCTCTGAGGAAAATGACATTCTGAGTTCTAAACAGCCAGTTCACAATAGGAACTTCCAGAGTATAATCATTTATAAATTGGAAATTAATGCAGTTTTATTCCAGAAATCTTGTATCATCTGAAACCAAGCATCTTTGAAGCAACCACCATTAGCAAACATTTTAAAAGGCTCTGCTCATCACGGCCATCTTATGACATTTGATTCTCTCCATGTCTTGGGAAATGATGTAAATATGAGGAAAAGGGAATTGTATATTTATCTAAGGCAGTGGTTCTCAAACTATGGTTGCAGAACTAACATATCAGCATCACCTGGGAACTTGTTGGAAGTACAAGTCCTCAGGCCTTACCCCAAACTTGCTGAATCAGAAACTTTGCAGGCGGAGCCCAGAAATCTGTGTTTTAACAAGCCTTCTAGGAGATTCTTGTGCATACTAAGGTTTGAGAATGCTGATCTAAGATTTTTGTGAGCTTCAGAAGACCCCAGGAAGACACTATTTCCTATGAGAACTAGTGTCCCTGCAACTGGATTAGGAACAAGAGGCTATATTATTATCTCTCTAGTTACTTCTGAATGGGAGGCAAATCTGGGAGGAAGCCCAACACCTGAGGACGAGAGCCATCGATGTACATTGGGTCTCTTTCCCTGTTCTCTGTCCTTCCCTTCTGCTCCAGCAGTCTGCCGCCCATAATTTCCAAGCTCCTTCAATTTCCTACGTAGAATTTCCTCTTACTTCTTCTCTGTTAACCCAAACTCCACATTTCCTTTCAGATTTGCTTCAAAATGACTTCCTCCAGAAATCTTTCCATACTCCCTCTCAGTTGCATTCATCAAGCATTTATTAAGCACCTATATTTTTTTCCTGGTACAAGTTGCAAAGACAAAGACTCTAGCCCTGTTCTCATGTCCAGTGAATACACACAACAGCTTACTCCTCTCCTTTTCTCTCCCTCACACTTTTCTCTACAGTTCCTAATAAATTGTCATGCAATTTCATTTCGGTTTCAGCTTACTGTCAGTATATGTTTATCTTCCCCACTAGATGGCAAGCTCCTTGAGAGCAGTGACCGTGTTTTTAAATTCACTTTGTATATGGTGTATTTCCTGGCAGCCTGCCAGTCACATGTTGGGTGCATGTTGTTGGGCTGAATGAATGAGGTAATGATTGAAACAGTAGTATAGACCTGCAGAGAATGGATTCTGTCCCTTCACGGTAAGCTTCTCCATCTTTTCTCCCTCTGCCCTTTGATTCAATCTTACCCACTGACCTGGGATATAAAACCAATAAAATCCCAAAGACAACTCATTTAAATAAAAGTGGATTCATGTTTCTCCATGCTGTGTTGGGGAAGAACTCAAACAAGTGCCAGGCTAGCCGCCAGGTCAAATGCCAATCCACAGAACTGTCGATTAAGTTTAAAAATAAACCTTAAATATTGTGCCTTAGTTCACCCCACACACACTTGCTTTGATGTGGGCTTTGAAAAAAATTTTGTAGAATCCTGACTCAGGGCCAAAGGACCAATTGGATGCCCTTAATTAGTGGAATTACAAAGAACCTTCCAAATGAATGATTTGTGCAAGACCAGAGAGACACAGAGGAGAGTGATGGTCTATTCAGCAGTCCAGATCTTTCCATTGAACTAGATTACATGCCAAGCCGAATTCTCCAAGAGCATCTGCCTACAGGTTGCTTACAAATACTCTTTCAACTCACATATCAAAGCAATACTTAGGTTTATAAAGCACATACCTGCTTGCCAAGGTGACTGTTTGCAAATATGAATAATAAGGTATTGCAAGATCTTTGTTTGCTAATTTGTTCACCTCTTCATAGATAAAAGCTCCAGAGAGCATCTTAAAAGCTAAGCTTCCTAGTAAGGACAGCAGGAAAAGAAGACAAGTTTCCTGTGGCCCTCTTAGAAACTCATGCTGGGGAGATCATCATCATCATCTTTATACCCTTGGGATGTTGGGCTCTTGAGTCATCAGGAGTCTTTGTTACTTGATACCTGATCATGTGGCTTTAGTGACATATAAAACTAAAAAGACTTGTCATGGAAAATGTGTGCCTGTGAGGGAATAAAAGAGATAGGATGATAATTTCTGTGAATGAAGTAATTTCTTGCTACCTCATTATGAGTTCTTGATGGTCTTGGCAAGGTGGCAAAAATGAAAGTTATTTTCTTTAATAAAATAACACTCAGGATCACTAAGGTTGTCAGCAGAAGGAAGAACTTCAGAGTAAGAAAAAAGCAGCTGAACCATAGGACCCAGACTTTCTAAAAGTATTCACTAATAAATAGCCTCAGATATACTCTGGTCTTAACATAACCCAGCTTCCCATTTAACTCTAACTTAATCATAGACACACAGTTCTCCTCTTGGTACTCTGTGGCCCAGTTATGACAAGATCAGACCATTCAAACTAAATCTCTCTAAAACCCAAGTTAAAACAAAGAGAAAAGAAACTCAGAGAGTAGTATTAAATGAAAATAATATGGTTTATAAGATATGGCTCACTCTCCAACCCTTGCAGTCAGGTCCCAATGGGTAAGGCAAGGACATTCAGGTAGTTCTTTCCCTTCCAGCTTCTATCTTACCAACACACATCCTGATTCATCAGACTTGAGGCCAACAGTAGGAAATGGATTTTAATCCTATATTCCAACTCTGATCAACAGACCATGACTGACTGGGATGCTAGATTGAGGAGGAGTCTGAGGTTTTATCCTGACTCAGTGAGGAAAGTATAATAATTGATTGGTGATGTCTGCAATGGACAAGGATAAGAGGATGGGCAGGGAGTGGTGGAGGAGATGAATGATAATGCCTGTGCTGGATATTTGCCATCCTAGTCTAGACCTAAGAGACAGATGCCAAGAAAGAGGTACAGAATCCTCTCTTTCACCACTCTAAGGACCTGACTCTTCTTCCATGACTGATACTTGAAATAACACCTCCTCACTTCATGGAGGACCCTACCTAACCACAAGGTCCAATTTCTACAGGCAGCCACATTAGAATATTACATATTAGCCTCAATATTCCTACAGAAGAAACTCACACTAATGAGTGAGTCATAGCTTTCCTTTAGCCATTTTTCTCTCCAGAATGAATCTCCATAGTTGTCTTCGTTTTGGCCACACGGAACCTAGAATTTCCGAAGTTACAAGCAGCTATCATAGGCAGAGGGGCTGACCCTTCTGGGTGACCATAAACTTTACAAAACAGTCCATACCTGAGAGTAAAACTTTTTGACTTGGTCTCATCTACCCTTGCTCTTGAAGTTAATAGGCATTTCTCATTCTTGGACAGCTCAAAGAGGAGAGCAAGTTAAAAAAATGACCTTAGTGAGGAGAAACCATTGCAGAAGAGTGTCAATTGCTTGTTTTAAAGGCAAGTGGCAGAAGGAAAACTACAAGAAAGTGAGGACTAGTGGGCAAAGGAAAAACTCATGAGTCGGGGAGACCTAAAAAGAGAAAGTCATTCCAAACAGAGAGGAACTGAGGAATTCTCCATATTGGTCACTTTCCCAAAGAGCGTGGGTTAAAGATCAAGCTAGACAGCAAGATTGGACTGAATATCAAGGTGCAGAAACCAGCTTTAAATCTGGATCTGAGAATAAAGTCCTTATCAGTGCTGGGCCTCACACCAGGCCAGAGCAACAATCTAAACAGAAAAGCACTGAAACATCACAAGTCAACCTTCACATCCCACATGTAGCCCAGTGACAAGTGTTTATACAATATGATTGATTACCCTGTAATTTACTTTGTCAATCAGTCACAGAGTTAATTACATGTTACTCTTGGGCACTATTATAAATAGTAGTATGGCAAACAGTGCTAGGTGTAATGGTCCCTGGCGTTCAGCTATTAAATTGATGACACAGTCACATCAGTATTGATGAACAGGGACCTTCTCCATCAAGGATAATTTATATCACTAACTGTAATGGACTATCCTGCTCCCATTTTTGCCAAGGCATTATTCACACTGATACAGGCAATGAATCCATCAATGAAGGAGGAACAAATATATTTCGTTTTGTGGTTTTAAAAAAAAAACTCTGATAAATGCTGATCATGAGAAAACAGGGTTTTTGGTATTGCTGACATAGACTTTAAGGAAAATGTGAGCTCACCATAAAACTTGCCAAAATGGAAAAATAAGATGGAAGGATAACTTGTGCCTAACTGCAGCTTCTCCAGGAGGAGCCTTTGAATGTGCTGTCCACCTTGGCTAGAACCTCTTTCTTTTCCATCCATTCCTTTTACACCTAGTTGACTTTATTCACCCATCAGACATCATCTTACGTGGCATATCTTTCAAGAAGCCTTCCCTGACTTTCTGAACTGGGTTAGATGCCTATAATAGATTGGGTCTTCCAGAAGCCGACTCTGGGACAAGGATTCATGTAAAGGTGTTCCCAGGAATAACTGATAGGGGAGTGGGCAAATGGGCTCAGAGAGGGGAAGGAAGTAAAGCAAAGGTAGGCTATCAAGCAAAGTCTCAAAAAGGAGGATTTTGGCTCAATCTTGCCAAAAATATCTGGAAAAAATATAGTCACATTTCAGAGTAGTCTCAGTGAGGAACAACATTTAAACTCCTGCATGTGTCAGTGACTAGGTAAAGGCTGCCCCAAGCACTTGAAGTACTACTCACACAGGGAAAACAGTCTGGCAACTTGAGGATGCTCCTCTAACGAAGGTGTAGGTGCTGAGCGTTGAGAGAGAAAGGATACCAGGAGTTAGTGTGCTCTCAAATGGTAAAGGGATCCAATGTGACATAGGTAGAACATCCTGATGATGTCTGCTAAGCTGGCCCTGCAAAGTGTTTTATAGCACCCTGTGCTGTCTGTAAGAGAGCATTTATCATGCTGCATTACAATTGCTTTGTTAATCGTCTGTCTTTCCTGCTAGATTGTAAGCTCCGTGATGGCAGAAGTCGTGACTGTCCTGTTCATCATTTTATCACCAGTGACTAGCACCATACTTGGCCTATGGTTAAGTCTTCAAAAAATATTTGTGAAAGGAGAGGAAAAAGTGAGGGAGCGAGGGAAGTTGATTTAATGGAAGGATTACACTAATGTAATATATTACACACTCACCCCAAAACAAATCTTGGTAAAACAACATTTTTTAAAGGAGTTATGCTGACCTAGTTTCACTCATTCCAAGCATGAGATTCTTGGCTCTAAAAGTCAGATATTGTCCAATCAAGCCCAGGAGTTCCTTTGTAAAGGTCTAGCGGGACTCTTAAATTACCTGGATGAGGAGAGAATAATCAAATCCATGGTCTGGAATGAAGGCTGTAATCATTTTACTATACAGTTAATCTGAGCAAACGAGTATGACAAGATTTCTATTATTTCCCAGCTCCTTTTCATTAAATGTTGTTAAAAGTCTTCAGCTAATATGGGCCAGAGAACCAGTTCTATTCTAATCACATCTGGATTGCTTTTTAACCTTTCATTCATTCTTTTACACATATTATTTACATGCATTTTTTATAAACTGAATCCTCAGTGGCTTAGTAAAAGGAAAGTTTATTTCTCACGCAAGGAAATTCTAATCAGGTGTTCCGTGGGCAGTCTTCACACAGAGATTCAGGGATCCAGGCTCTGTTCACCTTGTGGCTCCACCATCTTCTGAAGCCTTAAAGTCCATCACATCCAGCCTGTGCATAAAAAAAGAGAGTGAAGAAAGTGCACCCCCTTTTTAACCACTTCAGCCCAGAGGTGAAACACATCACATTCCCTTGGTGGTGACCTGTCATATGGCTGGGAAATATAGCCCATCCAGCAACATCCCTACCCTATGCTGGACAGCTAACCAACTCTACCACAGTCATTTAACAAATATTTCTTAAGCATCTACAATACACAAAGTTCTGTGTTAGCTGCTGGGAATCAAACAGTAAACGAAACAGAAGTGGTCGGTGCCCCTCAAGCTAACTTACAGTTTATGGGGGAGATAGAAATTAATCAGATAATCATGAAAATGTATAATCCCAAATGTGTATGAAGAGAAAATACAGGGAGAAAAGAAAATTTAAAACAAGCTAGAGATAGTTTGAGTACCCAAGGAAGGGACATTTGATTTGATAGCAGAAATGTGAACAGAGTTATCTAGAAAAAGTCGGAGAATAAAACTTTCCAGGCAGAGGGAACAGCATGTGCCAGGCCCTGGGTAGTGGAAGGAGGATGAGAGAATGTTTATGAGATCGAAGCCCTGGGAGGGAGAGGGAACGTAGGATTGGGGCAGGAAATGAAGCTTGAGAAGTAGGCAGAGACCTTCAACGCCCTATGGGCCATAATCAAGATTTTGATCTTCTTCCTAGTTCTGTTGATTCTTACTGTGTGTGTCCTTTAACTTTCTGGTCACACATTGGTCTTTGAAGTGTGTTTATATGCACCTATCCTTGCCCTTGCTCTCAATTCTCTATTCTCACGAACCTCCTGGAGTATCTTTTGTTTAGAGCTAGTTGATTTCAGTGAAAAGTTGTCTTGCTCCCCATGGCTCCTTCTTAGCAGGCATGACCAACACTGTGAAGTGCCCCAAACACATATATCTCGGTACCCACAGCACAGACTTGCTGTTCCTTCTCCTTGGCAGACTTGTCACCCTCTCAGATCTCAGGTTTAATTGCATTCATCTTCTAAAACTCAGCTTCTCTACTCACCACCTCTACAAATCCTTCACTCATTTTCCTCAGACTCCAGTCTGAGTCAAACGTTGTGTGCTCCAGTCCCACAGAACTCGACATTAGAAGCACCTCTAGCATGGTACTTATTAAACTGTATGCTTGATTTATGTGGAGGATTTTCCGTAGTAGATTTCAACATTTTAAGGGAAGGGACTGTTTCCTTTTCGTTTCCATATCCCAAGTGCCTTGTCATTATTTGGTACCATAGTAGACTTAAAAACAATATTTATTGAATGAGTGAAAAAAATAAATCTATTTCTCAAACTTCTTTTCACAAAACACTAATCTCGTAAGTCTTACCTATATACAAATACACGCACAAGTTCCTTGGCCAAATAAGTTAGGAAATATTATATATTATGCCATAATCTTGAACATAATTCATTGTGCACTAGCATTAGTAGGATCTGGACTAGGGTAAGGCAGCAGGAGTATTGGGTGCAAAATTTAAGGAAGCACTCACTCTCAGCTTCATACAAGTGCCAACCCTGCACTTGCAGCACCCTGAGAATCAGTCTTTCCTTAAATTTTGTGCCCTTGGTGGCTGATTTGCCTGACCCTGGTAATGTGCCCTGTACATGGGCATTTCAAAATTTCTGGGTATCCCTGCGTTAGAGAAAACTGTTCAGTTTCTATTATCCCAGAGTAACCCAAACTTCTTTGAGGATCCAGCCCTTTTTAAATTTTTCGTTAATAGTTATTAACCTCCCATGGAACTGGTGCTCTGTGAAATGAGCTTTAAAAATGCTTTACTCCTACATGGATTAAGAAATTTTGATTTCTGCTTTTTCAAATGATAAGTCTGACATGGAGAATGGAATTTAGGTGGAAACTTGAGTCCATTTATCAAAAGCCACCATTGAAAATTCCTTGTCTGTTACTATAGCAAGACAAAATTTCTAATTAGTTTCCAGTACTTTTGCAGGCTTCTCAAAGTAGTTATTGATGAGGCTGTTACTAGTAGGCCATTCCCATCAATGAATGGATGGGTCCACGCTTCCAGGTAAAGCAGTTCTGTTTCATCTCCCCAGAGACAAATAAAGCTATTGGTCTGTCCAGTGATAGAAATGGAATGAGAAGAAGAGTTCAATTATGTGAGTAATAAGCCTGATAAGGTAGGTCAGCGGCCCTGCTTAACACTGTCAAAATCACAGCTCTCTGCTTGACCATCTTGCAAATGTGTGTCTGACTTCATCCAGTTGGAAAGAATAGGATGTCTTCCTGGCTGACTCACAGATCCAGGTCCTGCTATCTCGCAGGAAAGTGTTCTACTCAAAAGTCTGCCTATAATCATTATTGTTTAGAAGAGGAGAATTGATTCTCTTTGACGAATAGTTTCACCAGTAACAATTTTAAGCTAACAAATTAGTGCAGATTTTTGGTTTTCTTGTTTCATCCAGAAACTTTCCAACTCTTTTCCTCACACTTGGTAAGTAAGTATCATAATTCAGTGAGGTACGGATTGATCGTGAACGGCTGAGTCAATTTAGAAAGACTAAGTGACAGAGAGACCCTATCACAAATAACTCAATGAAATTTCAGAAAAGAAGTATAGAATTATCCTAAGCTTGGTTTCAAAGGTGGCTGGTTTCAAGTCTACACAAGGCTCTGATCAGAAGCCAGTTCTTGGGTGAAGACCTAGGATCCAGACCTGGATCAGATGTGATGGTTTCCCAGAAGAGCCATGAATAAGAGGATCCCAAGGATTAGCTAGGCCCTAAAGAGTCCTGAGCATCAAAGATTGTGCTCAAAGGATAAGCTAGACACCCATCAAGACCAAAGAAACATTATAGATGCTAGAACAGAGCAGGGACCAAGACCAAAGGTAGTGATGAAGCAAAAGGATCCAGATTGCTGGGGAGACGGTGGCATAGGAGGATGTTCAATTCACCTCTTCCCGCGGACACAGCAAATCTACAACTACATGTGGAATAACTACCTCTGACAGAGCACTGGAAACTTGATTAAAAAAAAAGAACCCCCACAACAAGGGACAACACTGACAGAGGTGGAAGAGGCAGACATACCTTTCTGCTGAGGGAAAAAACACATTCTAGCTGTGGCTTTTCATAGCCAGGAGCAATCTTAAGGTATGAAGCTTTTCCTGAAGGAGCGGGGAATCCGAGTGGGAGATCTATGCCGCAATAAGCGGCGTTTGAATGCAGCACAACCTAGATGAGTGCTATAGACCTGGCTTTGCTGGCTGTTAAAACGAATGAGGATTACCCCGAGAAAAGCTACCAAACATAAGAAAAAGAAAAGCCTGCTCTTAAAGGGCCCACACAAAGATGTGCTCATTCCAGAAACCAACACAAAATCACCAGAAAGAGAGGTATATAGTCCTTTGGTAAAAGGCGCATAGTCACTTGGTAAGCCCTGAGTGCATCTCAGAGAGGCAGGATGCAGCTGGGACCACCTCCCCAGGGACTGAGACATTGGCAGCAGCCGTTATTGAGACCTAGTACAGGTATGCTGACACAAACACTGGCAGACACCACTGGATTTCTTCCTCTGGCCTGTTTGTGCAAGAGTTTACCCCACCCACTAAAGCACCAGTTTAATCCAGCTCAGCCAGGACAGGACTGGCCCTGCCCACCAGCAAGCCAACTGGGAACTTGTGGGACCACGCAGGCAGGATGTGTGGGACCTCTGCAGCAGGGGAGTGGGTCCACCTTGGCAGGCAGGGTGTATATGCAGCACAGGACTGCATTGGCAGGGTATGTGGGCCCATGGTGGGTGGGGCTTGTTGGCTGCAGGAGACGTGTGCCACTGGTCATTTCAAAGAGCCACACAAGTGATCTGCCCCACCCTACAACACCTGAAACAATTGTGTGCTGCCACACATGGGGCCAGCCCCACCCAGCTGCATTCCTGAGAGAGCTGGCAACAGCCTTGCAGGCTGGAGGCTTATAGCAATTGTGAGCTCCTAAGCCTAACAACCAGACACACTGGGAACCAGAATGATTTAACAGCAAAACAGCAGCAGATGTGTGCTATTAGATCTTGCAGCCAGCTGTGCTGGGGATCACTTTCACTGATAAAGTAACTAAAGGGACCGTAGCAGCTGCACACAGCTGAGCCTTACACCAGCTAGTCTTGGGAACCAGTCTAGCCTACCAGTGCACCCTCAGCAAGAGCAACCCTGCCACAACAGAAGGGCACATGTAGCCCACACAAGGGACACTCCTGGAACATTTGGAACTGATGATGAGAGGGAAGCACATTGCTGGGCCCCATAAGATGTCTCTTACATAAGGCCACTTCTCCAAGATCGGGAGACATAGCTGATTTACCTAATTTACCTAATACATGGATATAAGCACAGAAATTTAGGCAAAATGAGGAGACAAAGGAATACATTCCAAATAAAGGAACAGGACAAATCCTCTGAAAAAGAACTAAATGAAACAGAGATAAACAATCTACCTGATAAACAGTACAAACTAATAGTCATAAGAATGCTCAGTGATCTGGGGAGATTGAATGAACACAGAACTTCAGCAAAGAATTGGAAAATATAAAAAAGAACCAATGTCAACTGAAGAATACAGTAAGGAAAATGAAAAATTCACTAGAGGGAATCAACAGCAGGATAGATGACACAGAAGAATGGATCAGCAAACTGGACAAAAGACTAGAGGAAATCAACCAAGCTGGACAGAAAAAAGAAAAAAGAATTAAAAAGAATGAGGACAGTCCAAGGGTCCTCTAGGACAACATCAAGTGCGTTAACATCTGTATTATAGGTGTCCCAGAAGGAGAAGAGAGAGACAAAAGAGCAGAGAACCTATTTGACCAAATAATAGCTAAAAACTTTCCTAACCTAGGGAAGGAAACAGACATTCAGGTAGAGAAAGCACAGAGAGCACCAAACAAAATGAACCAAAAGAGGCCCACACCAAGATATATTATGATTAAAATGTCAGGAATTATAGATGAAGAGAGAATAAGCAGCAAGAGAAAGGCATCAAGTTACATATAAAGGAAACCCCATAAGGCTATTAGCTGACTTCTCAGCAGAAACCTTAGTGGCTAGAAGGGAGTGGTGCAATATATTAGAAGTGCTGAAAGGAAAAAACCTACAGCCAAGAATGCTCTATCCACAAGGTTATCATTCAGAATGGACGAAGAGATAAAAGTTTTCTAGGTGAGCAAAAACTAAAGGAGTTTATCACCAATAAACTGGCCTTACAAAAAATATTAAAGGGACTTATATAAGTGGAAAATAAAAAGGAATAAGAAAATTATCAAAGAGCAAATATCACTGATAAAGGCAAATATACAGTAAAAGTAGCAGATCAACCACCTATACAACTAATGTGAAGGTTAGAAGACAAAAGTACTAAAATTATCTATTTCCACGATAAAAGGTGAAGGGACACACACACACCCAAAAGAGGTTAAATATGATACCAAAAACGAAATGTGGGGGAAGAAGGGTAAAAGTGTAGGGCTTTTAGTAAGAGGTCAAACTTGAGACCATCAAATTAAAGTAGATTGCTATTTACATAGGTTGTTATATATGAACCTCATGGTAACCACTAACCACAAACCTATAATAAATACACAAAAAATTAAGAGAAAGGAACCCAAACTTAATAATAAAGAAAGCCATCAAATCACAAGAAATCGAGAGAAGAAGGAACAGAGAACAAGTACTAAAACACCCGGAAACAAGTAACAAAATGACAATAAGTACATACATGTTAGTAGCTACTTTAAATCTAATGGACTAAATGTTCCAATCAAAAGACATGGGGTGGCTGAATAGATAAAAGAAAAACAAGACCCATATATATGCTGCATACAAGACACACACTTCAGATCTAAAGACACTCACAAACCGAAAGTGAAAGGATGGAAAAAGATATTCCATGCAAATGGCAATGAAAAGAAAGCTGGGGTAGCAGTACTTATGTCAGAAAAAGCAGACATTAAAACAAAAACTGTAACAACAAAGAAGGGCACTATGTAATGATAAAGGGAACAATCCAACACTCATAAGTATCTATGCACCCAACATAGGAACACCTAAATATATAAAGCAATTCCTAACAAACATAAAAGGAGAAATAGACAGTAACACAATAATAGTAGGGGAACTTAATGCGCCACTTACATGAATGGATAGATTATCCAAACAGAAGGTTAATAAGGAACCATTGGCCTTAAATGACACATTAGATGAGTTGGACTTAGTAGACATATGCACAACATTCTATCCAAAAACCACAGAATACACATTCTTTTCAAATGCACTTGGAACATTCTCCAGGACAGATCATATATTAGGCCACAAAACAATCCTCAATAAATTTAAGAAGATTCAAATAATACCAAGCATCTTTTCTGACCACGACAGTATGGAACTAGAAATCAACTACAGGAAGAAAACTGGAAAAGCCACAAATATGTGGAGATTAAACAAAATGCTACTGAACACCTGTTGGGTCAATGAAGAAATCAGAGGAGAAATAAAAAAATACCTGGAGAAAAATGAAAATGCGACATGTCAAAATTTATGGGATACAGCAAAAGAAATACTAAGAGGGAAGTTTATAGCAATACAAGAAACAAGAAAAATCTCAAATAAGCAATCCAACAATGCACCTAAAGGAACTAGAAAAAGGATAACAAAGTCCAAAATCAATAGATGGAAAGAAATAATAAAAATCAGAGCAGAAATAAATGAAATAGAGACTTAAAAAGAAAAAGAGCAATGAAACTAAGAGCTGGTTCTTTGAAAAAATAAACACAATTGACAAACCTTTAGCTAGACTCACCAACAAAAAAAATGTCTCAAATAAATGAAAAGAAAAAAAAGAGGAAAAATTATCATGGACACCTCAGAAACACAAAGGATTACGAGAGAATACTAGGAAAAGCTATACACCAACAAATTGGATAATCTAGAAGAAATGGATAAATTCTTAGAATCACACAACCTTCCAAAACTGAATCAAGAAGAAATAGAGAATTTGAATAGACCAATCACCAGTAAGGAGATCAAAACAGTAATCAAAAACCTCCCCAAAAAACAAAATTCCAAGATCAGACCGCTTCCCTGGTGAAGTCTACCAAACATTCAAAGAAGGCTTAACACCTATGCTTCTCAAACTCTTCCAAAAACTCTAAGAGGAAGGAAAGCTTCCTAACTGATTCTATGAAGCCAACATTACCCTGATACTAAAACCCAACAAGGACAACACAAAAGGGGAAAATTACAGGCCAATATCACTGATGAACATTGATGCAAAAATCCTCAACAAAATACTAGCAAATCAAATACAACAATACATTAAAAAGATCATACACCATGATCAAGGGGGATTTATTCCGGGGATGCAGAGATGGTTCAACATCCTCAAATCGATCAATGTGATACACCACATTAACAAAATGAAGAAGAAAAATCACATAATCATCTCAATAGATGCAGAGAAAGTATTTGACAAGATACAGCATCCTTTTATGATACAAAATCTAAGGAAAATGGGTATAGAAGGAAAGCACCTCAACATAGTAAAGGCCACATATGACAAAGACACAGCTAATATCATACTCAACAGTGAAAAGCTGAAAGCTATCCCTTTTTTTTCTTTTGAGGAAGATTAGCCCTGAGCTAACTACTGCCATTCCTCCTCTTTTTTGCTGAGGAAGCCTGGCCCTGAGCTAACATCCGTGCCCATCTTCCTCTACTTTATATGTGAGACGCCTACCACAGCATGGCGTGCCAAGCAGTGCCATGTCTGCACCCAGGATCTGAACCAGCAAACTCTGGGCCACCGAAAAGCGGAATGTGTGAACTTAACCACTGCGCCACTGGGCTGGCCCCTGAAAGCTATCCCTTTAAGAACAAGAACCAGACAAAGATGCCCACTGTCACCACTCTTGTTTAATATAGTATTGGAAGTCCTAGCCAAAGCAATCAGGAAAGAAAAAAAGTGAAAGGGATACAAATTGGAAAGGAAAAAGTAGAACTGTCACTATTTGCAGGTGACATGACCCTAAAGAATCCACAAAAACTATTAGAAATCATAAATGAATACAGTAAATTTGCAGGATAAAAAATCAACATACAAAAATCAGTTGTGTTTTATACACTAAGAACGAAGTAGCAGAAAGAGAAATTAAGAACACAATCCCATTTACAATCACAACGAAAAGAATAAAATACCTAGGAATAATTTTAACCAAAGAGGTGAAAGACCTGTACACAGAAAACTATAAAATATTGTTGAAAGAAATCGAAGAAGACACAAAGGAATGGAAGGATATCCACACTCATGGATTGGAAGAATTAACATAGTTAAAATGGCCATACTTCCTAAAACAATCTATAGTTTCAATGCAGTCTCTATCAAAGTTCCAACAATGTTTTTCACAGAAATAGAGCAAAGAATCCTAAAATTTATGTGGAACAATAAAAGACCTGAATAGGCAAAGGAATCCTGAGAAGAAAGAACAAAGCTGGAGGTATCACACTCCCTGATTTCAAAATATACTACAAAGCTATAGTAATCAAAACAGCGTGGTACTGGCACAAAACAGACACACAGATCAATGGTACAGAATCGAGAGCCCAGAAATAAACCCACATATCAGTGGAAAGCTAATTTTTGACAAGGGAGCCAAGAACATACAATGGAGAAAGGAAAATCTCTTCCATAAATGGTGGTGGGAAAAGTGGACAGCCACATGCAAAAGAATGGAAGTAGACCATTATATTACACCATGCACAAAAATCAACTCAAAATGGATTAAAGACTTGAATATAAGACCTGATACCATAAAATTCCTAGAAGGAAACATTGATAGTGTGCTCTTCGACATCAGTCTTGTCAGTATCGTTTTGAATACCATATCTCACCAGGCAAGGGAAACAAGAGAAAAAATAAACAAATGGCACTACATCAAACTAAAAAGCTTCTGCACAACAAAGGAAACTATCAACAAAATGAAAAGACAACCTAACAATTGGGAGAAGACATTTTCAAACCATATATCTGATAAGGGGTTAATATCCAAAATATATAAAAAACTCATACAACTCAACAACAAAGAAACAAAAAACCCAATTAAAAAGTGGGCAAAGGATCTGAGCAGACATTTTCCAAAGGAGAAATACAGATGGCCAACAGGCACATGAAAAAGATGTACAACATTTCTAATTACTAGGGAAATGCGAGTCAAAACTACAATGAGATAGCACCTCATGCCCACCAGAATGGCTAGAATTAACGAGACAAGAAATAATAAGTGTTGGAGAGAGTGTGGAGAAAAAGGAACTCTCATACACTGCTGGTGGGAATGCAACTGGTGCAGCCACTATGGAAAACAGTATGGAGATTTCTCAAAAAATTAAGACTAGAACTACCATAAGATCCAGCTATTCCACTTCTGGGTATTTATCCAAAGAACAAGAAAACATGAATGCATAAAGATATATGTACCCCTATCTTCATTGTAGCATTTTCACAATAGCCAAGACTGGGAAACAACCTAAGTGTCCATCAAAGGATGAATGGATAAAGAAGTTGTGGTATATATACACAATGAAATAGTACTCGGCAATTAAAAAAAAAAAGATGAAATCCTGCCACTTGTGACATCATGGATGGACCTTGAGGGTATTATGCTAAGCGAAATAATTCAGACGGAGAAAGCCAAATACCCTATGATTTCATTCATAAGTAGAAGATAAAAACAACAACAAGAAACAAACACTTAGATACAGAGATTCGATTGGTGGTTACCACAGGAGAAGAGGGGTAGGAGGAGGGGAAAAAGGGTGATAGGGCACAAGTGTACAGTGACAGATGGTAATTAGTCTTTGGGTGGTGAACATGATGTAGTCTACACAGAAACTGGAATATAATGGTGTCCACCTGAAATTTATTTAATGTTGTAAACCATTATTACCTCAATAAAAAAAAAGAATCCAAAACAGTTTTTGTGAATCTGACAGGAATATCTGAATTTATTTTATATTGTCTTATGGCTAGGTGATTA
Source organism: Equus przewalskii (assembly GCF_037783145.1). NCBI lineage: Eukaryota > Metazoa > Chordata > Mammalia > Perissodactyla > Equidae > Equus > Equus przewalskii. The sequence goes on along the minus strand of NC_091845.1, from coordinate 69,149,244 downwards.
CTCCAACTTAAACACCCAGAAATAGCTTGGACATGGCAGCTGCAAAACTTTTCCTATAGATCATTTCATGTGATTGGTTGGGAGTGGATAATTTCTCCACGCTTTTAGGATCTGTTTTGTTCCCTTGTTTTAAAACCTCCAAGTCTTGAAAACCTATGATGGTTACATAATTAAACAAGAGAAGAAGTAAATGAGCTTATGTTGGAAATACACAGTAATCAAGTTGCCTGGCTGTGCCAAGACTTCCTCTTGGCTGTCAGTGAGTCCCATATTGCCAGCTTGTGGTTTCCAGACTGATTAAGCCATACAAATGGAGTCATCTGTTCTTCTCTGGTCTTCAAGTGCTGTTTCTTCCTCAGGGACCCAACAGGAGGTTGTCTCCAGGCATCAAATTACAGCAGTCAATAACCCGTGAGCAGCATGGCTCATTTAGAGACAGAGAGACAGGCATTTTGTTAGAAGAAACAATGATTACCTGTCATGGGTCCAGAGAATCGTGGTGTTTATTAAAGATCAAGAATGTGGGATTCAACATTCAAGACGGCCAAGTACTAAACTATCTCTTGGCTTTCAAATCTGTTTTTTTCCTGTGATTCCCATCTCAGTGAATGGTACACTGAATTATCAAAGCCAGAAGCTCAGGGAGAATCTTCAATTTCTTCTTCCTCCTCTGCTTCTCCCTCAATCCCAGCATCTACTTAGAGATCGGCAGCTATTGGTTCCACTTCCTTAATACCTTCATAGTCTTTCCCATGTCACAGGTTTACTTCAGGCCCTCATTGGACTTCTATTTCTCCTCTTTTATTCATGTTCCACTTGGCAGCCAGAGTGGTCTCTCTACATTGCTAGTCTGATTATGTCATTCCTGTTTAAAATGCTTGACATCTCTGAATTGCCTGCAGAGGGTCAATCCAACCAAGGAATTCTATAGAATGCTGTGGGGCTTGGTAAATGCTGGGGTGGATTGACTCCATTAAAATAGTGCAATAGCTTCCTGTCTCAATGGTCGCATAATCAGTGCCCGAGAGTTAGAGAAAACATACCAAATACTCAATAAATATTCATTCCATGATGAATAAATAGGCATAGGGTATACGGAAAAGCACAGACTCTTTAACAAGAGATCAAGGTTCAGATCTCAACTTTACCACTTTCTAGCTGAGTAAACTCAAGAAAGTTACCTAATGTCCTTGGGCTCAATTTCCTTATAAATATTGCTATCAATACCTGCTAGCAGGTTTATTGTAAGGATTAAATGAGATGTGCTTAGAGGACTTGGCCAATAAGTGCCTGACACACAGAAGTAACTCAAATGTTAACTGCATTAAAAACAAATAAATGGACAGGACAGAAAAGCATGTGTTTATTAGGCATCACCTATACAGGGTATTTTGCAAGGAAAATTGTGGAACTGTGACCTCTGACCTGTAGGACTTAAAGCCTACATTGTGCATATCACCCCTATTCAGTCAGTCAAAAGCCATTTACTCAGGGCTCATCGTTCAACTGGAATTCACCTTTTTCCATAGGGTTAAGGAATCTTTCCTCCATGTCAAATAAGGATTTTGCAGTTTTCAAAGTTGAGATTAATGTTTCCAGGGGAAAAGTCAACATCTGTTTGAGTTAGATCTGTATTAGGTAGAAATCAAATAGGAAGATTTTGGAATTTACCTTCCAATGCTTGGTGAGTCATTACCATCTAGTACGGATGCAATGACACAGGAGAACAGGAAGCTAGAAGTGTGTGGTTCCATTAACAGGAAGTGTGATACAATGATTCTTCCCAGAATTGATTAAGTATGATCCCACTGATGGATGGGAATGACGCTAGTGAAGAAAAGGGGAATTATTTAATTTCTCAGTCATTTCAAGAGTGGGACAGCAACTTGAGGACCACTGAGACCAATCTTTTTTTTTCTCCATATGATATCCTTGAGCCCCTGAGAAATGAAGTATCCTGCCTAAAAAGGCAATAGTCATTCTGAGATCAAAAGCCCCCATCTTCTAATTCTGTCCACTAATGCTTCCACCAAGAGCTGTGCAGAACAATTGTTTTGTAACTCAATGAAAGGCAAGTCTTTATTCAGAATGTTGACATTTTCCCCAAAAGTGCTTCTCTTTTCAGTGTCTCTCCAACTGAGATGTGTGTAGACCTCTACTCTTTCTATTTCTTCTATTTCTTTTCACAGCACATGTTGTAGATATTGTGTCTCAGACTCGAGCCCTAGAACAGTCTTTCTGTCTTATAACTCTGAGGTTATAAGGTTATGAGGTTATAAGTTAGATAGGTAATCTAAATTAGAAATGAAATAGGAGTTCTATACCTTATCCCATGGATCCTCCAACACATTTGGAGGGAATTACTACTTGACATTTGGGAAAAGTGCCCCAAGATCCTTGCATAAAAGGTCCCATTCACATGTTGTCTTCATTCACTCATTCATTCATCCAGTGAACAATAATTGAGTCCCTAATATGTACTCACTTTAATTTTATGTTTTTTCCACATGTGATTAGTGTCTATTTTCACCACTGGATTGTAAGCTTTATATGGGTGGAGATTAATTTATCTACCTTTCTCTTTGTCACTCTATGTTCTGCACCTAACTCATTTCCTGAAACAGTGTAGGTACTCGATAAAGGTTTGATAACGAATGAAAGAAAACCATCAAATAGGAAAAATAAAAATCACAGTCATTTTTTCTGCCTTCTGCTATAAAATGTATCAGCCTCATCCAAAACAGGTTTCAGGAAATCTGCAGAAAGGTGGAGATACGGATAAGAGAAAGAGAGAACACAGAGAGAAAAAGAAGAAAGAGCGAGCGAGAAAAAGGAGAGACCCTTATAATTTCAGAACTTTTCAAAGATGGCAGTGCTTCATCTGATATTTAAAATAGTATGCATCATACCCCAACAACCTACTGGACTGTCTTGTATTACTGAATATCTGTGCATTGAGTAGGGATTGTGTTCACATTTGCGATTCACATAAGGAACTTTCCTGAGTCCAACCATCCATCAGTCCCCTCATCAAATATCAGCTTCTCAAACAGATCTTCATCTATAAATTTGGTTGAAGACAGTGGTACAGGTTGAACCAATCCAGAATGACTCTGATCATGAAGATAGAGCTCTTATTCAAAGCTTGAGGCATAAGTCACTGTCAAAGCCTGCCTCTTCATGCTGCCCACACGACCATGGGAGTTTCAATCTTCCTAAAGAGTAGTGAGGTGAGAAGTTAAAAAGGTTTGGACAAGCATTTGGGAGCCTCTGAAGCTTATCTGAACTAACCAAGCCTCCCAACACCATAAATCTCTAGTGAAAGCTTCCAAGAGTGACACACTTCATTGTGGAATGTCTCTGGGCTTGGCTGCAGGCCAGAAGAGAAGAGATATGTGAACTGGCAAGATAAAGCCAAGATACCCACCGCCCTTTCCTCCTGGGCATCCCTCAGCCCAACTCTTATGAGCATAACATTTTAGGATTTTGTTTGTCTGCTTAGAGCAGTGCTTCATTGAAGGATCATTAGGAGCCAGAATGGCCCTTGAATGTTGTTTCCTGTCTGTAGTTGGGTTTCTTATTGAATTGAAGAAGACAGTGTGAGCCAGGGTGTAATTGTAATTATTGCCACCATTGTCACAGACCACGGACTCCTGGGTTTTCTGTCCAGTGTTTCTTAATGTATCCAGAGACCACATGCACCCAGACTGGTGAATTGCTTACTTCAAAGGCAGATTCTTGGGACCCTCCCCAGAAAACTGAATCAGAATCTTTGAAGCCTGTGAATCTGACATTTAACAAGCTCTCCTTGGACATACTAAATTCCTAGACATAAAATGTTGTTACTGTTCCTCCAATGCAAACCACTCATTTTGCAGATTAGAACCGAGGCCCAGAGAGGTGGAGTGACTTGTCTAATGTCTCACAGCTGGTTAACATCAAATTCCATACCAGGACCCACACCTGTGCCTTCTCAGGTCTGTCCTTGTTTTACCACTACATCTTCCTCATCATCTCCTGGGGCATTCACCATGGCATAGCACAAGGTCCTGCAGAGAAGTGCTCTGAGATGTTTGCGCTGTCTCTTGGGCCTGTAATCTGAGGGGAGAGGAGATACTTAGTTGGACAGACTATATTCTAATTCCGTGCAGGCTCAAGTGTAAACCAAAGGACAGAGGAAGCATCTCTGCATCCTTCAGCTGTCCCCTGGTCAGCCACCAGGGTGCTCTTCTGCTCTATTTGTCCTTACCTTTTGCTCAGGAAAGGGCCTGATATTAGTCACTTGTCCTTCTGTGTAAATAAGATAAAGATCTCATATATGTACGTATGCCATTTACCAGGTGCTGTTTTCTTCTTTGCTCTTGGAAGCCATTGCTGACTGTCTGCAGTGAGCGCTCCCAGACAGTCCTTGGCAACCTCCATTTTTGCCATTTCCACTCTGCATCACTGTTATCTATTTAAATGTCCATCTCCTGCACTGTATCTCAGCATCTTGAGAGCAGGAGCTAAGTGTTTCATTTCTTTATCCCATTGCCTGCACAACTACTAGTCCATGGTAGGTGATAAATAAATAATACGTATGTGTGAAATCAATCCTTGCAACAACCTAGTGAGTAGAGAGGAATTATCATCCCTACCTTAGAGATGAATAAACTGCACAATGAAAGGCAGAGTGATTTGGGGAGGATTATACAGTTGTCCAAAATGGAAAGGAGGAGATTTGAATCAAATTCTGAATGACTCCAAGAGTGCTGCTGATTCCCACCCATATCAGGTCACTAGCCAGTTCCCCCCAAGGTCAAGATGTTTCCTCTCCTGGAGGTACTGACATCTTTATGGTACCTACATCTTTAACCAACTCTCTAGTTTCAGAAAAGGAAATTTTGCCCCATTAATGGAAATGAAGTGAGATGAATGAAAAGTGTAAATTCAGAGCAGATTTAGAAGAAAAGGCAGCAAAGTTGAGAGCAAGAGAGTCTAGAACCAGAAGAACAAGACATAAGGAGAAGATTGAGGTCGGTGGCACTGACCAGAGTCTGCAAGGGGAGCTCATGCTTTGGGATGCCCCTCCCACTAAGCACCTGGTCTGAGTCTCAAGATGAAAGGAAGCCCCATCAGTCTGGCCATGTGGTGCTGATAAGGAAGGTAGTGCAACCCCAAGATCAGCACAGAGCACTCTCTCATAGTGTCTGGACTTCATGTCCTTAGATGCTCCATGTTTCCTCTTAAGGCAGGGGTCAGTGAGTGAGGGCAGGACAGACAGAGGAAACAGGTGGTGGATGACTGTGCACAGACTCATTTACAGGGTTCACACCTGGAATTAAAACAAGTTGGCATACCCAATCTTTAGTGTAGATTTTAAAACAAAGATTGCTGGTAGAAGCTACATTTTTCTTGGTCTTGCTCCATCAACTATGGCAGGACCTCTGACTCATGACCTTTAAAGTCCACCCTTCAGTTATTTCTTTGAAAATTTCAAGCAGGTTCTTGTACATGCTCAGCCACAAGTCCTTTCAGCTACCTCACGGCGTGGGCCATGCCTCCGACCCTCTTCTGCTGCATCGTCTCCTGCTTTTGATACTGTTGAAGTCAGCTGAGGGCCCTTCTCCACTTTCATTGTGTCAGAAGCTCACATGAAGCATTAACCCCCAAGCCAAGGGGAGTCATCTTCCATGGATCCCAGAGGGTTCAGCACCATTTTCTGTCTCTGGTGCTGTTGCCATGGTGCATGGATGCCTTAGTGTATGGATGTCAGTGCTGCACCCTCTAGGTTGCCAGGCATCCCTGCTGCCGCTGCTCTCACCATCCCTCCACCCTCAGCCTCCAAGCAACATCTCTACTGCATGGAGATGCACCTGAGCCCTCAGGATCCCCAAATCTGCCTTCTGGGGCTCTTGGTACATCAAAAACACTCCCTCTGTTCTCCTGACCTACGTAAGACCCTGCTATTTTGTGAAAACTGCTCTTTCAAGCTGCCTTTTTACTTACAGCCCCCTTCCCAGAACTCAGACATGAATCCGCAGAGGCCTGGCCTTTGGAAAAACCTGAGTGATTGTCACCCAACTCTATTCAGCTCTGCCCCACTCCTCTAAAACCCAGTTCTTTGTTCCTGGACCCATCTTGGCAGCCTGCTGTCTCCTTACTTTAGGCTGAATCCCTTAGAAGATACTCAGGCTCTGAATATCTGGAAGATAGACATCTGCTAGTCCTGCACACCCATTCAGCAAGGTGAATGCCAGAGATGGGTGTGGCTGAGGCCCCAGCCCTGCCCACCACTTCTGGAGCTGTATCTACATAATGTTTATGTGAGAAACTCTCCCTTCCATCTCGATCCAGCATCTTGATGTCCTTCTCACAGTCCCCACTCTACTCTGAAGATTTCTGTCTTCACTCCTTGTGGCATCCTGCCCTACCAAACTCAGAAATCTGAATCAGAATGGAGTTCATATTACAAATGGAGCAGCTACTTTTAACTCCCATCCTAGCTGCTGGGTTGCTGTCCGAAGGTGATTGACAGGTCTGCAGTGAGCAATAACGATAAAGTGATGAGAAAATAATCAAGGGGGCATGGACCCTGTTCCCACGGACACACCCAGCCAAGGTGTGCCTGTGCCCAGTCACAACCATCAAATAAGCAATATATATTTGACATTATTTTCATAGATGTTTACAGTTCTGTGTGAACCACTAAACCAATTTTGTGTTAAGAGTTATCATTGAATTTTTCCAAAAAAAGAAGTTATCCCAAATACTAAATTATGGATGAATAATTCTCACAGATCCCTAATCACAGCTATCCTGAAATATGATTATATGTATTTGCCTAAAATCTCTTTAAAAATGATAGAATATTGTCTGATTTCCCAAAAGCTGCAGTTAGAGACTGGTCTAGACTGAGTGATAGGTGATCGCAGCTTGGTTTTTACATTACTGACTCTGTTGGCATTTAATTTTGATGGTCTCCGTTTAAAATTCCACCTTTAAATGAGCTGGTAAGGCCCCTCCTGGATTAATCATTCTGGGCAATTTTAAAGAATGCTTATTATCAAAGAGAACATTAAAAATGTATATAAGTATATTCTTCCCGGGGAGAGGTCAGACATTCATGAATTTGTTGGTTATAAAAAAAGAAAAAGAAAAAAAAAGCCTGCCATCGGAAAGGCACCTGGCAGGAGTATGTCGTGAAGCCATGTGGTGTAATGAAAGGGCCCTGGAGGTGGAGAAATAAAGCCAGGGTCACAGCCCAATTCCATCTGGCTCACTCTGCGCTTGGGAATAAGCCACCTTCAGTTCTTTATTATACTTTAGGATCGTCATCTGTAAAAATGGACTCTCTTTCTCATGGGGCTCTTGTGAAGGTCACCATGAGACAATGAACAATTCATCTTTAGTTGTCCAAGGCATATAAAGATACCTAATGAAAGAAAACAAGGAGAGTAATGTTGTATTAATTAAGCATTGGTAGTTAATTAAGAATGTTACTGCTTTAATATGATAGTCTCACACTCTGGAACAGAAGGCTGAAAAAGGAATAAAGCTGCTATGCCATTAAACTAGGGAATTCTGGATCTGGAAGGAACCTCAGAGAACATTCATTCTGAAAATCATTCCCCAGAGATCCGTTTTATAGAAAAGGAAACTGAGGCACAGAGAGGTTGAGAAGCCTTCCCAAGATCTCACAGCACTATCTAGAAAGCTGGGACTAAAACTCAGGTCTCCCGCGTCCCAGACCCCAATACCTGTGTCTGCAATCATTAAACTGCGTCCATAATCCCATTCCTATGATCCTATGCCTATACTCACATCTACAACCACGAAGGCATACTATCCTGTTTAATTGTCTCCTTTACTAAAGATTAATCAGATGATTGCTATACTTTCCCTCCCTTTGCAGTGTGGAAACAGCCAAACACTCAGAGAACTGCCTTTGACTTGACTCAGGGAGAAGCACCTTTCTCATTCACTCATCAGATATTTGTCTGAGTGCTCACTTGTGCCAAAGAACTGTGCTAAACCCTGATAAAAATCTCAGTACTCAGAAGTTTCCTTCAAGTAGTGGATACAGACCAACAGTGACGATGTAACTGGAGGTACGTTAAAGCAGATGTAAACACATTGCAGTGGAAGCTTAGGGGATGGCACGACTAAGGAGCTGGGAGAAATTCGACAGTGAATTCTACTTCACCTGGACAAATGCCAAGTTACAGTGTTAAAAAAAATTTAAAAAATCAAGGGAAGAAGCACAGATTTATTTTAACTGTGAGAATTCTGCATCGGTCAGCGGCTGTGATATAGTTTTATGATCACAGTTTGGACAGCTCGCCTGGCCCTCCAGGGCCTAAATCAGATTGAGATCCTAAAAACTCTGATGTCAAAGTCAGTCATACTTTAAACACCCTGAATATTCTGTAACGGAAGTAGATAACTAGCCTCTCTGTTTCTCAGTGTCCTCCTCATCCATAAAGTGGAGATGATAATAATAGCACCCCACTGATAGGGTTGCTGTGAAGATTAAATGAGGCAGAACGTGTCAAATGCTTAGAACAACGCCTGGGACAAAGTAAGCGTTCAATAGATGCTGGCCTGTCAGGATGAGAAGACGTCTTGTCTGTCACTGAGAACTCACTTCTAAATGTCGAATATATGAGTGCGAGGGAGGAGGTGAGAACAGGTGTATCAGTCAGGGTTAACCAGAGAAACAGAACTAGTGGGAGATACTTTAAGAGATTTATGGCAGAGAGTTGGCAGTTGTCGGGGCTGGGGGACAAATCTGGAATGCCTGGAACAGGCCATCGGGAAGGGCAGGCTGGAACTCTTAGGCATAAGCTGAAGTGACAGTCCAAAGGCAGACTTCTTCTTCCTCAGGGAAGCCTCCATTCTGCTCTTAAGGCCTTTCAACCGATTGTATCAGGCCCACCCAGATTATTAAGGAAAATCTCCTTTATATTTTTAACAGCTTTATTGAGGTATAATTAATATACAAAGAGTTGTACGTATTTAATGTGTACAGTTTGATGAGTTTGGACATAAGCAAACACCATGATACCGTCACCACAATCACAGTAATAGACATATCCAACACCTCCCAAATTCCCTTGTGTCCTTTGATTGTTTTGGTTTTGTGGTAAAACCAATTAACCTGAGATCTATCCTCTTTAAGTTTTAAAGAGCACAATACTGTATTACTAACCATAGGCGCAATGTTGTACGGCAGATCTTATTCATCTAGCATAAGTGAGACTTGATACCCATTGAACAACAACTCCCCAATTCCCCCCACTCCTCAGGCCTTGGCGACTTCTGTTATATTCTCTGCTTCTCTGAGTCTGACTGTTCTAGATGCCTCATAAAAGTGGAATCAAGAAGTATTTGTTCTTCTGTGACTGGTTTTTTCACTTAGCATGATATCCACCTATATTGCCACAAATGGCAATATTTCCTTCTTTTTTTAAGGCTGAATAATATTCTAGTCTATGTATATACCACATATTCTTTATTCATTCATCTGTCTACAGACAGTCGGGTTGTTTCCAGATCTTGGCTATTACGAATAATGCTGTAATGAACACAGGAGCACAGATACCTCTTCCAGGTCCTGATTTCCATTCTTTTGGATATATACCCAGAAGTGGAATTGCAGGATCGTATGGTAGTTTCCCACCAACAGTGAATAAGGGCTCCAATTTCTCGGTATACTCACCAACAATTATTATCTTTTGAGATTTTTTGGATAATAACCACCCTAATAGATAGGTGATATCTCATTGTGGCTTTGATTTGGATTTCCCTGATAAAGATGTTGAGTATCTCTTTGTGTATTTATTGACCATTTGTATATCTTCTTTGGAGAATGTCTGTTTAAGTCCTTTCTCCATTTTTTAATAGAGTTATTTGTTTTTTCACTATTGAATTATAGGAGTTCCTTATATATTTTGAAAGTTAACCTCTTACCATACATACAGTTTTCAGATATTTTCTCCCATTCTATAGGATACCTTTTCATATTGCAATTGTTTCATTTGCTGTGCAGGAGCTTTTTAGTTTGATGTAGTCCCACTTGTCTATTTTTGCTTTTATTGCCTATGTGTTTGGTGTCATATTCAAGAAATCATTGCCAAGACCAATGTCAAGAAGACTTTCCCCTATGTTTTCTTCTAAGAGTTTTACCGTTTCATGTCTTATGTTTAAGTCTTTAATCCATTTTGAGTTGATTTTTGTGTATGGTGTAAGGTAGAGATCCAATTTCATTTTCTGCATGTAGATAACCAGTTTCCCCAACATCATTTGTTGAAGGGACTGTCATTTCCCCATTGTGTGTTCTTGGTTCCCTTGTCAAATATTAGTCAACTGTATATGTGTGGGTTTGTTTCTTGGCTCTCTATTCTGTTCCATTGGCCAATAGATCTGTCTTTATGCCAGTACCATGCTGTTTTGAGTACTGTGGCTTTGTAATATATTTTGAAATCAGGAAGTGATGACTCTAGCTTTATTTTTCTTTCTCAAGATTGCTTTAGCTATTCTGGTTTGACAAAATTCAACACCCTTTCATGATAAAAATGTTCAATAAACTAAGTATAGAAATTATGTACCTCAACATCATAAAGGCCATATATGACAGTCCCTCAACAACATGTTCAATGGTGAAACATTGAAAGCTCTTCCTTCATCAAAGATCAGGAAAAGACAAGGATGACCACTCTCCCCACTTCTATTCAACACAGTACTGGAAGTCCTAGCCAGAGCAATTAGGCAAGAAAAAGAAATAAAAGAAAACAAAATAGGAAAGGAAGAAGTAAAATTAACTCTGTTTGCCGATGACATGATTCTAATTGTAGAAAACCCTACAAACTCCAGCAAAAAAAACTGTTAGAACTAATAAATAAGTTCAGTAAAGTTGCAAGATACAAAATCAACATAGAAAAGTCAGTTGTGTTTCTATACACTAACAATGAACCATCCAAAAAGGAAATTAAGAAAACAATTCCAAATACATAGATGAAGATTATGAGGTATAGATATACAATAGAATATTATTCAGTCATGACAGTGAAGGAAATTCTGCCTTTTATGACATGGATGGACTCTGAGGGCATTCTGCTAAGTGAGATAAGCCAGACAGAGAAAGACAAATACTGCATGATATTGCTTATATGTCAAACCTAAAACAGCCAAATTCATAGAAAAAGAGAGTAGAATCGTGGTTACCAGGGGCTGGGAGGGTGGGAGAATTGTGGAGATGTTGGTCAAAGTGTACAAAATTGCAGTTAGAAAATGAATAAGTTCTGGAGATCTAATGCACAGCATTGTGATTAAAGTTAGCAATGTTGTAGTATATACTTTAAAGTTACTGAGACTAGATCTTAAATGTTCTCACTACAAAAAAGAAATGATATTTGAGCAATGTGATGGAGGTGTTAGTTAATGCTATGGTGGCAATCATATTACAAGATATAATTGTATCAAATCAACACATTATACATTTTAAACTTATACAATGTTATACGTCAATTATATCTCAATTTAAAAAAGAAGATAATTTCCATTTACAATAGCATCAAAAAGAATGACATACTTAAGAAAAAACTTAACCAAGGAGGTGAAAGACTGCACCCTGAAAACTACAGAACACCGATGAAAAGAATTAAAAGAGACACAAATGAATGGAAAGACATCTCATGTTCATGATTGGAAGATTTAGTATTGTTAAAAAATCTATTCTCCCTAAGTGATCTAAAGATTCAATGCTATCTCAGTCAAAATTCCAATGGCATTTTTTTTTTAAAGATTTTATTTTTTTCTTTTTCTCCCCAAAGCCCCCCGGTACATAGTTGTATATTCTTCGTTGTGGGTCCTTCTAGTTGTGGCATGTGGGACGCTGCCTCAGCATGGTTTGATGAGAGTGCCATGTCTGCGCCCAGGATTCAAACCAACGAACACTGTGCAGCCTGCAACGGAGCGCGAACTTAACCACTCGGCCACAGGGCCAGCCCCTCCAATGGCATTTTTTACAGAAAAAAAACAAAACCCTAAAATTCATGTGGAACCACGAAATCTCCTTTACTTTAAAGTCAACTGATTATGAACTGATTAATCATGTCTACAAAATATTTTCATTGCAACATTGTTTAATCAAATAACTGGGGACTATGGCCTAGCCAAGTTGACACATAAAACTGACCATCACAAAGGCTAGTGAACAATAAGTTGGCATAGCACCTTTCTTCTAGTGGGTTCAATGCAAATATAAAATCAGAGTAGGAGGGAGTAGCCCACCCCTCAAGACACACTTATCCATGCATTCTCCAGACAGATCTGAGGACCCCAGAGACAACGCACATGCTACTGTCTTCACGTCCTGTTGCATGCGAACAGTGAACAGCTTCTCTGTGTCGCTTGGTATGTTCATTGAGCTTCAGAGGATCCTAGTAGTTTATAGTTTCAATCAAAGAATGGGACTTTTTACACAGAACAGACTAAGGAGACCTTGATTCTGAATTCCTGCTTCCATTAAGAGCCCTGTGGCATAACAGAAAACATATCAGCTATGGCACCAGACACTGGGATTCGAATCTGTCTTTATCACTTTCTAAGTGCCTAGTCAAGTCACCTAACTTCTCTAAGCCTGTGAATGACACCTGTGAATGGCAATAATAGTATTGTCATTTCAGAGTTATTGTAAAGGATTAAAGACCATAAACACAAATGGCCTGGGTTCATAAAAGATTATCAGTTAAGACAAGCTATGAAGTTCAACCTCTTTTAGTTCAAAGATACCTGGTGTTGTGTGGTCTTGGGAAACTTACTTCACCTCTCTGTGCCTTGGTTTCCTCATCTGTAAAATAAGCATAATGATAAATTGTTCTGGGGATTGAGTTGATATATCTGAAGCGCTCAGAACAGTACACAGTAAGTAAGTCTGGTACATAGTAAGCACTACATATGTTTTAATTACTATGATTTGCTGTTTTCTGTGGTAGCGGTGAAATCAGGGAGGCAGGAAACCTAGATTTTACTTCCAGTCCTGCACCGGGTGAACTTGCAAAAGTCATTTCACTTCTCTGCTATCGATTTCTTTCTCTGTAAAATGAGAGAGTGACTAGACCATCTGTCGAGCTCAGACATCTTCAGACTGTATAGCAAACTCCACTGTGAGATGGAAGAACTCTTTCCGGCTTGGAGAGAGTTTTGAGCTGCTGATCTCTCACAGATCTGTCAAGCCTTCTGTACTGATTCACGCCAAGAACCCTGCCTCGGTCTCAGCTTTTCTGCAGGGCAGTTGATCTGTTTACTTTTCACCAAGATGTGTTCCTCTGTCAGCTGCATCGGAGCTGTCACAAGCCAGCCTTATGGCAGGGGGAGAGGGAAAGACAGTGTTTTTATTTTTCTGCCTCACTGTGTCTTCCTTCCTTTGGGATCCCTTCTGAGAAAGGTCAAAACAAAATTCCGCAAGTGCCGTGATGAGAAATGCCAGCTGATTGAAGGTGCAGGGCTCGCATCTGCGCTGGGACCTGCCCCTGGGAGGCTGTGACTGGAGTCCTGTCAAGCTTGACATCCTCCAGCCAGGGGAGGTTCAGTGCTCTCCCCCTTTCTGCCCCAGCGAGAGAGTGCATTGCAAACATCTTGAATGGTGTGGTTGGCAGGTGGAAGGAGGAACAGTAGCTAACTGAAGCATGGCAGGAAATCTAAGGGAGGGCAAAGAAGGAATGACATGCACTTTGCTTAAGATTCTGTGATAAACCAAAGTCCTAGTACATCCCCTCTTGCTTTGTCTATTACCTGCTGTGGCTAACAGAGGCAGGAAGGTTTCCCCTTTTCCCCCAGCGGAGGGGACTCCTGCCCTCCTTCCCAATGCAGGGGAGGGTTAAAAAGGCTGCTTGCAAGCCTTCTCTCCTATTCACTTCGGTGCCCCTGGCCTTTTTATTTGCTCCTCCCAAAGGGAGAAGAATGACTATCTGAGAGTCACTCGGGCATTCCATGGCTGTATGTACAACCTGGCTCAGTTATGAGCCTTAAAGACAGGGCCCCAGGAGCCACCCTTCTTCCTCTCGCTCTGTCCAGACCCAGTGAGCTCGCTTCTTTTTCTTGCTCCAGCTAATAAATGTGTGGGTGTCAGGGCCAGTAAGGAGGGACTGGCAAACAGAGAAAACACCTGGTTGTAAGTAACTGCAGATCGATCAACAGTGTTCGACGATACGAGGTTCACGGTGCACATCCTGAGCGATTTTTCCAAATGACTGAATCATTGATTGGTTCCACTGTCCATTGGAATAAATGAGGTAGAAGTTCATCCTGCCTTGAATTAGAAAGGGGTTCTCATCACTCCTACCAAAGCTACGTTGCGTTACTTAGCATTTCACCCAGAATGAGCTAAGACTTTCATTGACTTTGTTTTGCAGCTGGAACTAATCTTAGCATCTTCAAGTTAGAAAAAGGTTAAAGAACATCCCAGCCAATCCTCTATAACGTTCTCTGCTTGACTTTCTCTACTACATTTTTGGTATATAGTCCTGCAGTTTCCACTTGAACATTTCCTGCAATAAAACATTCTTTCACAGATTATTTTGGTTTTGGACAGGCGTAATTATTGGGAAATACTTTCTTTGTTACTTCTTTGTAACATCCTCTCAAAATTCTGTTTTTTCCTCTTTTGAAGTCAGACAAAGTAAACTGAAACACCCTTTGCTGTGCCAGTCCTTTAAGTGCTTAAATGCTTCTTAGACTGGGTTATGCTGTAGTAATCTCAGTGGCTGAAAACAACAGCAGTGCATTTCTTGTATGCACATACATCCATCCTGGGTCATCCGGGGACTCTGCTGTGCGTTGCCCTCATTTAGCGACTCAGATTGACAGAACAGCTACTGTTACTTTTAGCATCTACCAACTGAATAAATATATAATGACCAAAAAGTTAGTGTAAATTGAGTAATGCTTTTAACTGGATTTTAGTTGTAATTCTCCAACTTTCCAGGGTTAAACTTTCTTTTAAAATCTCAGTAAGACATCTTGAATTCTAATTCCCTGTAGCTACAGAAGACGACCACCATCGCCAGTATTTCTGTGGAGGTCCACTCCCAGGATTCATCTGTCAAGCTCTGCCTCCACAGGCCTGCTCCCACTCAGTCCTCAGTCCCTGCGGACCATCTCACCCTGCTCTCTGGTCTGCTTGTCCCGAAACATGGACACAGCCATCTCCTTTATTCTCCAGGTCACCCCCAGCATAATGCTGTTATAGGTAGCAGATTTACTAGAGTGTCAGGGTAGTGGAAGAGGGGAGAGTAGAGAGGGGACACAGAGGGGAGAGATATGAAAATAACTTGACCTTGAAAATTAGACCTCACAGTTTCCCAGCCTCCACCCACCTGGGCCCATCTACAACCCTTTGATAAACCCTGCCCTAATTTCTTCTCAACCCACATCCCAGCCCCACCTCTGCGTCTCTAGTTACAAAGGGAAATCTCAACTTGACTATTACTTTATTCAGCAGAACAATTTAGCTTCCTTCGTCTTAACCGCCTTCGTTCTGATTTGTTCTATTTCATTGTCCTTCATAACCAGAGGGTTTATTAATATGTTTTCCAAGCAAAAGACCCACCTACCAAAGCTTCCAAATTTAAAGGGGGAGCAAAAATTGAGGGATTAGTTTTTCTTTAAGATGCCTCAAGAAAAAAAATGTATACATCGGGGCTGGCCTGGTGGCATAGTTGTTAAGTGCACATGCTCCACTTTGGCGGCCCGGGGTTTGCAGGTTCAGATCCTGGGTGCGGATCTATGCACTGCTCATCAAGCCATGCTGTGGCAGCGTCCCACATAGAAGAACTAGAAGGACTTACAGCTAGGATTTACAACTATGTACAGCGGCTTCAGGGAGAAGAAAAGTAAAATGAAAAAGAGGGAGATTAGTAACAGATGTTAACTCAAGGCCAATCTTCCTCATCAAAATATATATATATATATATATATATATGTCAATGTTAGGTCAGGGTGAATTGTCCTCATCAAAAAAATTTTTTAAAAATCTTAGCAAATGCTCTGCATTCCAACCAATCTCATATTAGAGAAACTTTAAAATACTGTAAGCATGGATCATAAGGGGTGAATTTGGGAATACTGAGGAAGTCAGATCATGAAAGACCTTGTAAGACCCATTAGCCAATATAGATTTTGATTGTAAGCAGGAAGTGAGCATGAGTGGTGGATTATGGGGTAGGGGAGCATGAGGGCGTCAAGGAGACTAGTGAGGATGTTGTTAGAGTGATACAGGCGAGAAGGGGCAGTGGCGACGGGGAGAAGTGCTGGAGTCGGGCCATATTTAGGAGACAGAATGGACAGGAGTTGGTGTGGGAGGGTGGGGGGAGAGAAGAAGATCAGGAATGATGCCCTGTTTTCCCTCTGTAGCAACTGGAAGAGTGTTGGTGCAATTAACAGTGACAGAAAATAAATGAGTAGGAATAAGTTTAGGGGGAAAATTATGTTTCATTTTGGACCTATTTTATTTTAGATCTGCTAGGCATCCCTGCAGGATTGAAGAATAGATTTAGGAATCTGGTTTTTCAGGCAGGACTGGCCAGTGGGATCTGCATCCTGAGGAAGGACCAGGCTGCCTTGTGGAACACCAATATTCCAGGGAGTAAAAGGTCACCTTTGCTTCCTTGATCTGATTTGAGGTCTGGGACTTCCTTACGACAACTCACTTGCTTAAGATATAGAAGTGATATCTGTCTAAAGTGCTCGAAACTCTAGTCCAACCTCCACCCTAGAAATAAATGGGGAACTCCCTCTTCACCTAAGGACGTGGGACCAAGCAGAGGAATGGCTGCTGATTTCATCTGAGTCTCTCTACAAAGCATTGCTTGCGAGATCAGAACTTAGCCTTAACATTGTTAGAGGGAGCCCTCTTGGTGGAAGTGAGCGGTCACATCTTATATGTGGTAGATGCCTGATATTTACCAGTGTGACTTATTTGTCACCATTTTCCACCCATTTTTTGTGTGGATACAGTTAAAGATCACACTTTTATGCCTTCTTAGTCATTTTTGTTAGCACTGCTGTTTTGCTTTCAGGAAAAAGAAGAAAAAGAAAATGTGATTAATAGGATCCCATCCCAATCACTAAACATAAGCTGCCAATGTGGAAGCCACAGGCGTGGACTCAGCCATCTGATTCCAGCTGTAAGCTAGGGAAGCTCTCTGCTATGGGAAAAAGAGCACTGGAAATGGAGTAGGGCACCTGCCTTCAAATCACAGACTTTCATTCACTAGATGGTCCCTTTGATGTGTCACTTATCTCATTTTGGTCTCACTGGCCTTATCTGAAAAATGGGCAAATTATTAGTCACTGCTGCATCACAGGTCTGCTTAGAGATCATGGCACAAAGGCTAAGTAAAGCCAACAGAAACCAAAGGCTTGCCACATCCCACGTGCCACAATCCTAGACTGCTGGGCTTTTGTTCCAGACCAAGCGTCTTTCATGGACTCTTCCCCAGGAAGAGTTCACACTGGCTTCAGCTGTTATGAATGCATTCTTAATTTTAAAAAAGGTAAAATACTTATTTTCTCTTGCAGTGCATAGTATGGGACTGGGACTCCAACGGCAAACATGACTTCATTGGAGAATTCACCTCGACATTCAAGGAGATGAGAGGAGCAATGGAAGGGAAACAGGTATGTGGAATTTCCCCAGACTCTTCTCTTGTGATGCATTCTTAGTGCCCAGCTACATGTGACGCAGCTAGAGGCAAGACATTGATATATGACTAAGTGTGATGAGAAGGGAGCATGGTGGGATTTGAGTGCGTAGATTCCAGTACAAGCCCAACCCACAGCAATTGATGTGACCTTGGACAAGACACTGCCCCAATGTGGTACAGTTTTTCCATCTGTAAAATGGAAAGGTTAAATGAGAATATTTCTAATTTTCTTTAGCTGTGTACCTTGGGCAAGTGGCTTTAATCTCTCTGTGCCTCAGTTTTCTCACCTGAAAATGAAGGTGATAATTGTGCCTGCCTAATAGAACTTTGTGAAGCTTAAATGAGATACTCCATGTATGCACTTAGCAGAGTGCCTAGCACATAGCTAGCACTTCCAAAATATCTCCTACTAGTAGTATTCTCTCCAGCTCTACATTTCCTTGACTTGCTGACATTAATTACACATCTAATGCTTTGCAGAAATTATTTGATTCCTTCAAATTTCATATGGGCACTGAGGTTTCATCTAGTTCCACCATTTCCCTCTTACACACTTGATACCATGTACCCAAACGCTACTGCATACCACAGAGACACATAGAGATTTCATTGCCCCACACAGAAACCTAAACCTCCTCTGTGGTTCTCTCATACACACATACTTCCATATACATATATCAATTTCCCAGTCAGTTGCTGTCATGTGGACCCTAGCTGTGTAACTTCTGCTCTTACCAGTTCACTGTTCACCTGCTCAACTTCCAGCCACAGAACCCGAATCTCTTTGCCCAAGGGCTTTCTCTGGCTGCTGGAGCCTGTTCTGCCCATGCCTACAGCAGGCAAGAAGTGTGTGGGGAGACCTTCCAGAGAGCAGCCTTCAACAGATAACTAGTGGGAGTTGAGGTATAAGTACCCCAGCTCTCTTGCCCTTCAGGTGGAAAAACGAGTGTATGTTCTGTGCAGTTTCTCAGAGTTCCCCAGCAGGGGTAAGCCCTGGTTGCCCGCAGTGGTAACTGACTTGATAATGTGCCCCTTTTTGGCAGCCTCCCCATCTCGATTCCCCACTCCTCTATTGGTGCTTCCTAGTTTTACCTCCCAGATGAACTGCTTATACTTAAATCCTTGCCTCAGGGTTTGCACCTGGGGGAACTCAAACCAAGATACTGCCATGCTTACTCTGGGGCCCACTGTCCCTGTGGAGCAGAAAGGAGTGACAGCAGAGCACTCAGTGGCTTTGAGAAAGATCTTTTCCCTTACAGATAAGACCGTGTGTCTGGCCTTGTCCAAAGTGCTGATTAGAGAAGCTGTCCCAGCTCATTTTTCACATCACTTCTTTTAGATGTAAGGTCAAGATATAGCCAGACTAAATGAAAATAAACTAACGTTCTTTGAATTAGAAGCTTAATCTGAATCAGGCTGTTCATTAAATACATACCTTTGAATGCATACCTTTCCAAAGCAGCTTTCTGCACAGCTCCCACAAAACCTACTATATGCTCTATTGTATACCCAACATTGTGAGAAATTTGTCAATCACACAAAGACCATCACCCACAAGCAGGCACATAGAGTTTCAGGGCCACAATTAAAGCCAACACTAAACTAAAAGTAAAGTCATTCCCAAGATAACAAGGAACATAGCCAGAGAAGTCGTTTCTCCAGTGACTAGACAGGCCCAGGCCCTACTGAGCTGATAAATCAATGACACTTATCAATACAACCACTAGAGTTCTAAAGAGTTTTATGAACTTTTGCCTTGCTCTCCTCTACAAATAGAAATAGCCAAATCAATAATCATTGGAAATGTTTCATCTTTAGGCTCCTAAGAGCATATTAAAAGTAAGATGATAGCATATATCATAATTGAAGAATGCCACAGGCAATGCTTTCAAACAAACAGAAGCAGATATTCAGTCCCGCTGAGAACATGGACCATATGCTCCTGTTCTTAACTGTAACTGAGAGACCAGAAAAATTTTAGTTCAACCACTCAGCCCCTATTTTGGCACATTTGCACTGTGGGAACTGTTCTCTTATTTATCGATTCTACTAATATATATTAAGGAGCACCTAATAAGTGCCAGACACTGTGCCAGGCTCTAGGGAAGCCGAGACTGTGGATCAGAGTAAAACATAAACACGAATCAAGTAAACAGAAAGTAAAAATGCAATTACAGCTTGTGAGAAATGCTATAAAAGACTGAACCAATTTAGTTATGAAGGTATGGTATAGAAGAGATCAGATTGAAAAGGTGACGCTTAAGTTGAGGACCTTTAAAGATGAAAAGAAGCCAATCATGTAACAAGCAAGAGGAAAACATTTCAGGCAGAGGGAATAGCATTGCAAAGTCCTGAGTCAGGGAAGTGTTTAGTGTGGTTAAGGATGTTGGAAGAAACTAGTGTATCTGCAGCAAAGAGGGTGACAGAGCCATGCCTGAGATGGGGCCGAAGACAGAGGCAGAAGCCAGGAAGAGCAGATGCTGAGAGCTCAGGGGAAGGAATTTGGATTTTCTTCTAATTGTGATAAGAGCACACCAAAGCTGTGTTCTCCAAGATAGTAGTCAGTAGCTACATGTGACTTTTTAAATTTTAAATTAAATTAAATTCAGATTTCAATTCCTCCATGACACTAGCCACATTTCAAGTGCTCAATAGCCTCATGTGGTTAGTGGCTTCCATATGAGTTGGTGCAGATATAGACTACTTCCATCATTGCAGAAAGTTCTGTTGGACAGTGCTGCAAAGGGGTCTAGGCTAGAGAAGGACATGGTTAGCTGTAATTTTTTAAAATGTTGCTTGGGCTACTGTGTACACGATCAATTACAGAGAGACTAGAGAGTGAGGCAGGGAGTTCCTTTAGGAGGCCACTACAATGGGCAAGACGAGGGGTGATAATGACTTGGACTAGAAAAGTGATAATGAAGATGGAGAGAAGTGGAGAGAGAGAAGATATATTTTGGAGATAGGAGCTACAAGGTTTGTTGAGGGATTGGATATGATGGGGAAAGGGAGGGAGGAAAAGGATGACTCAAGGATAGATGGTACCATTTCCTGAGATGAGGAAGTCTTGTTTCAGGGAGGTCCAGTTTGTCGGGAAGTTTCGAGAATTGGGTTTTAGAAACTGGCACTCAGAGGAGAGGCTTACCTGGATATGTATTTTAGGAGCCATCAACAAAGAGAGGGTATTTAAAGTCAAGAGAATGGATGAGTACACTTAGGGAGAGAGCATAGAAGAGAGGATAGAGGAGGCTTGAACCGTGAGGAACCTCAGTATGTAGAATCAGAGAGGAAAAGAGGAGATGTCATCTTTCAGACTCCTTCCTGTGAGAGTCATCATTCTGCAGGTACAAGGTAAATTCTTGATTTATTTATTCTTGAGTAGTCGTCATGGACATCCTTAGTTTCAGGTGGCCAAAAGGGAAACTTGCAAGAGCAAACAAGAGGGCCCCAACAAGACCCTCTTAGGGGGAAGCATTATGGTTAATAGGCCAGGCTTTGGAGTGAGGCTGATGTGATGGGAATCCCAGCTCCACCAGTTACCACCTATGTGACCTGAGCCCCTCTTCTCTGAGCTTCATCTTTCATCTATAAAAATGGATTGTGGGGCCGTCTGGCCCCGGGGCTGAGTGGTTGGGTTCACGCACTCTGCTTCGCCGGCCCCAGGTTTTGCTGGTTCAGGTCCTGGGCGCAGACATGGCACTGCTTGTCAGGCCACGCTGAGGCGCTGTCCCACATGCCACAACTGGAAGGACCTGCAACTAAAATATACAACTATGTACTGGGGGGATTTCTGGAGAAAAAGCAAGAAAAAAAAAGAAGATTGGCAACAGTTGTTAGCTCAGGTGCCAATCTTTAAGAAAAAATGGGTTGTAGGGAGAGTTAAGTGAGATTGTGGATGTAAGTACACAGACCATGGTTACGTGACAACTTTATCCCAGGACAGATAGGAAATCTTTAGACCTGGTTCATCAGCACCCTTTTCCCACCCAGCAGGCACGAAGGCCCCAAGTACCTGCAGGTTTGGATTCAGCGTCCTTGAAAGCTTTGTCCAGCTGAGCCAACTCATCCTCCACTACTGGGCCATCTTAGCCAGAGATGGAGATGAGTAGACTCTTCTTAATAGAACTTGGAATCGAACCCATTCAAAGTTTCATTTGTTATATCCTGCTTGATTTAAGAAATTGATGCTAATAGCAGTTATCGAAGATGACAAAGGAATCAGGACAGCTAATTTTAGGATATTTTCTTTCCAATTTTTAGGTAAATCTCTAAGCTACTTGTTTATACTGTAACATTAGAGGAAGCTTTAGGGGAAAAGGCAATTTCAGTTTTGACGGGTTTGGGAGGGACTTGGGATGTTTTCTCTGAAAACACTATATCAACTTTGAGACAGGCTAAAATTCTCTGTTATCAGGCACTGCCCACATGGAGAGTGAATTAGAAGAAAACTTAAGAGAGGAAAAGAAAAATAAGCACCATGATGGTGGAAAGATTAGGCCTTTAAAAAACAACAGGCCTGGAGATCTCCTGATTTCAGATTCAGTTTTGACTGTTTTCTTCTTTTTTCCTTTCTTCCTTCTTTCCTTTCTTTTGTTCTTTCTTTTTATGGAAGGAGTCCTAGAGATCCCTTAACTAGTACAGGATTCCTCTCTTCCAAACTCTTAAGCGAAGAATTTCCCTGGTAATGCGAAGTTGCTGTATCTGTTATCTGTTGCTGAGTAACAAATTACCTCAAAACTTCCTGGCTGAGGGGCCGGCCCCATGGCCGAGTAGTTAAAGTCCCATAGACTCCACCCTGGCAGCCCTGGGTTTGCAGGTTCGGATCCCAGGTGTGGACCTACTCCACTCATCAACTATGCTGTGGAGGCATCCCACATACCAAGTAGAGGAAGAATGGCACAGATGTTAGCTCAGGGCTAGTCTTCCTCAAGCAAAAAAAGAGGAGGACTGGCAACAGATGTTAGCTCTGGGCAAACCTTCCTCACACACAGAAAAAAACAACCACAAAAAACCTTCCTGGCTGAAAACATCATTACTCACAGTTCTCTGAGTTGAGAGTTTAGGCTGAGTTCGCCAGGCACAGTTCCTCTGCTCCACATGGTGCCAAGTGAACGCACTCAAGCATTTATGCCTCAGCAGCTGGGGTAGCTGGGACACCTCTCCATGTTCTCTCTCATTCTCCAAGAGCCAGCCAAAGCTTTTTTATACAGTGGTGAAAACTTCCCAGCAGCAAGAGGAGGGCAAGCCCCAATGCATAGGCACTTTTCAACCTCTGCTCATATCACTTTTGTTGATGTCCCTTTGGCCAAAAAAGTCACAAGACTAAGCTCAGAGTCATTGTGGGAGGGAATGACATAAACGCGTGGACACTGAGAGGAGTGGATCATTGGAACCCACTGCTGCCTCAGTCTACCCCACTCACATCTGCCTTAGAAACTACTTTGTTTTCAGACACTTCTAATTGTCAGACACTGGAAATTTATCTCCTGAGTGGAAATGCAAGGATCCAGCTCTCATAGGATGGTGGGCAGGAGCGTTCAATGACCAATGTTTGTTGGATTTAGAATTGATTTTGTCCTGCGATGTCTTTTACAGTCTGGAATGGTTGAGATCTGTTCCCTTAGACACCCCTTAGCTCCCATCTACCCACTCAGTTCCCGACCACTCTTGCAGCTCTGGTCCTATCCCTCACAGAAGCCTCTTTAGAGATCTATTGTGCCACTGTTGTAACATGTATCAAACCATTATTTTAGTTCCCAGTCAAGTTCTCTGTAAACTCATCATTATGCCCACTAACTTCCCATAGCCAGCATCCAATAGTCCTCAGTTGTCCTACTTTTTAAGTCAATTTCCAGGCAGTAAGACTCAGCCTTTGGGTCACTCAACTGTGTGTCTGCAGATCTCTCCTTCCCCCTGCTGCTTGATTTGACCCTGTTAATAGTAGGCATTTATAAGTGCCAAGCACTGTTCTAAATGTATTGCATGGATTAATTATTCAATCCTCACAATAATCCTATGAGATATATACAATTATAATCTCCATTTAACAGAGAAGATATCCAAGGCATGGAAGAATCTAGTAATTTGTCAAAGGTCACACCGTTGGAAAGTGGAGGAGCTGGGATTCAAACTAGGCAGTCTCATAGCAGAGCCTCGCTCTCAACCACTCCTCCTCACTTACCCTCGAGATGCAAGAGTTACCACCTAAAGACCACTTGTCAGCCCTCAGGTCCATCTGCAGCAGTGCCCAGGAGCCTGACATCATTGAATGGCCCCATTTCTTTTTGAGCAGACTCTCATGATGTAACCCTTCTTGTTGCAGGTCCAGTGGGAGTGCATCAACCCCAAGTACAAAGCCAAGAAGAAAAATTATAAGAATTCGGGCGTTGTGATTTTGAATCAGTGCAAGGTATGCACATAGCCCCTCTCTTCCAGCGCTATGAAGCTAGGGCTATCTGGGAGGAAGAGTTCAGGCTGTGTGGTCAGAGGGAGAGACTGTCAAAGAGATGCAATCTTTTTAAAAATAAAAATCAGAAAGTCAGTGTGTGAATGGATATACAAGGAGATATGTAAGCATGAGTGGTCTTAGAGCTGTGGTGGCCCAATGCCACCATCCCCTCCACAAAGACAGTCTTTCCCCCAAAGATAGGAGAGTTCTGGTCACAAGTGAGGCTCTTCTCTGCCCAGGGCAGCAGCAGAGGGAGATCCCCAAAGGGGGAAACCAACATTTCTAAAGCACCTACTATGTGCTTATCACGGTGTTCAGTGATTTACATGTGGCACCTGATCCATGAAAACAAGACAATGGGTGAAGAATAAAGGGCCTAGAAATTCCTCCCAGAGGAATTCCCATGTGCTAATAATTAAACCTCTTAAATCACATTTGAGAATAATTCTACCACTAGTTGAGTACTTACTATTGAGAGAAACTATAATAAACTCTGTTTAAGTCTTATCACACCCCTGACATTTCTACTTTCAAATGAGATAATGTACCCAACTCAAAGTTACACAAGTGGTAAGTTAAAGAGCTGAGATTTTCAGATGTCTGTCTGACTCCACCATATAAGATTTAAATGCCATCCAGTTTCTCTATACATATGTCAAGTTCCTCCTCCCAGATTGGCTTCTCTATGGCTGCCAGGAGCTGTAGGAGCACATCCTTACATAACAAGAGAGTAAAAGGAAAGACTGATTGGTTTTGTTTGGGTCACATGCCCACCCCTTGAACCAGTCACCAGAACTAGGAGATAACGTATTATGATTGGCCAATTAGGGTCATTGTGTTAATCATGTCTTTCATTTTCTATGTTTTATGATGTTTTGACATCTTGGGGCCTTAGGGACCCAGGGAGGAACTGCCCCTTCCAGGGTTAGCTAATTCCTAGAGATAGCAAACAACTTGCCTGCAAGCCTGCCTTTGATGTGCAGACAAACCAATCCAGAGCCTATGCTCCCAACCATCTCCTTTACTCTCACACATTCAGCCAATATTCCTGCTGCCCTGTATCATCCCAGAGCCAGGCTTCAGACCATTAGGGAGCACCCCTATAGCCCAGAGCCTGCCAAAATTATTCAAACTCTCCAATCCTAAACCTGCTTAGCTGCTTGCCTGCCTCACTCATTCCTTCCCCTAAAAACCACAAGAAAGACGTTTACCCACTCTTTCCCCTCACTCCTTCTGCCTCCTGACTGACCCCATTACTTCCCTGTGTGGCCCACTGCATGGTGTGACATGCCTTCTATCCTTCACGGAACTGTAACAAACTCTTCTTTCAAAGGCAGTTGTCTCTGGTCAGCTTATCTACCTATACAAATCAAATCCTGGGTACATTCAAAACAGTCAAGTGTTGACCACCCCTTTGCCCAGAGAGGCAGGAGAAAAGATCTAGATGAACCAATTCGATGGTTGTCTGTCTCCTTAAGGTTAACTGTGCATCTATCTGCTTTGATCCCTCACAAGTTGGTCTTACAGTTCAGCGCTAGGAGACCAATGTTATTGGAGGCAGTTCCAAGTTCTCACTTCCTTGATATACAGACAATAGCAGGTGTCCCAACTTTCAGGGAAAGCATTGCCATAAGGAAGCCAGGAACAGGTGCTATTCAGAGAGCCAAGTAAGCATCAGCACTAAGAAAACTCTACTAATAGATGTGTGTCACCTGGAGGCCATACCTAGACACACCAACATGGGATTTTGTGGGTCAATCTCTGAGAAATTGTTCTGAGCATCAGATAAAGTCTGAGAAGTGAGGGTCAAAAATCACAGACAAAAATCTGGTCCAGGTAAAAAGATCCACACTGTGAGCTCCATGACTGCAAGTACCGTGTCTATTTTCACATCACTGTATCCCTAGCATCTACTTCAGAGCTGGGGCCTCAATAAGTCCTTGTTAAATAAATGCAGAGATGAGTATCACCAAGAGTCAAGCAGAAAATCATAAAGAAGCAGAAATTAAGGCCAGAAACCAGTAAAGCACATGAGAAGACAGACGATGGCGGTTGGGCAGAAAGAACGGACCATACTGACTTCCAACATAGAGGTGAAAAGGGTGGACTATGCAGTCCACATTGCCATCATTTGAGTCCCACCTCCACCATGTACTAGGTAGGTGAGCTTAGCCTCAGCTTCCTTGTCTATTAAACGGGCACAATAATAAAAATAGTACCACTTCCAGAGGGTTGTTCTAGGAATTAAATGAGCTAATGGATGTTAAGTGCCTAGAATACATCCATTAATCAATAAATGTTAGCCATTGGTGTTCATGGCATGGGAGGGATCTAACCAACTAGAAACTCTCAGTAAAGGCCTTCCAGGTAATTGTGCTCTTGATGCTGCCAATCTAGATAACTGTGGTTTTAAGAGTGTTGCCAGGACTGGGACTTAGACACAGGGAACGAGACTGAAGCCAAATGTGAGACTCTGTTGATTTCAAAACAGTGAGGACCCTTGGAAATATAGTGTTAGTCTCACCCCAGAGGCAGAAGCTGATTAAAATCAGGCGTAAACCAAAGGAGAGGGGAGCAGGGGCAATATTCGCAGCCTTCACGGGCCCATCCGAATGGAGCGTGCTTCCTTTCTCTCCTTTCACGGAACAAAATCAACTGATCCATCTGTTCCCACAGATCTCTCCCTGCTCTTTCCTCTAGTGTAGCAGCCTAACCCCAAAGTTTAGGCCTTCAATCTGTAAGGAAACAAGTCATGCTGTTACTAAAATGGTTTCCTCTCCTCCTATGCAGATCCACAAGATGCATTCTTTCTTGGACTACATCATGGGTGGCTGCCAAATCCAGTTTACAGTAAGTTGTTTCCACATTGTTCTTATTCAGGGAGCCAGGTGTGGGGAATGGTGCTGGGTTTGGGGCGCAAAGTGACAAAAGTCTATTAAAACCCTGGGTCGGCTTTGTTTGAGTCTCCTTGCTGAAACATTATATGAGATCATGTTTTTAAAATGGGTTTATACTTCTGTCTTCTTCAGTGACGTTGGCTGTCACTGTCATATCAGGAAACTCATGCTGCTCAACCTCTGGTGGTTTGGGGACCCACCCTAATGCTTCCCACTTTTTCAGTAACTACATGAGGCATGAGGCATGAGGCATGAGGCATGAGGCATGAGGCATGAGGCAGATTTCCAGGTCCCATCCCCTGATGAGAAGATTGAGAAGGAAGTGAACCATGCTAGTAAGTCCCACTGAGCCAGGGCAACATGCCTTGGTTTTATTCATGTGGCCAGAACACAAGCACCAATGTCATGCCCAATGGTCAACGCCAAGAATAAGCCATCCAAATGGTTCATCAGGCAATGAAAATGAATTCAAAAGTATTGGAGGACCAGGCTGAAATCAAGGTTGAGAAATAGAGTGAGTGTCTAGACTCAGTGGGTAGATTTAGGATCATCTCCTAGACGTAATCTGTGAGCCCCTTATATGCATTTGGGTGGGTGGCCTGGGTGTTTTCAAAGTGCCCAGGTAGACCAAAGTTGTGAGTCCATCTTCCCTGGAAAAACATGCTTTCAGTGGCTTAATATTCAAAATGCTGCTAGGTTTGAGCAGATGTGACCTCCAGAAAGAGAATCCCAGATGGCAACAGATAGATCTGCTAAAACCTATGGGAAAGCAACGTGAATGTAATCAAGAGAAACACAATCTGTGCAGCATTTGTTCCTCATCTTACAGAAGTGTACTTATAAAGCTCAGCCCTCTTTAGCTCCCTAGACTGGCCCAGGCATGTGAGGAAGGCAAGGAAAATGGGTTTAATTTTTTGTCTAGTTTTGAGCCTAAGAGAGTAGATAGGACCAATGTATTTTTGGGACCAGGGATGATGGTACTCAAAGGACTAAAAGGGGGAGTCCCAAGAGGATGAGATAAAGGGTCATTTGATAGACCAGCCTCTCCTTAGCTAGAAGCTTGTCCTCTGCTCTCATCTCAGAGGGGTCTACCTATGTCCTGCCTAAACTCAGGGCATTATTCATTTACCGCTCAACTGCTGTAAGGGTTAATTATAGAATTTGGTCATTTCTTCAAAGACACATCTACCCAGCCCCCCTGCGTGCACATTGGCGTATACAGAAGGTAGCAAACATGCTCACTGAGAGCACACACATCTATCTGTCTCATGGGCTCGTTGTTGCTCTGGGTGAATGCAAAGGGAAGTAGAGAAGCCAGCAATGTCAGAAAGGGGAGCTACTGGAAATAGTGTCCCAAGATCTTAGGCAAAGGAGCGATTTCAGGAAACTATTTATAGGTTTTCAAGGGAAAGCTCTATTGATTTGGGTCTGTTTTAGATTCTATAGATCCCACGCTCTTGAACAACTCTTTTTTTCAACCTTCAGGGGCTTGCTTTGCCCTTGGAGTTGTGCTGCAAAGAATCAGCCCCCATGAAAACCAGAAGTTTAACCCCACACAGCTCCCAGCTCCACATTCTGACTCATGAAGGTCAGTGTGGCCTGCCTGACAAAAGGATTGTCTTCTCGGCCTTGTCCTCCCTCCTTTCTCATTTTTGCTGACCCTTCCCAACTGGGAGGAACCACCTTAGTGGTTCTTATCACCACCTCCCCAATCCCAACCTCTCAGCCCCTCCGGTGTCAACTGGTAGACCTCTGGGGACTGTGATGGGGGACAGCAGTGTGGAGCAAGGAATGAAAACAGGAGGAGAGTGAGATAAATGCTGAGGAGAAGGGGACAGGCCATCAGCAGTCCCTGCCACAAAGCCCCTTTTCCTGTAGGGCTTTAGGCTGGGGACTCAGAGAAGGCTGCTAAGTGTTCTATTTTGAGCTTTCTATTGACTCAAACTAGTCACTTCAATATCATTTTCCTCCAAAATTAAGTCAGCTTCCTCATTATTAATTTCTTATTGCTCAAGCAGTGCAATCTAATGTAAATTATAAGCTGTAATGAAAACTGTTAATAAAAATTAACGTATTTAATTTGGTCTCTAAATGTTTATTATCTGCCCAGTAATTTTATTGAAACTATCTGGCAACATGAAAGGAAAGTAAGAGAGGGATGAGAACTCAGGAGGAGAGGGTTTCCCAGAATGGAGACAGAGCAAAGAGAAAGAGAAAGGTGTTTTGTTTCAGTAATTCCACCTTTGAGCCCTCCAGAGGGAAAAACTCCCATTAGCACACAAGATGACCCCTGGCTCCTGAGCAAGGCCAGGAGCTTTAGCCAAAAGGAACTTTCTGCCTCCCTGGAGACAGACCTTTAGGACACAGCAGTGAAGTTAAGTTCTGGATATTTCCTCCACTCTTCGCCCTTCCCCACCTCTCCCCTCTATTCACAGGAGGCCAACCTGTTTGGACGCACTAGCCAGGTTCTCCTGATCATGGGTTTGGGATGGGTTTGACCAATGGGAAGCACCAACCCGAGATCAAAGAATGGGAGGAGAGAGAAGCTGGGGCACTTATTCCTCCAGCTCTCTACCTGCCATGGTTTGGCTGTAACCATGTCCCTCTACAGAAGGCCACAGCTCCTGCCAGGTGCCCTGGTCTGCAGATGCTACTCTCACTGAGTTCTGGTGAGTGATCCTCCCTACCCTTTCTAGTCAGTCTTCCTTAACCTTTTCGAATTGTCCTTTTATTAAACTCTCCTCGATCATCCCTTTTGAGTGCACCATTTTCTTCCTGTCATGACTCTGACCAAGGCACGTTATAAACAGGGGTGAGGAGAAAGCTTTTGCACCTTCCACAGAGGCCTGGTGCTTCTGGTTCAGCCTTAAGAATGTCAAAAGTGGAGCATCTTTCCCCTCAGGATGATATATATTAGGTGCTCAAAATATTTTTATTGATTATAATGGGTTGAACTCTAAACTTTCAAAGGGAGGTAAGGTTTATGGAAAAGAAGAAATTGGACGAATAAATATGATACTGGGTTTTTGCTTTAAAAAGTGCCCCTATGAACTTAGATGTTTATGCATCCATATAGTCTAATGATAAATACCAAAACTTTACTTGGATTAATATGAATAAATGGTGTATTTAGGGGAGCGTTGGAGTAGTAGTTTGGATTAAGAACTTGAAAGGCTTTGAATTTTGAGGTAATTTGGTGGTTAAGGGAATGTTCAGAAGAATCTTGAGCAGACATTGAAGCAATCAGGCACATGCTTTAGGGAAGCAAATCTGGCAGTGTTTGGAGCGGGCCCAATGGTGTAGTGGTTGAGTTCACTCACTCTGCTTCGGCGACCCAGGGTTTGCTGGTTGCTGGGCGGGGACCTAGCTCTGCTCTCAAGCCATGCTGTGGCAGGCATCTCACATATAAAAAAAATAGAGAAAGATGGGCAGAGATGTTAGCTCAGGGCCAATCTTCCTCGACAAAGAGAGATTAGCTCAGGGCTAATCTTCCTCAAAAAAAAAATCTGGCAGTGTTTGATGAAAGAAAGGTATTGATGGCGGTGAAGGGATTCTGCAAGGTGAAGCAAGAAGAGATTAAAGCCCACTGCAGCAGTCCTGGTGACAGGTAGTAAGAGGCTAAACCAGTGAGGCAGCAGTAGGAAGAGGCATTGTG
This sequence comes from Equus przewalskii, assembly GCF_037783145.1. Taxonomy (NCBI): domain Eukaryota; kingdom Metazoa; phylum Chordata; class Mammalia; order Perissodactyla; family Equidae; genus Equus; species Equus przewalskii. Next base: position 69,118,557 of record NC_091845.1, on the reverse strand, counting down.
GAATGAGAGTCCATAAGCCTTTGCCTGCAATACAATAAGGAGATGGAAAACAAGGGAGAATGATAAGCCCAGGGGGACTCAAATCTTTTGTGCCTAACTGACAAGGCATGGCAGTCCTATTCACAGCAATATGGAAATCAAGGGGAGCTGCCAGACAAGATGATGAATTTGCTTTTGGACATGTTTGAGGCACTTATAAATATGCGCCTAGGTTTGAGGAGAAAGGTGGAAGCTGCACATATATGATTCCGGATGAGATGGCCACAGAGAAAAATACAGAAAGAAAAGGGGCCTGGTGACAGAAAATTGTAGAAGACTTCTGTTTGGCAACAGGGGAAATAGGGGCAAGCAGCAAGAGAAGAGTTGACTGAGGAAAAATTTCAGGAGGAGACAGGGACTCAAATGATGAGGAGGAAAAGGTTACAAGATCAAAGGTGATAATCCCGTGTGCTAAAGAGAAGTCAGAGGGTGAAGAATACAAGGCAATGACTGGGTCATGTGGTGAATAGGCATAGATCGTCTTCAAAAGAGCAATTCCTGCAGAATGAGACAGGGGAGACCCAGGAGTTAGGGTGTAAACAGAAAGTAAGAAAGTGAACACAGTGAGTGTAATTATTCATTCAAGAAGGTGGACAGTGAAGGGAAGGCAAGAGGGAAAAAGGAAGATGGCCACGAGGATTAAAAGAGGCCACAAGCAGAGAAGGCCCAGTGGATGCAAAGAGATAAATGATGCTAAAAAGAGCCCTAGTCAATGATTCTTATTCTTTGGTGGTCACGTGGACCACTTGAGAATCTGATACAAGATCTATATCCTCTCACCAGAAATGCACCAACCCAATTCCGCACACAGTTTCAAGAGGTCAAGGATGGCCTTGAGGACAATCCTTCTTCCTCATGTGAATCCTCGAGTCATGAGAACTCTGGAGCAACTGTCGCATTGCAGTCTCGGAGGAGATGGGCAGAGGTGACACAGAGACCACGGGGAGAGAGACTGAGTTCAGTATGTTTGGCACATGATACAGCAGCTGAAAATAAACCACATACTAAAATTTCACACACAAAATGCAAAGTTACAGACAGCTTATAAGAGACAGACACCATAAGGTATTTGGAAAGAAAATGGTAGAAGAATTAAATGTTTCCTTTGAAAGCTATTACTTTTCCATATGCACAAAAATGTTCATTGTTAAATGGATTTTCACAGAGACAAATTGTAAGCGACCCAAATGTCCGACAATAAGATAATGGGAATGGCTATGTAAATTACAGTACCCCATTTAAGTGGACTATGATAAAGCCATTTTAAATAATAATTATAACGACATGGGGACATGTTTATGACATAGTGTGAAGTAAAAAAAAGGAATATAAAGCAGAGCTACCCTATGATTACAAGTATGTAAAATACATGTATTTCATATATATTTTATATTATTTATATATATTTTATATATAAACATTAACTAGAAAGGAAAAGAAAAAGAAAATATGACTTTACTAGGCTATCCTTGAGGAGCAAAGACTATCCTCAGGGACGTCTTCGACCTCCCAAAATTGTGTGCTGAATTGGGTGTGTGCATTTTCCAGTGAGAGGATATTGATCTCGTATCAGATTCTCAAGTAATCCACATGACCAAAAGAAATCCTTTTTTTCTTTTCAGGTAACCATTTTTATTATTTGTAATTTTTAAAAATTAAAGATGGTGTTGTTTTCTTGTATCTCTGATTTTATAGTCTACATTTTAATTCCTCGGGAAATCTTTTCTGACCCTAACACATTTAGGGCATCCTATGTCCACACTGTGTCCCAGTTTAAGTTTTAAATCTTTGCTTGATATCCCGGATCAAACGCTGACGGACCCTGGTGTATACTTCGGAGAAACAAGAATGAGCTCTGGGTTGAAGAGGAAAGCGCTTTGCGATTTCCAGGAAGTGAACGAGGAGACCTCGGGAGTCTTTGCCACCTAGTCTAGGTTCCTGTTGCTTTGCCCCCTATGGAGTTTTGAGGAAATAGAAAAGCACAAGAATTTAACCTATCATTTAAGAAATGGTCCAGACTAAATAGAACCTCCACCTACAAGGCTTGGTGTATGGGTCCAAATTGTGTACAAATCTGAGAAAAAAAAAAAATGCTGCCCCAGCAGCTGAGACCACAAAGGTTGACTGCAGAGAGATTAGGCAACTACCCAGAAGTTGGTTCACAGCAACCTCCCTTAGAAAGCACCCAGGAGGTTCCCAAATGGCCCATTTGTCACAGGCAGGGGAGAGATCTGAGGAGTGGGCTTGTCTCCTCTGACAAGCTAAAAATGTCCAAAGAAAGATGCTCCTCATTCCCTTCAGCCTTTTCTGGGAAGCACCTAAGCACACTCGGTGTGCTTGGAGGGGCACTCAGTGGCATGGAGGGAGCCTTTTGCATTTTTACTTTACAAGGTTTTGCAAAGCTGCTCCACAGCTCTGCTTAATGATGAGAGAGGCCTCCTGGGCAGAAGGGGAGAGCAGTTGGCAGGCAGGCGCCCGTGCTCGGGCTGCCCGCAGAGAAGATTGGAGTGCACACCAGAACCACAGGCTTTCATAAATGCTTCATATCAGAAAATGAAAATGTGGCGGCTCTGCAGGCCCATGGGCACTCAGGAAACCAGGCGTCGGTAGCCACATCCACATTGGCATTTTTCAGTCATTTTCTTGCTTTTATTTCTCAACTTAATCCCATCTTTCACTGCCTCCCTGTTGCTTTTGAAAATAAACCTAACCTTTCGCTCTGTTCTCTTTCCACTAATGCTAACTTAAAGAGCACAGCGAATTCTTGGTAGCAGGCCACCTCCTGAAGATAGACCTTTTATCTTCAGCTTCATCAGGGAAACTTTAGAAAGATTTTTCCATCACTTGCCTGGAAAAAAGTCTTTTAGCTGCCATGTACTTAAGACTGCCCATGGCTGTCTAGAAAAATGATAAAATATTTTTGTTTTAAGCAGTGGAAACTACAGAAAGGAGTAGGTGGTAAGGATCATTGGTTTATTTCCTTTTTCATCAGATCATTCGTACCCTTCTCCAAAGTTTTATCAGAATCTCCTGAGCTTGAATAGCCTCTGTGGGTGTCACAGACACAGGGAAAAGTGGAAACCCCAGAGTCCTGCCTGCAGAAAAAGAGTAAAATTTCCATCAGGCATGTTTGTATCTCTATCACCACCACCAAGAACAAGCAATCCAATGCCAGCCTTCTAACACTGAGCTTCAGGTTGTTCCAGTAACCTCATGATGTAATCTCCTCCATCCCCAAAGAAATCTGGCCGCTCCCTTTCCTAACTGGCATCCCACTCCATGTCAAGCGCTCACCAAATCCTATTCATTTTCTGTCTCTAATATCTTCAATCACAATCCCCTTCTTGCCATCATCTCTGCCCCACCCTATTTTCTTAAGCATAAGGGAATTATTCCAAGCCTGAGGATGAAGAGTTGATAGAAATGAAATGACATAGCAGGGCCAGGGTGACAGTGAGGCAAGAGAAGCACCCAGGGTGCAAAATTTCAGGAGGCACTCACTCTCAGGATTGTGCAAGTGTGGAGTCAGCTGAGAATGAGTACCTTCTCAGGTTATGCCCTAGTCACCTCTGCTGCATTACCCTAGTCCCAGCCAAATGATGTGTTTTTTTTTATTTTAAAATACAGTGTTGCCAAAATCTATGTATGTTCATCTAGGCATTGCATGGGTTTCTCCCAATACTGCAATATACTCATCCAGGTGATACACCTGGGCTCAGAGGCTGCCACTTGGTGTTTGCATGCTTGAAGGATCTTGTCCGTACCTGGGGAACATAAGAGGGACAACTGTGTTTCCCGAGTTGTCATTTTTCTTTATGAAGATTTCCCCTCTAGTCTGCTCTGATTTCATTCTCTGGGTTTATATTAAGACACCGGCATGTTCTGTCATCACAGAATACCCTTGACACTCAGTCAGGTAAATAGCACGTGGGACAGTTGCCACTTGCAGTATCAAGAAGCACAGGTAGAAGAGTGTGGTGATCCAGGATGAAGGGCATCATAACCAGAAGCGAGGTGAGCCGTAGGTCCTAGTTATTAGCCATAAAGTATCAACACCTGCCAATGATTTGCATTTTAGATAAATCAGAGCAGAATCAAGGTTACCTCCGTAACAACATTCCTGCCTTCTCTAGAATTCTCTAGAGTTCTAAATGCTTTCTTCAGTAGGAGAGAAAGAGGTGGCTTTATACCTTCCCAGCACTGTTTTCAACCTTTTAAACACTATGTACACACGTGCAAGGTGCCATTATCCCTTAAGCGTGTCTCAGCAGGACAAAAAGGCTGAGAATGGCAGCTCTACATGTTTGAGCTTAGTAAACCCAGGAGGCCCTAGACGCGTGATTTCTTTAAACACTGGTTGTCAAGCACCTCTTGAGTGTTCTCCTTGGAGAAGTTTTCCAGGAATTATCTGCACATATTTGGACCTCTGTCTGGTTGGAGCCCCATGGGTGGGTCCTGGAGGGCTTTACATCTCCTTTTTGTTCACAAAATACCTGTAGCCCCCTGCCCCTCCCCCCCACACACACATACTAGCTTTTTGTCACAGTCCTTGATTAAAAGGTCCTTCACCTATTGTCTTGCTCTCTTTTTTCTGATGGATTGGCTTTCACCTTCAGGCCGAAATTTATCTCAGAAGATACTGGATTTAACTGGTTCTTTTAGATCACTTCCAGTCATCCTCAGTAACTCATCCTTCCGCTGTTGTGCACTCATATGTGCGCACGCGCGTACACACACACACACACACACACACACATTTCAATTGCCCTTTTCCTACCTTTGATAACTGCTTTGGTCATAAAGAACTGTTCATTCAAGGCCATTCTTCACTCCTCAATTACTGTAGGTGTCTCCTAGTTAGTCTCCCTGCCTCCAGGCCAGATCTCTTCTTCATAGGAAAAAAACACACCCATGAGATGTCTCGGTACGTCGGTCACGGACTCACATGTTCTCTTGGGTATATAATGGTATAACGGAGGAGCAGAGTCTTTGAAGCCATATAGATTTAGGCTTAAACCCAGCTCCAGCCTCTATGACCTGTGTGACCTTCACCACTTTGGGCATCGGGATCTTCATCAATAAAAAAGAATAACAATATCTACCTCCTGGAGTTTTTATGAAAATAAAATCACATAATGCCTGTAAAGCAGTTAGCACGGTGTCTTACACAGAGTAGTGTCTTAATAAAGGTTACCCGTCTCTTCTTCTCCTTGTTATCTGAAGTGAGGCGATCTAAGAGTGAGGGAATACTATGCAAATTTTTTTCACATGACCTTTCCTTTTGAAACACTGTTAGTACTAGCATTTTATCAGTTGGCACTCCCTTGTTTAAAACATCTGGGTATTCTGAAAATAGATTTTGAATCCTGCTTAAATTTATTTTCATCATAGTCCTATGGAGGGGTAAAGACAAAAAGGGGAAAAAAATCACTGGCGAAAAAATAGCTTTGTGAAAGAGAAAAGAGAGGTTGTAAGGAAATTACCGTTAGCCTGTCACTTTCTGTCTTCTAGCTCCTTTGATTCTGTTGCAGTTACAACATAAGACATGGGTTACATTTTCTCCCTGTCAGTTTTACTCCTATAGGCTGATCCTTCAAGAGCACAGAGCACATGCCACCTTTTCTCTTTTCTTCAAGAAGTAACTTCCTACCTTAATAAATCCAATGGGACATTCCAGTTATTTGTTATAGTGGAATTTTGCCAAATATTATAAAAATATCATTTCCTATCCACAAGATCATATGAGAAAATAGAGCTTTTCCGTCATTAGTAAGTCAGTGAGTGGACTCTGCTGAGCCCCAAAGAGAAAGGAAAGATGCACCATGAACATTTCTTTCTTCTCCTACAACTCCTTTCATTTTAATCCCTCCATCCCCCTTCCCCACCTACAAGCTGAAACACGTTTTGCAAGAGGCATTTGCTGGGTTAACATTTATTTAAATGATGATGGTGTTGGAAATTAGAAGAAATGTTCCTTCCCATTTTAGCACCCTCCAGGCTCAAGCATTTTGTTGTTATCGTTGTTAAGAAATGTTGGGTAAGTCAACTTTTATTTAGGTGATGATGATGTTGGGGGTCAGAAAAAATTTAAGAAGTTCAAGGATAATGACTACTTGGTGGCAAGACAGAGCTTTCCCTTCTCCACTTCCTACCCACGATGCCATAGAATTCAGACATCTCCTCTGTCATAGGCAGGAGTTCTTACATGAGTGGGAACCAAAAGCTGAATGCCTTACATAGAGCTGCTTCTTAAAAAAATTTATTATAACCACTTCAACATAGCTCTCTGCAACGGGCCACTCATAAAAATATGACAATGGCTTTCTTATATAGACTGCATCTTTAACACAGAATTTACTTTTAAGGGATTTTTGCCTGTGCCTCAGAGATGGAATTGTCCTGCCTGGAGAGCATAAAAGTCTTTTCTTAGTGAATTATGGTATTTTACTGATACTTGCTGCCTAGTGATGTGGACCAGCAGCAGCTGGGCTTTCCGACCTACATGTTAATCTCAAGTTCCACTTTGGGAAGGGAGAAGAGAGGGCATTGAGGGAAAGAGAGATTGAAGGCTACAGAAATGGCCTCAACCAAATTAATAACTGATTTTTGAAACTAAGTAATTTCTTCTCTAACTTTCCTTACTGGCAGGTTGTATAACACGCTGCTTTTTTCCACCTCAGGCCATTTCTCTCTCATGGCTAAGCACAATTCCTACAAGATGCATTCACTCTAAATCCACCCATTCTCCTATTTTCTCTTTCAGGTAGCTATAGACTTCACTGCCTCAAATGGAGACCCCAGGAACAGCTGTTCCCTGCACTACATCCACCCTTACCAACCCAATGAATACCTGAAGGCCTTGGTGGCTGTGGGGGAGATTTGCCAAGACTACGACAGGTACGAGACTTCCGGTTGGCTCGGGCCTTATCATCTCTTTGTGGGTTCTGATGGTTCCTGGCTGATCCCTGGCAGAAGAATGGAAATTAAGTCTAACAACTCCTCATTCTGAGGCTCATGAAGGAACAGAATAAAACCTTGCCCCAAATGTTTTATCCTCTCCTCACCTAGAGAAACTGAGGTCATGCCATGCTCACCTTGGTCACCAAAAAAATCCTCTCTCAGCTTTCTTCTCTTAATTAGCTTGTAAGACCACTGGATTGCAATTTTGGTTTTGGTTTTGTAAAGTTTGAGTGTTTGCCTTGCAATTCAAAGTTTGCACGGCCAGCAGCATAGTATCACCTGAGAATTTAGAATCTCAAGCCCCATTCCAGAACTGCTGAATCAGAATCTGCATTTTAACAAGATTCCCAAATGATTTGTGTGCCCTTTGGAATTTGAGAAGCAGGGGTTTATTGGACGTTACTGTATCTAATCCTCACATTAACCCTTAGGTACTAAGTACTGTTTAACAAAAGAGGAAAACTGTGCCGGGAGGTTAAGTAATCTGTTCACTGTCACACAGCCATGGGCAGAATTTGAATCCAGATCGATCTCATTCCACAGCCTAAGCTCGTAATCACTGTATTTCATTGACCTGAAAAGCTATTGGTAATTTAGCAGAGGATGTGTGTGTGCCCATGCAAGTGTGTGTGTGTTTCTATGTGTGTGTATAGTAAATACGACTTTGAGATGAGATCAGTATTATATTTCTTTTTACTTGAGGGTAAATATTGACCTTTCCCACCAAGAGAATTCCCTGTAAGAAACCATTTACATAAATTACATTAAACTGAATTTATTCTACGTTCCCAGTATTTCCAGATTGAGGTGCAGTTGTTCTCATGTTTGTTCAAGAAGACTTTTTAAGTAGAACCAACATAAATATAAATATGGGTAAATCTCAGTTGACTTTCTGGTGTGATTGTAAAACAAGGCTAGTTAGTAATGAGCAGCAACTAACTGACTGACCTTTCAAACCAGGAAAATAAAGAAAGTGACTTATCCTCCAGTTTCAGAGAAATTTTGTGGGATAGCATGATTTCTGTTCTTTGTAGTCTCAAAACTGGTAATAACCATGTTAAAAACCTGTTACCCCAGGCACCATGGGAAATGATACAACCTAGTGACTAGAATGTCCAGAGAAACCAACAGGACAGATAACGGGGAAGGTCCCATCAGTGTCCTTCTTGCTGGCAAGTTTCTGGATTTGGCTTGATCATCACCAGTAACTCAAATGAGCGGAAGGGCAGTTGACGGATGAATGAACAGTCGGATAAAAATCAAAGAGCTTTGAACACCCAGGCCCTTGCTGACTCTTCTCTTCCTCTACCTTTAGAACAGAGGGCAATAGCATTTTTTTTTAAAGATTGGCACCTGAGCTAACTTCTGTTGCCAACCTTCTTCTTCTTCTCCTTTTTTCTTCTTCTTCTCCCCAAAGCCCCCCAGTACACAGCTGTATATTCTAGCTGCAGGTCCCTCAGGCTGTCTCAGAATGGCCCAATGACCGGTGCCATGTCTGTGCCCAGGATCCAAACCGGCAAATCCCTGGGCTGCCGAAGCACAGTGCACAAACTTAACCACTCCGCTGTGGGGCCAGCCCTGGCAACAGCATTTTAAATTACCTTCTTGAAGTGATACTTCTTATATGTAACCTTGAGATATTGACTGTGAAGATAACTTGAACTTCAGCTCTGATTTCTTCAGGCCCAAATACAGGGAGGATTCCTAAAGAGGTTTATATCATATGGATATTTCTACCAAGGAGAGAAAAGACTGACAAATTGCATCTCCACTGTCAGAAACGTCTTCAAACTTCCTCAGGACACCAGAACAGTAATTGTCTCTCTTCATTCTAACACACACACACACACACACACACAAATAATCTAGTGTACTAATGTGTACGTAAAAGATAAGAAAGAAGGGAGAGAATATTTTCAGGATTCTTAATAACTTTTAAATTCTTGAACTGCTTGTAAAAGAGATAAAGTACATATGTCATAGAATAGATGCTTAATAATAATGTTGATGCTGACTCTGCAAGGGAGAAGGTAATGTAATAATGAATTCCAAGGAGAAGATTGACGGGTTGGCCAGAAATTAAGATGCTGATGCCTAGAGCCCTCGCTGTGGTTCTGTGGCAGATTTGCTGGGTGATCTGCAACGAGCTGCTGAACTTCTGTTTCCTGATTACTTCACATGCAAGATGCAGATACTATAATCAGAGTGACCTATCCATCTTTTAGGCTGTTATCCCTTTAGAATGTGAGCCAGACAAAGTCTGGGAAGCATTTTATATTCCCTCAAAAGTACAGATTCAATATAAAAATAAGATGCAACACATAAGGGGTTACATGAAGAATCGTCTTAAATGATTCTTTTTAAAATTTTAATAGGATAATAACAAAGTTATCTGCCCCAAATGCCAAGAAAATCAGGTTTCTTAGGCTCAGTGAAGCTTTTTGAAAATATATATATAAAGAAGGCATCTCGGTATTAACATGGGCAAATACCTAAGGAAGAAAAGGAGGATTGAAAACCCTGGACGCTCTTTTGAAAGACTCCCTGGAAGAATGTGTAATGCAAGCTGCTCGCTTGAAAACTGACAAGGTTCAGCAGTTTCTCCTTTGTGTGGGTGGATAGACAATAGACAGGGAGAGTCAGGAAATTTCCAGTCGGGGCTTTGGAATTAATTTATTCTTGCATCAAAGTCAGGGAGATTGATGCTCAAAAAGAAACACTTGAATAAAAACTGACAGAAGGCCCCGTTCCCCCTCCTGCAGCGACAGGGAGGTTTTTAATCCCCATGAGCCTTAGAAATTCCTCCCAGCCTCTGACAGCCAAGGGTTTTCTCTCTGCCTTGTACGGTCATTGCCAACAGGTCATTAGGAGGTGATCCATGAAGTAGAACAGCCTGAGAGACGCGTAATGCTCTTCTCAGGGTGGCCTTGAGGGGAAGCTCCCCCCAGATATCTGGTTTAAGCCCAAAAGGCAGTCCTGCCAGCTGGTTCTGTCTCTGTGCCTCTGAAAGAGAGACCACTGCCCTTTCTCTCCCCTTTGACTGCCAAGCATGCACACATGCGTGCTCCTTGGGCTCAGCAGAGATGTGGGTCTTTGACCACCTGCGATGTCCTCCAATCAAAAAGCTGGTCTATCTGCTATCAAGAGAGCATTACTCTGGCTTGGAAGAGTACAGTATATTATAATACCTTGCTTGGAAGTACAGACTGACATTTTGTAGATTTGGGCACCCCAGAATGAGACAGGGATATCAGAACCCGAAGCAGGAGTCTCCCGCGTGGTGTGCTAGGTACGGTGCTAGGAGGCAAGGTTGGAACTGAAACCTGATGTGACAGGTATTTTCGAGGGTTGAGGACTGGGTTAGAAATCAGAAGACAGGTTCATATCAGAGTGTTACTTTATCCACTCTACCAACACTGGTCAGTAGTTCTCACCCTAGCCGCACAATGGAACTACTCAGGAAACCTTAAAATATGCTGATGCCTGGGCCCCACCCCAGAGATTTTGATTTAATTAATCTGGTGTACATACTGGGGATGAGGATTTTTAATTCTAATGGGCATTCAGGGTTGAGACCCAGAGTTAAATCCAGAGAGATGGGTCAGATGGAATGGCTAAGGACCTACACAGCATCTACCGGGTGCCAGGCCCCTCACCCGGTACTGTAAAGACAGAGAGAAATTACTAAAGCATAGTCTCCTCCCAGGTGGTTCACAGTCTCATGGGAGGGAAAGGCATGTAAATACCTCACAGCCCAGCAGGGCCGGGGCAGCTCTGCCCCGTCTAAGGAGGGAGACTGCATAAGGAGGGAAGGAAGGGGGTCCAGGACGGTCTCCCGGGGATGGCGAGTTCTGCTGATTCTGTCTCTTGTTGTTGTAAGAGCGTGGATGGACTCATCCTTGTTATTCTGAATCATTAGACCAGACCAGCCTCCTCTAAGGGGCAGAGTCACCAGAGGTTATAGAAAGAGTATGGGGCCCTGGTGACAGGGGACCTGGGTTCAGACCCCAGCTCTGCTGCCTCTGTTCTCCTGAGGTTTACGCTCCATGGGCCTTGGTTTCCTTGATTACAGATGGAAGGTTTATCTAACTTCCGTGGTAGAGCAGTTGTAAGTTAGATGTGAAGTGGCTGACAAGCACAGGTTCTGCTTGTTGTAAATACTCGATAAACAGTAGAGGCTATTATCTTTCATATTCTTAATTTATTTAAAAAAAAATAAACTGAACACAAAAGGAAAAAGGACTATAGTATCAGACCTAAAAGTCATTTTGGACCAATGACCTTTAAAAATGTTTTTGCTCATATACTCCTAAAAAGAGTTTTATAAAAACATATAACCCTCACACATTTTTACATTTAAATCTAACGTTTTCCATTATGAGTATAAATAGTGACAAAGAATGAAAATTCGAGTGTATTGTAAATATGGACATTTAAAAATAAAACTCTTACATAACTCTTGTGAATGCATCCAGTGGAATCTAAATTCCATAGCTACTTGATACCCACCATCATCCATTTGAAACATGCATGGACGAGCTCTTCAGTTTGAGGAGAGAATTTTAATTGTTTCTTTTTTTCATGAGCTCGTATTCCCATTCTATTCCCCCATAGAATTTCATCCTAATGTATCTTTAAAAATTTGGTTTGAAATTCTTTTATTGGTCCCTGTAACATACATTTCTATAATAAAAATATGAAGATAAATTTTAAAATTTCTAATATCTAAAATTTTCTACGATGAAAAGATTCGAAGTATTTTAAAAATGTCTTCTGGTTGAGTTTTTATTATAATCATGTTTAGTGCATAATTGATCACAAGAACATGAATATGTGAGAAATTTCAATACGTAATTATTGCCTATAAAAATAAAAATGAGGGGCTGTCCCCATGGCTGAGCAGTTAAGTTCACGTGCTCCAGCTTCAGCGGCCCAGGGTTTCATGGGTTCGGATCCTGGGTTCGGACATGGCACCACTCATCAGGCCATCCTGAGGTGGCATCCCATATAACACAGCTAGAAGGACCTACAACTAGCATATACAACTATGCACTGGGGGGCTTTGGGGAAAAGAAAGAAAAAGATTGACAACAGATGTTAGCTCAGGTGCCAATCTTAAAAAAAATAATAATAATAATACTAAAATTAAATTAAAAATGAAAAAATCTTAATGAAACAGATAATGGAATGTTTCCCCCAATTAATCTACATATCTGTAGATGAATGCTACCTATTATTAGAATGCGAGAGTCTAGCATCAATTCTAATCTCTTTTTTTTTTGCTTTTATCAATGTAAATACTAAGAAAACTTATTCTTATAAATAAGTATGTGGTAATGTAAAGAGCTTGACTAGCAGTAGTACTCAGCTTTTTCAATTTTAAGTTACATATCCAAAAAAATCACATAATGGTCTATCATCAAGATATATTTTTAATGATCCACCAGCTAACATCAGCACTTCCTACAATTTTTTTAAGGCAAAAATTGGCAACTACTTGACCTGCAAAAGGACTCACTTCCTAGTGAATCATTCACATCTAGAAATGTTCCCTTATTTCCTGCTGCAGCTTTTACACTAAGGCACCATGGTGGTTAAGATGCAGAATGGGTGAAGGAGAAGGGTAATTTTGGAAAGGAAAGTGTGAATGGAGAACAGGTCTTGACACCACAGGTGTTCACAGAAGATCAGTTTCAGCAAAGAATACATAGGGAAGTAGAGGAACTGAATACTGACCTCCTCTTTAAAAAAAACCAAAAAAGCCATGACCTCACATCCCCAGAAGGATCTGGCATTTCCATGGACCTGAGTTGTAAGACCACTGCTTTAGAGAACAGTGCTTATTAAATGTCCAGGTGTTCTGAAATGCCGCTTTGCTCCAAGTTTGTCTCCATTTCCTTATGAACGCAGTAATTAGTCTTGACTTTATTAATCTCTTGCTTGATCTCAGTCATGGCTGAAAATGAATCTTCCATCTGCAGATCTTTTGACCATGGTCATTCCCTAAGAAGTCCAAGACAGCACGCTAATTACCGTTGAAGACGATGGGCTCTTTTATTGTATTTTATACTATTTCATTCCCATAGTAAGAAATATTGCCTTTACCGATGTGGTGATCTGCCCCTGAATTTCCCAAATTGGTAGGCTCCACCACTCATTTTCTCTGTGGTTGCTAACTGGACCCTTTACTCAGTGCTGCACAGATCCAATCTCGAGTTCTTTGATGTGTTGGCATACAATGCTTGCCTGTGTGCTCAACTTGCCTTCCTGTGCCTCTTGCATAATAAGGCTCCTCTCTGCCTAGTTTTATTTTTAATCAGGAAGAACGGATGCTTAAATCTATTGTGCTCAGGCTTGAAATTTTTTCTGTAGTATGTTTACTGGAGTCTTTATGGTGGACAACTTCAGAGAATTGATGCCCTCCCAGGTCATTAATTATTCCTCTTGTAGATGAGGCATTTTCCCTACCTCCCTGCTCTTGAAACTCAATTACATAACAGTGCATCATGCTCAGCAAACTTCGAATCCCCCAGGGTGGCTAAGGAGGTATAAAAGGAACATCGTTAAGGCTGGAACACTGGTTTGGTGATTAGAAATGGATGGAATATTAGATCTCACCCCTCTTAAACTCATCAAAGAAGAAAATAAAGGGTGTGGAGCCTCTTAGGTTTCTCTGTTTTGACTTGTGAACCATCTCTGAGTTGGAAGAACCAGGACCCATCCTCCACCCAGAAAAGATTTCTTCCAGACTTACCTAGAAAGTACCTCTAAAATCCCCCTCACTGATTCCTTTCCACACCTGCTCACCTTTGTCTTGGTTAAAGAGGAATTGCTGAGGCAAAGCATTTCAGTATTTCCAAGGACCAGAAGTATTTTTTCTCAGAGCTGTGGCTAATCCTTTATAAGCTGTGGTGATTTTCTCTTTATCAGCACAAATACCTTTTCTACTATCTGCTGTCCTCAATGCAAAGCCACATCTACACGACAGAGGGGCAAAGGGGGAGCTGGTGGTTTTCTGGAGAATTTAGACTTTGGTTTCAAAGAATTCTGGTTTTCTTGTATCTCCTAACCCTTACCCCAAATTTGGTCAAACTGGTAGTGTTTTGGTGAAGCGTTATGAAAGCTCTCATTGGCTGCTAATGACCTGTAAATTGGTTAGATGGTGATGGGTGACAATTTGGCTTTGATGCTTTGACTTCTCACCGTCAGCATGGGGGGGTCTCCTTTTGCTTACACAAATGTCCGGGGACAGCAAGCCCTAATCTGAATTTCCCTTTCTTTTTGACTAACTCTGCAAAGAACTGAGAAATGTAGGAATTGTTCCAAGAACAAATCTCAGTTGTGTTTTTAATGGGCGAGAAAGTAAAAGGTAGATGGCGTGAGAAGAACATGCTCTCTGCGAAGAGCAATATTCTAGAGCCCCATCGCAGCAACCCCCTGAGTGCACAAAATTTCTTTAAGGAGAGGCTTATTTGTTGTCTGGTCAAGGGGCCTAATTACTGTAAGCGCCAGAGGAAATCACATTTAATGTTATACATAATCATTAAATGATAATGGTATAACAGAAAAGGCACAGGCTTTGGAATCACACAGTGCTCCCTGGTAAACACCTTACGCCACTTTCTTAGCCTTTCTGAGATTCAGTTTATTCATTAGTAAAATGGGAACAATAAGTAGGTGGAATTTCAAAGGTCAAGTAAGGATTACATAAGTATGTACTTCACCTAGCATCATGTCTGGCAGGTTGTCTGTGCCAATAAATGTTAATTCTTCTCCTCCTCTTCCTCTCTCCTGTAGCACAGTAGAGCAGTAAAGTTAGAGTTAAGATACGGCATACATGAATGAATGAATTGAGAGACATTTCAATATGCATAAGAGAAACCAAGCCAAAGGACATATATGTGACTTTCATGGGTTTTCACAAGAATGCTCCCTTCTTTATATAGCCACATCTTAATGATTCCATTCATGGATTATCTATTCATTGAACATTTATCGAGCACACACTCTACGGCAAGTATTATGCTGAAAGTAGGGGCAGGGGACAGTTTGGGGCAGGGAGGCAATGGAGATGTAAAGATATTAACACAAAAAACAGCATCTCTTTGAATTCAGGAGACAAGAAAAGACATGTAAACAATTTCTCCCTGCTTATATGAGAGAAAGTAGTGGACACAATGAGTCTGCAGATGGAACAAGCTCTGTCAGTTAGCCAACCTTCCAAGCTTTCCCATGCTTTTTAATATCCCCCTTGGATTCAGGCTTGTCAGCATTTAAACCCTGGCTCCAATTAGCAGCATGATCTTGACCAGTCACTTTACTTCCCAAGGCATTTTACCACCTATAAAATGAGAATAATAATCTTTCCCTATAAAGATTTTAAAAGATAATATATACGAAAAATCTTAAGACAGTCAACCGTTGGAGTTACCTAATTCATGATCACTTTTCAAAGGAGACAGAAAACTGGAGTAGGGGAGGTGGGGAAATCTTGGAGTCATTTTATTCCTTGGTATCAAATCTAGCAAAAACTTAAGGAAAGAAGTTGCAGACTAATGACTGTAATGAACTTTGGGAATGATTTCTTGATTTTAATTACCCATGCTATTGCTACCCTCTATTAGATAATCGAGAACCGTGAGTCAGCATTTGGCATAGCAACATGTCCTAACTGGGTAGTGCAGATTCATGTTTTTCTTCCTCATTAGATGAACAAATGAAGCAACTTCTTTCTTTTTTAATTTCAGTGACAAAATGTTCCCAGCCTTTGGGTTCGGTGCCAGGATACCCCCAGAGTACACGGTGAGTGAACAGAGACACAGTCGTCTTTCACTTTGCTGTAGACAAAAGATAACAACTTGGGTTTCCCTCACAGGAGTCTCACTCTTTGGGCCCTTGATATAATTATGTAAGTAGAGCCCAAAGAGTCAGAAATGTCTTCAGAATCAGTGAGATAGCTCCTTGGAGCCTGTTTTTTGATGAAACTCAATCTCCTGGTACCCTAGATGGGTCTTCTCAGAAGTCCAAATGAAGGGCTCCATTGTTAGACCTTGTATAGATACAGTCAGAGACTGAGAAAACACTCAGGAAGTTGATATTTACTGGCTCAGAACCTATCTATTCAGATGTCTCCTAGAGAAAGATCCTATTGACGATGCCAACTGTGAAAGTCCATGAAAAATGAAGTCCACAGACTCCCTCATTCCAATTCTCTGAGCACCAGTCTTGTGTGGCAGACACAGAGAAGTCCTAAAGAAAGAACCACTCTGGCTTAGAGAATTGAGAAGCTGAACGGTTCCATGAAGACAGTGAAATCCTAATCGGTTGTGATACTGACTTCTCATCACACAAAGAAGGCAAAGCTTGTGTGGAGAGAGATTTGAGCTGCAGGGGAACAGAGGCACTCCACTGTGGTATACCAGATGCTCCTGTGGGATACCCTCCGCAGGGAATTCAGCTCCCCCAGGTGGGAGAGCCGTGGAGAGACATCAGGGTCCCTGCCCCCCGCCTCCCTATGCCTCTGAGACCAAGCTAAGTGCAAGCAGCACTGCCCAATTGTCCATTTCTCTTTCATTGACTGTGTCTGAGCTGCAGAGCAGGAGGCAGATGCTGACATTTGCTCCCGCACCACAGCTGTTAGACAAGGGTCTTCCCCTTCTGTGTCTTTTGTGAAAGAGAAACTCCAGCACACTGTTATGCTACAGTGAGCAGTGAACAGAGTGGCATGTCCCCCGACCTGTCCTCCTTCTTGTTTGCCTTGTATCCTACACTAGCCTCCCTGCTGGGCATGGCTACAGAATTCTAGAAGCATTTGTTGAAAATGGAGAGCATGAGGAGGAGGAACATAGAACAGGAGTTGTCGACTAGTGGCCTGAGGACATCATTCAGGCCACAAATGAATTATATTTGACATACAAATTTTTTTTTAAGAATGAGGCAATTTCATATGAAATATCAGCTTTCTGGCTTCTCTGGAAAAACTGAAAGGCCTGGCAACACTAAGATTAAAAGATTACGTGTACAAGAATTAGCCAGAGCTGAAGACATGCAGTCCTCTTGAGACGGAGTCTCAGTTCCAGAATGTGGGCAGGTGGGTGCCCACTTTCTTCACAGAGCTTCTGAGCTTCGATACTGGAGTGCACCTCAACAACCACTGGTCCAGCTACCCAGAGAAGCCTGAGTGTCCTCCCCCACATCCCCACCGGGTAGTCTTCCTGTCTCAGCTTGGCCCAGTAAGGCTGAGGACAAAGGTGCAGTACACCTTGTTCCAGGCCTTCCTTTTCTCATCCATGACATCTGCCTGGTCCCCTCCTGGAGTAACTTGTCCTTCTTTCTATTTTCTGAAGTCCTCATGCTCACCTGATACCTTAGCTCTACTCTACCTGTCAGTTAACTTATTCTTCCTGCTGTCATAACAGGCATTCCTCATATAATGCCCTCACTTCTGCTCCCCAAAAGCCATTTAAATACCTCTTTTCCATGCCTACTTTCCCTTCTGCCCCAGACAGGCACTGATGGTCTCAGCAGCTCAGGTGCCCCCAGAGAGTTTACAAGCTCCCACGATTTACTTCTTTGGGATAAGATCTCAGAGTTTGCATTGCAGCTGAGCCACAACCACCACCGCTGTCTTAGTTCGCACTCTCCTGAGAATAGACCTTGAGACAAGAATTCGGATGCGAGTAGTTTATTTGAGAGGTGGAGGAAACCTCAATAGAAAGTGGAGAAAGTCAACACAGCATTTACTAACAAGTCAGTTACCACTGTCGGCAGCTGAAGCTTAATTTTGCTGGAAGCCTGGGAGACAATGCAGAGCAGACACAGACCCTGAGGGGTAAGAGAGCTGGGGTATTGATACACTGTCTCCTGTCAGCCACTGATTAAGAGCTGCTCCTGGGGGACACTAATTACCCAATACTTTTAACCTGTCACTTGAGCAGGTAAAGCAGGCTCTGGAAGCCTGAGAAAAACTTAAATAAATACGGTAAATAAAGCAGGTAAGATGGCTGGAAGTCAGCTGACTTGCCTGGAAGTGCTAAGGGGAAGGGAATTTGGGCTAGACACCAACAGCATCAGCTCAGACCTCCCACTAAGAAAAGAGGGGTCTTTTAACACAATGACCTACTTTCTAGCCCCCAAGAGAGTCAGTGCTTAGAAATAACCTTTGAATCGAAAGTCTCTGTAAAATTCCAAATGATCCAATAAAAATGTCCAAATGCCAGAACATCCCTCTTGTTCAATCAGGTTTTAGAAAGAAGAAAATAAACAATATGTTATTTGACCTTGTGCAAAGGTCCTTCCAGGTAGAGGAATTTGTGCTGGAAGATTGTAAGGTATATTACTTTATTACTTGTCCGAAAGTAGAGTGGAGTCTATTTCACCTGTATATAAGTGAAAATCCTCCTGCCCTGCAGTTCTGCATCCCATGTTAGGATGATTCTTAAATGTCAACAGCTTAGCTGGAGCCTTCATAACCATCACCACGTTGAGCAGACAGCTTGGGTTATTGAGTTATCATTTTTTTTAATCACTGGGTCCAAATAAAACTCAGCCAAATCTAAGCCTCCAGTCTGTGGCCAGTTCTATGTGGAAGCTATGTGGAATTAGATTTTTCTGAAATCTTTTCTTGGATTTTTTTTTTAGCCTTATTCTTCCCTCCTGCCAGCATTTATCTGATTCCAGAAAATCTTCCTGTCACCTCAGCTCCACAGGGAGCTTAGAATTCACCCTCCATCTCAGATTGATTGTGTAAAGGCTTAAAATGGTTCCTGCTGCTTAACACATAATGAATGTAATGGGCATTTGTTTGCAAACTCTCAACCCCAGTGCCTCCTTACTGGATTAAAGTTGTAATTCTCCTTTCTTCCTTTTTTAAATTTTAATTGGTGTCTAGGTCTCTCATGACTTCGCGATCAACTTTAATGAAGACAACCCAGAATGTGCAGGTAAATCACCACCTAAAAAAGCCAGTGGCTCGCAGCCCTTCTGCTTGTATCTTCCCATTTTAGTTTCTCTCCTTTCGTGCAGGTTATCAGTTATGATAACCACAGCAAAGAGTTAGGCTTTCCGGGTCCAAATTAACCATGCTCCTCCAAAGGCAGCAGAGGGCTGCAATACAGAGCAGAAAAACAAGAGCTGGAAACGGCAGAAGAGCTCACAGCAAGAACACTGATGCCAGCTCTGGATTCCTCTGGCCAAAAAGAAACAAGGGGAAGTTCACCTGATGGGCGGTGATGAGACACTCCTTTTTCTGCTTTCCCCATTTTCATCAAGTCTTCATTTTTCACAACTTCCTCTCTGTGAAGGTGTGAGGAGAGGGGAAAACATTGGAAATCACTGGACACTTTCAGCATGCTGGCAAAGGATACTTGTTTGAAGTCCCTTAGTAGTAGCTTCATAGTTTTGTGCCAGAAAAAAACCTTCTCAAAGGCTTTGGTCCGTGTTTCATTATTTCCAGCCAGAAGTTCCCCAACACAGTTCCACAAAATAATGATGATGACAACTATGATGATAAATTTTATTTAGAAGTCTCTTTCCTGCTTTCTGAATAACAAATAGAGCCAAGTGCATTTGTTGCTATGAAGATCGTGAGATATTTTTACAGTGGGCTAGGTAGAAATGTCCTTATCTCTCTTCTCTTTCTTGTCAAGGAGAAAGGGGGCTGAACGAGGGTGAAGTCAGATCCAGTGGGGTGTGTAAAGCATCCACCAGTTTATTTCACAAATTTAGCACTTGATGTCCAAGAATATGATATCAATATCATTGGGTCTGCACGTAATAACCTCTAAGACCCAATCTCCATTCAGCCATTATTCCCTCTCGTGATTCCTCACCCCAAGTTTATTGTGGTTTAGACTTCCCTCATCCTTAGCCACCCCCATTCTTGAACTGTAAAAATGATTTTCCACCAAAGTAGAATGAAATTCATACCCAGTGTTCACCTGTTTCACACTCTTAGAATTCATCTGCCTGATACTTTTGAAAGAGAAATTAAATTTGCTTATCTCGAGTAAAAACTCAAGAATGAAAAAAGATAAGGAGCTTCTGTTCAGCATCGCTTAACTTCAAAACCAGGCTGCATAATGATTTGGCATCTGTCTTTAGAATGACAGGTTTTGGGGCAGGAAAAGAGGATGCAGCATTTTCAATGGGGTTGGAAGCATGCGTATAAGGGCAGAACAGAACTTGCTCATCCAAGATACCCAGAGCCGGTTTGCTGTCTACGGTGGGTGTGGAGAACAATCTCAGGAGGGGCTTGTGTGGATCCTTCTGGCCAAAAACAGGACCAGTGTGCTGTTTCAGGATAGAGAGAGATATGAGGATGAGCTGAAACAAGGGAAGGCAAGAGGTAACATAGGCACAGACACCAAGAGGAGCCATTTGAACAAAAACCATTAGTAATGGGACTGTTACTGTGGGATCATGATTATAACATTAGAAGTCCAGTCAAGACTCATAAAATGCTGGAAGAAGCTACACAAGCAGGGCTGCCTCTTGAAGGAGAATCCAACCGCTGCCTTTTCCAAGAGAGTCCCACCCTGTGCTATTTCTTTGGCTCACCATGGCCTCAGGATGGATTCCCCCCTTTAAATGAAGGGGTGATCATGATGATGAACATCACTCATCTCTACCACAATCCCCAGCAATGATTGTATCAGCCATTTTGCTCGTTCATCACGCACATGGTAGCTGCTTGGTGAGCTTGGTGAGCTCACCATGTGCCCGACCTCCCTCAAGCTCTTTAAGGGAGTAAGTCATGATTACTGCCCACAAGGACTGTAACATCTGGCGAGATGGTCATGAGTACGCATAACTCTTCTAGGTGGCCCAGGGTGGTATATACTAGAGTCAACAAGGTGGTGTGAAAACTAGAGAAGCATGAAAGCTGACTTGCCTGGTAGCTGAGAGCACTGCCTCTGGAGCCAGACAAACCTGGGTTTGAATCCTGAGTCTAGAGCTCACTTGCTTTGTGAACTGGGACAGATCATTGAGCCTCGCTAAGCCTCAGTTTCTTCACCTATAAAATGGGTATAACATCTATTTTATTATGCTATGAGGATCTAATGAAATCTTACATGTAAAGCGGGATGATAGGGAAAAGTTTGTGTAAATGGTCACTTTTGATTTGAGCCCTAAAGATAATGATTTCAGCAAGGGTGTAGACAGCAAGACCAATGCTATGGTATTTTCTTTTTTATCTTAAGAACATAAATGTGATGTTGATAAGGACTATTTGGGGGAATTTAATGCTTTATTTGTGTGTGTGTTTGATTACAAGTATGTTCGAGGGGACTATTGAACTATGGATCTTTGCCAATTTCACCTCAGGAATTCAAGGAGTTGTGGAAGCCTATCAGAGCTGCCTTCCGAAGCTGCAACTCTATGGTCCCACCAACATCGCCCCCATCATTCAGAAGGTCGCCAAGTCAGCATCAGAGGAGACTAACACCAAGGAGGCATCGGTAAGGAGTGGAGGAGTCCTCCTGCTGTGGGAGTTAACCTCCCCCTTCCTCACCTAGATATTGGCCATAGCACCCGTCCCTCTCTGACAATAAATTCAAGCATGTCTACAGGTGTGAGTGGGACGGGTGACTTAACTCTCCCTTATCCTCAGTCTCCTCATCTGAAAAATGGAGATAGTCATCCCCGTCTCTGCTGGGTTATTATGAGGCTTAGAGATGAGCCATCTCAAATGTCTACAACATTACCTGAACACAGGAGATGCTCAGCAATGGAAGCTACTGTGTTCACTCAAGCATAGGTCATACCCACCTTATGTTCCTGGCAAGAAAAAAATTGCCCAAAAACTATCTTGCTTTCCAATGTACCCATAGTACAGATGGAAGTGAAGCAAAAGCAGTAAAATAATGGCTGATTCTACCCTCTGGTGGTCAAGTGCAGCAACACAAAGCATCACAGCAAAAATTCGTTTCACATTCCGTGTGGGTTTTCTCAAGAAAATGCAAACTTAAGCTACAAGCCCAAACAAAGTTTGACTCTTTAATGTTTTCCCCTAATGTTTTAGAGTTAAATACATTACCATAACATCTTTTCTATGTATCATTCTTAATGATATTAATATATTTCTTTTTAGCTGTATGACTTTTTTTCAGATTTAGTAGAATATTACTGAGGTCTGAACTTTTCTCTATAGTTTTATCCTGGATTTCAAGATACTACATTTGCATAAGGAAAATAATATACAACTCCCTCATCTTCTTCCATCGACTCATCTAAACTGCTTGTGCTGTACCCATGTTCTCAGCCTCACCTCAAGTCAGGATGGATGGAGAACCATTCTCCTATCTAATGTCAGCTCCTTCTCTTGTGTGCTGCAGCACACCCCCTCCCAAGTAGCCAAGGACATTGACCTGAGAGTTATACTCCCTCTCTCTTCTTATCATCTATTTTTTCTTTATCTACTGAAGACTCATTCCCATTAACAAAGAAAACATGCTATAATATCTCCCGTTTAAGTTAAAATCCCTTGACACCACTGTACCCTTAGATATTGTGCCTTACTTTACTTCCCTTTAGAGCAAAATTCATTGAAAGAGTTGCCTGTCCTCACTGTCTCCATCTCTCCTTCCGTGGGTTCCTCCACCCGTACCAGGCAGACTTTCCTCCCCAGCATTCCTCGGAAACTACACTGGTCAATGTCAGCAGTAGCTCCATCTTGCCAAATGCACAGAGGCCTTGGAGCAAATTTCAATCCTCACAGATGCAAGATTTGGGGATAAGGGTTGGATAGGATCAATATTTGTTTACTTTTAATTTTTTTTTAATTATCAGAACTTAAAGTCTTCAAATGATACCTTGCTCAGAAACCCAACATACAAAATGGATTTTAAGAAAACAGACTGTCCTTGCTAATCTGGGCTAAGGGGTGGGTTCAAAACTTCTCTGTTCTTCTTTACCCCCTTTATCCCCAAGAGCATCCAAGGCATCCCCAGGGCTCCCCGGAGCCCAGTTTGAAAACTGAATCATCTCAGCCCCTCTGGGGCACCAGGACCTACAAGAGTAAAAAGAGAACAGGACTGACATGGGTCTGGATTCAGGACTGATAGAAGCCAGCATATAGCACTCCTCAAGGGACACGCGGGTCTGCTCTGAAAGGGCAGGTCAGGAAATGGTGCAGGAAGCATCCAGTCCATATATTCCCAAATGAGTGACCCCTACAGGCCAGGAACACTGATTCTTTTCCCTAGACCTTTCTCTTGTTCTGTGAACGATGTGTGATCCAGGGCCCCTTGTTATCACTGATTGCTAAGGGTCCTAAACTTGAACCTCTTAGGCAAGTTGTGCCTGGGAGCCTGTGGCTATAGGATTTTCTCCTCAATTTTGTGGAGCTCTTCTAGAAAGAAAAAAATGTCCCCTCCTGATCTAAATAGGACCTCAACTATGTTCAAAGACTATAAGATTTCATTTATGAGCTTTTTCCTAGCCTGACTTTGGAAGCAACTCTTACTGCTAGCTTTATAGGAAATTTCCGTCAGGATTTTGATCTGGCAGTCTTCAGCCCATTACCTCTAGCTAGATTAAACCTGGAAGGATCAGCTTTTAGAATCTTGACAATCTCTTCAGACCAGGGGTTCTTGAGCTTTTTCATTTCATGGACTCCAGTAGCAGCTGGTGAAGCCCATGTACTCCTCAGAAATGTTTTTAAATGCACAAAATAAAATATGTATCATAAAATAAACCAATTTTATTGAAATGCAGTTAGCAAAATATTTTTCAAATGTCGCATAGAAGCATCATAAATATAGTAATAAAATGTTTCTTTATTAACATTAAATTATGAGCACCAGTAGCTATTCTAATAATTCTGTAATTTCCAGGTAGTGTTGAGTCTAAATGATAGATTGAGATATTTGCAGCCACTGTAATATAACAGGAAAATATCTGTGATTTCTATTGGTGACTAAGTCACAGTACAGTTAAAACTAATCTGATTTGTTGATTATATCTATAATGGAAAAAAGTGATAAATTGCAGTTAGAGGTTAGTGAAAATAAAATGCAATTTACCCCAAGTTCACAGACTGCCTGAAATCTTTCAACGGTCCATAAACCTGAGTTAAGAACCCTGCTCTATATCAAAAGTCAATAAACTACATCCTGCAGCCCATTTTTCAATGGCATGCAAGTTAAGAATAGTTTTTATATTTTTAAATGGTAGGAAAAAAATCAAAGAAGAATAATTTCATGGCGCATGAAAATCATATGACGTTCAAACTTTAACGTCCATCAACAAAGTTTTATTGGAACATAGCCATGCCCATTAGTATTAAGTACATATTGTCTATGGCTGTTTTTACAGTACATCAGCAGACTTAGGTCATTGCAACAGAGGCCATTATGAAAAGCCTAAAATGTTTGTTACTGTCCCTTTACAGAAAATATTTTCCCTAGATCATTACAACTTGATATGGCAGTGTGACTTTTAGGTGTTTTTGTTCCTGGGGTCATTGAGCAGATTGGGAGATCTAGCCCCTGGAGCATAAAGACCAGATCAGACAGCAGTTAGGGGAGGCTGGAGAATGGAGGAAGAGGACACGGAAGTGTGCTTCACTCTAGGGCCCATCTGTTTATGACTCAGAAGCAGTCTGCTTCCAGATGTGGCATCTGCCCTGGCCTTCCAAGGAGCATCCTGAGAAGGGTGATTTATCATTCTGGTGTATTCTATACCTTTCCCCTGTGTCCTCAAACCACCAAGGTTGCCTCCTTCTGTTCCTTCTCTCTACACCTCCCTACATCTTCCATCACTTCATCCTACTGAAACCTTCTTCCAAACTCCCAGGCCGACTTCTTTGTGAACGTTTAAGACTCAAAAAGCAAAGACAAGGATGAAAATTTTCAGCTGGAATGAATTTGCAGATTGGGTGATCAGTTAGAACTAGAGTTGGGTGGTTAGTTAATGGACATGGATCAGAATAGGTCTTTACATTAAGCTGTGTGGAAGCATTCAGAACTTGTGGCGGTCTTCCTCACAGTGTGAATTTCACTTCTCTCCAGTTGTTTTTTTGACTGAGTTGTTTTGTTTAAAAACTTTCTTCAGACTTACAGAGAAAAGTGGAACTCTTTAGCACTGCCAGCCTATATGTAACCTTTTAAGTGTGATTCTCAAAGCCAGAGGTTTTCAAAATGTGGCTCTTCTATCTAGGCTTTCTCTTCTGGAATATGGCTACTTGGAATGGTTTAATTGTCCTATGTTTGCTCCCTGTAGATGCTGTGCCCATAGCAGAGATTATATCAGAGATTCTTTTGAGTTTGGCATGAGTGGCATCTCAGTGACCTGCTTCCCTCCCCTGTCCACCGGTAGAGGCTGTCACGATGCCGCTCACCACTAATAGCAGTGATGACCTCCGAGGGGCCTTCCTTCTTCACACCCCAAAGCATTTCTCAAGCCCTCTCTGTGCTGATGAGTGCAGAGCCTTTTCTCCAATCTCCGTCTCAAATGAGCCACCTTCCAGCCTCTCCAGGTGGAGAGGGACCAGCAAGGCTGCAGGCTGGGAGCCAAGACTTAGAGCAGGAAGCCACGGGAGCTCAGCAGCCTTCTGCCCAGGTGCTTGGAGAAGGGCGGCCACCTCAGAGCACACCCAAACTGGGCCTTGGCACATGGCCTTCAGAGGGAGAGACGGCAGCCCTCACCCTCTCCCAGCAGGGCTTTAGGCTAGTGCCGTTGACTAAAAATATAATGTGAGTTGTATATGTGATTTAATGTTCTCTAGTAGCTGCATTAAAGTGAGCTAGAAGAAACAGGGAAATTAATTTTAATAATATATTTTATTTAACCCAATATTACCAAAATATCCTCATCTTAACATGTACTCCATATAAAAAATTAATAATAAAATATTTTACCATTTTTTGGTACTAAATCTTCAAAATCAGGTGTGTATTTTACACTTAAAGCACCTTAATTTGGAAGCTAACTTATCATCACAAATTCTTGGTCTTTATTTGGATTTTATAAATTGATAGTTGAGAAAGAAGATTCATGTACTTGTGTTGTTCCAAAAGATTTGTTCCCAAAACCTTAAAAAGATTTCCAGTAACTGAATTGGGTATCTGTTTTTAAAGTTAAATTCATTAAAGTGAAATAAAGTAAAACATTCACTTCCTCCCTTGCTCTGGCCACAATTCAAGGGCTCAGTAGGCACATGGAGCCATTGTGGTGAGCAGTACATCTTTAGACTCTTCAAAATCCCCAGGCTGAAGAGGACCATATAAGTGAGCTGGTCCCACTTCATTTGAGATATGAAGAGGCTGAGACCCAGAGGAGCTGAGGGATTTCCCCAGGATCTCAGAGAATGAGGCTGTGAAGCCAGCCCTCCTGACTCCTCTCTTCTGCTCTTTCTACCACACTGTGCTTTGTAATTGTCACTAAGGTGATTATAAGAATTAACCTACAATTACTACATTGACCTACATTACTGTGCCTGCCTTTAAGCTCCATTCATTGTAACATGAAGTCTTTATGGCTGTCTGCACAGGCACTCAAAAAAAGTCGGTCACTGTTGTTGTGGTCAGTATGCATGGAAGCCACCCCAGGTGCTTAACTGGTATTGTCCTTGTCTCCCCCATCTCTCCGTCCCCATTGTCGCCTGACATCTGATTGACCGATCGCAGCAATACTTCATCCTGCTGATCCTGACGGACGGTGTCATCACAGACATGGCTGACACCCGGGAGGCTATTGTCCACGCCTCCCATCTCCCCATGTCGGTCATCATCGTGGGAGTGGGCAATGCTGACTTCAGTGACATGCAGATGCTGGATGGTGATGATGGGATTCTGAGGTCACCCAAGGGAGAGCCTGTCCTTCGAGACATCGTCCAGTTCGTACCCTTCAGGAACTTCAAACATGTACGCATATCTCGGGGGCTTCCCGGGGGGAGAGCAGAACCAAAGCAAGCTCACTCCCACATTTTTCCACCAGTGTTTGTAGTGAAACAATGCCACCTATCCCTCCCTACGCCAGGCCATCTCCCACACGAGGATATGTAGAACTTGACTCTTTGAAGAAAGAAGTGTAACGAGCTATAGTTAAGGAGTCATGCTAACTACAGTAGCCAGCATTTCACTGGGGCTTGCCCTCACCCAAATAGTTTAGGATCTCTAGTGCCCCCAGGGCTGCCATGTACAGTTGGGTAGGTTGTTCCCTGCCCAAGGGTGTACGGCTGAACATGCAAGGTGAAGCCAAAATTCTGCCTGGGTTCTGCTTGTCAAGCCATGACCCCTGGCAGAGGCCTGTGTTTGCTTTGGCAAACCTAAATCCTCTATAATATATAGTAAGCAGCATTAAAGTTTTTTTTTTTTGAGGAAGATTAGCCCTGAGCTAACATCTGTTGCCAAACCTCCTCTTTTTGCTGAGGAAGACTAGCCCTGAGCTCACATCCATGCCCATCTTCCTCTGCTTTATACATGGGACGCCTACCACAGCATGGCTTGCCAAGCAGCGCCATATCCACACCCAGGATCCAAACAGGCAGACCCCGGGTCGCCAAAACAGAATGTGCACACTTAACCGCTGCGCCACTGGGCCAGCCCCAGCATCAAAGATTTATTTAACTCAGCAAGATGACAAAGCTAGTTCAAAGAAGGATAAAAACAATTGATTATGGTCAGTGGGGGACAGTGCTGGAATAAGTTTGCTAAGGCAGATTCAAAACTGGTTAATGACCAAAAGGTTTGAAAAAAAAAGTCTTTGGATTACCTTCTCTACTGGACAGAAGTCTCATCAGTTTTCTACATCTAGATTTACAGTCTTGGGCTCTAATCAGTAATAAATAGGAAGTCCAGCAGCGTTCCATTCCCCCGATGACCCTAGAGCAGGCCCATCAGAAAACGCTCTAGTGTGACATCGAGAAAGTGCTCAATAACAATTTCCTCATTTCCAAATTGTGGATAATTATTAACTCCCCAGAAGGGGCACCTTTAAAATTTCCACAAAACCCTGCACCTGTGGGGCTGCAACTGTCCAGAGAGACACCTTTTCTGATTCCTACAAAGGCGCCCTCTGGGCTGGTGGTGGCCCTGAAGAACCCTCGGAGCCTCCCCCAGCTGTGTCTGGGGGGTCCCTGGGGGGACCAGGGGTTGTCTCAGACAGTCCTCTGTGCTCTTCTGTTCTGTGCCCCTTGTGGAAGCCACCTGTGAGGCCTGGCCCTCCACACTGCCAGTGGTGCCAGCAATACTGCTCCCAGCGGCTGGTATCTACACTTGAGCTGCCCCAGCAGGAGGGGATCTCCAGAATCTTCCGTGCCCTGAAGCTACCCTGCAGTCCCCTTGGAAATGACGAGAATCCCCTCCAGTCTGTGCTGCAGAGACCCCTCTGTCACCGGGACCATTAATACGGTGAAGTCTGTGCCCCCACCTCTCCAGGATCCCTTGGAAACATCTTCTCTAGCTTCCACTGCAGCCACTCTGTCCTCGGGGCTGCAGGTAGTTATTTAGGGTCAGGGAGAGGAAGGGCCAGGCACTATGCCATCCACTCTGAGCTCTCCCTCCTGATGCTGTTTTGGGAAAGCCTTTCTCCAGCCAAAAACCCTCATTCAAATGAATCCCTGACACTCTTGTAGCCAGTTATCAGATACATCCAGGCACATCTGAATCTCAACTGGGGCTCACACCAGAAGCCCGGCTACACTGGGTAAGATAAGTAAAGAGGGTGGAAGGATGGATGGATCGTTGTTTGCTACAGACAAGTCCCAGTGCCAGCGGCAGAGCCTTGGGCATATGCTTTCCATAAATTGCTGTTGGTTCTGCCACCTTCCTGGGACGTTCTTTAAAGTGAGCATTCAGATAAATCATGAGCCCAGCAGCCTCCACTGACCTCTGGATCTCATGACCTGCCGGGACTGCCCAGGGAGGTCACTGCACACTCCAGGGCTCCTCGAACAACGAGATATTGCTCATAACTGTACTGCCACACGATTATGATTCTCCTTTTAAGGAGGGCTGCAGTGTAATTAGAACCCTTAAAGAAGCCTAAAATCGATCCCTGGCTACAGAGCAGAGTGCAGAAGGAGATTCCAAGTAACAGCAACAACACCCAAGCCCCCACAACAACGGGCCATGAGCGTGGGTGAGGGGCAACTGTGCCACAGTAGCCCACCTTCAACTTGCGCAAGGAAGAGGTGTCCAGGTGAAACCACTCAGTAAATGAAAGAAGCTCACTAAGCCCTCATGTTGTCTGCACGTGGACAGCAAGCAGTGGAGTCAAAAGGAAGTAAACCCCTCTCCGAGCAGGGATGTGCCAGGGCAGGCCAAATTCACTGCACCTGTGTTCAGCAATAAAGCTACTGATGTGCATGATGCTCAAGGTAGGAAGAAGGGTGTTTTTCCAGATGTTGAAGTCCTGCCCCGTTTTGTCAGGCAGACAGAAGTAGCCACATCACCGACCACCACCCATAACTTTGCCCGAGTGAAGAGGGTCAAACAGCTGACTCCCTAGGACACCCAGGCACTTCCCCAAACCACCCTCTCCCTGCGCCCCTCCACACAGAACACACACACACACACACACACACGCGCACACCCATCTGTGTGCTGAACCAATGCCACTGAGCCATACAAGGATCTAACCTCTACCCCAGCCTCCTCCTCTTCAAACACTCATGAGTGCCTGCTGTGTGCAAGCCATGCGCTGGCACTGGGACCACAGTGAGATGATAGTGCCGTGGGTCATTTGCTGGAGAATTGCATGGTTGGGACATAGAAAAATCCCATGTAAGCAACCCGTGGGTAGCTGAAAAGGGCTAAAATATTGCTACAGGACTTCAGGGCCGAGAGAAGTAGCCATGAGGGAGACTCTACAGCTTGAGCTGGGTGTACGAGGCCCGAGCCTCAGGGAGCAGGGTGTTGAGGGGGCATTGACAACAAGGGAGATGCCCTGAGCAGGGCAAGGAAGGGGGTCACCCTCACTGTCTCTGCCACAGCGTCTCCAGCTGTGCCGTGGATGACTAAATCGGAACGCCACAAGCATCTCACCCACCTTATCTTCACGGATTTCAAATTAGATTTTGAAAACCATTTCATTATCCAGACTAATCTACTCTGAATTCAATAAGCCATAAATAAAACGGAAGGTGAGGAGCTGATATCCTTTCATATAAGCCAGTAACCCATGAGTTGCCTCTCTTTTTCTGCTCTGTGTGATAACTCAGAGCTTCGAAGTGGACGGCGCACAGGCTTTGAGTTCTGTGGCTCTGGGCAAGTTATTTAACCTCTCTGTGCCACAGACTTCCATCTGTAAAATGAGGCAAGTGACATACACATTGGAAGATTAAAGGTGGTGTCTATATAAAGCTTAGAACAGCGCCAGGTCCGTGTAGGTGGTTAATAAATACAGCTGTTATAACCAGCTGCTTTCATATTTTTGGCCTTTTCCCAAGCAACTCATGCCCCCCAAGCCCCATTTGCTCACCAGAACCACCAGCACAGTTATGCCAAGGGGTGGGGGGATCGCTTAGGAGCTGTGCTGTCCAATACAGTGGCAAATAATCACATGTGGCTATTTAAATTTAACCTCATTAAAATTAAATCAAATTAAAAACTCAGTTTTTCAGTCACACTAGCCACATTTCAAGGGTTCAATAGTTGCACGTGTCTAGTGACTACCATTATTGGGCAGTGCAGATATGGAATATTTCCATCGTCTCAGCAAGTTCTACTCGACGGCACTGTTTAGGAAAATTTTTGTCTTCAATAACAGCAAATCCATCTTACAGTGGATTACATGAGTAATGGTTCTTAACCCTTGGTTAAGAACTACTGGTTCTTAACCAAGAACTACCAAGTTCTTAACCAAGACTTTGCTCCCCAAGAAGACATTTAGCAATGTCTGGAGACATTTTTGATGGTGACCGTTGTGGAATATTATTCACATCTAGCGGGTAGAGGCCAGGGATGCTGGTAAACATCCTACAATACACAGGACAGTTCCCCACACAAAGAATTATGCGGCCCAGAACAGCAATAGTCCCAAAGTTGAGAAACTCTGGATTAGGTAAGTACAAATATGTTTTTCTCATGTAGCTAGAAGTTAGGGACTGGTGGCTGCTGACATTTGTTTTTTCAGTGATTCAATAGTGTCAAGGCCAGCACCTGGTGATTTCCTTTGCTAATCCCTCATAATGATAAAATGGTTGCTGTGGATCCAGGAATTACATTCTAGTTCCAGGAAAAAAGAAAGAGAAAAGGGAAACAGAATGAACCATATCTGTCCCCTTTAACCAAGAAAGAAAATCTTTCCAAGAAACATCTCCCAGGAAATTTCCAGTTGTGTCTCAAAGGATGAAATTGGGTCACATGGCTGTCCTTAGATGCAAGGGAGGCTGAGAAATCAAGTATTTGGTTTTCTAACCTTTATATGAGAGAGAGATGGCCAGAGAGAAAAGAATGGGAATGACATTTGTATCTACCCCAGTGTACACGTGCACCATGATCTAACAGAGAACCCCGAGCAGCTATTTATAAAATAAAAGATCATTCGTGGATGCCAAATGTCCAACATGCTATGACATCTTCAAAGTGTGGGGAATCACTTTAGAAAAACTCCTCACAGTGTTTTCAAGATACGTGTCCCTTATTTTGAGCCTCCTAAAAACTCTACAAGATAGGATGAATTCTTATTCTTTCCTATTTTGTCTCTGAGAACCCCAGGGCTTAGCAAAGTTGAATAGCTGAGTGACAAGCAGCATAGGAAGGAAAGAGCTAGAAGCTAGGTCATCTCGCATTTAGTTCAGCCCTTTTTCCTTCGGGATCTTTCCTGAAGAATCCCAAACACTTCAAGTTTCCAATCTCTTCAGTAATTGCTAATAATGAGGCTCAGGCAATTTTACTTGCCCAGAGCTTGGGCAGTTAGTACTGAATGCCAGAAATCAAACTCAGCTCTGCCTGACTCCAGGGGCCATGCGTATCTGCTTCCACCTTCCTCTGCCCCAAATCCATAATGCTGATAGAATAAAGGCTATATTATTAGCGTGGTATTCAAGACCCTCCTTCACCTGGCCTCAAGCTCATTTTCCAACTGAATGCTCCACCAATTCTGCATGCTCAACACACCTACACACACTCTTCCTTCAGCCCCATCAGATGGCTCACTGACCCTCGAATGATCAAATGCCAATATCCTCCTTCTCTACATTTTAAAACATGCCCAACTGAAATGCCACCTCCTCGTGGAAGCATGCTGTGATACCCTCCTAGATGATTTCGTCTTTTGTTCTCTGTGCTCTGCCCACAGAGTGTTTGTGACTGTCTACAGCAGTGCTTCTCAAATTTTAATATGCATAGAAATCAGCAGGGCATCAAGTTAAAATGCACATTCTGATGGAGTAGCTCTGGGATGGGTTGAGCAGTCTACATTTCTAATAGGCTCGCGCGGGATGGGATGCTGCTGGTCTGTAGCATGTATCGTGTTCTGCCTCATAGTGGGGTAAATTTCGGTCACACCAGGCTCCCCTCACATGATTGCAACTTCCATAATGACAAGAACCATACACTCCAGAAACCCTAGCAGAGTGCCTGGAATATAATTCACATAGTGTCTGGAATCGAATGCAAGTCAGAAACAAAGCTGCACGAGAATTCATTCTGCTATCCAACTTTTCCCCCATCTTGACATGTGAATCCTTTCGTATTTCGAGACAGGCATGAAAAAATAGAATTACGAAATTAAAGTTTCATCTTCCAACAATCTGACAACTCCTGCTTGGAGTAGACCAATACTGAATACATGAATGAATGAATGGATGAGAGAAGCTAGCTGCTCAGAACGGGACCCAAGTCCTTTAGGCTGATTCTGTATCAGATTCCTCTGGCCGGTTGCCAAAGTCATGGTGCTTTCTTTTTCCCTACAGGCATCTCCAGCAGCCCTGGCAAAGAGCGTGTTGGCTGAAGTCCCAAACCAAGTGGTGGACTATTATAATGGCAAGGGGATTAAGCCAAAATGTTCCTCAGAAATGTATGAGTCTTCCAGGACACTAGCACCATGAACTCCACACACTTTTACAGAGTTCTGAAATACTATTCCTGCTAATATTTAATACTTCTACTACTCCTGTACTTAAAAAAACACACACATACACATCCAAAAATAGCACGTTTTCGTGATTTTTAACCAACTGACAATTTTTTTTGCATGTGTAGCCCCGAGGCCTGGATCTGTTAAGCCCTTGTATTGGTAAAGACTTTTTACAAAGAAACACAAATACCGATAACTTATTCTTTACATTACAGCATGTCGCCTTGAAATAAAATGGTATCTGTATCCGTTTTTTATACAGGTTTGTTGAAATTTTGCTAAATTTCTTATTATCTTTACACTGTAAAGCATTTTGAAACATTTATTGAACGTTGATAGCCAAAACACATTTGGTTTTATCCGCTACAGGATGAGAGAATTTTCAAAATGGCAGATGCATGGACTGTATTTTGCATGTTTAAAATAAAAAAAAAACAAAAAAAAAACCCGCACTGTTTTTGCAGTTGTTATCTATAACTCCTCTCTGCTGAGAATGGTCCCTGTGCTACAGAACAGGTTTATCCACCTAGAGGTAGTCTCCTCGTGGGTCTGGGACACTGAGCCCAGCACCTCTCAGATTTTACTGGGCACGAACTACCTGAGGGTCTTGTCCAAATTCAGGCTGTGATGCAGTAGGTCTGCATGGGCCTGAGATTCTGCAGCTCTATCAACGTTCTAGGTGGTGCCCATGCAGTCCTCAGACCACACTAAGAATCCTGAGCTTCTAGTCTCCAGGGTATGATTGCAGAGACCATCCGAAGCAGGGCCGCACCTAGTCTGCTTGAGAGTGGCACCTCGTCCCTGCCACAGCACGCAGCTCCTGCCTGTCTCAGAGGTGGGAGTAGAAAGTAATGAGACTGATTCCAGAAGCTGCACACCTCCAGTCGGTCTCACTGCTTTATAGTCACACCTCCTCCTGAAACAGACTAAGGAGAGCTCCTCCAGGCCGGACCCTGCCCTTTAAAAGGAGGTGTCACATACCACATACCACGGGAAGGGTTCCATGTTGATGGCAGTCCCTAGGAATGACCTCAAAGAGTCATTCGGTGGAACCACAACAGGGGAAACTTGTCCATGGCAAATGACCATGCAGCATGGCTCCCCAGAAAGGTGGCCCACCAAGTTGACCTTTAGGCTTAATGTGGGGCTTCTTTCTGCCTTTTTTACCCTTCTCGAGAGCAAACTCTGCCAGCAGAAATGCCTGGAATCATTGTTTTGGGTGGAGGTGTTTTGTTTCGACATAAACTAGCCAGTCTTGAACCAAAGAATAAATGTTTCACCGTATAATCTTCTCGCAGAGAAATGGACAAGTATTTTGCAGGCTTAAAAGGCGCATAGTAGAACTCATTTGTGGTCAGAAAGACGGGGAAGTAAATCATAAGGCAAAATAAAACCATTCGTTGTTTGTTTCTTGAGGGGGGGAAGTATTAACAAGCAACTCAAATGCCTTGTACAATTTCCAGTGTTATGATTATAGATCCTAACCTTGCAAATACATGTCAGCCAAATGCACAACATTTTGGGAATGATGGTAAAAATGTATGACAAAAAAAATCATAAATATTTAAACTGTATTGTTTTATGAATAAATTGGGTACTTACAGAATTTTTTCTGAGAGTTATAGTCTTGTTTCTCTTTTCAAGGCAATTTCCCAACAGTGATTGATTTCATGTAGGTGACATGGCCTCAGATTAGGAATAGGTCTTTCACCGTCCCATAGAAACATATGGATCATTGTTTTTAACAAGCAGGGAATTAA
The DNA here is from genome assembly GCF_037783145.1 of Equus przewalskii. Taxonomy (NCBI): domain Eukaryota; kingdom Metazoa; phylum Chordata; class Mammalia; order Perissodactyla; family Equidae; genus Equus; species Equus przewalskii. The sequence continues at coordinate 69,083,773 of NC_091845.1, read as the reverse complement.
AATATTAATGCCCAATCCTGCAAAAATATCTAGTTGTTATTTCTAACCCCAAACCAGGACCTGTATTTCCATGTCCATGTGCCTGGAACATAGAAGCACTCAGTGGAGGTTTAATGAACAAATACATGACTAATCAAATGAACGAATGCATGCAGGCATGAATGAGTGGATGGACTCGTTAATGCGCCTCACCATCAATCTCAAGTTGTAGATCTAACAGGTAGGGTAAGTGACTGGGGCTGTCATTCTCAAATATCTCTTGGGATCTGCTACCGTCATGCCAGGATCCCCGGGATCTGTGAGATGGGGCAGTGAGGACAGAGTCCAATTCACCTGGCAGAACCTTAAGGCAGTTTACTTCCCTCTTCGTAGCCAGACTCAAGACCAGCTCAAAAGAATAATAAAAATAACAGCTAACAATTATTGAGGGCTTACTGTGTGCCAGCCCCTGTTCTAAGTGCTTGTCACATACTGTCTCATTTAATTCTCCCAACAACCTCATAAGGTAGGTAGTATTATTAGTCTCATCTTGCAGATGAGGAAACTGAGACACAGAGAAGTTGGATAACTAACCTAAGGTCACACACCTATCAAATGGCATAGCCAGGATTCAAACACAGACATTCAGTCTCCCGAGTCCAAACTCATATAATCCCCATTTCAGCTACTGGAGTTATACCCATCCACTTACCATACAAAGCAACAGATTATTAAGAGATTTGAGAGAATGAGCCTTAAAACATGACCTTTACCTCCATTTCAGAAATTTGTGTCTTATCTGTGATCTCAGCTTCTTCTTACAGGCTCTTGGCATCTTGCGATGTACAGCATCCCCTTGGGAGCGGTGAAGAGTCTCAGGGTACAACCAGGTCTTCCCAACTTCTGGCCACCGAGGAGACCATGTAGATCAGACATTATAGATGCAGATTCTCCCCGGAGCTGAGCAAGCCCTGTGATAGACTGAGGTTTAAACAAAGGGATAGAAAGAGTAGAGTGTGGTGAGGATGAAGGGAACTGGAAAGCAGGTGCGCAGAAGAAGGCAGCTACCACTCACCTCCTGGAGCCACGTACCAATGTGGGCCCAGTGCAGCCCGTCCATCTAACTGAAAAATGTGGTATGTCACATAAAACCTACCAATTTTTAAATATAGAAAACTCATTTAAAATTAAACAATTGTTTTAAACACTATGAGGGCCAAACTGTATGAGTCAAATGAAAAATAGCTCTGGGCGTACGTTGGCTCTGAAGTGCAAATTTGGAACCACAGACTTATATCCACGGCCTGCCCTCCACCGGGCCTCAACAGATACTATAGACTCTTTTAAATTCATGAGGACACCAACGGGAGTTTATTTCTGTGGCTTATGTCTATCGATATTTACTATATTAGAAATTGAAACTGAAAATGTAATATATTTATTAATTCATTTAAACAATAATAAACCCTTTACATGTTAACATAAGTGAAATATTTTTACGAAAAGCCTGTATTTTCAAAACCAAAAAGTAGTCACAGAGACAGGCAGCACTGTGGGTCTTGCTTAATGAAAGACAGCTGGATTCTCATAGCTGCTTCCGCATTCAGCCTGTTGTGAAATGACGTTTTGGTTGAAGTACAGTGAAAATCTAGCCCCACGTGGCTATGTACTTGGTAAGCTGAGGAGTGATTTTTAGCTTTCTCAGATAATTGTGCTTATTGTTTTTACCGCACCAAAATTTAACAAGTGGTAGTTTCTTAAAGGTTAGTTGCAATGTGGAATATGAGGTCATATCAATAAACCTGTCCTGGCATTTTCAATGGTTCTTTTATCCATCCATGATTTTGTAATGTCATGTACTGATCTTTTGGAAAATATGGATCCACTCAGTTATTCTGATGTTCCAAATGCTTACACAGTTTATTTTACAATGTCAAAAAAAAAAAATCACATTCTTTTGTTGTATTATATCACTGTCGATCTCATCAGACAGCGTAAGTACTGAGAATCTGTCAGGTTATGGTGGCAGGTTCAGGTTTTCCAAAACTCTAATCTTTGCAAGAAAGCTCAAATGTTATCATTGGCAACAAATGCTGTCAGTTGTTTTTCTTGAAGTGACAGGCTCATTTCATTCATTTTCAAGAAAATATCTCCCAAATACCCAAGTCTGAATAACTGCAGTTTATCTGTCAGTCTTTTTTTCCAAGTAAAAATGGTGTTCTGTGAAAAAAATAAAAGCAGCTAGTTTCGGCCGCAACACAATGGCATACATGCCATTCTTTGAGGCAACCACCTGAGGTTGGAATGCAGCAGAAGCACTTTATGGATGCTGCCCATTTAGTCACCCAGCATATGAAAAACTCATATAAAGTGTCTTTACTCCTGGAGGATTTCCACCTCTCTCCTTTGGTTTCCACGTGACCCCCTCCAGCACTGGTGGGTCAAGTACATCTCAAACATTGAGTCTTTCTGACTTCTCCTTCTGCAGCACCTCTCTGACTCCATCCAAAGTTCTCTGTTCTTAAGGGTTCATGTGATTAGACTGGACCACCCAGATAATCCAGGATTCATTCATCTAAGCTCCATAACCGTAATTACATCTGTGAAGTCTCTCGTGTCATGTAGCATAACATGTTTATAGGTTCCAGGAATTCAGGCTTGGACATGTTTAAGGTGTCATTCTGCCTACACAAAGGGAATGCAGGATATCGCCAGATGACTCTAAAAGGAAATGTGGGGTGTTCAAGAACTGTAAGAGGGCTGCCCACGGAGACAGAAGGAGAATATAGACAAGGCCAAGGAGTGGTGGTAAAAATATCTGATGATCCCAATTCTCTGCCCAGGAGAGCCAGTTCTAAATCTGTTTGAATGCCTCCCTTTTTCAGTCCTTCCAGTACTCGCAAAGGACCAGCCCTGCAATAGGCTTGGGAGTGGGGTTGGGGAGGAGGAGTTAGGAGTGAAGGAAGCAGAAGGAAAAATACAGGGCCTCTGCTCCCGTGGGAGCTCACAGCCTGCAGCTGCCCTCTGATACGAGGACTGTGGAATCCAGTTAGATATGTCTTACTTATGTATCTTCCCATTTAAGACACGTAGTAACTAAGGACTTTCTCATGAAGATGTTCTTAAATATTGGAAGTAGAAGAGTGGTAGAGGCAGAGAGGTAGAAATGTGCGTGAGAAGAAGCCTACCAACCATTTTCTCTGCCCTGCTCCCCACAGGAAATAGATCTTCAAATCAGTCCTAAAAAAATCCAACCTTCTAAATATCTCTAGACTCTATGCCCTCCTCTTGAGCATAGTTCAATGGAAATACCTAGTGTTTTCAAACCAGAACAGCCTGGATCCAAATTCAATCTTTACCACCTAATAGTTGGATATCTCTGAGCCTCAATTTTCCCCTCTGTGGAATGGGGAGAATAATTCCTACTTTGACAGGTTGCTGTGAGGATTTGAGATAATGTCCGTAAGCACATAGAACAATGTCTTGTGTTGCAGGTTGAGTTGCCCAAGAAGTAAACTCTAAGACTGAGATTAGCGTGCAGGGAGGTTATTGAGGGAGCATTCTCAGGATAACCATCTGTGGAAGGAAAGGGAAGGAAGTGGGACTGGGCAGAGGAAATGGTGGGTTGCCACAAAGGTCTTAGCTCACTCCACAGGTGGGTTTGAAATTTTTGTGAATATCTAATGAAATGGTTCTTTTTATTAAATATTGAAAGTTATCCTGAGTTGAGACAAGTGGGCCGGGCCTTTACACTCCCTCATAGACCAGCCAGCAGATGTCAGCTGCCTCAAGAAGAGGGTTGAATTGAGGCAAAGCAGCTCTCTTCAACTGAGGAAGTTTTAGAAGAGCTCAGCTTCCGGGTTTCAGAAATGGAGGAAAAAGTCCTTCAGTCCTGAAGCGGGGGGAGATCTGGGTTGCACAGCACAGCATCCATGACAGGGACATATGGCAAGTACTCAGTACATTTTAACATTTGCTATTATCATTTTCATCATCATTTTTATCCTTCTTTTTATAGCCACTGCCCCTGACTTAGTTTAAGTCTTTATCATCTCTTGTGTGTGACGTAAAAGAGCCTTCTTACTGGTTTTCCTAATCTATATTGCCTTCATCTGATCTACTCTCCATACCACTGCCAGAGTCATGCTTATAAAATAAATCTAAGCATCTTTCTGCCCTGCTTAAAATCCTTCAGTAGCTCCCCACCAACTTCAGAATAAAATCCCACCTCTTGAACATGATCTTGAACATAACATATATCTGACTTTCACCATCTTATCCTTGCCCACTTTTTCTGCCAACCTCTGGCCACCCCACTCCACATGGTTATTACACACTGTTATTTCTACCACCTTTGTTGAAGCTTCCCCCATCCAACTCCTTCAGTCAGTTGACCGCTACTTATCTTTGAAGTCTCAGTTCAAGTGACAACTCTTCTCAGAAGCCCTCCTGAACCTTCCCCCCAAGACTTGGCCAGGTATTCCTCCTGCCAGTTCCCTTTTCACCTGTGCATACTTCTGTCAGAACTTCACTCTCCAACTAGAGCCTGAGTCTCTCCCAGAGAGCAGAGCCCTGTCTTACTCACCTTTGGACTCTTGAGCCCTGTTATTGAGCTCAATACATGATTCGAACATGCAGGATAGATCAGTAAGAGGAAGTGCCCTTCTTGGGGCCGGGGAACCAGGTCAATGATAGACCTCACAGCAGTCTTCTGAGAAAAGCAGCTGCTGAGCACAAACCAGATTCTGGTGCATTAACCTCCATTTCGCCCAAATCCTCAGTTTAACACGAAGATTTCTGGACAATCACTACTAAGTTCATTAAACTTATCACACAAGAGAATGTGATCAGTGTCTTAAGGTTTATGTCATACAATTACATAATCCAGATGTCTCCAAAATTTCTCCAGGCTTTCATTAAAACACCAACAGATTAGAGTGATGAAAACTTTGGGAACTAGAGATTGCAGTTCACAACATTGTGAATGTACTAATGTCACTGAATTGTCCACTTGAAAATGGCTAATGTTATGTGACATGAATTTCACCTCAATTTAAAAAAAAAAAAACAATAAAATGTTCTAATACCCCAGCTTATTTGATTAACAGGCAGCCCAGTCGTTTACCAGGTTACCTCCCAAACCCATCCTCACTTCTTGCTTGGACTGCCTCCAGGTGCTTCTGCTAATCACCTCCTGCCAGTCGTATCTCATTAACACATTTCTGGGCTGCTGCATTTTTCTTTAAATCATGCTCCACTCCCTACTCCCCGCCACCACCACCACAGACACAGTTTCCTGACTTAATTCCCCAAAGTACAGCCAAGAACAGACAGTAGTGCTTAACAAATCTTTCCTGAATACTTGAACTGAACAAAGTAAATTTTATGTGAAACTGGATACTCATTTGCTCTCAGAAGTCGTGGATTATAAGATGCATCATTAATTTAATAACTGCGAGGAGAAAAAGAACCATTTCATTAAATATTCAGAAACATTTCGTGTTTGCCAACAATAGCACACATTTATCCCCACAATCCCATCCTCCTTTCTCCTTCAATGCCAAAATGCACCCAAGCCTTCTTCATATTGTGATTTTAAAGGTTCTTCTGCCATTTGCAGTCATGCAGAGCATCACAAAGAAGTGTTGGGCTTTGTAACTGTGCTTGAGACCCTGACATTTTGGGGTCTTTAGGGTGGATGACATAATTCGAAAGTTTACCCAGGAACACTGAGGTTTTGTATGCATTTCCTATTTGATTAAACTTACAATGGTTTCTAATTTTAAAAGCCCAGTATGGACTCACAGAGGAGCACCAGGCTGCTATTCCATTCACGTCTGTTTTTGTGACTCCTGAGAGCATAAGAGGGTGCTAAAACTGCAGGCTTGTTGAGAGAACAAAGAATACTTTTCCCCAGAAAGTCAACACAGCTTCAAGTTCTGGCATTATGAATACCTTCTCTAGTCTTTCCCAGGGATTTCTGAAAGAAAAAATATAGAGTCAAACATACATTGGTTTCTTACAGTATGTGGAGTGCCCTTCTCTTTTAAGCATATATGCACATATATTCATTAGCTTTCACTTTCGTAAAATTGAAAGCAGAAGCCAAGGTTGGCAGGGCTCACTCTAAGATGAACTTATTTCCCCTCTTATTGCTCCCATTCTGATGGCCAGAGTGAGATTTCTAAGAAAGGAGTTTCTTTCACAGGTGATTAAAAGGTTCGGTATATTTCAAAAGAAAGATCTTTTCTTTCCTCTTGCATACTGAATGATTTTTGCCAGTAACTTAATAATGCTGAAAAGGACCTCCGGCATTCATTAACAATCCAAAGGTAAATCCTTAGCAACCGGCTGGGATCCACTGGGACTGTGATCCCAGCATCACGACAAACAATCAGAGCACCAAATGTCAAACCCAGGTGGACTGGAGTGTGGGATATTAAAAATGTGTACACCCACAGGGACTGGATTAGCCTGGGAAAATAATTTCATAATCTAACTAATTCATTTAGAGTTGAACAGGAATCAAATGAATTGAAAGTGACTAAAAATACTATTAAATATAGCCACGGCCCGGAAATTACCATCATGTTCTGCTTGTGTCTCTTTATTTAATATCCTCAGGATCAGAATGAGCTTAGCTGAGCTGCCATTCTGAAGACCTCAGTTCATTCTAAAATGTGCATTTATCCGTTCTAACAAGGATAGCTAACAAGCTGGTCCAACCTTCCTGAAGAAGACAGAATCATGATGGTTATGAGCGAGAGTTTTGGAGTCGGGCAGAAATATGTTTCCCAGAGAATATAAATTTAGTTACCTTCTCTAACCCTCAGATTCCTCATCTGTAAAGTGGAAACAATACTATCTACCTCTTAGAGTTCTTGCGAGACTCAAGGAGATAATATCTTTAAAATGCTGAGCTCAACATATGGTAAATAGTAAGCAGTCTATAAGTCATTATTTATAGTGTAATGGGCAAATTGTGTAGCCTAAAAGACAAAAAGATGGCTAAAAAAATAATTAAAGTAGGCAGAAAAAATGCAAAAATCCATAGCCTTTGATGGCTCTCGTCACAGTGACTGGCTCAGGGATAAACACGTGACCTGAGCCAAGTGAAATAATCCAAGCCTAGTACTTTTGCTGGAGGTCTCAGGAGAAGGAAACTCTCCTTTGATGTTGCTGCACTGTTAGGACATGAATCTGCGTGTGCAGAGAGCCATCCTGCCACTTCATGGGACTGAGGCCAAACGGAGGAAAGCAGAACTAAGAGGGAAAAAGGCAAAAAGAGTAAGATAGCATCTCAATGACCTCCATTAGACTCTGGATCCAGCCTTGCCACTGAAATTGTCAGCCACCAAAGCCCACAGATTTCCTTTTTACTTAATCCAGTTGAAGTTAGACTTCTGTTGCTTGCAGCAAAGATTTCTGACTAATGTAGCTTGACCTTGGGCAGAGAGGAAAGACGGCAGGACAGGGGTAGAGGGAGGTACTGCATGGCCATTCTTTCTCTACTCTCACCAGCCACAAAGGGAACCCATTCCCCTGACTTCTTTCTGGTCACTGAAACCTTGTAGGGATGAGAAGTACCTAAATTAGCATGATATTACTTATCTATTAATATTTTGTCATAAGTATTCTGCCTTAGGACCTTGGAGAGCAGATTCATCTTTGATTTCCCCGTAGAATTTAGCTTACAGGTAGCAGATAGGATTGGGAACATAGAAGGTACTTACATGTTTGTTGAATGAAACAAACATATTGCCCATTCACCAATCTCTACTTGACTTCCTTACATGAGATGGAAAAGAAACAGGAGAGACACAGACGATTTGTTCCTAGAATGGAAAAAATCATTCGAGTTGCCACTGCAGGGAAAGGGCAAAAGGATAGGCAATTATCGTGTCCTCTTCTGGGACAGCCACTGTGTTCCTCCCTAATATTCTACTTCTGCTACTTCTTACTATTTCCCTTGGTGCCTATTATAGGATGGCCCATTACATTTTTCATTTCAGGATTTGGAATAAGGCAATTCAGACTGATATGCCTGACACAATGGAGAGATTAAGATCAAATCCATCTCGCATTCTTGGAAGCAGGAGGGAAATTGTGTTTAAAAGTCTTCTCTAAATCTGCTGGAAGTTTGAGGGGCGAAACTGAAGGATGTTTGAGGGAGAAGGGGTCCTTTTCCCACCAGCTGGCTTCTTTTTCCTCCTCAGGAAAGCCCACTCTGCTTTAGAGAAGAAAGCATCCATTATGACCAGCATCTTTCTACTGCCTGGGACCTCCCACCTGCCCAGTGCTAGGATGTTCCTCTGTGCCCAGGGACAAAGTGCCGAGTTCAGGTGACAAAGTCAATTTCCCTAAGAATCAACTTCTGATATATTTTACTTTATTGTCTGACCAAGTCCCAGGCTCCCTTTTACAGAAGGACTTGCCCACTCAGAACGGCATTTTGCATTTAGGCATGTCAATCTAGTTGATATTTCACTTTAAAGATCAGTTTTCCCCTTTCCTGCTAGCCATAACTTAAGCAAGGAGACATTTTATAAATAACTTCTGCTTTCAGTCATCAAAAGCAGCAAACCCAAAGGCTCAGCATCATGTAGAGTGAAAGGAATAGAACAGGACTTAGGAGACCCAGCTTCTAAACCAGGCTGGACTAGGTATACAGCTTTACTTGGGGTGTTTACCTGATACGTGATCTTGGACAACTTACCCAACCTCTCCAGCCACAGTACTTTCCTCATAGACTGTTGTTGCGATTAAATGGAATAATATTTGCAAAACATTTACCATTACACCAGACATGGTAAAAAAGGCTCAAAAAATAAATTTATTGTTAGCATTTTCATTACTACCATTACTACTACTATAACGGCAATTCCTTTTGCAGAGAATACAAGTTCTCTCAAACAAATTACTGTTCCCATAATGACTGACTCACTTGAAGGAAACTGCTTCCCTTTAAGGCCAAGTCTGCAGATTCACACAGGGCATTCTCCGCAACGCTCCTGGATGGGGAGTTGTGACTTCCAAGGAGAAAGAAAAAGAAAGAAGGAAGAGAGGGGTGTGGGCTTAGCACACTACACCTTGTCCAGAAAGGAGCCTGGCTCCCTGATGGTGGTGGTGATGATGACGCTTGTGAGCAATGAGAACACTACTCCTGCATGTATTGTATGCTGAGTATTAAAAGGAGGTCAGCAAACATGGACACAAAAGACACTAGAGGCCAAAAGAATAACAAGGAGATCTCCTGACATCTTGTTAGGAATTTTGCGTGATCGCATCAAGATGAAACTGTTCATGCAGAAAATGCCAATGAGAAGGTTAGAGAAGAATAAATCGAGGGACCAGCCCCAGTGGCCCAGTGGTTAAATTTGTCACACTCTGCTTCGGCAGCCCTGGTTCAGTTCCCCAGGCACCATTCGTCTATCAGTGGCCATGCTGCAACGGCACCTCACATACAAAACAGAAGATTAGCAACAGATGTTAACTCAGGATGAATCGTGCTCAGCAAAAAAAAAAAAAGAAGAAATTGAGATTTTTCATAATTATTATAATATCTAACATAAAGTGAATATAAATATTAATAATAATAGTAGTCAGCATTTTTTTAGGGCTTATTGTGGGCCAAGTACTGTGTTAAGTACTTTATATGCATCATTTCCTTTAATCTGTACTGTTGTCTTGTGAAGGGGATATTTTTTAATCATATTTTACAGATGAGGAAGCTCAGAGAAACTGATTCACCCAGGGGCATGGAAATAGTAGCATAGACAGGATCTGAACCCAGACCTTCCCACTTCTAAAAAATATCACTCACAGCCATCGCATGGGTGTATCAAGTCCTCTGCTCCCCCTGATGTTGGTGGAGGAGGAGGCAGAAGGAGCATGTCGGCGGGCAAGGCAGACCTTTTTCCTCTCGTTAGAGATTTGGTGACCCAAGTTCAGGTCCTCTCTTCCAACCTATAGTTCTAGGGTTGCTGGTACTCCTGTCAGTGTGGTCATTCTGGCCACCTTTGGTATTTCACATAAAATTTCCATATATTTTTTATTTTTGTTGTTATTGAGATATAATTTACTTACCACAAAATTCTCCCTGTCAAAGTGTACACTTCGGTGGTTTTTAGCATATTCACAAAGTTCTGCCACTATCTTCACTAAAATTTCTAAGTATTTCTGAAGCTCTTATTACAAATGTAGGATTTCTGGGAGAGCTGAGGAATATATTATATTGCCCCGCCTTTAAAGAGTTTACAGTCTTGTCAAGGAGACATGATTTATACACTTGAGACTTCTCAATACTTACAGTAAAAGAGAATCCTGCCATGCAAGCACATATACACATATGGGGAGTGCTAACAGAGAAGAGGTATTAACAGCCAGGGTTAGCAATTCTGAGGGAGTCCTCATGGAGGAGCAGGCCTTGGAGAACAGGGAAAACTGGAGAGGTGGTGTGAACAGGGAGGGCGTCAGACGCAAGGAACTGTCAGCCTAAATGGCCCAAGTGTTAGACTCTTGTCAAGCATAACTATTTGCCCTACTGAGAGACGGAGACTCTGGCTGAGACTTCGATAGGAAATAGAAAAGAGATTAGATGAAGCCCAGTGATTTCAGCCAGAGATCGCCTGGTCTATTTGAAGATAATTTATGTAATAGTGACCAGCAGCTCCTTTCTGAAACTCGGGTGTGACGCTCATTGGTTCAGCGGGATGTGTGCTTTGTGGAGCGAAGACAGCATTTGGCCCCTGGTTGGAAATTCCTGCTTTAAAAAGCCATTTTGTTCATTTTGAAATAAAGTGGGAGTGAAAGCCATGCCCCATGATGCTTCATGGTTAATAAAACTGCAAAGGCATTTCTGCCTGGGCATAAAAGATTATTTTAAGCATCATCTCCCGGGCTCCTCGGTTACTAAGGGAATCCTGTCTTGGCTCAGCAGCGCAGACAGGCGAGTTGCCATGACGATCCTGCTAGGCCTGGTTGGAGTCTAAACACCACAGATGGAGGAACCACTGTCACTACCCGACTCCTGAGCAGCGCCTTCCCTGCCCCTGGCGGTTTGCCAGTCCTCCTCCTCCACCCACCTCAGCTGCCCAGTCCTTGCCGCTAGGGGGCGCAGGCCCAGTTGGAAGGGAACTCAGAGTCAGCGGCTCACCCTGTTTGATGGTCAGTCTCCTCTTCTGTCCGAGAATGTGTTGTTCATGCTGGGTCATATTCAGGTCCTTCAAGCCTGGCCTTTGTCTCTCTGAATAGGGGAAATGCTAGGTATTTACCCAGGAGCTGCACCAGGGAGCAGAAGAAACACTGGAATAAATCTTACTGTCTTTCCTGTAGGCCAGCCAGACATTAACTGAAACTCTTTTACAAGATAAACCTGTCATAGTAGCCAACAGTTGGTCATTCCCTGCAACTACCTAGATGTAATTCTGTTCTTTCACACGGGCATACCCATGGTGCTTGTGGCAGGTTATATTTTCTAAAGATGGCTGTAACAGTGTCTTGCATCCCATGTGCTCTTCTTCCAAGGTGACTTTGCCATGTTTACATGGAGGGGTGGGTTTATGTTCCTGCTCCTTGAATCTGGGCCAACTTGTGTCTGAAGAGAATACCATGTGATTTGTGAAGCTAGGTCATAAAAGGTAATAGAGCTTACCTCTGGTTCTCTTGGGATGCTTGCTCTTGGAACCCAACTAACTACCATGTTGTGAGGAAGCCCAAGCAACCACATGGAGAGACCATATAGGTGTCCCAGCAGACAGCCTGGTTGAGGTCCTGGCTGATAGACAACATCAACCACCAGACAGACACCTGAATGAAACTTCAGGTGATTTCAGCCCCTTAGCTGGCATCACTTCTGGTCTTTGAGTCACCTCAGCTGAGGCCCCAAACATCATGAAGCAGAACCAAGCCATCCCCGCTGTGCCCTTCTGAAGTCCTAAGCAACAGAAGCCATACAAATAATAAAATGATGGTTGTTCTATGCCAAAAAGTTTGAGGTGGTTTGTTACCCAGCAATAGTAGCTGGAACCATATTCCCTTTACTTGGAATGCCCTTTCTCTCCTCTGCTCCTGGGCACTCTTCCTCATCCCTCGTGGAATAATTCAGATGTCATCTCCCCTATGAGGACCCCACCTGGAAACTTTGTACATACAGTTCTGCTTTGGCACTTACTATTTTGGCTCTTTCTCTCCACTGTCTTGCCTGCTATACTGTAAGCTCCAAAAAGATAGATTATTTTGTCTTGCAGGTTTGAAGTAGAAGCAAAACAATAGAGTGATTGGGGGTTTTGGAGTCAAAGAGACTTAGTTTTGAATTCCAGCTGGGCTACTTATTAGCTAGCGGGCAAGTTACTTACTCTCTGAATTATGTCATATAAAATCACACATGTAAAATGGTGAACGTATTCTATCATTATTGTGAGGAGAAACTTATCTATTCTGAGCCCAGTGTCTGGCATCTAAAATGCCCAATAAGGGGGCCGGCCCCGTGGCCGAATGGTTAAGTTTGTGCGCTCCACTTCAGCCGCCCAGGGTTCAGCTCCTGGGCGCGGACATGGCACTGCTTATTAGGCCACGTTGAGGCGGCGTCCCACATGCCACAACTAGAAGGACCCACAACTAAATATACAACTATGTACTAGGGGGATTTGGGGAGAAAAAATGCAGGAAAAAAAAAAGATTGGCAACAGTTTTTAGCTCAGGTGCCAATCTTAAAAAAGAAAAAAAATAAATAAAAAATAAAAAAACAAAACACCCAATAAAGAGCAGATATTGTCGTTATTAGTTTATTATCCCCTGCCTTTAATGCAGTATGGTCAAATTCATTCGATTATTCAGCCAATAGTTGTTGAACACCTACTGTGTGCCAAATATTGTATATTTCATATTGATGTTCAATAAATATTTTTTAGTATATGAACATACAAAATAATGCAACTGGCAATAGATTCTTAATGGATATGAGCCTTCTTACCAAGAATTCTTCTTATCATATTCAAAAGTAATTTTGAAAAAAAGAGCATTGTTTTTTTATCTTGATGTCACATCTCAAAATGGCCCCAAATCAAGGTCTGTTTATTCTAGAAGTTACCAGTATTTAGAACTTTGGCCTTAAAGGTTTATATTAGTTTCCTATTGATGTCATAACAAATTACCACAAACTTAGTGGCTTAAAATGTGGCTCAGTGGCACAAATTTATTATCTGACAGTTCTAGAGGTCAGAAGTCCAACATGGGTCTTACTGGTCTAATATGAAGGTGTTGGCAGGGCTGCATCCATTTCTGGAGGCCCTAGGGGAGACTCCATGTCCTTGCCTCTTTCATCTTCTAGAGGCCATGACATTCCTTGGCTTGTGGAATCTTCCCTCCATCTTCCAAGCCAGCAGGGGCAGGCTGAATCCTTTCCACATTGCATCTATCTTACACTTTTTCTGCTGTCACAGCCAGGAAGGTTCCTCAATTTTAGGGACTCACATGCTTACATTTAGGGGCCCCCTCCCAGGTAATCCAGAATAACTTCCACATCTCAAGGTCCTCAACCTTAATCACATCTGCAAAGTCCTTTTTTGCCACGTAATGGAACACATTCGTAGGTTCCGGGGATAAGGATGTACATGTCTTTGGGGCATTATTCTGCCATTCACGAGGAACTTCATGAAAGAGGCTGGGAGGGGCCTCAGCTGGACAAACCCTGCTTCCTTACCATCTCATAGGTGAAGAGACAGAGAGGCGAAGTGGCTTAGTGTCAGACTGCTAGTTTAGAGCTGAGACTGGATCCCAAGTCTCTTGACTTTGAGTTCAGAATTTTTTCTAGAATGCTGCTACTTAAAGTTGGTCTGCTCACTAGCAGCAACTACGTGACCTTGAGTTTGTTAGAAATGCAGATTCTCAGGCCCCACCTCAGACCTACTAAATCCGACTCGGCACTTTAGCAAGATTCCTTTCAGCCAAATATGTTTCCCTTCTGGTCATCTCTTGGAACCCTAAAATCTGCGGCCTGACTTAGGAATTTATAAATAAAAAGTATGTTTTTAAAAACATCGCATTGAAGTTGAAAATTGTAATTTGGTCTTCCTGGAGGACATTGAAGCAGAATTCATATTCTTTTTTATTGTTTTAAGATATTATTTTTCCTTTTTCTCCCCAAAGTCCCCTGGTACATAGTTGTATATTTTTAGTTGTGGTGCCTTCTAGTTGTGGCATGTGGGACGCCGCCTCAGCATGGTTGATAAGTGGTGCCATGTCCGCGCCCAGGATCCAAATCAGTGAAACCCTGGGCTGCAAAGGCTGAGCACGTGAACTTAACCACTTGACCATGGGGCCAGCCCAGAATTCATATTCTTACTGAATGAGCATCTGTGAATTTTGCAATACAGCCTTTTAAGTTTTCTATACCAGCCAGCAATGGGATCTCAAAGTTCAAAGCTTCTTAAAGTGCATTTTATATTCCCCTATCAGATGCTTAACTCACCTTCATAACATCTCTACTGATTTTAAAATATCCTAAATTCTCACAACTTTGAAAAATGGAAGAAATCAAGGATAATTTTGTGAAAAGCCTAAACTCACCTTAAAAAGGATTTTTAATTTCAAGTATAAGACATGTTATGAACTGAGACAGCATAAATGAATACAAAATGCAAATTAGCCAACAATAAAAAATTCATTATTCTGCAATCAGCCAACCATATGGGACATATCACAGACATTATTAGAAATAACTGAAGGACCTAAGGGCAGGAACACATAGAAAAGATATTTCCAATAAACCCTTGATTTGAAACTTACTCTTGCTCTGATGATTCTCTTTTGTGGGACACGGCTTTAGAAATTCAGAAGTGAAACTATACGTAATGTTTTATTTAACAAAAGAACATTTATTACATCAGCTTTTGGTCTGAATTATAAGAGTAAGAATTATAGAAGCGTAGCACTAAATAGAGATTGTGGAGGTTATCTTTGTTCCAATGAGGACCTGAAGTCCCAGAGAGGCCAAGTGGTATCAGGGTCCCACGGTCAAGGGCAGTCTATGAAGAATGGCATTAGAAATGATGGGGAGCCCTGGCTGGGTCCCTCAAAACTGGGCCTGGTCCTTGTCAATTAGCAGCATAGTGCTGTGACTAAATCGAGCCTGATGACACCTCCCAAGCCCAGTTGGCAATCAGTAGATGTGTGCTGTGTAAGAGCAGACAAAGCACGTTTTGCTTTGATTCAGTTCAGCAGTGGTGCTTGCTAACAGTTTCATTGACTCAAGGCTGCCATTATGGACCAAGAGAGATTTGGCACTAGGGGCAAAGGTTAGACTGAATGGCCACCTTCTCAATACTCACAGACCACTGTGTGTGATAGGTTTACTTACCAGTTCTCTCTAGCCATAGAGGAGTTCCAATGCAAGGGTAGTAACATATTTTGTCATAGAGAGCCAATGAAACAAAATGACGAAGAACACAAGCTCTATGGTTATACTGCTGAGATTTAAATCTTGGCTCTACCATTTAGTAGCTGAGCGACCTTATTTAAATTATGTAATCTCTCGGTGCTTATTTCCTCCACTGTAAAATGGAGATAATTACAGAATTACTACATGGGGTTGTTATAAAGACTAAGTGAGAAAATATACTGAAGTAGTGAAAATGAATCCTGTTAGTAATCAGACTGCAGTGTTATAATGGAACACCAACGCAATGTTTCTAACCGACCATACCCAAAGGCCACACCACTGCTACACAATGAGTGACAGTTCCTTCTCTGAGAAATTTCTGCTCTTTTACCAACATAATCTCTAGTTTCACTTTGTTCTTCTTGCCTCCAGAACAAAATTATTGAGATGCCCAATTGCTGAACTATATTTGCTTCTTGGTAGCACCCATTCCAAAACAAGTCCCTACTTCCCTGATGACACCTTCAAATCACCCAGCCTAAGTCCAAATCTTATAACAAACCCCTTGTAACTCATTCGTATAGAGACATCCTCAGGCGTATGCTTTCTCTTGCTTCAGCAAGCTAATTAAACTCAACCTTGTTTGAGTTCAGGTGTGCTCCCGGTGGTCTTTGATGGGCTTCCACGATGTTGATCACATACTATAGCATACTATATGCACAAGAAATGCTAGCTGTTGGCAGCAGTGGGCAAGTCTTTCTTTTTCCCTCGTATTCTTGCATATAGCATATCTTAAGACATATTTGTTCAATGAAAGATCATTCTTAAGTAACTGGGAAGCCAGATAGCATGGCTAAGATGAGGAGATGTAATTTTTCCTCCCGTCCCAAAGTGTTATTTGGAAGTGTCCAGCAAATTGCAACACCAATTGATGGAATGGAAGAGCAGGCAAAGCAAAGATTTTGAGCCTACTGAAGTCCAAGTAGTAACAGGGAACTGACCATTGCCTGGACCTTTTAAGCCAGGCTAGCTGGATCTCTAATAAAAAGAGGGTGTTGAAATAGCTAAACTTACAAGTTCTTATTTCCAAATTTCTACGCATTTGACAAATAAGAAAACAGACTTTTGGAGTAGAAGAATGAATGCCCAAGCACACACATGGTGATTAGGCTGGGTCTGGAAACCAGGACAAGGGTTGGTTTGTACAAAAGGTGTATTAGCTAACTATTGCTGTGTCATAAATCACCCTAAAACTTAACTAGTAATCATTTATTCTTTTTGGCAATTTCTCCTGGTCAGAAATCCGTGAGATCTTTGGTGAGCTGGTTCAGGCTCAAGGTCTTTCATGAATTGCAGTCATTTGAAGGATTGCCTGGGACTGCAGGACTCACTTCATAGGTGGCTCACTCCTGGTTGGAAAGTTGGTTCCTCTTCACGTGGGCCTCTCTGCAGGCTTGTTTGAGTGTCTGCAGGACATGACCGCGGCTTTCCCCAAAGGGAGCAATCCAAGACACCAAAACAATAAAGTAATAATACCTTTTATGATGCAGCCCTGGAAGTCACACATCATCAGCTTGGCCATATTCTGTTAACACATGCCAGCCCTGTTTCAGTCCCAGCTCTGCCCATCTGCCAGATGTGCTATTTTGGACCAGCACCAAAATTCTGAGTTCCCTTCTTTATAATACAAAAATAACTTCCTATCAGGGCTGTTTTGAACATAACCCAATATAACAATATCAAGAAGTGCTTAGTACAACGACCTACCCCACAGCGGGTATTTAGAATTGATTTCGCTTCCCTAGGAAGCTTGTCCCTGGTTTGTCTCATTCTTCCAAAGTTTAAACTCCGAACATCCCTTTTTTCCAACCCCTGGAGAGACGAGTCAGTTTCCACCCTCCCTACCCTAACTCGGATCCAAAGTAGGACTATTTCGGGGTCGGAACTCTAGTTCCGGGGGCTGACCTCGGAGCCCGGAGCGCATTGAGAAACGGACCGGAAGTGGCTCCGGCGGCGCGCTCCGTCTCTCTCGGTCCGGCAGGGCGTCCGCGGAGAGCCTGCGGGACTGCTGCTGGGCCCGTACGGTGGACGCGTGGCGGCAGCGTGGGGACACCCTGAAAGCAGAGCGCCCGGGCGCCCGGAAGTGTAGCGCGCCGAGCCCTCCTTGACCACTCCATGCCGGGTTGGAGGCTGCTGGCTCAGGCCGGCGCCCATGTGCTGGGCCGCGGGGCGGACGGCCTGGGTGCTGCCCGGGGCTCGGGGCACAGGTGGGTGTAGGCGAGAGGCAGGGGGTGGGGAGGTCCCCTTAAAACCGCGGGCTGGAGCGTGGCCTGGCAGGCGAGGAGGCCGCCCCGGCTGGAGGAGGAAGGGAGACCTGAGGGACAGCACAGTGAGGGTCGTTACTCTAAGGAAGTGGCCTTTAAAGGGTTGGAGGGGTGGTTATCTTGTTTTTAAGGCTTATGAGCCAGTGCTGGCAGCGAGTGTTACCGATAGCGGTAATACTATCTGCCAGTTATTGAGCGTTTCCTATGTTCTGGATGCTCTGTTAGGTGTATTAGGCCCCTAAGCTCTTGTAGCCTCACATGAGAGAATAATCATCGGTTGTACAGATACTATCATTATTCCATACTGTCATTGTTCCATTTTGCTTAAACGGAGGCTTAGAGAGGAGAATTAATTCGCTCAAGGTCACCCAACTAATAAGTGCAAAATTAGGACTCTAACCTGCATCTTCCTGACTAAAAAGGATGACAGACTACAGAAAGCTTCGCTTTTTTCCCCCTAACCCTCTGCGCAAGAATTAGATGCTTCCTTCCTGACCTCCATCCTCTAAAGTCTTTCTTGGTGTGTTCAGCTGGTCGGTGGTCATGTCTTGTGTGGATCTTTTAAATTTGCTCACCCGGTTTTTTCACCCCCATGAGCCTAGGCCGTGTCATTGCGGGGAAGAGGTGAGCTGATCAGAGAAAGATCAGCTCCCACATTCCACTGCCTCCACTGGAGAGAAACTATTATGGTACAGGTTCAGATGGGTCAGTGGCTTCTCCTGTGTTTAGGTAGGGTTACTGTGTTAGAAATCTGTTTATCCCAGAAGAGAAGATGAAGGGCTTTTCCTCCAGGGTAACCGTGGACAGTTAAAATGTCAGTCCCCTTATTATCATAGGAAATGTCAGGAAAAAAAACTTGCACAGGATCCAAACTCTTTCCTAAGGCCCAGACTACATTTTTCAGTTCATGTGATCTCCCTTCCCTGCCTTAGATAGGGGAACTTGGGATTGCGGTTTGTTTTCTCATTTTTATTTTTACAGAACAGACATCTGGCTTTCGGTTAGAAGTCTCCATGGCAAGAGTGGTACTTGGTGGGATGAGCATCTTTCTGAAGAAAATGTTCCGTTTGTTAAGCAGTTGGTCTCTGATGAAGATAAAGCCCAATTAGCAAGTAAAATGTGTCCTCTGAAAGATGAACCGTGGCCTACACATCCTTGGGAACCAGGTGGTGGTTTTGTATTTGATGAATTGTCTCCTAATTACTGTGTGTCTGACACATTCAAAATATAGTGACTGCTTGATAAATTTATCATCTCTTGGATTTCTTTGTTATGTCTTAAGTGTGACTTTTTCGTTGTGGTTTGGTTGACAAGTTTATTTCCAGCATCCTAGTCTACTGTTAGTGAATCTCGGAAGGTAATCAAGACTTCCTCAAGAAGCTGTTTTGCAAGTGAAAGGAGAGTCATTCTGCATACGTTTTCTGTTTCCTTCAGATAAAAAAGATTATAAAATATATCAGGGAAGATAAGCTGGAAGAGTATGATCTAGACTGTAATGCGTCACAGACGTTGTCAGTTGGGATGTTCTAGCACTCCGGGTTTGCCACTCATAACCCAGACTCAGCTCTTTGTGCCTCGTAGAATGCTGTACCCATGTGTAGCACACCAAGAAGAGTAAGACCTTTCCAGTTGAGAGTGTGGTCTCTAGTTGGGGTTTATTGTGACGGTTGAATTGTAGAGTGGCCAAAAGTTCTTCTGGAACGACTTTATCAATTTATGCGACAAATCTAAATGTCATGGTGGAGGCCAACCTATTTTTAGCAACATGACCACTTGCATCATCCTTATAACCCCAGCTAACTTCTTAGAATTTGAGTGGTAGATGTTTTCTAATTAATGGGATTGGATATGAATTGATACTAGGACAGCAAAGCATAATGATGGATTTATTGTGCCCTCTATTAACACCATTGTTTTAAAACCAGAATATATCAGTTTACCTATTTTCTTTATTTTATACAATTTTCTTATATTTGTTTATTTTATAGAAACTTATTCAGTAGCAACATATTATGCCAGGCGTGGTTGAACTCACTTACATCCTGAGGGAACAGTTGTGTTTTACTCTGAGAATATACCACTATGTTTCTTGTCTGCCTGTTCCTTATATTGAAACCACAGTTTAGGAAATACTGTTGCATCAAGTTGGCTAATACTGAAAAAGCTTGTGTCAACGTTGATTTGTTTTTCATTGCCAGGTTCCGCTAGAGTAGGCCTTATTGCCCTGAAGCTGGGCATGATGCCTCTATGGACCAAAGATGGTCAGAAGCATGTGGCCACCTTACTTCAGGTAAGAAAGAAACAGAAGGTGTAATGGGTCTGTATGTATGCTAAGATCTGTTTGTGTAAATATGAACGGGCAATATTTGTATCCTGAAACATTTAACTGTGTGGTAAAGAATAGGATAATGTCAAGTAATAATACTGTTAAAGAACTTTGCTTTGATGGTTTCAGTGAATGTTCTCACGTTTACCTGAGTGGTGGCCTTCTTGATACAAGCATTGGGATAACTGGGGCAATGAATGAAAAAAGATTATAATCTAGCTTCCTACAGATCTACTAGTGTAATTCATAATCAGAAAAAAATCTCAGTCCCATCTCATTTTCATTTATGGAGTTCTTTCAATTCCAGCATTCAAACTCCAAAAGAATCAAATCAAACAATTTTGATTCTTTGCTAACTAAGAATATGGCATTCTCTTGTCTGGGGAAGCAGCATTTTGTCCTCTGAGATAAGGTAAACTAATGGTTAAGAATGTGGGTCCTGGGACCGGAATAGCTGACTTGAAATCCTACTTCTATCACTTCTGGCTGTGTTCCTTGGAGCACTGTGCCTCTTCTGTAAAAGATGTGGTTTTATTCTGTAAAAGAAATAATTATGACCTACCTCAAAAGGTTATTGTGAGAATTGCACAAGATGCTAAATGTCAAGCACTGAAAACTTAAAACAATGTTAAATGTCCAATAAATGTTAGCTGCTGTTGTCTTTATCATTATTATTATGGAAAGATCACTGGTAAAGCCAGGAGTCCGTCATTCCCCAAATCACTTTGGACGTCCCACTTTGTCTTTGAGGCCTAGTTTAGACAAGTGATTAGACAGATGACGGTAATTATGATGAGAGCTCATGCACAGAAGTGCTGAGAGTGCTCATAGACACAGGGGGCCACCAAGCCCTTAGTAAATTTTTATTTCCTCCGAATGATCAAGGAGAGTATTATAGTTTGTAGAATTCTGTGGAACTTTGGGAGCTTTCAGGAATGACTGGTGGGGTTGTAAATTGGCACACCTATTTCGGAAAACAGTTTAGCATTATTTGGTAAAGTTGAGATAGGTGACCCTGTAGTCTAGCAGTTCCATGTCTGAGTATTACTAGAAAACTTACCAGGTGCACCAGGATAGCTGGGCAACCATGTTTATAGCAGTATTACCCTTAATACTCCAAAACTAGAAGTAACCCAAGTGTCTATCAGTGAACAGTAGAATGGGTAAATAAATCCTGGTGTTTTCACATATTGGAATGCTGGATAGCAATGAAAATGAATAAAATACAGCTACATACAACAGTATGGATGAACCTTACAAATATAATCTGGATTGAAAGAAGTAAGACTTGAAAGGGTACATATAGTCTGATTCCATTTATATGAATTTTAAAGTAGGCAGCACTAAACTACGTTATTAAGCAATACTTGCAAAGATGGTACTTACGAAGAAAAGTAAGTAAAATCTAAAAGAAAAAGAAAAGTTCAAGTGAGTGATTATCATAAATGTCAAGAGTAGTGGTTATTTCTTTTTTTGTTATTTTTTTGAGGAAGATTAGCTGTGAGCTAACAACTGCCGATCTTCCCCTTTTTGCTGAGGAAGCCTGGCCCTGAGCTAACGTCGTTGCCCATCTTCCTCTACTTTATATGTGGGATGCCTACCACAGCACGGTGTGCCAAGTGGTGCCATGTCCGCACCCGGGATCCAAACCGGCAAAGCCCGGGCCGCTGAGAACCTGAATGTGCGCACTTAATCGCTGCGCTACCGGCCCCCAGTAGTGGTTATTTCTAAGGCTGTGCTTCTCAACTTTAGTGTGCCTCAGAATCACCTGGAGGGCTTATAAAACAGAGGTTATGATTTAGTAGGTCTCAGCTGAGACCTGAGAACCTCCCCTGCATTTTCACCAAGTTCCCAGGTGATGCTGATGCTGCTTGTCTGGGGACCACACTTTGAGAGCCACTGCTCCAGGGGTTTAAAAAAAAGAGGTGGGAGGGAGTGACTGGGAAGAGACGCACGGGGTTTTGGGGCTTCCGCTTGACATGAGTAGTGGTAACATGCGTATTTCCTTTATAAATACTCCTTTTGTTGTATATTTATGTTTTTTTCTTGATGTGTTATATTTGGCAGTTTTTTAAAGATTATTTCTGTATTTTAAGATTGTGGTTAGTGTTAGATGGATGATGAGACAAGTAACTTTAGGGAATTCCTAACTGTCCTAGGACCTCAGCGAGGCTGATGTTTAGTGTTAAAATGTATCTTGGCACATACTTAGTTTTTTTAATGTTTGCTTTTTAGGTACAAGACTGTCATGTCCTGAAATATACACCAAAGGAAAACCATAATGGAAAAAGGGCAGCCCTGACCGTAGGAGGAAAAACTGTGTCACGTTTCCGCGTAAGGATGTATTTCCCTTCCTAGAATAGTGCATTTCACTAGTTTCAGATCTGAATTCTTTAAGTTTTGAGGATATTCCATAGCCACAAACTTGTATTTGTTCATGAAGTAAATTGTGGATTTTGGGGGAGGCGGTCTTGTAAAGCCATTGAGCCCTGGAGTCTGAGAGACTTTGAGTTTGTTCCAGTACTTCCCCTCACTATCTGAACAAGTAACTTTACCCTGTAAGCTGCAGTATTTGCCTGTCTGTAAAATGGGGATAAAAATACTACTTACCTAAGAGATTTGTTATCAGGATTACATGAGATTTTTCACATGTGCCTGACATGTAACAGACACTCAATAGATGGTAGCTATTTGGTTATTTTGTTTTGTTTTATGTTTACTTTCACTTTGTTTCTAAATTATCTCAGCACTTGACACCAACAGCATGTGAGGATTAATTTTGTATTTATCAGAAGGAACTTTCAGTACTTGGGAGAAAGCTGTATACAAAGCCACATCAGATTTGTTTTAAGTAAGGTATTTTTTCCCAAGTAGAATACCAATAGAATACTGAGTTCGTAGGTTAAATTTGAAAAATCTGCACAATTAGTATCTATTGGATGACTAAAACCAGAGAGTATCTTTCCAATAATAGTGATGGTTCTCATTAATGGGTCCTGAAACATCTTTAGGTTTACTAAAACATTGCTTATTGCTAAAGTAAACATTTTTCCATCATAAATACTTTATGAAATGAACATGGATGGAAATTAGGATATAACTTATACTATGCAACTGGCAGGTGTTTATTGTGTGCCTTCTGTTTCCTTGTCATATTGAGCACTGATTACATGCTGGGTACATCAGCATTAAACCTTTTATATATATTATCTTATGTAACTTTTTCAGCCTCTGAGGCTAAAGAGGTTAAGTAACACTCAGGGCCACCCACTGGTAAGAGGTAGAGTGACAGTCAGACTCCAAAAGCCTTGCTTTCTTAGCTGTCTTGATAACCACCTTCTGGGAACATATAGGCTAGTGGGGAAGATGGACAAATAAATCAGCCATCTCAGGACAGTATTATAAAGGCAACAAGCAGAGAAGAGGGGGTGGCCCATTTTGCTTAGGGAAATCCTAGGAGGTTTCACAGGGAGAAGCCCAGCAAGGAGAGAGTGTTAAAGGCATGCCGGAGGAAATGGTCTCTGCAGAAGCAGGGACCTGTGGAAGAGTATGTGCTTGGGAAGAGAAGTGTGATGTGTCTGGATCTTAGTGTGCGGCTGTGAGGCCAGCGGGGGAACGTGGTAAAGGTGCAGAAGGTGCACTTGTCACAGCAGAGTGCTAAGGAGTGTAGACTTCATCCTGTAGACTCTGAAGAGCTTTCAGCTTTCTTTAACTGGGACAGCAACACGGTCAAATTGTTGTCTTGGTTAACTGATGTGAGAAAAATCCAGATGCAGGGAGGACATTTGGAAGGTGGTTTCAAGCACTAGGGGGGAGTTGGTAAAAATCTTTTGAACCAAGGCACTTGCATTGGACTTGGAAGGGCCAGGGATTTGTAGAAGACTGAGTGAGTGTGAGTGTGCGGTGAGAGGACGCAGGCGTAGAGTGGTTTCTAACTAAGCACCTGGGTCGGTGCTGATGCTGTCACCTGGAGCTGTGACCAGGAAAGGGAGGCTTTGGAGGAAAGATGTGTTTGACGTGTTCACAGAAAACTCAGGTGGAGTTGTCCTTAAATAGTGGGATATTCTGATCAGTAAATTGGTGATGGTTGCAATCAGGAGTTTTATAGTCTATTGGACTATAGGCCATTTAGGCCTGTCTTGTAAGTATTAGAGAAGTTAGCTATTCTTGCATATTATGGTAGTATAGTTCATTTATTTTTCCATAAGACTTTATAGGGATATCTGTCATGCTATTAACTCTTGACAGTTTGTTGACTAGTAATTTCAGGGTTCAAATAATTCCACAGTAATTAAAAGCACAATGAGATATTTATGGAAACGTTTTTTAAAATATCAAATTTTTAAATTTTTAAATGTGTAAATATGTGCCAGTTCTTCATGTGAATAATTCTTTGGTTTGATAGACACCCCTGTTTTCTAATTGATTGTATTTCCTATTTTGTATTCTGACTAGCACCAGCATCTTTATTTTATCAGTTTTGTAAATTCGTGACTTTACAGCCTTGATATTTCTAAATCAGGCATCACGTAGGGATAATCCATTCTGCTCCAACAGATCAGTGAACGTCACTCCCTCAGAACTATGAGAGTGGAAAAACGGGTGGACATGGGGTCCAAGAAGCTGAGTTCTAATCCTGATTTCTATCACTGGCTCCTTTGCTCTCCCTTTTTGAATATCCTTTTTCTTACCCCTGAAAACAGGGAATTGGACTTAATGATCTCTCAATTCTCTCCCAGTTCTAAAAGTCTCACATTGGTTTTCTAATATTTTAGTTTTCAACAAAAAACAAAAATTCCCCCCAAAATATGCTTTCCAGTTCAGTTTATTCTTTTACTTGGTGATGATATAGCTAAAATTTTATTAACGTAATACTAATAACTAAAATATTACAGAAATGATAGTACTGACTTTCATACTTGAGCCTGTGGTCTACGTA
Organism: Equus przewalskii; assembly: GCF_037783145.1. Classification (NCBI taxonomy): domain Eukaryota; kingdom Metazoa; phylum Chordata; class Mammalia; order Perissodactyla; family Equidae; genus Equus; species Equus przewalskii. Next base: position 69,058,826 of record NC_091845.1, on the reverse strand, counting down.
TTTTAGGTTTATCTCTTCAATGAATATACAGCACAGCAGGGTGATTGGGATGCTGTATTCTTATGTTGTAGTGGGTTTTGACCCACTTCACTTCCATACACTTTTAAAACCATTAAATCTCTAGTATGGGAAGTGCTATAGAGGCCCTTATTCTTCAAGATGTAAATTTTCTAGGTCGAGAGGACGTTTATTGCAATATTAAGAAAAAACTTTGGAGGCCGGCCTGGTGGCGCAGCGGTTAAGTGCGCACGTTCTGCTTCGGTTTCCCGGGGTTCTCCGGTTCAGATCCCAGGTGCGGACATGGCACCGCTTAGCAAGCCATGCTGTGATAGGCGTCCCACGTATAAAGTAGAGGAAGATGGTCACAGATGTTAGCTCAAGGCCAGTCTTCCTCAGCAAAAAGAGGAGGATTGGCAGCAGATGTTAGCTCAGGGCTAATCTTCCTCAAAAAAAAGAAAAAGACTTTGTCTTTGAATGACCTTTCTTTGGAATGGGATGTGAAAATGAAGTTTTGGAGTTTTTTATGAATAAAGCATTTTGGTTCAGAAAGGAAAAAGATTTTTGAAACTAAAAGTACACAGACTTCCTCTTGTTTGTTGTAACCCCCAGGGAAACTGCAAATTGATTATAGAGGGTTTAAAAAAAAAAAACTTGAGACCTATGAATATAAAATATCAAATAGAATTCTAAAATAAATGGATTAAATCAGTTTTATTTATAATAGTGGTAGAACTATTATTTTTTTTAATCTGTAAAGAATTTATGCCTCCAAGAAATTAGACTATTTTGCTTTTGCTATTTTTGTACCTTATAAATAAAAACTGATGTGGTACATAGTGTTTTTGAATAAGGAAGTTAAGTAACCTTAAAAGTTGATTAAATCAATTCATCTTAGGAGCAGAGAAGCATTTTCATTGTGGGAAGGATAATTGCAGAGAACTTCGAAGAGGGGGAAAAATGCAGCCTCATAAATGGGCTTATCCAAGTGTGACGCTGCTGTCAGTCTTTTAAATTGCCTTTTGAAATCATTTATTTGGAAGTTTAAAAAAAAGCCACTTCTGCTGATTTCAACTCAACTTGAGCATTTGGTTTTTCTTGTAACTGATAGCTAATTTTACAACATTTTGATTTTAAAAGAAAAAAACTAAAGTATTTAATTTTAGTGAAATTGGAAGATAATCAAGATACGTGTATTACCTTTGTTCCTCTTATGTCTCAGTCTATAGTTACTTTACTACTTAGGTCAAGGTGTTTATCGTGTTTATTTTGCATTACTGGGAAAGTAAAGGATTTTCTCAGAAGCCTCCTGGCATACTTAAAAGCTGATATTAATAAAATAAGATGCTTTTTAAATCACCAGGTGGAATATGTGAATGTTGAAAATAAAATTGAAGGCTGTTCTAAAATTTAATAAATCTGAATATAACACATCAGGAAAATAATTTCAAGGAGCCACATTTTCAAATTACAATTTTTGTGTTTGCTTTTATTGTGGAAGAAGTGAGTTATTGAATATGAAAAGCAGGGGACTTGTCACCTACAACATGACTAACAATAATGTACAACTGAAATTTCACAAGATTGTAAATTATTATAATCTCAATTAAAAAAAAACGGGACTTGTAAGAGTGGTGATGCATATTAGTCTCAGATTTCAGCATGTGGGAAGTGAAACCATAGAGAATGACTGGAATGAATTTATGTTGTCACTCTCTTGGAGGTAAGGATGGCTCATGAGGGAGCTTTATGAGGTACAAAACGATCTTATGTGAACATCCAAAGCAGAGCTTCTTAGCATTTGTCGGACAGTCCCACTGGAGGGCCCCAGGGAGATTTCCAGGGGATTGTGGGCTGATCCAAAAATTAAAGTTCTATGCTTACAGGCAGTGCCACCCGATTTCATGTCGACTAAAGGCAACCTACAAAGTAACTTATAAAGGGCACTAAGAGGGCCGGCCTGGTGGCGCAGCGGTTAAGTGTGCACGTTCTGCTTCTCGGCAACCCGGGGTTTGCCGGTTCGGATCCCGGGTGTGGACATGGCACCACTTGGCAAAAGCCATGCTGTGGTAGGCGTCCCACGTATAAAGTAGAGGAAGATGAGCAGGATGTTAGCTCAGGGCCAGTCTTCCTCAGCAAAAAGAGGAGGATTGGCAGTAGTTAGCTCAGGGCTAATCTTCCTCAAAAAAATAAATAATTAAAGGACACTAAGAATTAACATTTTAAACTGAAATTAGCAAATAGCTGAAGTTTGTTGGGTATTCAAATGCTGTATTCTACAGATTAGTCTGGCTGTGCAGATGCTCCATTGGAATTTAGGGGAAGGATGCTTTGTTACCAGAACATCATCAGTGTCATCTTGTGTTGGTTGGGCATTTTCAATTGCTGCTAATCTCGCTTTTTTTAAATTACAAATTACTATTGGTTTGGTTTTATAATAGTTTAGTTTCCTGTAGATTTGTTCATCCTCAGAGTTAGTTATGATGTTTATTTTAGGCCTACAATTTTGTAATAACTAGACTTAAAGACAGAGGCCACACACTGTCAGGCTACAGACACAGTGCTGTGTCCCAAGAGCTGATGCAGCAGGAGGAGTGGAAAGGTGGGGTGACTTGGAGAGATAAACCAGGACTTCACACCCAGGTGCATGTCTGCCCTCCATCTTCCGTGTCTTTTCACCATTCATTTAGCTCATTTCTGCAGTGTCTGACCTGCCACTGTGCTTGCCACAAAAGTTAGAGACACAGCTGAATAAAATAGCCCTTCCCATCCAGGTGCTCATAGGCCAGCAGGCAGACAGACGTGTAATTTGATAAGTGTAAGGTAATGCTGAGTAATTGAGATACATGCAGGGCCTAGGGATGGCATAGACAAAGGAGCAGGCTGCTCTGGCAAGGCTGCCCAGGGAGGGATCCAGACAGGAAATATCACTGGAGTTGGGATCAGACATGTATTTAACATTTTTAAATGAGCTTTGGAGGTGCAGGATGGGGAGGAGATTACAGGGCAAGAGATCAGTGTAGGCAGACACAGGTAAGCATACATAGAGTGTCACGGCCCACTGGAAGCCTGCGGGTGCTTCATTTATGATTAGAGGGAAAGTTGAGGGAGGAAGAACAGCAGGAAGATAGGTATACCTGTGTTGGTTATATTCTCATGAAAGAGGCCCTCTTCACATCAGGAAAGTACACATCACATGGTACAGCTTTTTAGGCGAGTCTATATCAAGAGTCTTAAGAATTAAAAAAAAAGGCTGAGGACATTATTGTAAGGAAGTAAGATGTCCATAAAGTTTTCTATTCAAGGCTGTTTTCTATTCAAAGATATTTACAATAGCAGAAAAAAGTCAGGGGTGGAGGGAAAGCAGACATTAGGACCTCCAGTAGCTGCGAATATAGCAGCAGCTAAAGTCCCTGCTTTCAAGAAGCTTACGTTTTGGTGGGATTTGCAGCAAGACAGGGAGGCTGTTGCAATTGAAGATAAACAATAAAAAATGTATATTGTGACGGAGGGAGAAAAGTGCTTTGAAGAATAATAAAGTAGACTGAGGGGATTATGAGTGACAGAAAGTGGTGCTATTTTAGATACAATAATCAATAAAAGTAAGTGGATACTTGGAAGGAGAAACCTGAATAAAGTGAGGGGGAACATGCAAAAATCTGGCAGAAAAGCATTTCAGGCATGGGGAACAGTATGTGCAAAGGGCCTGAGGCCAGTGTTTGATATGTTCTTGGACCAATAAGGAATGCATGGTACCTGAAGCAGAGTGAGCCAGGAGGAGAGTAGTAGATGAGACCAGATTGTATAGAACCTCATAAACCATGGTAAGGACTTAGGACTTGATTCTGCCTGAAATGGAAGCCATTGTAGAGACATGATGTAGCTTGAGTTTTGAAAGAGTCATGTCTGCCTGTGAAGGGAGAACAGACCAGGGGGTCAGGAGTGTGGAAGCTTGGAGACCAATTAGGAGACTATTAACATAATCCAGGCAAAAGATGGTGGTTTGGGGTGGGGATGAGAAGTGGTTGGTGTGAGCTGTGTTTTTATATAGAGTCTACAGAAATTGCTGGTGGATGGACATGGGAGATGAGAAGGAGAAAAGTCAAGAGTGACCGTAAGATTTTTGGTCCAATCAACAGAGTGTGGAGTTGCCATTTATTGAGATTTGGAAGACCAGAAGAGAGCAGGCTTGTGGGGGGGTATTGAGTTCAATTGTGGACATGTTAAACTTGAGTTGCTGCATGACGTCAAAGTGACATACTGAATTGGCAGTTGGACATGTGATTTCATAGTTTGGAGTAGCATTTGGGATCGAAGAGGAGTCTGGTGTCATTAGCATATGAGAAAACTCAGAGTAGTGAGCGGAAACCAACTGAAAGTCTTTCAAGGACAGAGTGGTCACCTGTGCCAGGCATTGCTGATAGAGCCAATAAATGAGTATTGACCAGTGTATTTGACCACGTGGAGATTGTTGATGACCTTGACTAGGCACTTTCCATTAAATATTAGGGGCTGAGAGTGCCTGATTAAAGTGGTTTGGAGAAAATGCGAGGAGAGAAAATAGATTCAGCAAGTCTTTCAAGGAGCTTTGTTGTAAGGGGGCATAGGAAGATTAGCTGAAGCTCACTAAGTGGTGAAATTTTTTAAAAGTTTTAATGTATGAGTATTGTGCCATCTTTGTATACCGATAGGAAAGTTCCCGTAGAAAGGGGAAATTGATGATTCAGAAGACGGTGGCTACAGTTTCAGGAGTAAAGCCATTGACTACGTGAGGCGGGTGGGAATCAGCAGTACACGGTGAAGGATTTGGCTTTTAATAGAGCATGGGCAGTTCATGTGTCATTGGGATTCCTAGCCACAGTTTCACATCGGAATCATATGGTGTGCTTAAAAAACCGATAGCTGGAGGTCACCTTCAAGCAGTGAGGTTACAGTCTCCAAGCACAGGGCCCTAGCACTGGCGTTTTCTAAGAGCTCCTCCTGTGCATTTCATGCATCCTGGAGTAGGGCGGGAGGATGGCGGTATGTAGGTACTGGTGCAGGCAGTTTGATTGATTTGGTGATGTGAGCTTGGGGAAGCGCTCTTGATTCTTCTGTTTTGTCAGTGAAATAAGAAGTAACGTGATCAGTTCAAGAGGGGAGGGAGGGGGAACAGTGCTGGAGGTTTTAAAAGAAGATATGACATGGTTGCCTTGGAAAGTGTGAGAGGGATTTAATAGTGAAATGTTGGGGCCGGCCCCATGGTTAAGTTCACGCACTCCGCTTCGGCGGCCCAGGGTTTCGCTGGTTCGGATCCTGGGCGTGGATGTGGCACTGCTCATAAGGTCATGCTGAGGTGGCGTCCCACATGCCACAACTAGAAGGACCCACAACTAAAATATACAACTATGTACTGGGGGGCTTTGGGAAGAAAAAAGAAAATAAAATCTTTGGGGGAAAAAAAAAATAGTGAAATGTAGTTTGGCCAGGCCACATTTGGGACTCATTTTGAAGTTTGTGGTTGTGCATTTGAATATGACCTATCATGTCTTTTTCCAGCTGCTTGGAAGCAGGTGCAGAGTAGACAGAGTTGGATTTCTCAGGATTGGGGTTCTTGATACTTAGCATCTCCAGTCAAAATTAAAATATGAGTACAACTCTGTTTCTTTTCCTACATAATAAAGATCTTCCCCCATGTACTGTACGTGAGCTACGCTATGCACATGGTTGGATCCTAAGTGTAATAAATTATAGATGAAAATCTCACCTCCCTTAGGGTGCTCTTTGTTCGTTAAGGGAACAGAATGCTTTTTGACTTGTTTTCTGGGTGTTAATAACTTGGCTTAGATCTCTATGCATTAACCTCCACCTTTAGTGTTGAATGTGTTACTTATGTGTGATGCTTTTCCTCTAGAAATCTACATCTATATTGGAATTTTACCAAGAACTTGGATTGCCGCCAAAACAGAAAGTTAAAATCTTTCACGTAACAGATAATGCTGTAATTAAGCCAGGTAATCTGAGGTCGGGGAGAGGAGGGAGGTAAAAGTACCCAAATATGTGGTTTGTTTAATGTCAGCCCTTTCAGTAAAGCTGAATCCACAATACAAAGTCCCAAACATTTATTTTTAAATATAAAACGGTTATCTGATTTAATCACTAGGGGCAAACAAGTGTTTTTCTAAGTGGAAAGAACTGTAGAGAACTCTTTGTTTTCCATGAAAGAGGGAGGAACTCCTTTGTTTTTGATGTACAGAGAGTCACATTTGGAAAAGCCACTCCAAATAAATACACTAACTTTTAAAATGTGAAGTTCACTGTTTGTAGGCTGGCATTTTATTAAGTGAAGAATAGCTAGACTCTGGCTGAGATAGAAGAATTTGAGAAAACATAGCCTGACATGGGAAAATGACTGATGACAGCACCTTGATGTAAAATCCGAAAAGTATTGTACCTAATCCATGGAATGTCAAGATGTAAGATTTGGCAATTCGATTGTATTGGTTCATGTAGTTAACAGCATTTTGATGTCTTTGAATTTCAGAAGTGCTCCCTGATCTCTTGAGAACTCGGATTCTAACAAGTAGATAGTAGAAGGATATTTTAAGATTTGGTATTTTAATATCTGAACTGAATTTCTTTAAGTAAAATACAATTGTAATAGGCCTTATTAATTGGAGTGACAGAGGGTCAGCCTTGATATAAACTAGAATTAAAAGTTTTTTTTTATTAATGTTATGATAGATTACAACCTTGTGAGATTTCAGTTGTACATTATTGTTAGTCATAGAATTAAAAGTATTTTTTGAAGTGCAAGTTTTGCAACTTTAAGGTAAAGTAAATGGAATTAAACTAAGGGTAAAAAGTCCACATTAGCTTTTGCTGTAGCTTAAACCATATGAAATTGTTATTTTTGTGGGTGAAAAAGGGTCAGATATCAGTTCAGATCATTCAGCCTGATAGAAATTTAGTCACTTTTAATCTTCCTTGTTTTTTAATTCAAGGTTTTTCTCTGTCCATACAAATCCAGGTTAGGTCCTCCCTTAAAGGATACTGCCCTCTGAAATCCTATAGTACTTTACTCCCTGTTTTAAAAAACAAAAGTTAGCTTTTAATTACATTCTCTACTACATTGGTTCCAGCTTTTTGTTAAAAAAGAGGTGTCCTATTTGACAATGTTAATGTTGATTCTTCACCTAGATAGTAAATTCTTGAGGTCGAGGCCCATGTCTTATAACTTTGTATTTCTTTTTTATTTTTTATTTTTTTGAGGAAGATTAGCCCTGAGCTAACTACTGCCAATCCTCCTCTTTTTGCTGAGGAAGACTGGCCCTAAGCTAACATCCGTGCCCATCTTCCTTTACATTGTAAGTGTGATGCCTACCACAGCATGGCATCCCAAGCCGTGCCATGTCCACACCCTGGATCGAACCAGCGAACCCCGGGCCGCCAAAGCAGAACATGCACACTTAACCACTGTGCCACCGGTCCGGCCCCTAACTTTGTATTTCTAACTGTATATATTGTAAGTGCCCTATAAATGTTTGGAGATTAATTGCCAAATTTAATCCTCGTAAGTGTTAATTCCAAATTTTTATAAATAAATTGATATGCAGGGCTTTGACTTACAAAATTCCTTTAACATATTTCCCAAGTACATTTAAAATAAGGTTTTATTTACATACAACTAGTTTTGGCAATGTTAGTGCTATATAAAATTAGGGGTATCCATAATGGCAGTTTTTTGCTATTCCAAATACCTGGGCACATGCTAGAATAACTATATTTTATTGAAACAATGACCAGTCCACGAAAAATCTGGTATGTGTGGGCTTTACATGGATATCACACATACCATAATCATTACCCAATACAATGGACCTGTGTTCAAGTAAAGTTCTTATTTTTGAATAATTTATCTCCAAAGAGTTTGTCTTGATTCAGCCCCAACATTTTTTGAGTCATTCTCTTATTTCTATTTTCCTTATATGAAATAGGAAATATATCTTAATTCAGTGTATTGTTATTCACTAAAATGACCAAGAATCATCAAACTCATGTATTTATCAGCAGGAGCACTGTGTTGTCACAGCAATTGCCCATTGCATCCAGCACCGTTGAAGGTTGGCCTCCGAAGGCAGAAGCCTGTCAGCCAGCCAGTCTTTGGCTCACACCAGCACTTTGCGCCTTCTACTGGGCACACTGTTCTTCAACCCACGTGCAGTCCATTAAAGCATGTTTGTTGAGCAATTTTATTATTTTATTGTTGATGTTTCTAAAAACTGCAGGAGAGAATCTTCTGTCATTTTTGAAAACTGATAGCTAGAAGGCTTCCTGTATGTAGTTTATGTTTCGTGGTGTTGTTTCTGGGCTGATATATCTCCTATTGACTTTTTGTTTTCTTTTCATAAAGGCACACCTCTTTATGCTGCTCACTTTCGCCCAGGACAGTATGTGGATGTCACAGCCAAAACGTAGGTCTGCATAGCAGGTTCTCTTTTCCTTTTGTTTTCCTTAGATATTAAAAAATAACAGTGAGTGAAAGAAGTATAGTCTTTCAAGTCAGTGAATAAGGGAGAAGTAACCATTATTGTCATTCATAAGTCTAAGCTTTAGTGTTACTGTGTACCGGTTTTTAAATAGCACTGAGTTAGTTGTATGTGTAGAGTTCACATCAGGTTATAGCTTTTGAACTGAGTTTCTTGAAATGGGACAGAGAGAAAGGCCACATTACTCTAGTTCTTTGTGAGCTGGGCCCACTTTGAAGGCTACATACAGTTTGATGGTGAAATATACATGAGCAATGTCATAGAGTTCTTTTGAGATTATTGTGTAGTCTAGTAATTGGTGGGTTTTTCCAAATTCAAGGAAACAGTTAAATTAGAAACATTTTATACTGTTTGTGATAGTGGTGGTTGTGCTTAAGGTTCCCCTAAGGTAGCTATAAACATTTTTGTGACTGTTAGAAGCCCTATCAGAAGCTGAAGGAAGAAACAGTATTACACATTAGGCCTCTTCAGTAACATGACATTATCTCCCAGTACTAGATAAGTGAGACTTCTTCCATTGAAACAAAATATTTTTTTATACTTAAGGATTTAATTTGGTTGAAATCAACACTTAATTGTCACTCTAACAGAAATGCTGACTTTGAGTCATATTTAGACTGGGCAGTGTTATTTTGGGTACTGTAGTTTTTTCACATCTTACCATCTATTGGATGGCTTAAGATAAGTTCAGTACTGGCTAGATGATCTCCAGGAAACATTTAGATCTTACAGAAGTGGTTTTTCAATAATTAGTTGAGGTTACGTCACTATGGAATGAAGTAACTGAGCCCTTTATGTATGTTTGTGTAGAAATTGGTCAGGGTAGGTTATTAGAATCCATATGACCTAAGCTAACCTAAATTCCAAATACCAGTTCTTGTCCATTCCTGTTTCTTGTTCTGTCAACACAAATGATAATTTCACTTTTGTTATGTGCCTCAATTTTTTCCTTTTCATCATTTGACAAGATTTGCAACCTGTATTCCAGGAACATTCTGACTAGGAACCCTTTGAAAAATGAACAGTGGTCCACAGGTGCTCTGGGCTGGTCTTATGATCACAGTGACTGAGCCAAAGTAGCTTTTATCCAAGGAAACTAGATCAGTGCCAGCATTGGTTTCCTTAATGCACTCAGCTGGATGCATCTTCCTTTCCACGTTGTTATTGCCTACTTTTGGATATGGGCCAATGCAAACAGTTGCTCGGCGCTTCTGCCTTTGAACTAGCTAGAGATGGAGTGGGAGAGACTGGCAGTAGAATGGATCCCCCTTTTAGAGAGATTATGAAGCTCTCCTTGTTTTTCCCTGCTTCCTGATTGTTGCGGACTCATTCCTATTTCCTAAAATCACTAGTTTCTTGGTAACTTTGTTTGTTCTGCCTTCCCTTGTCAAGAACTCAAAATATTGGAGCTGTAAAGCTTTGGTTTGGTTAGTTGGGGGGATGTGTGATTTTACTTTTTAAATTTAAATTACATATAATAAAATACCTCACAGTAATTCTGTTAATCTACATACAGTTAATAGTTTGTGAATTCCGTTATGTAGTTTACAGGATAAATGAGTTATTCTGAGAACCCTGCAAAGTCAGAGGCCTTTGTTAGCAGATGCCTTGTGGCAGGATTTGTGACTAGCTTGGATTAGGACCCAGCTTTTCAAATGCCTGTGTTCTGTAACCGCTTTCATTTCATATGCTACTGTTGGGTTTCCTTGGCTTCTTGAAAGTTATTTTTAAAACTTCAGCCACCTTCTTGTGAGTATAAAGTGAAAAAGGAAGTGTTTTTTGTTTTGTGTTTTATGATCATGTACCTAGAAAACAAGATTATGTAAAGCCATGTGCCAGCCTCAGGACTAGATAGCTGATAAGAGCTGCTGGGAGAATAATGAGCCCTGGGGTTTAAAGTAGTTGACGTTCAACTCTGGAGAAGGGAGCACCTTCATTTGAGAAGATCCTCTGTATTGTATGGACTGCAACATGGTATTCTGTTTGACTTTCATTGTATAACAGTAGAGAGAGGGGTTGTTTTAGCCCACACATGTGTGCACTGTACTCTAGTGTGCTTAATCTTTACATGGTATTACCTGAGATCAGAATGAAATGGGGGGCTGGCCCCATGGCTGAGAGGTTAAGTTCATACTCTACTTGGGCTGCACCGGGTTTCGTCAGTTCGGATCCTGGGCGTGGATGTGGCACCACTCATCAGGCCATGCTGAGGTGGTGCCCCATGTGGCACAACCAGAGGCACTCACAACTAGAATATACAACTATGTACTGGGGGACTTTGGGGAGAAAAAGAAAAAGAAAGAAAAAGAAGATTGGCAACAGATGTTAGCTCAGGTGCCAATCTAAAAAGAAAAAAGAATGCAATGGACTTTTTTGACCTTCCGATGACTATAGCTCTTGTAGCTGGCATGTTATTCTGCCTTCAAGATGCTTGTAAGTGCTTGAAACTATAGGGCTCTTTGTCCTTCTCATGTAGAGTTGTTTTGAATTCCTTCTGGCGGCAGCACTGGATCCTCAGCTGCATACAGTCCTAGTTGCTGCCGCCTCTTCTCTTTGCTGCTGACTTCCCTGGAGTGTGTGTGTGTGTGTGTGTGTGCACGCACTTATAAGTATGCACACGTGCATTTGCTTGCTTTTCTTTTTCTTTCTAAAATTTTTCTATCTCCTTCCACTGATGCTTCTCACATTTTGGACAGTTTTCCCTGCTTGGAGTTTAACACATAGTTTAACTTCACAGCCAGTGAGAATGTTCTTTTCCTTGTCAACTATAAATGGAACCACACTCTTTTGGGAGTAGGCTCTCTGAGTCCTCTCAACCCCTTACTGTGGCTCACTTACAGCCAGAGATTTACTACCTTGGCCTCCATTTCCAACCCGTTTTAAAATTTGGAAACTTTTGAGCTTCATCTTCTTGATTATTAATCCTGTTACGGTTGCAAACACTAGAGAAAAAGTTGTGCAGTGACATGGTTAGGTCAAATGGTGAAGGTCAAGTAGTTGAATGAGCTTCTTTCTGACTTGAATCTGGGCTTTAAAATTTAAATTTAAATAAATAAACAAACTCCAGAAAACCAGGAACAAAATTACCTCAGGACTGCCACTGGCATGAATTCAAAGCTCAAGAGGACACCCGGAGGACACCCCACGCCCACTGTCACGGACGCATCATCACCGCCTGCGTCCTTCAAGTCCTTCGAGACAGATACCTGACATTTTCCCCTAAACAATGCAGAATGCATTTCTACAGTTTCCTCTTTGTTTATTCTTTTTTCACTCTTTCCTGATTTCTCTCCTTTTTTAAAAAAACTACAAGTTCTAACAAGCACCACTAGGATTCAACAAAAAACAATGAGCTAACCATCCCATGCTGAGGATAGAATCAACAGTCAAACCTTATGTTTACAGCTGTTTCCTTCTCAAAATTGAGAAAGAAAGGGAAGACGTTAGACCCAAATCATCATCTGTCAGAAGTTACAGTGCAATATAATCGCCATTACAGAACAAGAATATACACTTTAAAAGGGTATGGGGTGGGGAACGCATCAATTTGCATGCTAGTCTTAAAATTTTATTTAGAATTAATTACATAAAACTGTCATATTTCAAAGACTAGGCTTTATTACCTATTAATAGCATAATGAAACTGTTATATATTAGATGTAATGTTATGAGATCACCGTCGTATATGCAGTTTGTGGTTGACAGAACCGTCATCATTATGCAGCACGTGACTGTTAGTTACAGCATCTACCTCATGGCCATGTTGTGAAGATTGAGCTAATGCATGGAGAGCTCTTAGCTCAAGGCCTGGCACATCATAAATGCTCAGGAGTATTGGCTACTGTCACTATTGTTGATATTACTGCTTTTTAATTTGTTTCACATTTTAAAAGAAAAAAATCTATGTTCTCCTCATTAGGAATTCAATTGTGGTGTCTTCTAATACATGAAGTTATTGCCTTCTTACTTTACACCGTCTTCCGTATAGCAACGCAGCAGCCTTGCCAAGCACTCTTGGTAATTTTAGGATTACATGCTACCTGCTCCATCTAGAATTTATAGAGTAATGAGGATGCCCTTGAAATAGCTTCATGTCTCTCTGATTTGCTGGATATTTTTATATTTTCGCTCTAATCTCTTTCTCAAGAGGCAGTATGACCTGGGTTGAAAGCATGGCCAGATGCTTCCATTTACCAGGGATTTGACCTTGGGCAAGTGGCTTAACTTCTCTGGATGTAGATTTCATTATCTTTAACACGAGGATATGGGGCTAAATGGTTTCCAAGGTTCCTTTCAGTTCTAAAAATCTGTTTCCAAAAAATAATCCCTCAGTTTTCCAAGTGACATACCTCACTCTTATCTGTATTAATGAAGAAGTAACACATAAAAGTAGATTCATAGCACGTGGCAATAGGGTTTTCTGATACATTGATGAAAGTGATATGGCTAAAGACCTTCAGAAAACTGTTACGTCCTTTCATGATATTGCAGAATTGATTATTTTAGCTTTCTCTTCTGAGAAGAGCAGACTGAACTCAGGAGAGCAGATGTGGTATTCTGGGTTTAGTAGGACAGCCAGGACATGCTCCCTTTCATAAGAGGGTTCAGAGGAATCCCTGCACGTTCAGCTCTTTGTACTATTGAATGAACTGGATGTGACGTCAGAAAGCTATAAGCAGTGCACTCTTGCAGTCACTTGATAAAAATGTTCCCACATATTGATGAGAGGTTTATAGTTTTTAGACAGAAACAGAATACCTGCATTTCAGGTCATACTGTCCCAGACTCATCCTAGAGAGTAACAGCTATAGATATTCTATGCCAGCTTTTAACTTTATGTGATGGAACACAAAGCAACTGGAAAATTCCACCATGACTTACTTATAGGATAAGGAAATGTACATTACATTACTGTACATCAAATAGGTTTAGACAATGATACTGAATTAGGTAGAAATTGACTGCCAAAGTTTACGTGGATCTTCAGTAGAGATGCTTTATCCCTGAAATGTGTGGAGATGAAAGGAGGTAGATAACCTCTGGGTGAGTTTGTTGAAATGAGGAGAAGCTATAATTAAAGATTAAAATGTTGGTGCCGTATTAGTCCATCATGAATTAAAAGCTAATCCTCGTGCAGTCAGTGTATTAGCTAATAGGGCCTTTTATATACATGTAATTTATTTTAATAAAAATTGTCCTTTTTTGTTAACTAGAGTTTGTTTTGTCTTGGTTTTTTATTTGAAATCTTTTTGAGTGGTTTGAATCTAAAATATAGCAAAGTGATGTTAAGTTATATCCTACAAGAAATTCTTTTGATTGTTGATTTGGACATTATGCTTTTATGTTCATCAGTACTTTCTGACAATTAAAGATTTTACCTTACTCTAATCTTTTCAGAGTAGTTCCATTTTGTAAAGAAGCCCAATCTTGGTTTTGGCAAGAAAGTGACATGAATCTCCATTTCCCTGTATTCGTACATAACGTTTAACCATAGAGAAGCTGATTTTAAACCAGTGATTTCTTCACTTTTCCACCCCCACCTTCATTTTTATTTATTAAATATCAAAATACAGCCTGATCTTGGGGTGTCCTTAGAGAAGTCAACAGACGTCTCTTCCATTTAGTACTCAGTCACTGGTTTTCTGAGAGATTATGTACAAATCACTTAAACATTTTACAACATAATCAGCTAATGAGAGGAAGTTAAAGCTTAATTCGGAAATGGTTCTGATTGAAAACCTCTACTTACAGTATGGATTTTGATTTTTTTAATAAAGAAAATGAAGTGCTTTGCAGCTGGTGCAACACTTGATGACAAACAATTTCAGCTCTTTTTTCGGTAATAGTAGAAAGATGGGCAATGCAGTAGGAAGGGCGTTTGAGGCAGAGGGAACAGAGAGTGGCTATATTTAGGGATTCATGGAAAAATCTGCTGTGACTAGGATTTGTGGCAGGCAGTGTTTGAAAGGTAGGCTGGACCCAGTTATAAAAAGCATTATGTGCCCCAAACTAAAGAAGTTACTGGGAACCATTTAAGGTTGTGGTTTAGTTTGTCTGCTTGTTCGTGTTGCTCTTTTGTTTTTTCAAGCAGGAGACAGTTTGTGTGATAAGATTATCATCTTGGGAATTTCACTCTGGTTGCATAGAGGAGGACAGCTTGAGAGAGAGATGTTCAGTTTCTGCTTCTGAAATATTCTAGTTCAATGGCTGAGGTACCTCTGATTGGCTATGGTTGGCACATCTGTGGAATGGGATGGTAGCGGAATTCTTGCCAGAGGGCAAGGTTTGTGGAACTCCAGCTTATTAGAGTTAGCTTCAGGGTCAGCAGACTTTTTCTCAAAGGGCCAGATAATAAATATTTCAGGTTTGCAAGTATTATGATCTCCATTGCAACTACTCACTTATGTCATTTTAGCTCTAAAGCAGCCGTAGGCAATAAATAAATGAATGTGTGTGGCTGCGTTCCAATAAAACTTTTATATGCAAAAACAAGTGGCCAATAGAGGCCACAGTTTGCCAACCCCTGGTTTAAACCATAGTGAGAAAGAGGGTCAGAGGCAGGACTCTAAGACCATCTGTTCATGTAGCAGCAAAGAGAAAGGAACTTCTCAGAGAGTGTTAGGGAAGCAGGAAAATAGGAAGGAAATGATGATTGAGAGGTGGGGGAGAGTGGTTAAAAAGGAAGGATAGAGGACAACTCTTTCTATTTCAAAAGAGGCCATAGGAATTTGAAAACAAATTTGAACAGTATGAAGGAATTGCTCATTTTTTAAGATTGTGATAATGGTATTGTGGTTTTGTTCTTTAAAAGGATTCTTGTCTTTTAGAGATTGATATTGAAATATTTATGGATGAAATGACATGACATCTGGAATTTGTTTCAAAATAATCCATTGGAGTTTCAGGAGAGGGGAAGAAGTGAAACAAAATCGGCCTTGAGTAGATCATTGTTTGACCTTGGGTGATGGATACATAGGGATTCGTAGTACTAGTCTCTGCTTTTGAGTATGTTTTAAAACTTCTATAATAAAAAGTTATTTTAATAAAAGGCTTTTAGATTTGGGAATTAAGGCGTTAACCTCAGAGTGAGTTCCAGAGAACAACAGGAGAGAAAGATGGATTGCAGGTGGTGGATGAGAGAGGGAGAATCAGTTGCTTCCCAAAAAGGAGGAGAAAGAGGGATACAGAGGAGAGGAAAGGTAGAAGAAGCCAGTGGCATGGAACTTAGTGTTTCGAACTTTGGAGGAAGTTCTCAGAGGACTCAGAATGGATGAACTCAAGAAGACTCCTCACCTCGTGGACCTTTGTTTTATCCCCATATACAAGTGTATCCAGAATCATGCAATCAAAGGCAGTTTCCCACAGAGTAGGGAAATACTGATGGGTTTATATTCAAACCTGTGTGTATGCTGGTAGACGTTTGGCCATTTGTCACAATATGTCAAGGGAATGAAATTCACATAGTAGTAATCGCTAGAGATTTATAGAATGCACTTGGAAACATTAAATTGTCCATTTTCTTCAGCAAGTTTCTTACTGTCATATTTTTAAGCCCTTCTTCCCCTTTTCTTAATACCATCTCAAACTTTTATAAAAGCATGTCCATTATACCACATTTGGAAACTATAGGACAAAATAAAGGAAACTAATCCTCTTTCTTCCTAAGACATAGCTATAGCCAATAAAAAATTGCTCTGACTCCTCTCAGGTGGGCACTAAGGCTGAATAATCCACAGTCCCTACCCTTCATGAATTTAAAGTATACTAAGGGGACATGGACCGAGAAACAAGGGCAATAAAGGCTCCTCAATTTAAATAGTCTGAGATTTTTGCTGAACTTTTGGTTTAACAAGTATAAATGCTCTAAGTAAAACACCTTTTTGTGTTTTCCGAATTTTCAGATATGTGTCACTAAATTTGGAACTTCTAACATTGTGTTCTTTCTGATTGGGATTTTCCTTTATTTGATTTTTTTCTGCTGTCATTAACTAAAAACAACAGCAGAAAAGGCATGGGGGAGAAAGCATGTGTGTTATGTGTTGTGTATCATTTTTAGTAAAATGAGGATTTTGTTTTGTGTGACCCGTGAAAAGCTTACATTTGAAATGTGCCTGGGTAGGCTAAGTATAGATCAGTGCAGTTCTTGCTTTTGTTTTTTGTTCTCAAGTTGGGTGACAACTGAGAGAAGCAATAGAATAGATACCTGTACCACCCATGGATCAACAGGTGCACTCTATTCTGCATAATCTGAATTAAGCCAGTAATTTGTCACGTCATTTATGTTTTATCCTTTTGTTTAATGTTATTTATTGAAGAGGTTCCCATTGTACACAGTGTAACAACATGATGTATTCTCGAGCTAGACTGGAGAACAATCTGTAATTAGCCAACAGATAATTAGCACTTCAGGATACCACTTTCATCTTATAATCATTTACTCTTAAAATGAGCTAAATTATCTTCTGTAATTTATCTGGCATGTGTTTTATTGGTGCCCACACTCGTGCTGTCTCTTTTTAAGTAAGAGATGAATCAGTTTGAGAACTCAGAGGGTCCCAGCAAACTTCCTACCAAGAATGGCCAGTGTTAGAGTGTGGTGTTTTTAAAACACATTCATTTTAGATAGTATTGCCAGTCCCCTCTCCTTTCTTCTTTAAAGTGTTATTTGCCAACACTAGGTTCACATGGCTCTTTAGGTATTTTTTATTTTTAAATTGCCAAGCTTTTTATTTTTCAAATGTGTTTTAAAATTCAGTGTTAAGTAGAAACATCTGTTAAATTTCTGAAGCAAAATTTCAGTAAAATATGTGATTATCATAGTTTCTTTCTTAGCTGTTAATCTCCTTGCACAATTTATAGTGGTTTTTCATTTAATCTATGTTAAATTTCTGTTTTAGCTCTTTGATCAGGAATGAGTATTATTTTGGGTTTTTGAGGCAAAAAAAAGAATTATGTACACACCGTAAGTGATGTTTTCAGTTGATTAATGTGAAGAAACTGGTGTAAGCTACATTTAAGTTATTCATAGACAAATAATTTTTGGCTTGTGCTTTGATAATATTCAGGTGTTAGGTTCTGCACGTAGTTCTTATTGTTTTTATGTTGAATTCTTGGTTTATCTAAAACAAACTGTATTATTCATATGGGCTTACTTCAGTCCTTTACTCTCTGATAATTCTTTGTTAAATGAATACTAAAGTCCTTATGGAAATAACATAGTTTTCATAATCTTTTTGCTATTGGTCCTTTATGTAAATGGCCTGAACTACACACTGTTTCTGTGCTTTGTTGAGGTTAGGGAACACTTCATTAAAAATATGTTGACATATCTAGTGAAAGGTGAAAAAAAATGTTCATCTTCAGAGTCTGTTAAAAACATATCTAGGGGCTGGCCCCGTGGCCGAGTGGTTAGGTTTGCGCGCTCTGCTGCGGGCAGCCCAGTGTTTCGTTGGTTCTAGTCCTGGGCGCAGACATGGCACTGCTCATCGAGCCACGCTGAGGCGGCATCCCACATGCCACGGCTGGAAGGACCCACAGCGAAGAATATACAGCTATGTTCTGGGGGGCTTTGGGGAGAAAAAGGAAAAAAAATTAAAAATCTTTAAAAAAAACATATCTATACAGGGGCCGACCCCAAGGCTGAGTGGTTAAGTTCGCATGCTCCACTTCAGCAGCCCAGGGTTTCAGCAGTTTGGATACTCAGCACAAACATGGCACTGCTCATCTGGCCATGCTGGGTACCACATCTGTGGGCAGGGTACCACATAGCACAACCAGAGGCCCTCACAAGTGGAATATACAGCTGTACGCTAGGGGGCTTTGGGGAGAAGAAGAAGGAAAGAAAGAAAAAAGGAAGATTGGCAACAGATGTTAGCTTAGGTGCCAATCTTAAAAATATATGTATATATCTGTACAGTCTTGTAATTTATTCTAACCCTTTCGTTGTACCATTTGTACTGATATATTTGACAGAGACAAACTTTAATAATGCTTGAACCTTAGTATTGTTTGCTTTCTACCTGTATCATAGAATGTTTCTCTGATTAGCAGAATTTTAAGAAATTGTTATTCTCTGATTTTATTTGTCCATTAGCCTCCTATTCAGAACTCGAGACCAAGATCCATCTGGTGTCTTCTAAAACTTATTCAGCATTTAGGGCATTATTATTGTTTTATTTAGTGCTCTGTTGTATTGGTTATCTATTACTGCCTAACACATTACCCTAAAACACAACAGCTTAAAACAAAAAAACATTTATTACCTCACAGTTTCTGTGGTCAGGAATCACAGTACAACTTATCTGGGTGTGTCTGGCTCAGGATCTCTCACAAGGCTGCAACCAAGACATCAGTCAAGGCTGCAGGCATCTCAAGGTTCGACTTGGGGAGAATCACCTCCAAGCTCACTAACATGGCCGTTGGCAAGCCTCAGGTTCACGGTTGTTGGCTGGAGACATCCTTGCCTCATGCCTAGGATCTCTAGGATAGCTTATGATATGGCAGTTGGCTTCCTTCACAGCCTGGCAAGCGAGTGCCAGGATGGAAGCCACAGTCTCTGTGTAACCTAATGTCGGAGGTGACACCATTGCTTTTGCTATAGTTTATTCTTTAGAAGTAAGTCACTAGGTCCACCCAGACCCAAAGGGAGGCGATTACACAAGGGCACGAGTACCAGGGGGTGGGATCTTAATGGTTGCCTGCCACTCTCTTATGAGGACTTTGAAACTTCTAGAAATAGACCACATTTACTATATCGTTTCACAGAATTGATGATAAAACTCCCTGTTCAGATAGAACTTTTGCTTAGCTGTTGTCTCACAATCTTGAATTAATCATTTTATATAGAATGAAACTCCAGGAAGGGGTGCAAAGCAGGATAGAGATAAAGGAGTGTTCATTTTCAGTTTTGCTTGTATAACCTTTTCTAGTTACTTAGATAAGGAGCTTTGTTAAAACTCTAAGGTACTATCAAAAAGTGTGCAATTGGGAATATTTTATGCGCTGTTCATTATGTAAATTCTCATGTTTATCTTGTTCAGTATTGGTAAAGGTTTTCAAGGTGTCATGAAAAGATGGGGATTTAAAGGCCAGCCTGCTACTCATGGTCAAACAAAAACCCACAGGAGACCTGGAGCTATTTCAACTGGTGTAAGTATAACTTAGTAATGCTCTTTTTAATGCTAAATATTCAACTTTTGCACATATAGTGCTTAGTCTGTCCTTGGGATCCAGTCACATAATTTTAATCTGACTCTAGGCGGGTCCTAGTGATTGTCACACTTTTATGGGTCCTGGCATCACTGACTTTCCAGAGCCAGACTTGAATCATTTAGTTATAGCCCACATACTTACAGCCAGTATTCTCAGTACTTTTCTGCCTACTTTCTCATTCCCTTCTGTCTCCCATCCTACCCTCTGAAGTCAGCTGCAAAAAATAAAAGATTAGATAGGATGCCCATCCATCTAGTCCCACTGGTTTCTTCACAGATTCCTTTTTGCCTTGAAAGAGACAATTGGGAAAGATTGTCAAGGACGATATCACGGTGTAAGGGAAAAGTGGTAGAGAAGAAATGGAGAAATAAACAATAAGAGCATAGAAAATAGAGAAGGACTTTTGTATGGCTAATTCAGTCATACTTGATACTTGATATTTGATACTTGATATTGTGTTATCAAGCTGTTTAATTTTTGCACTCTTTTGCAAGAATGTGGGGAAACAGGCATTCTCATACGTCACTTGTGAGAATACAAAATACTGCATCCTTTCTGGAGGGGAATATGGCAATATCTAAGAAAGCTACAAGGTGTTTACTTTGACACAGCAATCCTACTTCTATGGATTACCCTGAAGATATTCTCTTAAAAATATAAAAATGCTTTTGCACAAAATTAGTCATTGCTACAGTATTTATAATTAGAAGCATAAATGTCTGTACTTGGGAATTTGGATGGATGCACTGTGGTCATCTGTTCAATAGAATACTATGCAGCTGAAAAAGAATGAGTAGGTCATTATGAAACAGTGGAGTTATTTCCAGAATATAAGGAAATGCATATGTTATCTGCTTATTTTTGCAACAAGGAGGACCAAAAAGATAAACCAGAAACGAACGAGATTGGTTACCTATAGGGGATGGGTGGGGAACAGTATGGAAGGGCTTAGGAAGTGGCAGAAGTGACACTTCCCTAGATATACTTTTTGTTATACTTTTTTACTTTGGGAATCATGTTAGTGTTTTACACATTCAAAATAAAAACAAAGATGAAGGGGAAAATCCATAATGGAGTATCATTGGAAAATGAACCTAACTCTTTCAAATGAATAACATAACCACACTGATGGTGGTGAGGAAGAGGGGACTGACTCAACTAACTTTTGAACACAGTAGTTGGCTATGTACCCTGAGTCTAAATTTAAAAAGTACTGTGCACAAGTGTTGAATTCTGCTTGTTTTTTGCAGTGATATTAGTTAGCAATTCTGAAGTAGTTTTCTGTGAATTGTAGGACTGAGCGTAAGTAAATATATTGAGAATGGGAGCCAAGTTTCTCACCATTAGAGAAGGGTGTTAAGGTATGAAAAGGAGGGAAATTAGAATGAGCCCTTTAATGTTGATTTCAAATCCTGGGTATCAGTATACATTTACTGTTTGTGTAATATAAAGAAAGAGCAAAATAAATATAGGGGTGTGTGTGTGTGTATAGATATTTATGTTTTAGCTCTGTCTACTGAAAGGACTTAAAAGCAAAGATGTTCCATAGCAGTGAGCATACCTAGAGCCTAAATCTTGATTTCTAAATGCCATTCCCCACTGAAAGGAACTAGGGTTCTTTGGAGAAATGGTTGATTTCATGCATGGGTCAGGAAGATTACAAGATGAACCCAAAACAGCTTGTTCAAGAAAGCAAGGAAGTGCTTAAAAAATGATAGGTACATGGAAAGGACACAGAAGCCAGCTCAAATCAGCTCTCACTTGCAAAAATTGGGACAGTTTGATCTGAAAACCAAAAAAATGATAGTAACAGAGTTCATGGAATAAAATTAGAATCCATGAGCTCACACTGACACAAATAAATAAAATGAATGGATAGGTTAATAAATAAATGGGAGAAAGATAACTGCTCTTTCTTATAGTATAATCCCAGCTAATAAATGGGGAAGGAAAGATGGAGTTAGAATTACACTCTTTGACAGCCATCATAGGAATAATAGATTCAGCCAGGAATTATCAATGGATGCTAAAACAAGTGGTGAAAGTTTGATGGAGACTAATTATTTACATAGTCCCAGAAAAAATTGCCTATTAACTACAAAGGGAAAAATAATAACCTTAGAGTGGATTAACCTAGTGGACACATCCTTAACTAACTGATCAGCATTATACATCACCAGTAATTGGACAAACCAACATAATAAGCCACGTGATTGCTTCCCAGAAAAGCATACATCATTGCTTCTCTGGTGATTCCTGCCAGAAATGCATCACCTATAGCTAGTCCTGGAGAAACATCGGACAAACCCAAAGTGAGTAATATTCTGCAAAATAATTGGCTTGAACCCTTCAAAAAGGTCAAGGTCCTGGGGGCTGACCTGGTGGTGTAGTAGTTAAGTTCACGTGCTCTGCTTTGGCAGCCCGGGGTTCACATGTTCGGATCCCGAGCAAGGACCTGCGCACTGCTCATCAAGACATATTGTAGCAGCGTCCCATATACAAAATAGAGGAAGATCGGCACAGATGTTAGCTCAGCAGCAGTCTTCCTCGAGCAAAAAGAGGAAGATTGGCAACAGATATTAGCTCAGGGCCAGTCTTCCTTACCAGAAAAAAATGTCAAGTTCATGAAAGACAAGGAAGGGCTGAGGAGCTGCTCCAGATTTAAGGAGACTAAAGAAACATGACAACTAAATGCAATGGATAATTCTGAAGTGGATCCTTGACTTGGAAAAAATAGCTATAATGAGCACTGTTGGGGCAGTTGACAAAATTAGAATGTGGACTGTAGATTAGATAATATGTTCAGATTTCAGAGTTTTATAACTGTACTCTGGTTGTGTAAGGGAATACCTTGTTTTTAGAAGATATACCCTGAAATACATACACGTAAAGGAGTATCATGTCTGCCACCAAATTTCAGATGGTATCGAGAAGCTGTGCATACAGAGTGAATGGTAAAGCAAATGGGGCAACATGTAAACAATTGGTCAATTTGGGTAAAGAGTATGAGAGTTTTTGTATAAAAATAATACAAAAACTCTCATGCAAAAATAGCTTTTTTATAATTGTAAAATTATATAGTTATAAATTGTATAAAAATAAAAAGTTATAAAAATTAAGTTGATCATAGACATAAGTTTAAAAGCTAAAACTATAAAACCCTTTTAAGAAAACAGTAAATCATCATGACCTTGAATCAAAGCCTGAGATATAAACGACACCAAAAGTACAAGTAACAAAAGAAAATATAGGTAAATTAGACCTCATCACAATTTAAAACTTTCGTGCTGCAGACAGTACCACCAAGAAAATGAAAAGACAACTCACAGAATGGAGGAAAATACTTACAAATCATGTATCTGCTAAAACTTGTATCCACAATATATGAAGAACTTTTACAACTCAATAGTAAACAGATAAATAACCCAATTGAAAAATTGACAAAGGACTTGAATAGACATTTTTCCAAAGAACATATACAAGTGGTCAATAAACACATGAAACTCTGCTTAACATCTTTAGTCATTAGGGAAATGCAAATCAAAACCACACTGAGATACCACATCACACACACTGGGATGACTATAATTAAAAAGACGGATAATCACAAATGCTGGCAAGAATGTGCAAAAATTGGACCCTCATACATTGTTGATGAGAATGTAAAAATAGTACAGCTGCTTTAGAAAACTGTTTGGCAGTTGCTAAAAACGTTATCTGTAAAGTTACTTATGACCCAGCAATTCCAATCCTAGGTATATACTGAAAAGAAATGAAAACATGTACAAAAAATTGTGCTTGAATATTCATAGCAACATTATTCATAATAGCCAAAAAATAGAAACAACCTAAATGTTCATCACTTGGTGAGTGGATAATAGATTTTAATTCATACAATAGTATTTAGCAATAAAATGGAGTGAAGTATTGGTACATGCTGCAACGTGGATGAACCTTGAAAACGTGCCTAGTGAAAGAAGCCAGTCACAGTAGACTACATATTATATGATTACATTTATGTGACGTATCCATCCTAGGCAAATCTATAGAGAGGAAAGAAGATTACTGGTTGCACAGGGCTGGGAGGGTTAGAGGGAGTGACCACTAATAGGTGTGAAATTTCTGTTTTGGATTGATGAAAATGTTCTAAAATTGATTGTGGTAATACACAACTCTGAATATACTAAAAACATTAAATTGTATGCTTCAAATGGTGAAATGTGTGGTGTGTGAATTATATATTAATAAAGCTCTTTTAAAAATTAAGCATATAGAAGAACCTAGTCTTGTGACTCAAGTTAGTTATCATGAAATAGACTATTCAGTTTGTGTAAATACTTCCATTAAGGATTGGCTAGTAAATGCATTTATAATCCTAAGAGTTGGGGTATACTTTTAATGAGAGTATAAATTTAAGTGGACAGGGCGTTTAGTCCTTAGTAATGTAATGTTAAGCACAGTGCTTATCACAGAGTGTATTTGTAGAGTGAATAAAGGTGATACTTAGTCTCTGATATTCAGAATTGTCTTTTAAGCTGTGTTAGTTACATAGTAACCAACTCTAATGTTTGATGAGCCACTTCCACTGGGAGTTTTGCCTGTTAATGTGAGAGTAGTGATGCAAAAGTGATTATATTCCAAGAATTCCTCTGTCATGAGCAGCTTTCCAATTTTAGATGTAATTCAGATTTGCTCCTTTAGATGTAGAACTATTATGCATTACCAAAGCCAAAATCAGAGAGACCGTGAGAAGCTATTTGATTTATGTGAATCAGAGACAAAAGAGGGCTGGACAAACTCAATATTCTGCTAATTGACTCTGTCCTTTAATCATTCTGGTGAAAGAAAGCCACGTCTAAAGCAAGGGTGGGCAGTAGGACCGTTCCAGCCGCAGTGGAGCGGAGTCCATTAGGGCAGTTAATACAGAAGATTAGTGAAGACGGGCCAGGCAGGCCTTTTGGTTTGTTTTGAATGGTGGTGTGATGTGCTTGTATGTCCTTTGTTTTCCTTTTTAACTTCTTAACCAGTATTAGCTCAGTTGCTGCTCTCTTGTTACAGTTTTTCTCCTAAATGTGTTTCTTAGTCTGTATTTATTTCGTTTGGGAAGGAAATCCTCCAGGGGTAAATGTATCTAAATACGTATTTAGTTCTTTACTGGGGCCTAGCAGAATGGGAAAAAAATAAAGCATTTTAATAATTCCTGTCTTAGTTTGCATTTCAGTTTGATCAGTACTGTTTGAAATTGAGAGTACTTAAAAGTGTTAATTTTGATTCTCTCATTTAGGATGTTGCCAGAGTCTGGCCTGGAACTAAAATGCCTGGGCAAATGGGCAACATAGATAGGACAGCATATGGACTGAAAGTAAGTTTCTAAGTGGCTCTTTTTAGGGATAAATTAATGCTTAAATGCAAAGGCACCAGAATGTGTGTTTAATGTGTGTCTGTGTGTGATTGTTCTAACAGGTTTTACAGTTATTGAGAGGTGGAGGGTATGTGAACGGTTTGTGCTGTCGTTGTAGTAGTTATGTGCTCATTTAACATCCAAGCAGTGGACTGTGCAGTCCTTAAAAAGAAAACATCAGCATCTACTGTTTGACCTGGAAAATTTCCACAGGATGTTGTTACATGAAAAAAAAGATTCGGGTTCTTATGTATAATAGTCTCCTTTTGTAAAAGAGTGAACAAAAGCTCTCTCTCTGTGTTGGCATGCCATGACGTAGACACAGAAAAGTGGAAGGTTATATGTGAGATGTGTTAGGGGATGGACGCGGATGTGGGTGAGGAGGAGGAAGGAAGAGATAGTACTAAAAAAAGATTGTGCTATACATCCATCTTTATAAAATAATTATATATATTTAAAAGGAGGAAGTTATGTTCACTCTCTACTAACTTGAAGAATGTATGTAATATCTAAGAGAAAACAGGCTGTATTATAATGGGTGCTATATAATTATATTTTTATTAAAACAACTAATGTTTATATATAAACGCATATATGTTTCAAAGTATAGGAAGTACAAATAAGAAAATAAGCCACCCACAAGAACAACACCCAAAGATAACCACTGATCACATTTTGGTGCATGTTCTTCCAGTCTCTACTCTAAATATATTTTATTTATAAATTTTGACCAGCAGAATTTTTAAAAATTTTATATAATTAAATCTGTTTTCCCCAGAATACTTTTTCTCAGTACCATTTCTTGACCATTCTCTCCCATTTGTGTAAATTTTTTCTCCATGTGAAGATCTGTTTGAGAGCCATCTGCTCAACACACTTATTTTTTAAATTAGACTCAGAAAGGTTGTGACTTCCCCAGTTTCTAGTTGCAGCAAGCTGGTATTAACTAAAAATAAAATAAAAGTGAATTTCCACTTCTTATTCCTAATGATGCCAGCAGAGTCCATTGAGATATCCAAGTAGTCTTGATCATTCAGTCACTTTTATATTTAAAATGAGAGTTTGCTACCACTTCCATAAGACATACCTGTTCTAGTCTCATGTTATAAGTCATCTGTAGGATTTGAATTTTTTTATTTCTCATTCAACATTTTGAAGTGCTAATTTGGTTTTCACTTTATAGGCTGCTTATAGCCTCAGCTGTTAGTAACATACTGTTTATTTTAATAAAGTATATTCTCAAAGTTTTAACTTTTAAGATTTGATTTCATTTCTTACTTTAGGTATGGAGAATAAACACAAAGCACAATATAATCTATGTAAATGGTTCTGTACCTGGACATAAAAATTGCTTAGTAAAGGTATGTATAACTGTATCTGTTTTCCATTGTTCCATATATGTGGCTGTGTGCCATAAATTCTCCTTTGACCTATAAATGTGGCTTGAAAATAAATGGCTTTTTTCCACATGAATTTCTGCTAAATTTTTCTGCTTTTTGGTAGCTCCTAAATGAAAAAATTGCCAGGATAATCTGTACCCAATGTCTATAAAACCATGAACCTGCAGTAAGGATAGGGCCAGTAAGCAGAGTCTCTTCAGAAATATAAAAAGGGTTTTAGGGTAACTATTGCCAGAATATCAATGTATTTCTGTCCTTCCAAAGGAAAACTTTTTAGGTTTTAAGAGTACTTTGACAAAGGAACCAGAAGTACATGAGGTGGAAATTAAATGAGTCAACAAGAAAGATGGTTAAAAGTAGACATTTTAAGGAGAGATTTTGTTTTTTTTTTATTACTGTCATTGCTCTGATTACATCTTTGTGTGTTCCTTAAAAATACACATGTTCATTTTTCTGTTCAAAAACATAAAGTAGAAGAAGAAAACAAATGTGTACAGGATAGATTTGAAGAAAAACTCTTAAGCTCTCAGAGACTTATTTGCATCAAATAAAATACAGAATAAATATTCTGCCTGGAATTGAGGCCAACATGCTACAAAGTGAGAGATCCCTTTTGAATTTTGAGTCTTCCATTCTGAAAATAAATTTGTAGTAGACATGATATCAGCTATTCTCTGAAATATATTCTTCATTAATTTTCCAATAATAACGACAAAATAGGTGAAACTTAAATCTCAGATTTTTAAGGTTGGGTCTTTCTCTATGTATTGTTTTTCATTTCTTAAAGTAGGTTCCATTACTAGCATAAGGTACAATGTTTTTTTTTAATCTTACACTAGTTAAAATTTCTTTTCTGGAACTCCTCTCTTTTGACTGGATTATTCTTAATTTTCTTAAAGAAAAAATGCATTTGATGAATTTTTGCAAATTCTTTTTTCTTTTTTAACTTGAAGGTTTTAGAGGTTTAAGTGGATTTCTAGTGTCTTAAGTGTCCCAGTCATGCACACAATGACAGGTAGTTGAAACCAGCAGGTTGTCATTGTACTTCTCATAACATTTTGGTTTCATAATTCAATGTATCCCTACCTCCACATTCCAGACTTATTACATGTTATAAATATCAACCTTAAATAAATGAGAAAAAAGGAAATTGATTATTTTCCCTAATAAACTTATACCAAATATCAGGTGGATTTTTAAATGTTGTCAAATCCTCCTTTTCTCCCCATTTTGCTGCATACACAATTCTAGGCTGACTTTCCAGCTGAACTTTACTATGCTGTGATTTCTCAGGTGCCATTCTCAGCATCTTCTTTGACACCAGCAAGGATGAATAGGTCAACTATCTTGAAAAACCATAATATATGCAGTGATATTCTGATCTGGTTGTTATAAACAGCTTATAATCAGCAACATTTGTTACTCAGATTTTCCACCCACTTCCATAAAAGATTACTTCCAAAAAATTAACTCCCTTAATGGATGATGGCATGCTGTCACTGAAGACACTTAGAAGGTACACCAAAGGCAGTTCGAAAAGACGTGTGCAAACATATTTTGAGAAACAAAAGCATCAGAGAAATGTCTACTCTACTTTGAACTGTTAATGCACTAGTGGATATATTTGCAATAAACATTTTGTTAAAAAAGAATTCATCTTGAAAAAAGACTTTGAATTTTGGTGTGTAAACAATTATCTTTTGTGACCCTAAACAATGTTAGGTGTCCCAAACATTAAGGTGTGGGTTTGGGAAAGTGTTTTGTGGCTTGTGTTTTCAATGTCAGAAGCTTGGTACACATTTTGACAACATTCACTTTTTCCATTCTTCCAAGTGATTCCATAGCAGGTGAATAAGCACCCTTGCTGTTGGGGACTGAGGCACTTCCTACTGGACAAGCAGCCTCCTTATTAACATCCACTCACCCCACAGGAGCTTTTGCTCCCTCAGAGTACAAGTCTACTGATAATTTTTTTCTTATTTTGAAGTTAGAAAAGATAGTCTTAGGGATGATCAACCTGTGTAATGTAAGCTTTTTTTATTGTTGTTTGGATTCACTAAAAATATTAAGAGAACCTGAAGAACTGTTATTTACAGCATAATGTAGTGTATGTTATTAAATGCTATTCGTGTGTGCTCGTCCCTATATTCTAATTTATAATCTAAGTTTATTTTCAGATACACCTGGGGTTTTTTTGGTGTCCTTTCCCCCACCTTTCCTCAAACGATTTGAACTGGTTTGCTAATATACATAAATATAAAAAAGAAAGGTAGATAGGTGAGAGAGTCTTAGTGTAGGCAGGGGTAAGATTAAGTGAACAAAAATACATACCATAGAGTCTTGCACATTTGTTAAAGATGGGCTGCAGACTTTTGACCCTCCACTTTAAAGCCATCAAGACAAAAGATATTTAGATAAGATGTCATCGTTTGTGTTTCAAATGAATGAATTATATATAGTAATGTAGCATTTACAATTAGAATATATAAGCACTGCTTTTGTCTGAAGTGTTCCTGAGGTTTGGTAGGTTTGTAAAAATGTAAATATAACTGAGAATTAGCTATTTAGGTTATTTATGACTAAATTTTCACATTTATCAAATTAGCACAGGAAGTTTTGTTATTGTTGGTTTTGTTTATTTTCTTGGGTTTTATTTTCAATTCTGAATTCTGAGACAGTTTAAATTGGTAAGAATATGACTTCTTTTTCAAAGTTAAAGTTCAACCCAAGATTAGTGCATTGGAAAAAAAATTAAACAAGTTTATTTTCTTCTGGGCAAATTACGGTGATTTCTTAGAACAATTTTAATGAGAGAGATTAAAATAGATATGTTTTTCTGTACTTAACTGTTCCTAGCAGCTGTGTACTTACTTCAACCAAATTATTCATTTCTTTTTGCCAAAATGATTATGCCTTATTTTACTCTGTGTGTATAATTACATGTAATTTTTTTTCTCTTTGAATGAAGGCTGTAGAGTGAGGCAGAAGCTTTAAAGAACCCAATAATATTTTCCAAAAATAAAACCCAATATTTTAGATCGTATCAGTTTCTGTACTATTATTTCTTTGGTTTATGAATTCACAGATAGAATTAGAATATTTTTAGAATATAAAGAGTTAATAGAGCTGTTAGAAAGACTTATGGGTGTATTATTATTGTTTTTGCCAAGTATTATTCAGTCCTCAGCTTCTCAGTGAGAATGCTGCTTTTTAAATGTAAGCTAATTTCCTTAATAAAACTTGATATTTTTGGTTATGTGCCTTTAGAATTAAGACTAACAAAAATACTAGGTAAATTTTATTTTCTTTAAGCTCAGCTCAAAAAATTTATGATAGAAAATAATAAAAAGATAATGTGAGTAGATAATCAAACCAGTAATTAAGAAGTAGATAGTAATACCTTTTGGATATATAGTTTATATTTGAAAAATCAATTTAGATATAATTAATATTTAAGTAGTAATTGTAAATTTTAATTTATCCTGTTGGGCAGTTCTAGAGATTTGTAAGTTATAGACAAGATATAAATTAATAGAGTAATTTTATTCCTGTGAGAGGTCTGATTAACTTGAGGAAGATTGTATTTCTCTCATTGGATTAATTAAATTTACTGGAATAAAAAGAATACATTGAGTTCCTTGTGCTTTATATATATAAAAGAGTTATTCCCATTAGAAAATGTAGGAACAGATATTCTTTGATTATAAATCATAAGTAAAGTAGAGTATCTTTAAGTAATGTAATTGGTAGCACTCATTAATAGGATCTTTGCCTCCTCCCTGCAGATCAAAGATTCTAAACTGCCTGCATATAAGGACTTGTGTAAACGTCTGCCGTTCCCTACGTATTTTCCTGCTGGGGATGAGGAGGAGCTGCCGGAAGACCTGTATGATGAAGACGTGTGTCGGCCCAGCGCCCCTTCCGTCACGTTTGCCTGACCTCGTTGGACATGGCAGAGCCTCACACGCCCTGCGAGCTTTGATGAGCCAGAACAATAAGAGGACTAGGAATTCAATCTTCCTTTGTTAGTCACAGCAATACCACACTTTTCACCTTTGTCAAGAAATCATGCGTAAGGACATCATTCATCCCCCAACTGAATTTTATTTTAAAAAATTACCATGTTACACAAATCAGTTAAGTAGATTGGATATACCAAATTTGGATGGATTGGCAGTTTGCATATTAGCTAAATCTTTGTAATATGTGGGCCTCATTCTATTTTTACTACGTATTTCTCAGGTTATCTTAAGATGTTTATAAATTTATCTTCTTTTATTAAAGTTTATCTGTTTTTGTGAAGGGGTAGTTGTGGAACAGTGGCCAACCATCTGAGATTGTGACTGTGGTACAACCTAATTACATAGAAGAAACCATTTCCGAAAATTCATTTTTATCCTTCTACATTTCATAGCCCTGAAGAGAGAAAGGAAGATTTTTATTTAAATAACAGAAATATGTATGTTAAA
This sequence comes from Equus przewalskii, assembly GCF_037783145.1. Taxonomy (NCBI): domain Eukaryota; kingdom Metazoa; phylum Chordata; class Mammalia; order Perissodactyla; family Equidae; genus Equus; species Equus przewalskii. Next base: position 69,027,820 of record NC_091845.1, on the reverse strand, counting down.
GGCTTGACAAAGGAAAGACAATAAAATCATGAATTATGGATCTGATTTACCCTTTGGTTCGGAGGAATAGTTATTTTTTAGTTTGATCACTCAACGATAAGATAGTTGTTATCATTTTTCCTTGATGCCTTCCAAAAAGGATTTGAGGTAACTTGGGATTGTACATTCAACAAAGTTATTAATCACCTATTACTGAAAATGTTAATGGCCCCTGGGTTTCTCTTCATTGTATGAAACTAAAATGTGTTTACTAGTGGCTACTTATGATAAATAATTAAGTTTAATAATGGAAGTAGAAGCAGGCCCCATTTAACTACTGGATTTCCTCTGGACCAGATTCCTGACAATCCACAGAATCCAACTTTTAACCCCAGATGATTTCTGAGACTTGATTCGTATGGTCACCTAAGAGACTTACTAACCATAGTGTTAGGTCTCCATGTGATTTCCTGATAACTAATGGATTTGTTATTAAAAGGTCCAACAATATTTTCCTGCCCATGTTGCATTTCTCTCAATTTTAAATCCAAATGCAACCACATCTTTCTTAAAGTTTTCGTTTACACTTCATCTCATTCTATTAAAGATTTGTGACAATTGATGGGAAATCCATGTAATAAAGTAGTAAAGTAAGAGAAAAACACGTAGGATGATATAAATTAGAATAGGTGGGGGATTGGGAAGCAGTAGAGCCAATATAATGTAGCTGAGCAGGCTATGACATGAAGAGTTTTAATATTCAGTTTGGCTCTGAGCTTCCTGGGTACCAAGGTAAAACACAACGTTTGTTTGTTACATATTTCTCTTTAATCATGAGTTCCTCAAGAGGAATTATTTTAAACTGGAGTAAGTCTTGGTCACCACACCATTTTTATTAAAAACGAAAATAACATCAAAGTAGAAATTCCTACTTGTTAAAAGATAACTCCAGCAAACACCATACTCAAGGATAAAGTATTAGATGCATTCTTGTCAGAATTCAAACAAGGATGCCCTTTACTGTGTCTATTCAACAATATTCTTGGAGTTCTTAGCCAGTACAATAAGACAAGAAAAAGTAATATAAATATTGGAAAGTGAGAACAAATTTCATTACAGGCATACCTCAGAGATACTGCGGGTTCGGTTCTAGATCTCTGCAATAAAACGAATGTTGCCATAAAGCAAGTCATGAATGTTTTGGCTTCCCAGTGCATATAAAAGTTATGTGTACACTATACTGTTATCCATTGTGTGTAATAGCATTATGTCTAATAAAACAATGAACATACCTGAATTAAAAAATACTTTGGCTAGCTCTGTGGCTGAGTGGTTGAGTTCATGCACTCTGCTTTGGTGGCCCAGGGTTTCACCAGTTTGGATCCTTGGCATGGACCTGGCACCACTCATCAAGCCATGCTGAGGTGGCATGCCACATAGCAGAACTAGGTGGACCATAACTAGAATATACAGTTGTGTGCTGGGGGCCTTTGGGGAGAAAAAAGAAAAAAAAAAGATTGGCAACAGAAGTTAGCTCAGGGCCACTCTTTTAAAAAAAAAAACTTTATTGCTAAAACATGCTAACCGTCATCTGAGCCTTCAGCGAGTCGTAATTTTTTTTTTTTGAGTGTCCTGTGTTTGTTTTGTTGGTTTTCAGGGAAAGATTTGTCATGAGCTGACATCTGTTGCCAATCTTCCCTTTTTTTCCCCTCCCCAAAGCCCGAGAGCATGGTTGTATATACTAGTTGTAAGTCCTTCTGGTTCTTCCATGTGAGCTGCCACCACAACATGGCAACTGACGGATGGGTGGTGTGGTTCTGTGACCAGGAAACGAACCTGGGCCACTGAAGCAGTGAGAGCGCCAAACTTCACTAGGCCCTCAGGGCTGGCTCCATAATCTTTTTGATGGTGGAGGGTCTTGCCGCGATTTTGATGGATGCTGACTGATCAGGGTGGTGGTTGCTGAAGATTGGGGTGGCTGTGGCAATTTCTTGGAATAAGTCAGCAATGAAGTTTGCTGCATTGATTGGCTCTTCCTTTCACAAGTGATTTCTCTGTAGCATACAATGCTGTGATAGCTTTACCTACATAGAACTTCTTTCAAAATTGGAGTCAATCCTCTCAAACCCTGCTGCTACTTTATCAACTAAGTTTATGTCATATTCTAAATCCTTTGTTGTCTTTTAAACAGTCATCACCAGGAGTAGATTCCTTCTCAAGAAACCACTTTCTTTGATCCTCCATAAGAAGCAACTCCTCGTTGAAGTTTTATCAGGAGATTGCACCTATTCAGTCACACCTTCAGGCTCAACTTCTAATTCTAGTTCTCTGGCTATTTCCCCCATATATGTAATTACTTCCTTCACTGAAGTCTTGAACCCCTCAAAGTCATCCATGAGGGTTGGAATCAGCTTCTTCCAAACTTCTGTTAATGGTTATATTTTAACATCTTTCTATGAATCACAAATGTTTTTAATGGCATCGAGAATTATGAATCCTTTCTAGAAAGTTTTCAATTTATTTTGCCAAGATCCATCAGAGGAGTCACTATCTATGGCAGTTATACCCTTATGAAATGTATTCCTTAAATAATAAGATGTGAAAGTTGAAATTGCTCTTTGATCATGGGCTGCAGAACAGATATTGTGTTAGTAGACATGAAAACAACATTAATTTCATTGTACATCTCCATCAGAGCTCCAGTGACCAGGTGCACTGTCATTGAGTAGTAATATTTTGAAAGGAATCTTTGTTTTGCTGAGTGGAAAGTGTCAACAGTGGGCTTAAAATACTCAGTAAACCATGTTGTAAACAGATGTGCTGTCGTGCAGGCTTTGTTGTTCCATTTATAGAGCACAGACAGAGTAGACTTAGCACAATTCTTAAGGTCCCCGGGATTTTCAGAATGGTAAGTGAGCACTGGCTTCAACTTAAAGTCACCAGCTGTATTAACCCCTAACAAGAGTCAGCCTGTCCTTTGAAGCTTTGAATCCAGACATTGACTTCTCCTCTGTAGCTATTAAAGTTCTGGATGACATCATCTTCCAATTTAAAGGCTGTTTCATCTACATTGAAACTCTGTTATTCAGTGTAGCCCCCTTCATTAATGATCTTAGCTAGATCTGGATACCTTGCTGCAGCTTCTACAGCAGCACTTGCTGCTTCACTTTGCACTTCTATATTATGGAGACGGCTTCTTTCCTTAAACCTCATGAACCAACCTCTGCCAGCTTCAGACTTTTGCTCTACAGTTTCCTCACCTCTCTCAGCCTTCATAGAGTTGAAGAGAGTTAGGGTCTTGCTCTGGATCAGACTTTGGCTTAAAGGAATGTTGTAGCTGGTTTGATGCTCTATCCAGACCACTAAAACTTTCTCCATGTCAGCAATAAGCCTATTTCTCTCTCTCAGCATTCATGTATTCACTGGAGTAGCACTTTTAATTTCCTTCAAGAACTTTTCTTCTACATTCACAACTTGGCTAACTGGCACAGGAGGCCTAGCTGTTGGCCTCTCTTGGCTTTCAACATGCCTTCCTAAGCTTAATCATTTTTGGTTTTAGATTTAAAGCGAGAGACATGCAACTCTTCCTTTCTCTTGAAAACTTAGAGACCATTGTAGGATTATTAATTGGCCTGGTTTCAATATTGTGTCTCAGGGAATAGGGAGGCCCAAGGAGAGGGTGAGAGGCTGGGGAATGGCCGGTCAGTGGAGCAGTCAGAACACACACAACATTTATTGATTAAATTTGCCATCTTATGTGGGTGCATCTCATGGTGCCCCCAAATTACAATAGTGACATTAAGATCACTGATTACAGATCACTATAATAATGAAAAAGTTTGAAATATTGTGAGAATTACCAAAATGTGATACAGAGACATGGAGTGAGCAAATGCTGTTGGGAAAATGGCACCAACAGACTTGCTTGACGCAGGGTTGCCACAGACCTTCATGTGAAATCGTGTCTGTGATGCACAGTAAAGGTGTGCCCAAGATATGCCTGTGTTTGTAGGAAATACGACTTATCCAGAAGGTTAAACACAGTCAACTGAGAAGCTATCACAGCCAATGAAGACAGTTCAAAGAGATGACTGAGTACAAGATTAATATACAAACATAATAATAGCAATATTGGGAAATTTTATGGGGGGGAGAATGGATACCATTCACAATAGCAATTTTAAAGAGGTTCCCTAAAAACAAATTCCTAACAAGAAATGTGCTAGGGTCTTATTGGATAAGATAAACTTTATTGAAGGACGTAAAAGAAAACTTGAATAATGGAGAAGAATATCATGGTGATGAATAGGAAGACTTAATATTGTAAAGAATTCAATTCAATCCTTTTTTTTTTTTCTGGAGGAAGATTAGCCATGAGCTAATGTCTGTTGCCAGTCTTCCTCTTTTTTTGCTTGAGGAAGATTAACCCTGAGCTAACATCTGTGCCCATCTTCCTCAATTTTATAAATGAGTTGCTGCCACAGCATGGCTGAGTGGTGTAGGTCTGCACCTGGGATCCAAACCCACGAACCTGGGCTGTGAAAGTGGAGCACACCGAACTCAACCACTGTGCCACAGGGCACCAATTCAATCCCATTTTTAAAATCTCAATAGGACTTAGAATAGAACTGTTCAAACTGATTCTAAAACTAATGTGAATGTGTAAAGTCAAGAATCACCAAAACTTAAAACGGTACCCATTAGTTAGGTGTGCCCCTTGCTATGCTTAGGGATTTATACTTAAATTTAACTTAGAAATTCCAAAAATTGTATGCCTTAATTCTACTCCTTTAATTAATTGCCTTTGATCAAAAGGTTTTAATGAACTTATAGATGTGTCAAGTTTGCTGATATAATTGCTGAGCAGCAGCTGTTACCTTGCAAGACAAATGAACAGTTATTGCTGGGAGAACATAAAATCTTGTTTCTGAATAAAGTATTTGCAGAGGTGGAGATAAAGGAATCATAGCATCTGAAGGTGGCCAGATGACAAAGAGAGCAAGGAGCAGTCCAACAGCCATTCGCCCAGGACATGTGGTTTGAAGAAAGCAGAGGGTCCTCTCCACTGGAGAGCCCACCCCAGACCCATCATCTCTCTAGAGTCTGCAAGTCGCCTGTGGATCTGCCTTTGAGTTTTAAGGAGAAAATTTCTGATCACCTTTTAGGATCACGAGGGGGAATTCTTTCTTCTAGAGTCAGGGAACAAAGCATCCCCTTCCACACCCCACCCACATCCACCCGCTACTCCCCACGCCCAGTGCCTGGTACAGCTACCTACCTATTAAAGAGGATCTGGGCCCCAGTCCTGCTCATTTTCTCACTGGCCCAGAAGTGGCCTGAGTTGTGTTCTACTGAGCCAGGTGGAAAAGGAGGAAGCCTCTATAGTTAGGGAATGCATGAGCCAGAGTCCGTCTGGTCCAATGGTAAGCAAGACACACGTGATTTGCTAAGAAGTTTGAGTCACTATTTCTGGCTACGGCACCTGTCATCAAATGTTCAGCTTGAGTAAAATAGAACTCTGCCCACTGTGGATGGGAGTATGTGGTCTGGACACCGGCCTGCTCTCCTCTGTGTTTGGAGCCCCAGCAATACTAGAGGCCCTGCCCTGAGCAGTGTTGGCCGTGGGACAGACGTGGGCACAATTCAATTCTCAGCAGTGGAGCCCACTCAGGTCCTGCTTTGGGCTTGAACTTAATTGACTGTTTTAGGTTTTAGTCTTGAAATGGGGAACCTTTTTGTAACTACACTTCATTCAAATCAGACGTTTGTTCCAGCCTTAGTTGGTACTGTTAGTTATAAATAATGGCTGTAAGGTAAATACTGAACCTTGTATGAATTCTGTAGGCCTTAGGAAGGCCGACTGGTCAAGGCGTTCCTGCTTTAAGAATTACGCTAAGCGTTGGTTGTCCTCCTTCCTGCCCAGGACCCTCACCTCACTTACTAGGGTAGTTGGAGCTGAAATGACAATGTTAATTCATCCTGTCACCACAGTGGGCTTGGCATGGGTGAAAATTGGATGATGCCACGCTGTCACAAACACTAAAATGTCAATGAAAGCATTTCTTACACATGGAGGATAGAAAGATATAGTTTTCAAGGAGATTAAGTATTTCGGAGTCAATAAATAGTGCTTTTTGTAACCTTTAACGCTGAGGTACAGACCTGCTTTGCAACTTTTCACAAGGGGTGGAATATAAGGGTGACTTTTCCAGCTTCTTTCCAAAAGCAAATTTGTGAGTGGAGCCTGACCGTGTCTCAGGATATATGATGAACTATTAACACAACTATGGGGTTTTGTTTGTTTGGTTTGGGTTTTGTGTTATGACACACACACCTACAAGTTAAAGCAGACATTCAGGGCTCCTGATATCACAGGATAAATTCCACCTGTCTGTGGGAGTACTTGCTTTACATTGAGCAATGTATTGCTTGTTTCGTAATCAAAAGAACCTCTCTTTGAGAAAAAATGTGTTAAAGTAAGAGCCTCTCCTGTTTGCAGCAAAACAGGACCTTGGTCCTAAGTCGCTGCTCACAGAGATACTGTTGGCTGTGTCACAGGGAAACCCCGTGGCAGGAGAAAGAGCGGCATTCAGAAGGCTGGCAGTGGGTCTGCTGTGTGGACCTCCGGGATGAAATCTCTCATGTGAATGCCTTTCAGTGTCTGTATTACTCCTCATTCTTCTCAGAGTAGAAGTACAATGCCGTGGCTTCTTGTGGCACTCAGCCTTGCAAGATGGGCCAGCCTGCAGGATGATGTCCTGCCAGCCACTTTCTAGTTTGCTTTTCCACGACTGATTTCTTTGTCTCGGTATTACTCTGAAAATGTCCATTGCTGCCTGTTTTGCCTGAAGATCACTACTTTGGAAGTTCTCCCCACACTTGCAGGAAGTGTGGCAGGGATAACGGACTTGTCCCGCTCGTCTCGTTTTTATAAATAGTTTCATGGTGCAGTGCTTTAATGATGAGGTAGGGCATGTTGCTGATCCCAGTTTTGCTGAACTGCCGACCCAAGAGAGCATTTAAATACAGACAGACAGAAGTAGCTCCCCGTGCTGTGAGGCCCCCTTGGGCAAACGTCTTCAGGCGCTTTGTAATCATAGGTGTCACTTCATGGCTGCCTGCTTTCTCTACACAAAGCAGTTCTTCTCCTGAGAGTTTACTTGCCTAACGATGGATAAAGTTTCTACTGCCTTCAGGAATTTTCTATAAAGTTGACTTTACTGCAGGGGCTGGCCCCGTGGCCGAGTGGTTAAGTTCGCGTGCTCCGCTGCAGGCGGCCCAGTGTTTCGTTGGTTCGAATCCTGGGCGTGGACATGGCACTGCTCATCAAACCACGCTGGGGCAGCATCCCACATGCCACAACTAGAAAGACCCACAACGAAGAATATACAACTATGTACTGGGGGGCTTTGGGGAGAAAAAGGAAAAAAATAAAATCTTTAAAAAAAAAAAAAAAAAAAAGTTGACTTTACTGCAGCAACAGACATTTCTCCTTCAGTTTCCAGTTTCACTGCTATATCTACTACAAGGCCTCATCTGCCGGCTTCCAGTAATAGCTCCTGCCAGACCAGGTGGGAACTGAGCTCCAGAAGTGACGACGCTCTCTCAGAGTACCAAGACAAATGAAGACTGCCATCAGATTCTGCCTCTAGCGATTGCCTAGGATCCCTGAAATGAGAGGATCCAATTAAAGTGTTGTTGCCCCCTCGAGAAAACAGCCAGAGTCCTGAGTGTGCAGAGTTGCCAGCCTCCATTTCATCATTTGCTGTTCTGCTTTTAAATGTTGTTTCCAAAGAACTTACAGCGGTCTGTGCCGTGCGTTGTTTTCCATTCCTTTTAGATTAATGAGGTGGCCTGTTCGAGTTAGACAAGCCAAATTAATCTTACCGAACGCAATCCATAATACCATAAAAGCACATAAGTGGTTTTACATGAACTGGCCCATCTTCTTGGTGTGGGAGGTGCATAATTGTTCCTTCCTGGCACTGGACTGGAAAAGTGAAAGTGGTGCTTGTGATCTTGATTCTCTTAAGGCGGACTTTATGTGAGCATTGAGTATGTATTAGGACGTTTAAAGAGTTTGTTGTTTTTAAAGAAAAAGGATAAGATATCCATCAAGTTCTGACACTGCATGGAATTTGCTTCATTTGCGAAGGAACTAACTAAACACTCCATCACAAAAGTCCTGACAAAGATGCATGGGACTGTGCCCTAATGACCAATAATAAATGGCTTTCTTGAGCATCCAACATAATTTTCCTTTTCTAAAATGGAGTGTTTAAACGCTGAAGCAAAGATGGCGTCAGAGCTGTTGGTTGACTGTCTGGTTTTTCTGCTAACTGCAGAAACATCGAATGTGACGCTTCAACCCAGGAAGGAGCACTGGTGCTTATAAGGAGGGTGCTCTTCCCCTCCTTGAACAAGATGCTAATAGCAGCCAGCCTGCTGCTAAAATATCACCATAAACGACAGAACCAGGGTGACAATATCCACAGAGGAAAAGCATAGTTAGGAAAACGTGAATCAAAGCTGAGAAAAAAAGCAAAGAAGTAAGAACTGAAAAAGAGAAAGTAAATAAGGAAAAAATCTGTTCTATCAAAACTCTAGACTTTTTCTACCTGTAGAATTAGAACGGGCAGTATCTCTCCCCTGCTCGAATGACTCATTTCTCTAGCCGGTAACCGATGAGGACAGCTCTGCCACAGGAAGAGGACTGTGGCTTAATGACCCAAAGCCATTTGTTAGACGCCACTTCTCGCAGAGAGAGGCTCAAGGTTCTGTGGCCCTGGAGCCTGAGATACATGTTTATGACGAAGTCCGTCCAAACAAGAGGAGCCAGGAAGGGGGCTCATCAGGCAGAGGTAATTCACAGCGGTTTACAAACGCATCTTCCCTTCGCCTAGCAACGTGCTGCTTTCCCGACCCTGGCTGCACGTTAGAACCACGCAGGGAGCTTTTCAAACCCCATCCCAGTAGTCTCGGAATCTCTGGGGCCAGGCCCCAGACATCAATATTTTTTAAAGATTCCAAGGTAATACCAATGCACAGTCAAGGTTCAGAGCCACTGACCTAAAACTGTATGATGGATATACAGGCAAGTCGTTTGTGGCACTAGGCCACTTATTTGGGAACCTCCCTGAAGCGATTCAAATTGGAGAAAATTTCATAAACATGTAGTAATACTAATGTTTTAGTATTACTAGTGAGTAATGTGTATAATGAGCATATGTATATAGTTCTCTATATTTTAAGGCATTTTTATGTTCTCATGAGAGTACCTTCCTGGGAAAATGCTTAACATCTTGTAAACTATGCAAATGTTAGATATTATCCATCCTGTGTGATAACTGAGGAAACAAGCAGAATGGGATGTCTAGAACATTTAGGGTCTCGCTAAACAGCATCTGGCAGAGCCTGTAGCCACGTCAGGCTCTTGACTTTCCCGCGTCCCTCTCCACAGCAGCCTGAGACTCATGATAATCTTTGCAGGGCACCATAGAATGTTGACATCTTTGGTTCCCTCTATTATGAACTATGATTTACCCTCCTACACAAATGTGTATTGAATTGTTTTAGGTTGCTTTAGAAATGTGTTACTTTAGTATCTCGACTCAAAGATAAAATCACAAGTGAAACGAGCTGTCAGTCTTGGCTTGTCTGAAGTTTTCAGTTTGCTGTCGTGGTTCGTATTTGCTGTCGTGTTTAATTCACTTGTCCTGCACCTGCAGCAAGTGTCAAAGGCCTAGGAAAAATTACTGAGAGGAAAAATTGAAAATGGAGAAAGTTTTAGTTTCTTTTTGTGCAAACTGGGATAGGTCAAGACTCTGTTCTTTTCTTGTCATGGCTGAATGCTTCAGAACAACTCCAGAGAAGCTGATGTAGAGAGGGAGGATCCCGCTGAAGGGTGAAGTTGCACCAGCAGGTTCCTGAGAGTTGACTTATTTATCAGTGAATCCTGCCTCTCAGGCCTCTTCAGGGCCCCTCTCCCTCAGGACTTGGAGGTGACAGTGAGAACTACATGGCATTTGTTGAACACCCACTAAGTGTCAAGTGTTTTACACACAGTCTCTCATTTAATCCTCAACCACCTGCGAGGTAGTTGTTATCATTTCTACTTTATTGATGAGGAAATTGAAACTCAGAGATTATATAGCATTTCCCAGTCAAATAGTGAATGGCTGAGCTCAGCCAAGAACTGAAGGTCACCTCTGGACTCTAGTCCTGCATTCTGGGAAGAGCCCAGCTTCCAGTCACCCAAGTTTCCTACCATTCTGAAGGATACCTCTAAATAAGCCCTCGCTTGAGCTGTGGGGAGATAGGAGCCCCCTTCCCTCTTACTACACCTGTAGACACGGTTTAGACAACTTTTCTGAGAGGCGCTTTCTCCCATGCATCCAGAAGGAAAGGTGGGTATCATGTCTTTAAGTTCTCCACTTCTCACCCCTTCTTCATCACCTAAGGTGGGAAAGGAGTTGAATCATACTGGTTTCCCAGAGCAAGGCATGCTGAGAACTGGGCAGGAGTGAGTGTGAGAGGAAGAGCTGGGCTTGAGCGTGGGGTCATTTACGCTAGACTGTGGAATGTTGGTTGACGCCACTCCTATTTACCATTGGGTGCTCTGTTGCTCTGTTTGCAGGGCTGTCTTCACCATCCTCAGAGGGGAAGGGGGTTGAGTATGTGTATGAGGGTTTGGGTGCTGATGATGGTAAACTGAAAATAAGGATGAAAACTTCTGCCCTTTCCTTACAGGTCATAGGTCAAGACAGTCACATTACCCTCTCAGCCAGCTCCAAAATTATTGTTTTGAGTTGAGCAAAGGTCTTAAGCCTGACTAACAGATATTGATTAGACCTGCAAATAGCTTCAGGCAGTAAAACAGTACGAGACTTAAAAAAATCCTGAGGTTCCAGAACATCAAAGAGGTCATACCAGCTAAAACTGCTGACCCAACTTTTTAAAACATAAGCATTGATTCAAAATTCAATTGAATAGAGAAGTCTTGCAGCTTTTTAAGGACAATGTCTCAGTTTTCTCTCCATCTTCTGAGGCCGACAGTGTGCATTGGACATGACGGGTAGGCAGTCTCGGCCTCTGTGCGCCTCTTCATGGACAGGAAGGCCTGGGAAGAATGTCTGCGGATTAGTCCTTTCTCCTATTCATTTGATAAGAGAGGGGGACCTAATTCATCAAACACAGAAGTTGAACCATCTGGCGGACTTTAACAAATCTTCTAGTGATCTTTTTCTTTCACCATCAGGTAAAAAAATTCCTGAACGTTTTTAGGATCTTGGTGCTCCCTGGGCATGGGGCTTCCACCACGTCTCATTTGCTGGTCTGCACGTGGAATTATTTGTTTGGCAAAGGTAGGGGTCCTCTTTGCTACCTCCTGGGCTCTAGGTTTGTTGAGTCTATGCTGAGCCAAGGGGAGTCTCCTGTTCCCACTGAAATGACAAAGAGACATTCAGAGACACTGAATGAGAAAATGAAAATTAGGACAAAATCATTATGGGGTAATCTACCCAGTTTAATTTTAAGAGGACAACAAAGAAAAGGCGTAATAAGATTTTTAAAAGTTAAAAATAAAATTTGTGTTTTCTTGTAATATAAAAGTAATATTTGTTCATTATATAAATTTAGAGAGAAAAAGAGAAGAGCACTTTATGATCCCACCTTGCAGAGTTACTAAGACCACTGACGTCTTCTAGACCTTCTGTGTCTGTATGTGTGTATGTTTGTATGAGAAATAAGATTATTCTGTGCATGCTGCTTCATAGTCTTTTTTTGGTGGTTTTTTGTGTGTTTTTTTTGCAATTGGAAACAGTTCTATGATGGCCATCTTTATAGCTAAATCTTTCTGGAAATCATTAATTATTTTCTTAAGTAAATTACTGGAAGTGAAATGGCTGGATCAAAGGATATGTAATACCAAATTGCCCCTCAGAAAGATTGACCAAGTCACATGTGTTAAAAATCTTCTCTGTTTACATGAAACAAGAATATCTGGTCCCCCACACCCTGACGTGAGGTGTGCATAGGCTTCCTCCTCAAGCCATCACCCACCGACCAGTAATTTCTCCCCTGGTCCAAGTAAGGATATTGCTTTTATCCATTCCTTTCCTAAGTTCCAAAGGGGGCAATGCCCAGCCCTCCTTTATTTCACTTTTCTCTCTCCACGCCTGACTGGATAGATTCCCCCAGTGAGCCAGGAATGGTCCCTTAATAACATCTCGAAATTTCCAGACTCTCTGGGAAGAGCTAATGCCCTGGGTGAGGTTGTTCAGCCATTGCATGGGAAGCAGGAAGAAATGCAAAAGCACATATCACTTCAGCTCATGGCTATCGGATAGGACCAAGTATTTCCTTCTGGAGACATCCAGAGCCCCAGGAAGAGTGAGCCACTGGATGGCAAGGCAGGGCTGCCTGGTGGAAGGTGGTGCTGGGTCCGACAGTATCAGAAAGGGCTTAGCCCTTGACAACCATAGCTGTGTATGTCCAGTAAACCATCTCTGCCAAAAGAGGGTAGCTATTGTCACAAGCCCTGCTGCTGAGGACATTGTCCACATTCCTTATACAGGGGGCTGCATGACCCAGGCCTCCCAGGGAGTAATGTTAGGAAGATCTGTGTCTCTCTTGTCAAAAAGAGTATGATTCCTTGAATCAGCTAAAGGAAGGTATTGAATCCTTCATGTGTCTCTACCTTGACTCCCCAAAACAGAGTAAAGTTGAACCAACTATTCTTAGCCTCGTTTCTGGAATAATTATCTCTCCCCACTCCATCTTTCCTAAAAAGTGCTGAGAAGGTAATCAAAGCTAAAGAAATTTGCTGAGCACCTTTTAGACTCATTCCTTATCACTGCAGTGGTGTCTGATCATCTTAATTGCTTATTGCAGAGCACAGAAAGCCAGGCAGTTCTGTCCCTTGGGGTAGGATGTAGAGAGTGAAGCTCTCAGGAAAAGTTTCCAGATTTCAATTTTTTTTCAAGAGAATATTTTAAGGGGGATAGCCCGGTGGCTTGGTGGTTAAGTTTGCACACTCCACTTCAGTGGCCTGGGATTCGAGGGTTGGGACCCTGGGCACAAACCTACACATGGTTCATCAGGCCATGCTGTGGCAGCATCCCACATACAAAATAGAGGAAGATTGGCATGGATGTCAGCTCAGGGACAATCTTCCTCACCCAAAAAAAAAAAGATAATGTTTTAAAAAGTTGTCAGATATACTCTCCTTTCTTTTTTCTGCCTCATACGCTCTCATTTAGCATGTGTGCAGTTTCCCTGACTTTAAGTTAACACATTATGAATTAAGCATACAACATTTTATCGAAGCTCATCATTGAACTATTAGTAATTTTCCAGCCAGGGCTTCGCTACCTGCTGTGTTAAGCAGGGCTTCCATTAGCGATCCTAAAAACCACTTTCTTCAAGCTCCAAGGGACTGCACTAGGTCAAGATTTTTGAAATTTGATAGACAAGTTCGTGATCATTCCATCCCCACTTCATTAAACTTTGACCCTACAGCCTGTTAGTCTTCTGTGAACTCCCAGGGGTGGGGCCTTTGGTTTGTTCCTTTCTGTGTCCTCATGGCTGGGAGCATCTCACAAGTAACATGCGAAGGCCTCCAAAAGGCATATACAAGAAGACAAAGGAAAGAGCATATTGAAGATTTTGTTTGTTCTCCCTTCTATCCATTTGGTTCTCTGTCTGGCTTCCCCTCTGCGTCCCCATGTGTAGCACAGTGCCTGACAGGTGACATGTGGAACCTCCAGAAGGCTTATGGTAAGAGAATGAAATGAGCATATTGAAGAATCTTTTTTTTTTTTTTTTTTTTTGTCTTTCTATTTCCTTGGTTGTTTTATTTTATTTGCTTTTCTCTTGGTTGCCTCCAGCACCATAGAGACATTCTTGTGAAGGTCTGACATCATTCAAGAATCCCACGGAGCAATGGCACGTCTATGTACCCTATGCTTCTTGTTACAGAAGATGTGCTCATTACAAATGTTGTTGGTCAGATTAAAACGTGAACAAATGGAGAGCAGACTTGTTTCTGATTAAAAGACTATACACATCACAAAACTGCCTGTTTTTTCAACATTGGCTTGTAGGTCCAGTGCAGTTCCATCATAACGCCACCAGCCAAGGGAAGGCAGTGAGGCGAAAAGGCATGGGGGAGGTAATTTTGTAAAAATGATTCTAAAACTCATCCAGACTAATAAACTGGAGGAAGTCTCAAAAGAAATTCCAAAAATAATGAGTAATGGGGGAAAGATTTATCTTTCCAGACTCTAAACCATGGACACTACTTTCAGAATAAACAAAGCCCATGTGGTACTGGCACAAGAATACCTGGATTTTAAAAAAGAACAAATACAGAAAGAAACTTTTATGTCAGTTTACTTATTTTAAACCATTTGAAAACACGGGAATCCATGAGTCCATACAATAATAAATATAAATAACTGAGAGAGAACAGAGGACTGTTGCTTGCAATAAAAGGTTGAATACCAACCAAAAATTTGTGGAAGAAGCACTAGAATTAGAAAATCATCATTTTACCACCAATATGGTAAAGATTGGATCAGATGAGAATCAATAATGGATACCAAATCAAGTGGGAGGGAAGGATAGATAGATTTTGATGGGGAGCAGGATATTTGCATGATCTTAAAGTGTCTCCTCACAGCTAGCTTATCAGTTGAAAGGGGAAAATGCTAACTAGTCGGTGATTACCAGGTGATCAAAATTAACATCACCAGTGAGAGACAGTTGAACGTCATGTGCCACCAGATACAATACAATGAGAAGGACATAAGGTCACTTATATAATATCCCAACTGGAAGGAATAACCTGAATCTAATCATTAAGGAATCTCAGGCAAGTCCTCCCAAAAGAAAACAGGGACTGAATTCTTCAAAGAATGTCAAAAGCATAACAGAAAAAAAAAGACTGAGTATATATACCAGATTAAAAAAGATTAAAGAGATACGACAACCAAATGTAGCACCTGATTCTAGACTGGATCCTGTATTGGAGGAGGAAGAAATACTATAAAGAACGTTACTGGGCCAATTCGTAAAATTGGAATATAGACTTTAAAGTATTGTGCCAGTGTTCAATTTACTTAACATGATAACCCTACTGTGGTTATGTAAAAGAAATTCTTATTTCTAGGAAATGCACACTGACGTATCTAGAGGTAAAGCTGCAGCTTACGGTCAAATGTTCAGGAGAAAATATGTATGTAGACTAGACAGATGATAGATGGTAGACGGAAGCTAGATAATAAAGCAAATGAGGGCAAGATGTTAGCAGTAGGAGAATCCGGGTAAAAGCTGTATGGATGTTCTTTGTTTTATTGCAACTTCTCTGTAAATTTGAAATTATTTCCTAATAGAAAAGGGTTTTTTTAAAGAATCCGATGCTACAGCTATGGTTCCATTCATATGAAGCTCAAGAATGGGCAAAACTACACTATGATGCTGGAGATGGGAATACAAAGCTGCAGGGCGCCTCTGCCAGGACGGGTGAGTCGTCGACTGGGAAGGAGCTCACACGAGCCGTCTGTGGGGTTGGAAACATTCCATATTTCAATCTCAGTGATGGCTGTGTGAGTGTATATGTTTATATGTAAACATTTATTGAGAAGTTCACTTAAAAATTGGTGTACTTCTATCTGTTATGCCTCAATTATGAGTTAAAATTTTCATGAGTTGTGAGTCGAGAGCAAGTCATGCATATGAAAGGGTGGGAATGGGAAGTGAGGATGCAATGAAGGGGGTAATGGAATGGTACCAAGAAGAACTGACTTCAAAATTTGCCTCAGAACTTCAACAGATGGCACCTAAACTGTTTTAAAGCACCACAGAACTATGCATGATAGAATGATCTAACTTACCCATCACTGCTGAAGACAGCCCAAGTCGGAGAAGGACTGGCAGAGAGGCTGGTTAGGAAAGATCTCCAGGAGACTTGAGCTGAGGCTTGAAACAAAGTGTAGGAGTTGGAGAGGAAGAGGAATACACTGCATACTGTTTCCTAACTCTCCTTCTTGGACCGTTTATGTAAACTTTTAGGTTTATGAGGCTTTCTTTTGAGACTGGTTTGGTCTTCTTTTTTAATGCACAAATTTAGAACTGATAAAAGTAATACTTAGGGGATAAAGAAATAAATGAGCATGGGGCTGCAAGAGAAGACTGGCACTTACCGACTCAACATACTTAATTAAACCAACATTTATGGAGGAACCTCTCCCGTTTCCTGGACACTGTGCTAATTCTGGGGAGACCAAGATGTGTCACTCATAGCCCCTGCCCTCAAGGAGCTTACACACTCACAGGGTTACAGGCATAACAAAGAGTCATAAAGTGGAATGAGATGACACTTTTTTGCCCCCCATCTGCTCCAAAACATAGCAGTGATAGATGAAATATGTAAACAGACATAGCCAGGTTCCGCAACAAATAAACCAGAAAAGGAAGAAAACATACAGCAGAGAACAAACAGAAGCACAAGGATCTTAAGACACAGATAAGACAGAAAATGGTGGCAGTGGAGTGAAGGGGCCAAAATGATTGACTCAAGAGGGGAAACCAAAGCCAAACTTTACATGAAGCTGGAGGAAGGGTTCCACCGCTCCAATCTCCTCGTCAAAGGGAGACAGAAAAACAACAACTATTGTTGCCTATGGCATTTGCTGGCCCAGGGATGTGGGAGATCACAGTCTAAATTTTATGACCAAGAGATAAACCAAGTTCCCACTGGCTCAGTAGCTGCACTGGGAAAGTCTCCATTATCACCAGAGATCAGGATCTTTTGAAATTATTCTGGACTAAGGGCCCAGGAGCCAGGTAGAAGCAACTAAAAAACCGTCAGATGAGGATAGATGGCCAATGAGATAAAAGGAGAATGAGAAAATATATTTTTAAGAGTAAATAAACAAAGTATCTCCCGTTCAAAACCAAAATTCTAAAAACGCAATAGGAAAGCAAAGAAATCAAAGAAAAAGCCAATACAATCAACAATCAGAATGAATTCCCTCCACATGCAATTAAAATTATAAGCAATTCAACAAAGATCTTAAAATTGTATTTATGATGCTCAAAGAGATGATTAAAACTACAAATTCTGTTCAACATGGCAAGAAATGACAAAAACAGGCAGAAAGGAAACAAGAACAGATTGCTATATCATGAAATGGTATGCTCCTAACAATTTAACTTCAAAATATATAACATGTATACAAATAGAATTACAATGGAAAAATCACAAATCCATGATTATAGCAGAAAAATTTTGACATATCTCTATCAGGTATGTTAAAATAAACTGATATAAGAAACAGACAGAAATCAATAAGAACATAGAAGATCTGAACAACATAATTAACAAATTTAATCTAATGGATATTTATGGATCCACTACTTCCTGACAGCATAAAACTCCCTCTAGATGAAGCTCCTATCATTTCTGCCTTTATTGCATCAGTGACAATAGTAATAGCTAAGATTTACTAAACCACTGTTTTAGCTGTTACCTAATTTAATCTTCAAAACGATTCTCTAAGGTTCTACTTCTGCAAACAGGAGCTACGAGCCACGTATGACTCTTGAGCACTGGAAACGTGGCTGGTCTGAATTGAGATGTGGTGTAATGTAAAACAAACACTGACATAGTATCAAAAAGAAAAAAAAAGAATGTAAAACATTTTATCAATAATTTTTATGTCTATTACATGTTGGACATAGACAATTTCATACACACCAACGGCAGACCATTCTACTCAGTGACCAAGTCAGAACAAGATAGTAACAAGCTTGCTCTGAAATTGTGTCTGCGCACACTCAAAACAAGAACACAACCCAAACCATAAAAGTGACCGAACACCCCCTTCTCCCAGCTAACATGAGCGATCACCGCCTTACCCAAGACAGCTTTCTCCTGCTTTGTTCCTCTAACCTCTGAGGGATGAAAATGAGTCAGGGTTAATAGAATGGCTCCTGCTTCCAGACAGCACCCAATCCAGAGCAAAGCCACACCTCTTTGAATTCTCTCCCAAGTCAACCAAACACAAGTTCAGGTCCTGTGACAACCCCTTCCCAACTCCCTCTTTCTGAAATGCCTCATGGCTCCTTTCAGAGCACTGGTTCCTGCAGTGCAGCAAGTCACTAAATCGACTTTGTTCAACTACAGTGTATTCCTATGGTCTTTGGCTGGAGGGCATTGACAAGCCCATTTAACTGATAAGAAAACTGTGGTACAGAAATGCTAAGTAAACTCACTTAAGGTCACACAGGATAAGGGACTACCAGTGATGTGGATCAAGGCTGCCCTAGGTAGAGAAGCCCAAGGTGACCTGGCCTACGTGCCAATCTATATGACCTGATGGATTTTTATAGTGTGAATTAGGGCTGCCCCAGGGAGAGAAGCCCAGGGCATCCTCGCCTACATGCCGATCTATATGACCAGATTCATATCTAAATCCACACGATAACCAGACCCCATCTGCACTGAAACCATTTAATGACTTTTTACGTCATCTTTTCTTTTTTGTCTTTTTTTTTTTGAGGAAGATTAGCCCTGAGCTAACTACTGCCAGTCCTCCTCTTTTTTGCTGAGGAAGCCTGGCCCTGAGCTAACATCCGTGCCTATCTTCCTCTACTTTATATGTGGGACGCCTACCACAGCATGGCATGCCAAGCGGTGCCATGTACGCACCCGGGATCCGAACCGGCGAACCCGGGGCCGCTGAGAAGCGGAACATGCACACTTAACCGCTGCGCCACTGGGCTGGCCCCTCATCTTTTCTTTTTCCAGTAAAAATAAGTCACGTACCCATGTCTTATAAATTTAGCCCTAACCCTCAACACATTGCAGCAGCAGCAGCTCTGACTACCCATGGGTCCTGTCCCCATGCAGCAGCAGCAGCAGCTCTTTACTGCCCATGGGTCCTGTCCCCATGCTATTCCATACTGTTCTCTAAATAAAAGAGCACTACTGCCAGACCTTGAGAGTCCAAGAAATCTTTCTTTCGACTCTTTGGCTCACTGTCCCCGCATCAACCATCAGTGATCTTCAACCCTGACCACACACCAGATTCTCTGAAGATGGGACCCAAATGTTTTAAAAGCTCCCCAGAGTGATGGCATGCCAGGGTTGAGAAACACAGCTAGATGAGGCCTATGAGAGCACATCTCAAATTTTAACATGCCTATGGATCCCCTGCGATCTTGCCAAAATGCAGATTCTGATTCAGGAGTTCTGGGTGGAGCCTGAAATTCTGCATTTCCAACAAGATTCCAGGCGAAGCTGATCTGCTGGTCCCCAGACCATATTTTGAATAACAGAATCTAAAGTCCCTTATAGCTCCAAAATATGGACTTGGCAGCAATGTGCTATGTTTCTCTATTTATCAAAACAAGTAATTTATTTATTCACTTACTGAGCACCTATAATTCATCAAGCACCATGCTAGGAACTGGAGATCCAGCAGGAAACCAGACAGAATACGTCTCCGCCCACCAGAGCTGACTCTCTAGGGACCGAGAGAGGAGTATCATGTTGTCTAGTAAAGGCTGGGCGTCTAGAGACCCAGGATCAGACCCAGGATTTTGTGCTTCTGTTCTAGTCTGGTGACCTTGGTGATGGTTGGGTCCTGGTACCTTCCTCCCAGCGTCGACATTGTATTATTTGATTTTCTCTTGAATAGTATGAATTTGGGAACCACATATTTATTCCAGATGCATTTGTTTGCTAAAATAACTGTAATATAAGGGGAAAAACACAATATATTCAAGGTCACGGAAATAGAAAGTGTTGTTATTAAAAAAATCACAGCAACTGTAATGGAATTTAAAAGTAAATTATTGAGCATCCATGAGCTAATCCCCCCAAAGATTATCACAGTCTCAAAGTAGGTCAGATTCTGGGCCTGTGTGTCTCTCGACTGTACCTATAAGCGAAACTCAAATGTTTTCATTGGTCTCACATTTAAATGGCTTTGACATGAAATTTTAATTAGTCTTCAAAAGGCGTCGCATGTCTGCTGCTGGGAGCTTGGGGAATTTGTTAACTTTGCCTTTTTTGTTTCTCCTGAATGTCAGACCAGCAGAACCAGTTTATTGAAAGCTGGAGTGTTCTGTCTTTTAATGTTTGGTCAGTTGTGTAGGGTGAAAAAGAGAAAAGCAGTCTTTGACCCCCGGCAGCTGGCTTGGTACTCTCAGCTGAGCCACGGTGTCCTCCTGTGGAACATAATCCTTGCACAGAACGTCAGCATCAGACAAGGCCATTCCGTGACCTTGATGGATGGAGACAAAGACGAGACCACCCCACAATCATGTCTGAACACAGACAAAACATGAACATTGTCCAGACCACCAAAACGACCAAGCAGCCCCCGTGCTGGCTAAGATGAGTGACTGCCGCTTCTTTGCTGCTTCTAACGTTAGCCTCCGTCTAATCTTCCCTCCTTCTAGGTAGATTTATTAAGGCACCCAATCACAGAATTCTCCTGGCAGACAGTGGCCACTCAAGATATAATTATTGAATAGATCTCCAAATTTTTTTTTTTTTTTGAGGAAGATTGGCCCTGAGTGAACATCCGTGCCCAACTTCCTCTACTTTATATGCATAGGTCCGAACCTGGGATCCGAACCAGCGAATCCCAGGCCGCTGAAGTGGAATGTGTGAGCTTAACCACTGCGCCACCGGGCTGGCCTCTAGACCTCCAAATTCTTGATTTCATACACCCTCTTCTCCAACCACTATTTCCTATTCTTCTAGCTCAGATGCCTTGATCTCACTGAAGCAGAGCTGGGGTTTCATCTTCTCTAGGCCTGGCCGCAGCAGCTGGACGTTGCTGGAGAAAGTCACAGCATCAGGCCGATTGCTTCACCGGATGTTCATGGACACGGCAATGGCGGGCAGCTCATACATGTTTTCAAGCTGTGGGACAGATAGTGCTGGGGATTTTCCTGATGGTGATGTTGAGCAGTGTCAAAATCTAGGGAAGTGAAGAGGAGTTTGAGAGGGAAGGAGAGGTCCTGAGCGGGAAACAGGAGCAAAGGAGAGTCAGGAGTGGGGGATGTCATCTGTGGAAACACTGGCTTCCAGTGGGGGAAAGTGGCATTTTAAATGTCTCTGGAATAGAAAGGAACAAATTCCTTTTGGGAGCATGGCCTTTTACTCCCCATCCCCCAAGATGTGAGTTGTCCCATTCATTAGCCCTTTTACAATATTTTAGAAAGAGGTTTATTTAACAAAAAAAGCACCACCAACTAGCTTAGTTGTGCCATTTGCATGCAGGGGTAGAGGATCCCACAGTGGTCTAGTCTCTGGATTCCACCATCATTACTACCGCAGATCACTGGACGGGCGTAGAATTCCCACTCCCCAACCCGCAAGCCCTCTGCCTCATCCTTTGTTCTGTCCTCTGCTCCCATCTCTTCCATGACTTGGAACATCTCCTACTTCTCCTATTTTGGGCCGTTCTAGAGTCTTCTTCTAAGAGGTGCTTGGTTTTAAGCTTCTCAGTCACCAGCCTCTTTCCCAAACGCATCTTCAGTGTTAATAAAGGGGAAGCATTTCCGCGGAAGCCAAGGTCTTGGAGCATCTAGTGTTAATGCTCCCACATAGCGGTAGGGAAGCATTCTTTATTGGGGAGTGTGGTAGGCTGAAAAATGCCCCCCTCCCAAGGTATACATGTCCTAATCCCTGGGACCGGTGAATATTACCTTATATGGCAAAAAAAGATTTTGCAGATGTGATTAAATTAAGGATCTTGAGATGGGGAGTTTATCCCAGACTATCTGGGCGAACCCTAAATGCAATCACATGCATCCTTCCAAGAGGGAGGCAGAGAGAGAGGACAGGCAGAAGAGGAGAAGGCATGTGACCATGGAGGCAGAGATTGGAGTAATGTGGCCGCAGGACAATGAATGCCCACAGCCACCAGAAGCTGGAGGAGGCAGTGAATGGACGCTCCCCTCGAGCCTCTGGAGGGGGCACAGCCCTGTCGATACCTTGATTCAGATCTCTGTCCCCAAGAGCTGTGAGAGAATCATTTTTATTTAAGCCATCGAGTCTGTAGTAATTTGTTACCACCCCAGGAAACTAATGCAGGGAGGTTGCCATCGTTCTCTCCCCTGGCTCTGGCTTCCATGAGAGGTGGCATGCAGAACTGAGAAACAGCCTCCCAACTTCTCTCCCAGTGGATCGCAAAGTTGAGGGAGCTGCTGAGCAGCCTGGCCCGGAGCACATGAGCCGGGGCTAGACACAGAAGGACAAATAGATGAGGGTGGAGCAGCAAGGCAGATTTCAGCCACGTTCTCTGCTGCCATTTCCACTCTGGACCTGTCCTTGTGTGATGAGGGTCGCTACCTTACAGGAGGCAGAAAGTTTGTGGCTTCAGATGGACTCAGAAGCCCTCAGCTGCAAACTAGCATTTCTTGGGGCAGAACAAAACCATTTTCGGAGTAGAAAAGTTTTCAGGGAATGCCTTCAGGGGGTGACCTTTCTGGAAATGTCATGGCCTGTGCAAACTCAGTTAGGCAAACATAGGAGCCTGGGGCTGACAGGAGAGGAACGCCTGGGAGAAGAACCTGTCCCAGGTTGGTCCAAGGTAAGTTGACACTACGGGGGGCTGTTGGTTTAGAAGCGGCTGGAAGCACCAGGGGCTGAAACCTTTTGCAGAAGGCCCTTTCCTTTTCTCAAACGAGCCCCGAGCCCACTTAACTCCAGTGTTGTCCGACAGGTGCCAAGGACCAAAACTTTCAACAGAGTAAAAATGTTTCTAGCCTCTGAGACCTACCTCGTCCCCAGACTAGTGTCAATGGCAAAAAAAAATCCATCCCGGGGTGTGAGCCACACTATGCCTGAGGGGAGTTTGGGGGTCTCTTAAACCAACAGTTCTTCGTCTTTTTAATAGTTATTTTTCATATTTAAAAGAACTTGCACCTGATCACCCAATCTGAAAAGGCCACCTCCCCCATGGCTGCCTATCAGTTTACTCTGTTTTTATTTTCATCACATCCTTCAACACTCTCTGAACACGTTTTTCATTATTGCTCCCTTATACATTGAATGTCTCTTCCCATTGACTCCATGAGGGACTTTGTCTTGGGCCCCACCCATCCTGAACCCAGGACCTAGAAGAGTGCCTGACACCACACATAAGCGTGTGTGGAATGAATTAATTGCATGGATGGATAGACAGATGGGTGGATAAATTCTGTATATTCTCTTTTCTTTTAAATGCTGTATCTAATATATTTTTCTTATGCCTACATAGTTGTTTAAAGTATAGGAAATTTGGTTACTATGTTATTTCCTCTGGAAAATGCAAATAAAAGCCTGATTTCCAAGCATTCTCTACCCACAGTGCCCCCACTGCACCTGGGAGAGTCAGTCTCTATCTTTCCCTGACCTGGTCTGTCCCTTTACAGCTCCTGCCTCACCTGCAGTCAAGGCCAAGATACTATAGGGAAAAGGGATGGGGGTCGGGGAAGGAATTGAAAATAATACAGACCGGGGCCGGCCCGGTGGCACAGCGGTTAAGTTCACACGTTCCACTTCCTCATGGCCCAGGGTTTGCTGGTTCGGATGCCGGGTACGGACATGGCACCACTTGTCAAGTCATGCTGTAGCAGGCGTCCCACATATAAAGTAGAGGAAGATGGGCACGGATGTTAGCTCAGGGCCAGTCTTCCTCAGCAAAAAGAGGAGGATTGGCAGCAGATGTTAGCTCAGGGCTAATCTTCCTCAAAAACAAACAAACAAACAAAACCCAAAGCTGCGTATTGATTGGTTGACAAATGTGACCAGAAGACCAAGAACCTTGCCCTGCGTTTCCCCTGGAAGCAATGGTTAAGTATTTGCTAATTCAGTGTTCACGGCAGCTTCATAGAACACGACTACCTCAAATAACAAGAAGCAACTGTATTTATTTTTTAAAATATTTTTCTGTTCTTTTTATACAATTTGCTAAATATGGGAAAGCATGAAGAAAAACTCACCCATAACTATTGTCAATGTGTGCGTGTGTGTGTGTGCACGTGTGTGTGTGTCTGGAGAGAGTCCTGTTTTTGTTTGCTTTGAAATCTATCCTTCCCATTTACCCCATGTGTTAAAAATAAAATCAAAGTCAGCGTCAAGGAGGGGGAGGGGAGAAGCCGCATATGATGAGTGGGGGTGAGGAGGACAAGACAAGGTCTGCATGAAGTCAGAAATCACATGTTATGGAGACTGAATGTGGGGCTTACCATCAGACTGACCTGGTTTCAAATCCTAACTCTGCTGTTTACCAGCTGTGAGATCTTGGGCAAGTAAGTCAACCTCTCTGTGCCTCTGTCATCATTGTCATGGGGAGACTGGTATCTTCTCCCTCCACTTGTTATAAGTCTTCAATAAGATCATGTATGTAGAGTTCCTGGGTTTTTTTGTTTTCAGTAGGTTAGATGTAACTTTACTGAATTTGAATATTACCATGAAATAGCTACAGGAATAATTACTAAATAATTATTAAATAATTGCTAAATAAATTACTAAACACGCTTCGGCATCATGCTAACATGGCCATCCTTTCACAGAAGGGATTATTTATGGCTTGGGCAGTTATAAAGCTCATAGTTAACAACATAAAACTTTTTTATAGAAAAAATATGTCCAAAATCTGTATACCCACTAGCAATAGGCTTGTAACAATGGAGAAAAAAATAACAGTTGTATGCTTTGTTCTTTGTTTATGATTTCCAAATACGAAAGTACAGGCTATTCCGATTCCCATGATATCGTTCTGCTTCCAACAGTGCCGTTTGCAACAAACGCAGAATCAAAGAAGGAAAATGTTCCTTGTTTGTGTCACAACAAATACACACATATGACTTGTAAATGCTATTAGAAATACTGTTGTAAATACTGCTAGACAGAGGGAGACAAACTTTTGAGCAGTACATTCTGGCTGTGTTATACAGAAATTGAAATACAAGCTGCTCTTGTCCCCTTTAGTTAGTTTCCCTCTCTAACAGCCACTGTGTGCCGGACCCTGTCTACCTGGGTTACGTAATTTCTCCTGTCAAATGACAAAACTAAAATAATTTAGAAACAAGTTTGATGCCCTTTGTTTAAGGGAAAATGAACCACGGACTGGGCGCGTCCAGAGCCCCACAGGCAGTGGAGTGCTCTTCCCGTGGGATTTTGGGCGCCAGCGAGTTTCCCACAGCGTTAGCAGAGGCCATGTGGGAAGGGGCATGGGGCTAGGAGGTCGGGGTTTCCTTCTCAGGCCAGCAGGTCCTGTTTTCTAGAGTCAGGTGAGCTGGCAAAAGCGGGATTGGAGCGTTGTGATCGGTGTGAGTCCAGACTCCCTGACAGGTGTTTCCCATAAGTGCAGGGCTGGGCCACTGGGGTGGCCGTCGATTTGTGGGTCCTGATACACAAATTAACTTTATCAAAGCCTTATGACAACCTGAGAAGATCCTATAATTTCCCCCTGTTGTACAGATGAGGGAACTGAGGCTCTGAAGTTAAGGAAGTTATTCTAGGCTCCAAAGCTGCTGGAGGTGGGGTTGGATTCAAACACAGGGAGGCAGGTTCCAGAACTCCATCCTCCTTAGAGGCAGAACTGTGCCACCTTTTAAAACCTTAGGCAAGAGAAAGAAAGTTGCTTAGTGACTTATAAAAGTGCCATTAGATAAGCCGTTCATAGTGCACGCCATCTGTGGTACAATAAAATATGTGTTTAGTTTTTCCTGCACCAAGATGCTAAAATCCTCAGAATTTCCTGAGCGATAGGAGTGTCATTTGTTACTCACAATGAGCCCCATTTGATCACACCTGAGTTGCTGTGAGTGAAGCGGCTTGGGATGGGTTCCCTACACAGCCTGAGATGGGGCTGGTCACCAGAAAGACCAAATGATTAGAGGCTGGAAATTTCAGCCCCACCCCTGAACTCCAGGGAGGGGAAAGGGGCTGAAGATTGAGCTCTAAAAAATCTCTTCAACAACAAGATTCCCAGAGCGTCTGGGCTGATGAACCCTAGAGATGCTGGGAGGCCCGAGAGGGCGTGGAAGCCCCCACCCCATACTTTTCCCTCTGCATCTCTTCCATTGGGCTGTTGCTGAGATGTATTCTTTATAGTAAACCAGTAAACAGTAGACACAAGTAGAGTGTTTTCCTGTGTTCTGTTAGCCATTCTAGCAGATTATCAAACCGAAGGAGGGGGCTCATGGGATCCCACAATTTAAAGCTAGTCAGAAGTATGGGTGGCCTTCCAGAACTTTCCAGTGGCATCAGAAGTGGGGCCAGTCTTGTGGGACTGAGCCCTTAACTTGTGGGGTCTGCGCTCACCCCATGAAGTCAGTGTCAGAATTGAATTGTGGGAAACCCAGCTGGTGTCAGAGAATTGAGAACTGGTTGTGGTGGATGTTGGAAAAAACCACACAGGTGGTGTCAAAAGTGGTGTCAGGAAACATCACTGCACCATCAGTTAAGGATAATAAAGGAATAACAAGATCCTTTTGTATAAACTGCTATTTAACTTTTGTTGAAAGCTTTTAAAAGAAGTCAAGGAAGTTCATGAGTGTAGAGCATTTTCTCCCATTTAAAACTATAGGGACCGGTCCCGCGGCCGAGTGGTTAAGTTGGTGTGTTCCGCTTTGGCGGCCCAGGGTTTCGCCAGTTCGGATCCTGGGCGCAGACATGGCACTGCTCATCAAGCCATGCTGAGGCGGCATCCCACATGCCACAACTAGAAGGACCCACAAATGAAAATACACAACTATGTACTGGGGGGATTAGGGAGAAAAAAGAAAACATTGGCAAGAGTTGTTAGCTCAAGTGCCAATCTTTAAAAAAAAACCTATAAATTTCAAAGATTTTGACGAGTTCTTCTTGGCTCCAAGAGTCTATGTGGAAAGCAGACGGAGGAAATACAGCGCAGAGAGGAAGGACACAGGCTTTGGCATCGGGCCAGTCCTGCTTGACTCCTCCTGCTTCCCAGCCGCACAACCTTCAGGAAACTACTTGCATTTTCCCATCTGTGTGAGTCAGATAACAGTCTCTCCCTTAGAGAGTTTTTGCCTAGATTAAATGAGCTAAGGCATATAAAGTGCCTGGTACATATAATGGCTTGTGCTAATAATATTATAATAATTATTCCTTTGGCAAAAGCCTCACTGTACACTCACCTTCATACAGTGATCCACATAAAAGAGCTACATATCGAGTGCTTATTATGCAGCAAACCCTAGGATTTATGTGTATTTTCCCATTTAATCTTCACGGGAACCCTACAAGGTGGTTATCATTAATGTCTCCATTTTACAGGGTGAGGAAGTAGAGGCTCAGAGAGATTGAGCAACTTGCCCAAGGTCACACAGCAAGTTAGTAGCAGAGCCAAGATTAAAAACTGGATCTCTCATTGGGAACAAACCAATCACACCTGTGATACGTGGCCTAATAGCACCCGACCTCTGGGAAAAATTCCCCGTTATATGTGTTCTCATATCATAGCCTTAAAAAATACTGATTGGTTTAGGGCTGACTGGGATAGACGGCCCAGCATATGTTGGTTAGCCCCTAATGGCACTCAGTGGTTATGTCGCTCCAACTTATGGCCTTGGCTACCACCTGGATGGATTGGACGATGCACCCTAGGCTTTGTCTGGATGCAAGGTAGAATTACATTTACTGGATCTCTTCCTGCTAACCTACTGTAGGGGAGGAAGACATTTCCTCTTCCCAAATGTGAGTTCGTCTGGCCGGAGAATGAATTAAATTCACATGAGACAGACTAGCAAGAGAAAATGAAATAAAGCTTTATGAGGAACCATGGCCCGGGGCCTTTCTTCCCGAAGGAGGAAAGGGCACCGAAGAAGTGGGGTGCACATAGTGTATATACCCCCAAACAGGGTGTTTCACATGTGATTGAAATGTCCCTCCCACAATAGTCACAAGATTGCCCTGTCAGCACAGCGCTTGATGGGCACAGCAGGTAGTGGGTCTGCTATCTCGGTGGGTGTAGCCGGAGGCAAGCCTATTGTCTTGAGCTGGTCGTCACAGGTGAGCGCAGCAATCAGTTCCTAGCCTAAGGAAAGATGCTTAATCTTTAAGGAGATGCCAATGCTGGGAGGGGGAGGGAAGTCAATTACAGGAGGTTACCAGACAAGCACAATAAAATGCAGATTTAAGTCCTTGCCTTTGGTATTGATTAAGAGTTTCTAGAGAGAAGGTCATCTCCTTTCTTCTTCCTGGTACAGAGAGGGAGGCACTTTTTACAGATAGAGATTTACCTTACAAACGTAAATGTGTCCTAACAAAGGGCACGTTCCATTCCTCAGAGCCTCCTTGCCTGTCCCAGTTTATCAAAAGCAACCAGCCTCAAATAATCCTGATGCCAAAGAGACATATCTTGGGGTGGCCAATTTCAGGTCCCTACACTACCCATCCTCCAACAATGCTGGACCCCTTCTGTCTCCCACTGGTATGACCACCTTGCCTCAATTTTCCTTCCCCAATTAGGAATCAAAAGCGTCATCTGGCACATGGAAGCTCTAAACAAATTTGCTATGAAGACATTAAATGATATACAACAGCCTTTCGCTGTTCGATTTAGAAGTATCCCAAATGCATAAGGCAGTCCTCCAAAACCGAATGGCACGGGATGTCTTGACAGCAGCACATGGCGGCACTGGTGCCATTATAAAAACTGAATGTTGTGTCTATATTCCTGACTACCATCAAAATATCTCTGGCTTCTTATCTGATATGAGCCGCCAAATTAAATCCATGTCTGATCCTACCCTATCTCTAAACGATTGGTTGAACTTTTGGTCAGGACCAGGTTTCTGGACTACTATCAAAGCTTCATTCATTGGGTTAATCATATTGCTTGTATTTCTTATTATAATTTGTTGTCTATTTTGTTGTTTGTCTTCCACATGTCAACAAAGTTTCACCTCCTGGACCACCTCTCGTCAAATGATTCTCTCGTCTCCAGAGGCTCTGTATACCTTGTCAGCCTTGGACTCCACAGGTGCAGCTTTCCGGTGTGCTGAACCTCCTACCTGTACCTATGGCCCCATTAGGGACAGCTCTACGACCTTGTACAGCCAGAAGTAGTTACAGAAGACTGACCATGGTCCATATCCCTGAAAGATTTCAGGGCCAAATGGGTTCAGAGGGGGTTTATGATGAGGATTATTTTGGGCTGGTTACTTTTAAAAAACTGCAGACAGGAAAGAAACTCTGAAAAGTAGAATTTACTTACCCTTTGTTAAGAGATATTTACATTGTAAAGAAAATCTCCATCTGTAAAGCTGTCTCCCTCTCTGTACCAGGAAGGATGGATGACCTTCTCTCTAGAAGCTCTCATCAATGAGGAGGGCCAGGACTTAAATCTGCATAATCATCTTACTCTTGTTCACTGTACTGGTCTGGTAACCTCATGTAACTGACTCCCCCCACCTGTACTGATACCATTTTAATGATTTTTTCATGATTTTTCCTTTGTCTTGTAAAGAAA
Source organism: Equus przewalskii (assembly GCF_037783145.1). NCBI lineage: Eukaryota > Metazoa > Chordata > Mammalia > Perissodactyla > Equidae > Equus > Equus przewalskii. Next base: position 68,998,331 of record NC_091845.1, on the reverse strand, counting down.
TAACTCACATACTTATGCCTTATAAATTTAGCTCTAACCCTCAACACATTGCAGCTCTTACTGCCCATGGGTCCTGTCCCCATGCTATTCCATACTATTCTCTGAATAAAAGAGCACTACTGCCAGAAAAAAAACAAAGAATATGAGAAGAGGTATTAAATCTCAATTTTTAATAAAACTATTGGCATCATTGAAGAGCTTTATAACACTTGACATTTGCTTTTAGTGTTGGGGGAAGAAGAAAGTAAATTGATTTGGTATTTACTTCCTAGGTTGGAGTACGACAAGTTACTTTAAATGTGAAATATGTGCACTGCCTTCAACTGCAATGAGCAGGATGGGTTGTTGGTTCTGAAAATGAACATAAATTTTATAATAAAATGGGTAATGTGGTCATGTTAATAATGTAATTTGACTGCTAAAAAAACCCAAACAACTGAGTCTCTCTGTGTCCAGAAGTGTGAAATAACAAGAAATGTATGTATATATATATATATTGACCTCTGCCCCCAGTTCCTGATATAAAGCTCCTAAAACTCTCGTAAATAGGAGTGCTAGGAGCATCTTCTGTTGTAATATTGGTCTTTGACCCCAGTTCCTAACACTGAGCTCCTAAATCCCCTGGAATTTCCTGGGTCATGGGAATGTCTTTTGTTCTAATGAAATGACTCCTGGTGAGCTCCTGGATGGGGGCTGGTCATCAGAAAGATGAAGTCATAATTTGAAGCTTGGAAATTTTAGCTCCATTCCTCATTCTACAGAGAAGAGGGCAGGGCTGGAAATGGAGTTAATAATTCATCATGCCTAAGTGATAAAGCTCCATAAAAACCTCAGTAGTACTGGGGCCAGCCTGGGGTGGTAGTGATTAAGTTCACCCACTCTGCTTCAGCCACCCGGGGTTCACAGGTTCAGATCCCAGATACGGACCTACACATCCCTCATCAAGCCATGCTGTGGCAGTGTCCCATATACAAAGTAGAGGAAGACTGGCATGCATGTTAGCTCAGGGGCCATCTTCCCCAAGCAAAAAGAGGAAGATTGGCAACAGATGTTAGCTCGGGCCAATCTTCCTCAAAACAAAACAAAAAAACCTCAATAGTACAGGGCTCGGGCTTAGAGCAGCTTCTGGGTTGGTGAACATACCACATGCTGGGAGAGTGGTGCACTCCAGCTCCACGGGGACAGAAGCTCCTGCGCTCAGGATCCTTCCTTCACCAGCTGATTGCCCCAAGGAACTCAAGGGTAGGTTTGGAAGCATTTAATAGTTTTTCCAAATTTTTTTTCCTTTATGTTAAGGAGATGCCATCACCAACCACCCTGAACCAGAGCAACCCCCACCAGAGAGCTACACCTCTGACCTTTGCCTTATTTCTAATGCTCTCTCCAGGAGGAGCTTAGGCCTTATCACCCTAACCTGCAGTGTACGTGGAAGCATGTTTTCCAACTGAGCCTGCACAAGCGAATGCCCACCTCACCCTTTTGAATATTCATTCTCCATCTGAAATAAAAGGTCCCTGCTTCCCTTTGTTTGGGGACACCATGACTTTGGACATGATTCTGCATGGTCTCCTATTTGCTGCAAACATACTTTACTTTGTGAGACAACTACTTGTGGTGGAGGGTCTGAGTTAACTCGCCTGGAGGGAACCACTTTGGTTTCGCTAACACTTCCAGACCTCGCCCCACGTGTCTCTTCACCCAGCTGCTCATCTGTATCATATCCTATGTTATATAAGAAACTGGTTAAAATAAGTGTTTCCCTGATTTCTATGAGCTGTTTTAGCAAGTGATGGAATCCAACGAGGGGATCATGGGGATCTCCAATCTGTAGGCAAGTTGGACAGAAGTTATAGGTAACCTGGGGACCTACTGCTTGTGACCGCATCTGATGTGGGGCAGTCTTCTGGCACTGAGCCCTTAACCTGTAGGGTCTGTGCTAACTCCAGTTAGAGTCCGAGTTGAATTGAATTACAGGACATTCAGCTGGTATCACAGAAAATTGCCTGTTGTGGGGAAAAAAACCCACACATTTGGTGCCCAGAAGTGTCAGAAGTAAAGTGTTCCATGTGACTAATAAAGGAGAGACAAACAGGAGTGTTTTTCCTCAGCAAGAAGCCAGAGGCTTGGCGGCTGGCCCCGTGGCCGAGTAGTTAAGTTCGCCCGCTCTGCTTCGGTGGCCCAGGGTTTTGCCTGTTCAGATCCTGGGTGTGGACCTAGCACTGCTCATCAAGCCATGTTGAGGTGGTGTCCCACAGAGCATGACCAGAAGGACCCGCAACTAGAATATACAACTATGTTCTGGGGGGCTTTGGGGAGAAGAAGAAGAAGAAAAAAAACGATTGGCAACAGATGTTAGCTCAGGTGCCAATCTTTAAAAAAAAAAAAAAAAGCCAGAGGCTTAATGACTTTTCTGTACAGCCTTCTGTCCTGTGGTTCTTTCCTCACCACCAGACACTTATTACAGCAGCAGAGGCTAAAACAATGGTTGTTGGCTTACTATTAGCCACTGCGTGGTCTCAGGGAAAGTAGAGATATAGGTAGATAATTTACTTATATACATTTATATTTGTATATTTTAAAATTTATTTTAGTTGCGCAAAGATAACCCTCAACACATTCCCTGGATCAAACTTGGGCATGACTAAAGAATGAAATTGCTCTGCACGTAAAGTTGGAAGAATTTTGATCTTCTGTGGGAGCTCCAAAGGGAAGAAGTGAAGGGATTAGAACCAGAGAGAAGCTGGAGGAGAAGCCGAGTGGAGGCCAAAGAAGATGGCAGGACAGTGGGACCCAGGAGGGACGGTGAGAGGTGGGATACAGGGAGCAGATGTGGCTGAAGGACCTTTAAGAGCTGGGATCCATCATATCTGGTATTAACTGATGTGCTATGCTGGCCCACAGTGCCCCCAACCCCAGATCTGTGGTCATCCACAAATCTGTAGTTGTAAAGACCTCACACAGTGTGAACAGTATTGGGGGAAGCAGGGAAAGGAGCTGAGTCTAGTGATTGGGTGGATGTGAGGCAGAAGGAAGGAAATGGCCACGAGAGACAAAATGGGACCCAGAAATCAGCAGAAGCAGGAAGTCAGAGCAAGCAATAACTGGGAGAAGCAAACGCCTTCATGAATCTCCCTAAATATAGAGGCAGCCAGTATTTTGGAGGACTTGAGACATCCAGGTAGTGCTGGGTCAGACTGGTCGGAAATTGCCTAGGTGCCCCCTGCCTGCTTGGTGTGATACCGGCTCAACACAAGGCTGACATAAGGGAAACCATATTGTAACTTTGAATGACCTCTGATTAACTAACCCAGACAGGCTCTGTAGATTTTATGGATGCTCCCAGCTTTTGAGTTCCTGAGGAATGTGATGACCCCCAGGCAGAGAGTCTATGCTGATACCATCATCAAAGACAATTGAAAGATCAGGGTATAGGGTGTTGCTCCATTCTCTGATGCACAGCCAGTAAAACAAAGGACTATGAGGAACTGGGACAAGATGCCTCCTCCACCTGGCCACCAGCACCCTACATAACTGGCCTGTAGTCTTTGTTCTGTAAGATGGTTCTTTCAGACGTTAGTCGGCCATCTGCCTCCTTGCTGGCAAACTATAATAAAAAACCCTTTCTCTCCTACCACCTTGCCTCCTGACTATTGGCATGTCTTGCAGCGGGCAGACGACCCCCTCCTTGAGCGGTAACAGGTGTTCACTGCCCCTGTGATGGCAGAGCCAGGGCTCAGGACATCCAGAGCCTGGGCCTCCTCCAACCAAGTCCCTTAAAGAATCCTACTGGAAAGAGAAAGTGAGAGAGACACTGCCCCACCCCAGGTCACCTGGAAGCACATGTGCACCTGTGTGTACACACGCCCGTGTGTGTGGGTGTGGTGTGTGCATGAGAGTGTGTAGCGGGCAGGAAGGATTCTCTAGGTCTGGGGCTGGCACTGCCTTCCTCTCCCCTTAGGCTCAGCCTTTGAGAGCTGAGGAGGGAGAACTGCAGGCGGGTTGCTGAGGGCTGGAGGGGATCGTGCATATGAATGGGCTCTGCAAGGACCTAACCTTTCCCTCCCCCAACCATGGTAAAAATAAATACTCCTGACAGCAATACTTAATGACACTATGCCTTGCATGCTAATGAAAATCTCTGCAGAGGAGCCACCCGGAGGGAGAGAAGCAAGGGGACGTATTAACTGTCAACCAGTGAGACTACATCCCCCTAGAGCCCCTGCCAGCCAAGCAAGGAGGCCCTCACATCCCCTCCTGGAAGTGAACCTGTTTAATTCTTCTGTGCCGTTGCAGGTGGGGGAGGGGACAAGGACCTGACCCTCTTGGGTCATCCTTCATCAAATCAAACACCCCTCCCACATGCCCCTTTCCAGGTAGGGGAGAGGAAGGAAAAGCAGCTGTGGCAGGGGGCCCCTCCAGTTCTTCTACTCCCCACTCCTCACACCTCACCTAACCCCACCTTTGAATGTTGTCTTCCAAGGGGTAGGAAGCAGCAGGCTACAGTAGAAAGATGAGCTACTCTTGGGTTCAGAACCTGTCCCTAACATCTATGAAATGAGAGGCCTCGTACAAGCAGCAACCTCTCGACACCTCCATTTCCTCACCAGTAAAATGGGGATAGTAGTTACAGGGATTTAGAATATGTCACCCTAAAAGATATCACTTTGGCATATTGATTATTTTGAATTAAATGTGCTTGAGAAACAGCCTGTGCAAGAAGGACTCTCTGACCCTTCTTTGTCCCCCTGAAAGAGGAGATAAACCTCTCACATGAAGGGTACCCTCCCTGTACCAGGAGGGTAGAAGGCATTGTGGGGGATGGGAATTGGCCACCCCAAGATATGTCTCTTTGGCATGAGGATTATTTGGGGCGGGTTACTTTTAATAAACTGCAGACAGGAAAGAAACTCTGAAAAGCAGAGTTTACTTACCCTTTGTTGAGAAACATTTACATTGTAAAGGAAATCTCCATCTGTGAAGGTGTCTCCCTCTCTGTACCAGGAAGGAGGGATGACCCTATCTCTAGAAACTCTTATCAATGCAGAAGGCAAGGACTCAAGTCTGCATAATAACCTGACCCTTGTTTACTGTACTTGTCTGGTAATCTCCCATAACTGCACCCCCCCCCCCCACTCCCAACATCCTGCTTTGTCTTTAGCTGAAGATGATATTTAAGATGGTGGCTTCAGCCATTTTGGCAAGTTGTTCAGGTTGCCTGAGCCTCTCCATGTACACATGTTATAAAGCTCTGTTTAATTTTCTCCTGTTATTCTGTCTTACGTGAATTTAATTCGTTCTCCGGCCAGAAGAACCCAGAGAGGGTAGAGGAAATGTCTTTCTCCCCTACAGCATCCTTATCACCAGAGACAGGGAATTTAGGGCTGAGAAGTCTGTATAAACAACCTCTGTTACTTCTTCACCAATTTACCTCCCCAAGCCCAAACCCCTTTGTCTTGTCAATTTTTCACAAATTTATTGTTTCTTGTTTAAAAGCTATAAAAGCTTCCTGCTTTGGTCACTTTTTGAGTTTCATATTTTTATGGGGTTCCTATATATATGAAATTAAACTTGTTTTTCTCCTGTTAATCTATGTTATGTCAATTTAATTATTAGACCAACCAAAGAATCTAGAAGGGAAGAAGGGAAAAGTTTTCCTCCCTTACACAGTCCTGTGCTCACAGGAGAGTTCTAAAGAAGGAGGGAGATTGCAAATACAATGTGCTTGGAACAGAGAAGGTGCTCAACAGATGGCAGTTTACGCTTACTGTAAAAGAACTCAAAGCCTTTCTCACAATTTGCCTTTTCCTCCAAGTCAACTAGAAAGAGAAACAGGAAGCCCATAGTGTGATGTAAAGGAAGATAAATATTTGCAAGTATCTGCTAGGAATCAGACATGGGCTAAGGGCTCTCCTAAAACAAAACAGCTAATGTGTGGGGGATCCCAATAAGTAACCCAGCCTCCTAACTCTAACCTGTGGCCCCTGATTTTCCCAGAGCGAAGAGCAGAAAACACCAACAGAGTTGCTCAGGGTGATGTACGGAGACTAGGACGGACCTCAAGTTCAGCCTCCAGTCTCATGAACTCTATTGCCTTTTGCCAGGAGCCTGGAGGAAAATCAGGAGAGAAAGAGGTGCAAACCTCTGTGAGCTGGTTTCGTTGTCTAGAATAACTGGGAGTTGGGGGCAGGCACAAAGCTCTGCTCTCTTCCTTGGACCATTGCTTCCTGCAAAAAAAGGCCTTACACTTCCAGGGGAGGGGCAGCAAATCTTGTTGCCTCCAGGGTACAAAGAGTGATTCTATCTGGGGGAAGAGTGTGTAGGGGAGGAAGACATTTCCTCTACCCAATCTGGGTCCTTCTGGCTGGAAAATCAACTAACTTCCCATGAGACAGAATAACAGGAGAAAATTAAACAAAGCTTTATAACATGTATACATGGGAAGGGCTCAGGCAAACTGAGCTACTCACCAAAATGGCTGAAGTCACCACCTTAAATACCATCTTCAGCTAACGACAAAGGAGGATGCTGTGGGTGGTGGGAGTCAGCTATGGGAGATTACCAGAAAAGCACAGTAAACAAGGGTCAGGTTATTATGCAGATTTAAGTCCTTGCCTTCCACATTGATTAAGAGTGTCTAGAGATAAGGTCATCTCCCCTTCTTCCTGGTACAGAGAGGGAGACACATTTACATATGGAGATTTCCCTTACAAATGTAAATGTCTCTTACAAAGGATAACTTCTGCTTTTCAGAGTTTCTCATATCTGCAGTTTTTAAAAGTAACCAGCCCAAAATAATCTTCATGCCAAAGAGACATATCTTGGGGTGGCCAATTCCAGTCCCCCACAAGTGGAAGAAAAATGTCTACCCCAACATAGGCAGAAGTACATCTTGGGGGAAGGGAGCTGCCATGCTGTAAGAACTCTCAGGCATCCTTGTGGAGAGGCTCACATGAAGAAAAACTGAGATCCCCAGTTAACAGCCGGTATCACATTGCCAGATGATAAGTATGTCACCTTAGAAGTGAAAATTTTGTGTCTTGCTGCCCCAGTCAAGCCTTCAGTTGACACCTGACTTTGACTTCAGAAGAAACACCAAGCTAGAACCACTGAGCCACATTGCTCCCAAATTCTCCATCCACAGAAACTGTGAGAGATAATAAATTATTATCGTTACTTTAAGCCATTAAGTTTTGGGGTGATTTGTTATACAGCAATATAAAATCAATACACGGTATAGCAGAATTCTAATGAAAAACTCATTTGAAGAACTCTGCTGCTTAAAAAAAAGAAGCAGCAAACAAAAAAGTTTATAGAGTAATCATCTAATCCAACCTTCTTCATCCACTAATGAGAAACAGAAGCCAAGAAAGGTCACAACATGGTGACATAGCTAAGTCATGGCAGAGCCAGAATCAGTACACTTACATTGCTATTTCATTCCATTCCATTCAGCAAGATCAGGGATTCAAGGAAGAAGAGATTCAGAGTTTGGTTTAGAGAGAAGACTGGTTTATCCAACCTCATTATTAAGGCAAGTACCAATAATACCAGCTCAACACAAGGGTGACCTAAGGGAAGCCATTATATGGGAAGAGGGAGAATTCCTCCCTCCTCCCACACCCTTTCCCTTAAGGTTCTTATGGCTGGTCAAATAATTAGAAAGGCAAGTTAGCAGGAGAAAATAGAACAACATTTAATAACATGTATACATGGGAAAAACCCAGGAAAACTGGGCAACTTGGCCATGTGGCCAAAGTTGTCCCCTTAAATATCATCTCAACTAAAGACAAAGGAGGATGTTGGGGATAGCGGTTTGGGACTTCAAAGGGGTGGAAGGCCTTTGGAAATGGCCTTCAAATGGAAATGGAAAAGCAAATGTTTGTTAGACAACTGTTTACTGGGCCACCTATGGGGAACGTGGCTGGAGAGAGAGAATTTTGGTAAGATGGGCTTGTTTGTGCCTTTCTTATCACACCTATTTTACATAATACCATAGTTGTCTTGTGGTATTAGCTCCTTCTTGGAAAAGGCCTTCTATCTTAAATTCTTTTAGGTAATTTGTGTGAAGGCCAACTGTTCTTCCTGAGTCTTCTTAGCCTTTATTGTCTTCAGCTCAAAATAATCTGCATACCAGAGTGGCATATCTTGGGACAGCCTACCCTGAACCTCAACGCCATATTTTAGAAAAGAAACTATATTATAACTTTGATTAACTATCCTCTGATCAACCAACCCAGCTGGATACGTACCCTCCAGGAGAAATACATTCTCCACAGATTCCATGGCTCCTTCCAGCTGTGATAAGTTGCTAAGTTTTTCTTTTGAGATCAGAGTATAGGGCAGTGCTCCAGTCTCTGATGCATATCCAGTAAAACAAAAGATTATCAGGAACTAAGACCAGATGTCTGCCCCACCCAGAGACCAGATGCAACCTCTACCTGGAGACCAGCCCCCTATATAACTGGTCTGTAATCTTTGTTCTGTAAGATGATTCTTTCAGACATTAGTCAGCCATCTTCCCCCTTGCTAGCAAGTTATAATAAAACCTTTTCTCTCCTACCACCTTGCCTCTCGACTAGTGGCATGTCTGTGGTGGGCAGATGACACCCCCCTGGGCAGTAACTCCCAAGACATTTGTAAGTGAAGATTAGATAACTATGATCTTCAGTTTTGATTTGACACCAAGAGTTGAAGTGAATGGTAAGAGGTCACTGTTTATCACTATCCTGAACACAAGGAATGATAAATTGTAACTTTGAGGGCCTTTTATTTTAATATTTCAGAAACAAGTTTAAAACTCATCAATCCATTAACTGAAAGCTTTGCTGCCCCAAACATAGCAATTTCTCAAACATCAAATCAGTGATTTGCAACATAAATAAAGTAATCAGAGTGATGAAAATAGGCTTCCAGCAAAATCCACTTCTGAGAGCTGCTGCCAAAGGGAGATGGAGAAGCATCTTCAAGCTAAAATTTTGACTGAGAATAAGCTGAAAATTACCACCTCTCTCTGAAAGCCAGTGGTTAATTATGCTGCTTCACAGCAAGGTGGGTACAGATGCAGCTGCGATAAAAGAAAGAAATATACATTTGGAGAGAAGTCAGACCACAATTCCTTCTGACGGAATATTATTCACCTTTCTTTCCTAATGTAGGCCAGGTTGCAAATGTTATGCTGATTTCTTTCAGTAGTGGGTGTGAAATTGATAGAAAATGGCTGAAGACCTTTGCCCTGTCTCTTCAAATGACCAGTTCTCAGGTCTCTCATTTCACTGCTCCCTTTTCATTGCTCTTTATGCTTCCAGCTGGAGGCAGGCAGCATCCCATGGGAGCAACCTCAGAGCTTGTTGGGGTTCTTCTTGCTTCCTCTGACCATATGAAGAGCAAAGACCTGGAATGTCTCACAGGTGCAGCTGCCAGGGTTACTCTACAACTCTAAGTGGACATCCTTTTCCCTCAACTCAAGACATGACCTATATTACCATTTAATTTTTATATAAATGCATCTACTTACAGTCAAAGGCTGATAGAAGAGGGCAGTGAAGACAATTAGAGCAATCATGGTAGCTCATGTAGCAGGGTCGTTCATGGAGATGTCAATTGTGGGTTCCCACAAGCCTCTCTTCAAGTTCCAAACTGGTGTCCAGACCCTTAATATTTCCTTGCCCTGGGGATTTTTGAAGATAGAGGAGAAAACAGAAGCTACTTAAACTTGAAAGCACCTCTTGAGTTTTGGAGACTCTGGAACTCAACAAAGGAATCAGTCTGGGAGGGGCAGAGGAGAGGGAGTGCACAGAAAAGTAGCGAAAGAGAGAGTTTCCCTGAGGTGGGGAAGGCAGTAAGAGATCTGTGAGCCAGGAACCCCCATCCTGGCCTGTGATGAGGCCTTTGGAAGCAAGAAGGTCTCAGATGGGCAGATGCGCAGTGGACTCGGCAGGACTGGGTTCAGGTTTGGGGGGCCCAAAGCTTCCAGAGGACTCTCTTTAAGGAAACATATAAAATAAGGCACAAGTATTAATATTTGTTTAGAATGAAAAAATAGATCACAATACATGAGAAATATAAATGTTATGACAAATACCACAAATGTCACAAAATTGAGAGGAATAATATAATATTTTTATTAATTTACTGTTCACTACACCTCTATAATGCTTTTTCCTGCATTTTTGGGAACGTTTTTATCTCTTTTTTCAGAGGACAATTTTGTAACATTTTCTATAGAGAAAATGAAAAGATACTGTAGGGGAGGAAAAAGTTTTCCTGGATCCTCTTAGAGCCCCTGGCTGGGTCTGAAAATTAAACTGACAAGGACAGACTGACAGGAGAAAAGCATGTAAATTTTATTAAATTTTTACACGTATGTGGGAGCCTTCACAAGAGAATGAAGACCCAAAGAAGTGACCAGAGGAGGAAGCTTTTATACCTTTTGGACAAAAAATGATAGATTTGTGAAGAAATGACACGACAGAGGGGTTTGGGCTATGGGCAGTAAACAGTGAAGAAGTAACTAGGAAGATAAGTGTTAGTCTAAGGAGATTTGTTTACATAGATTACTCGGTTCCAAATTCCCACCTCTGGTGATAAGAATGTCTTCCCTTCTCCTGGTCCAGGAAGGGTACCTTTCACATGGTGATCTTATGACCTGTTTCAGGAAAGAAAGGTGAGGACAGAGAGTCAGAGTGAGCTTCCTGCTCTATAATTTTCTCAAACTCCTTCAGCTTAAGATGTTCAGTATGCAAAGGTGCCATATTTTGGGGTAGTGTGTCCTGACCCCATCATTTGTTTATCCTTTTCTCTTCTCTATCATGGCTGATTGAAAATTTATTATTATTGATAGCTTTTAAACATTTCTTTGATCTTTACCCCTCATTATTAGTAAATTTACATGTTTTTGAAATTGTTAGTTTATTATCCAGCTTCTTTCACATATACACTGGAAGATTTCGAGGCATGTCAGGTGTTCTTGTGCAGTGAGCAAGCTTAAAGAATCAGCATACCAGTGTGCCTAGAAGCCCTTGCTATACCCAGTCCCATACAACCAACTGTCTATTAAGGGTGTGCCTTTATATATGAGCCAATGCCTGAAACCGGCAGAGTGTTAGCCATTGATGATTAAGTAGCTAGGAACTAAAGTTTTTTTTCCTTTTTGCAACTACTGGTTATAGCTTTTAGCTGTTTAACTCACCTCCTGTTAACTGTGCTGTTTAGGCAATATGCTATCTGACTCCCACTAGGCTCCTATATATAACATCTCCCTGGAGCCTGGGTCACCATGGTAACGGGTGTGTGAGCTACTTTTCAGGAATTAGAACTCCTTGTCCACTTCAGGCCAGTTGAGACCACCAACTCATCAACTGGGCCCACGCAGATGTCCGATAGGCGATCTTTTGACATCAAAAAGCTAAAATCTCCACCCTCAGATCATGCTAACACTGCCATTTTGTGAACATGTCTCCAATGAAGAGGCATGAAGTCTGTCTACACTTGCACAGATCATCAATGACCTCACCTCTCCTCACCTCCAATCATCTCTCTCCACATTTCAGACCACCTTGCCTCCTATCCCATAAATATCCCTGAGTCCTTAATTTTGGGCAAGCAGATTTGAGACCCATGCTCTTGCTTCCTCACATGGCTGTCTTGTGATTAAACACTCTCTCTGCTGCAATCTTGTCGCTTCCGTGTTTGGCTTTCTGGGCACTGGGCAAAAACGAACCTGGTTCGGTAACAATTGGCAAGCCAGCCAGGAGCTAAGTCCAGACAGACCTTTTTGCCCCAGATTTGTCAGCCCCTTGCCAGTGTGGAGAACCTGTGGATGAATCCAGCAGCTGCCAGGAGCATTTCTCCTGGGACTGTTCCAGGATTTTTTCCTGTCTTGGTGCTGCCGACTCCTTGGTGCATATTTTCACTTTGCAGTAGAGAGACAGTTTCTTGGTTTGGAAGACATCTTCTTGGTGCGTAACTTCAGCACAAGTTCGGTACAATAAGACCAGATTCTTATTTCTTCTTCCTTTTAGTCTGACTTCTGAAAGGAAGCCTTGCTTTGGCAGGGGACACCCTCCATGACTTCTGAAAAAGGAAGCCTTGGTCTGGCCTTCATTGTGAGGGTCTTGGTTTTGGGGGTGCTTCATAATAAGCAAGAATGAGGGGATCCACTCACAGAAGTGCTCTTCATTTGGCTTGGTTGGGTTTTGATTCTAGCTGAAGCATAAGTATACTTTGACCAGCCCCCAGGCTTTGACTGGCCGTGTCTAAATTCTAATTTGGTTCCCACCTGCAGCCCCCTAAACTGCATTCTTAAAATTGAGCAACTTTCAGTTCCAAGTCCATGAAAAAGAAAAAAGATATTATTTTTCTGTAACACTACGTGGCCACAATCAGAGAGCTCTTGCAATGACTAGTCTTAAGAACTTAATCCAATTTGGAAACTCAGCTTCCTCCAGTGGTCTTACAGATGCTAATGAAAGCTCCATACCTCACCCCCATCCCCGGGAGCTCTCCTCTGCCTGGTTTGGGAGAGTCTGTATTCCACCCCGGGAGCTCTCCTCAGGTTTTTGGGCACCTAGAGTAATTCCAGATTGGCCCTTTGGTCAGTCCTTTGACTGACAATCTGGAACCCTGTTTTGTCTCTTGTCAAGAGCTTGTTGAGTATTTTAGGCACCCACTAAGTCAGTTATGGGGACAGGAGACCTGTAATTTATTCTGTAAACTGCCTCGCCTGGGAGCTGTTGTTTGTGTGACCTTTATCTTGATAACCCTTGGGAAGAGGCCGGGAGGATGAGGCCTAACCACCTCTTTCCCTTCTTTGTCTGTCTCATTTATCACCTCCTCTGTTGTCACGAAGTCGGGGTTCAGTTCAGCCTGGACCTGAGCAGAACCTAGACCTTCTGTAAAATCGAAAACTTGAAACTCTTTTGCCAGGGACTTAACTCTCAACTTTGGCATTGGGATCCCTGGCCCCAGCCCACTCCAGGCCTTTGCCTCTTGCCTCCCTGGCTTGCCTTGTGCTGACTCAGGGACTAAATGCCTGGGCTGAATGGGACTTGACTAAATCTTGTACTATATTAATGCCTTCAGTCGGGCTCTGCACCCTTCTCCAGCCCGCTGTCAGCCAGACACCAGCTTTACCATCATGGGGGAATGCCCTAAGCAACCCCGGAGACTCACCCCTTGGGTGCATTTTAATTAAATGGAAACACTTTCAATTGGACGAGTTATGCCCCAGAGACTCCATCTTCGAGAAAACTTGAGTGGTTTCTCTGTGCCTTTAGGATGTGGTCGGGCAGGTAGATCAACCTATAATGTTGAGTTACAACCCAATTTCTGAGAAATCAAGAGCAACTGTCCTTGGAAAATCCTTGCAAGACTGGAAATGCAGCTCTAGAGGCAGTTCAGATTCAACCCATTTCCCTTATCTCAAAGAGCTTGCAAATCCTCTGGGGACTATCTAGCCCATCACTAATTCCTAAGACTGAAGAAAAAAAAAAAGGAAAAAGCCAAAAAATGGCCATAAGAGTGCCCTCACCAAAAATCTAGCATCTTGAGTATCTCCTCCACAAATATTAGTAAAAAGGCTCAAAACAAAATTTGGATTCATAACTAGGGAGCTTTGTATTACTGTACCTGACTCATGGCAGTAATTTTTAAAATAATAGCTGTGGATACTCTGTGCATGTGTGTCTATATGTATGTTAGATGTGTGCAATATTTTTACCTCTGGTGTGCACAAAAATTAAGAGCTCTGTTCAATTGGCTAAAAGTAAGTACTTATGTAAATTGTAAATATAATAGAAACTAACTCAAATGCCTTTCAAGTTAACATGATATAAATTAATCTTTGGTAACCAAAAGCTCATTTGAGTTTGTTGGTTTGATTAAAATGGACATGTCCTCCAGAGTTAGCACTGGATATGATGCAGACATGCAAACTTTATTCTACATTTATCAGCCAAATAAGCTGATGTTATCTCTATTACAAAACTGGCTAGCAAAAATAGTAACTTAAAATGATGGCTAATTTTGACTAACATGTCATGAAGCTTTACAGGCAATCTAAACAATTATTGAAAATGAGTAAACTAAATAGATGTGAAAAAGATGAAAGTGTTGGGTGAACTTTTTAAAATAATTATGTCTTATGACATGTCTATTTAAAATAACTTCCAATATCTTTCTGGTAACTTAAAACTTTGAAGTGTTGCTAGGTAAAATTTGATGATAAAAACTCACTGAATATCTTGGTCATTTTTCAAATAAGATAAAATACTGAAACATTATCGTTAGACATGTCTAGATTTATCTACTTTTTGCTTCTTATTACAAAGAAACTAAAAGGTGTTGGGTCTATTAATAAACATTTCTTGTATTTTATTAAGATTGTATCATGAAGTAGCATGTTTCTAGACATTATAGAAAGTATTTATAAATTTGCCAAGGCACAATACACTAATATAAAAGACAGTTCATAATTGCTTAGTTTTTAGTTTTTACTAGGGTCCGTAAGGGGTAAAAATTCTAATTACTATATGTAATTAAAGCTACTAAAAATTAATAAGGCAAATATCTTTGTATCTAAGGAAAGTAAAATGTTTTCAGTAAAGAAGTTATAAAGAATGGAAATATTTTTGTTTGTTGGGTTAAGAAAGATAAATTTGTCCTAAAGTACTAGGGAAAAGAAAGGAAGCATGGGGGGCCAGTTCAGCGGCACAGCAGTTAAGTGTCCACGTTCCGCTTCGGCGGCCCAGGGTTCGCCGGTTTGGATCCCAGTTTCGGATCCTGGGTGCAGACATGGCACCGCTTGGCATGCCATACTGTGGTAGGCATCCCACATATAAAGCAGAGGAAGATGGGCATGGATGTTAGCTCAGGGCCAGTCTTCCTCAGTGAAAAGAGGAGGATTGGCAGCAGTTAGCTCAGGGCTAGCCTTCCTAAAAAAAAAAAAAAAAAAAAAGGGAAGCATGGGACAAATTCTGAATGTAAAACGAAAGTTATAGAAGGTTTGTGAAAGAGAAATTCTGCAAGGAGTTTTATGCCTGGTCAAGTTATCTAAGATTAAAGTAAATCCAATTAAGTAAATGAGTTTTAATGTAAAAAAAATGAGCTGGTGCAAAAATTAAAATTTGATTTTCTCTCTCAAAAGGATAATTTTCTTGAACTTTTGGTCTGCTCTTGATAAAGAGGTTTTAAAAGGTTTTTTCTTTATTTTTGAGTAAGTCTACCTAAAAGACAGAAAAATCTATGTTTTGTTAAAATAATTTCCTTTGTTCAGAAAGACTGAGCTCTCTCTATTAAGAGTTTTGGAGGGGGGCTGGCCCAATGGCCGAGTGGTTAAGTTCGTGTGCTCTGCTTCGGCGGCCCAGGGTTTCACCGACTAGAATCCTGGGCATGGACTTGGCACCGCTCATCAGGCCACGCTGAGGCAGCATCCCACATGCCACAACTGGAAGGACCCACAACTAAAACTACACAACTGTGTACCAGGGGGCTTGGGGAGAAAAAGGAAAAATTAAAAAATCTTCAAAAACAAAAAAGAGTTTTTTACTGTTTTAACTGTTTGCCCTTGACTGTTTCCGTTGTCACTTTGATTGAATAGAGTGAACTTGTTTCCTATTTGACCAAGTGTTTTAAAACCTTTTGATATTTTTGACAAACTCCCCCCCAATCAAAATAGTCAAATCCTGAATAAAGTCTTTCTTTTGTCCTGGAAGAAGGAAGAGAATTTTTCTGAGGATTTTCAGAGGGCCCCTGAGACTTCTCAGAGAAATTTGCTCTCCCTTCCTATAAGGAGGAAAATACTAAACCACTTAGGCTTATTTGGTACGTTAAATTACATGAGAAGTATTGCCAAATAAGTGATGCTAAACCTTCTTAAGTGGTATTATCTGGGTAAACGTTATTGATATAAATATTTTAAAAATCAAATAACATTCCTAAAATTCTGATCTGTCCTGGTTGTCAGCCACAATTCTGGTTATTATTTTAAAGTATTGTATGTCACAAAATTAACCAAATTTCTTTGTCAGTTGCCATTTTTGGATCTCGTTGTTTATAGACAGTTATTGTTTTACTCTGATGCTTTTGCAAAATATGTTTTGTTTTGTTTTGTTTTGAGGAAGATTTGTCCTGAGCTAACATCTGCCACCAATATTCCTCTTTTTTGCTGAGGAAGACTGGCCCTGAACTAACATCCGTGCCCATCTTCCTCTACTTTATAAGTGGGACGCCTGCCACAGCATGGCTTGACAAGCAGTGCCATGTCTGCACCTGGGATCCAAACAGGCTGCTGAAGCAGAATGTGCAAACTTAATTGCTGTGCCACCGGGCTGGCCCCCAAAATATGTTTTGTCTTCCGAGAAATTCATGGAAAGGACTCTGACACTCTAGAATACAGGTTTCTGATAAACTTTCAGATTGTAAAACTGAACTGGGTACGAAATTACAGAACTCTAACAGAGAAACTGATGACTTCGTGAAACTGCTAATAAGATTAAGGTCAAGAATTGATTACACAGGACTGAACGAAGATGAGGATGATTACAATTTGTGGCTTTTAATTGAAATATTACAGATTTTTGATGTTTAGTTTTGTGTTTTCAGATTTAAGAAAATCTATTTCCTCTTTTCTCTCATGCTAACTAGGACTTCTAGAAATTTGGTAAAATTATACATTTGTGAGCAGAATTGAAACATTTACCTTTTTCTCCCTACCTGATCCCTCCAGGATTTGGAAACTCTTAATGAGTGAGTATTGTTTTCATGACAATATAGTTATTTGCGTAAATTCAGTAAGAATCTGTTCTCCTAATAAGTCACAATTGGAAACATTGTTTATATTACCAAAGCTTTGGCTGGAATGTCATTTTTAAGAGAAACAAGGATAGACTCAGATATGACCAGACAGCTTTTGAGAAACAAGGATTGGACTTTGTGGGATAAAGCCACTTGGAAATATTGGCCTGGTGCCTTGTTCCCTAGCAACCTTATGTGTAAATAAGGAAGGTCACTTATATGGCAGGTCCCTGGAACCTTGAAATATTTTGAAGAACCTCAAGAGAAGAGAGGTATTCACCCAAATCTAAGGTCTTGCAGGCGAATCCTGATAACAAATCCTTGGCTTGGCTTCCTTGGCTTTGAGAGAGCTTTGAAGTTCAATCTGAGATTCCTTGCAAAAAGTTCCAGCAAAGCAGATTTGAAAGAACCTATATAATCAATGCTATTTTTGCTGTACTTACGTAAATAGTTGGGCCAATTTTATTGAAGCTAAACATTTTGCAAACCAATTAGTCTTAATTTGGCTATCTTTGGTAAACTGAGGGTGGTTTTAGAGAGAAAAATTATATTTCAATAAAAACTATAGTACACATTCATGGACATTAATTTCTAGTTCTGATAATTGATTTTGAAGTTTTGTTTTATATCTGTTGACTGGACTGGATCCTGAATTCTTCTAGTCTCTTGAAATATCTGGCTACAAATCTCCAAACTAATGTTTTCAATTTTTTTCCCATCATTTTCATTTGGAATCATTGAGAAATGAACCTGTCCTTTTTCCTGAAGCCTTGCAAACTGAAGCTGGACAGCTTGATATAAGCTTAAGAGAGATTCATGTCTGTTGCTGTGTAAGACACTCAGTAAGATACCTGAATACCTGATGACATCATCAGAGTAATTTCAAACTGCAAAAGATGCTTCAACTCTGACACTTAGAAATTTTTTGACTGGCTGCTGCCTAGGCTCAGAAAGGTCTCTAATTTGCTCCCACCATTAACCTTGTTTTTGTTTTTGTCTCTCTAGAAATACTTCTTATGAAATACCTGGTTACTTGCTTATACAATATAGGCTGAACTTTGGGAGCCCACCTGAATCACTGTCTTACTAAGAGACTGGTTCAATGAGATGGAACAACTTATGTCCTTCATCAACAGGACAATCCCTCAAGATTGAAGATGAACAAAAAAAAGGGGGATTGATACTGGTCAACACAAGGTGGACATAAGGGAAGCCATATTGTAGAAAAGAAACAATTTGTAACTTTGAAGGACCTCTGATTAACTAACCCGGACATGCTCTGTAGATTTTATGGGCCCTCCCAGCTGCTATAAGTTGATAACTTTGTTCTTTTGAGTTCCTTAGAAATGTGATGACCCCCAGGCAGAGAGTCTGTGCTGATAGCCATCATCAATGACAACTGAAAGATCAGGGTACAGGCCATCGCTCCGGTCTCTGATGCATATCCAGAAAAACAAAAGACTATCAGGAACTGAGACCAGATGTCTCCCTCCACCTGGAGATCAGATGGAGATCCCCACTGGGATTAGGTCTATTTTTCAGGGACTGTAAAATTTGGGTTGTCCATACTTCTTAACCTTCTGGTCAGACACTTGATTATAAAATGTGCTTTTTAGATGTTTTAGATGTTGAGCAAGATACAAAATTCTAATAATACAGAAATGTCAACATGAACCTGGGAACAGGAGAATATTTTCAAATGAGTATTAAACAGTTTCATTCTTCTAACCCAGATCTACATCCCAATACAGCAAGAAGTCACTAGATTGGTGGTCACCATGAATCCCTCAAGAGTGAGGAATACCAAAGACTAGGAGGGATTGACACCAGCAGAGAGTTAGCCATTGATGATTAAGTAGCTAGGAACTAAAGTTTTTTTTCCTTTTTGCAACTACTGGTTATAGCTTTTAGCTGTTTAACCCACCCACGGTTAATTGTGCTCTTTAGGCAATATGCTGTCTGACTCCCACTCGGCTCCTATAGATAACATCTCCCTGGAGCCTGGGTCACCATGGTAATGGGTGTGTGTGCTATTTTTCAGGAATTAGAACTCCTTGTCCACTTCAGGCCAGTTGAGACCACCAACTCATCAACTGGGCCCACGCAGATGTCCGATAGGTGACCTTTTGACATCAAGAAGCTAAAATCTCCACCCTCAGATCATGCTAATACTGCCATTTTGTGAACACAGGTCCCATGAAGAGGCATGAAGTCTGACTATGCTTGTGCAAATCATCAGTCATCTCACCTCTCCTCACCTCCAATCACCTCTCTCCACATTTCAGACAACCTTGCCCCCTATCCCACAGATATCTTGA
The DNA here is from genome assembly GCF_037783145.1 of Equus przewalskii. Classification (NCBI taxonomy): domain Eukaryota; kingdom Metazoa; phylum Chordata; class Mammalia; order Perissodactyla; family Equidae; genus Equus; species Equus przewalskii. Next base: position 68,979,222 of record NC_091845.1, on the reverse strand, counting down.
GTCCTTATTTTTGGGGAAGTGGATTTGAGACTCATGCTCTTGCTTTCTCACATGGCTGGCTTGTGATTAAATCCTGTCTCTGTGCAATCTCGTCGCCTTGGTGTTTGGCTTTCTGGGCGGTGGGCAAAAACAAACCTGGTTCAGTAACATGCCCACAAAGCTCTCCTAGGAAAAGTGGCCTGCTGCCTGGCTGACGAGGTCCCAGCCTCACAGGTGGTAAGGAAGGCAGGCCAGGAAGCCCAGAAATTGAGGAGACCTCAAGAAGCCAGGGATTTACCAAATTTATAGGTTCTCCAGGTTAAATCTGGGGGACTGAGTTTCTTGGGCTTGGTTCCCAAACTTCAAGGTAGGAAAGAAAATAGTAGAAACTTTTCAAAATCCAATTTGAGATTCCTACTCAACATAGCTGCCCAATACTGTATGGCTCTGGCTTTGCAAAGCCAACTCAAGCCTATACGGTTATTGAACACTCTTGCTGCACTGCTTAAGTGACCAGGCCAAACCTAATGAGATCAGCCTTTCCTATGATAAAAAATAATCTCTGCAGATTATGATCACAAAGGAGGAGGCTGCCCAGAAAAATTATCCTAAATTTTAAAATAACCAAAACAGATTTTTTAGCACTTTCAGAGCGGTGTTGTGAGTGCATCTTTGATTGGCATTTCACTGGCCAGACTATTTTACAACTCTTTAGGATAGAAGCTAACTTGTAGAGAAGTGATAGCAATGCAAATGATTTTTGCCTGAAAGCAATGCAAATAATGCCTGACAAATGCAAATTTTGTCTGGTAAGAAGACAATTGATTTCCATTGGTAAAAATGATAATTCCCAAACTTACCCTTTATTGTTTATACTGTTTAAAACAAGACAACAGACCAAAAATGCAGTTACTTATGCTAAGCCCCACGTCACCAAATGGAAGATTTAACTTAATTACAGTTTCAGCTCTCCCAGAAATGTAATCTTAAACTGATCAATCTGTAATCACCTGATTAGCAGTAGTGAGGTCACGTGCCTGATAGAGACCTCCCCACCATCCCCTAAAGGAAGGTGACCTTGCCACAACCGATCCACCTTTTTGCCTAGTAAAACCTCCTTGTTCCTGCTCCCTTCTGCCTGTAAAAGTCTCTTTTTGTACAGCTCCTCGGAGCTCCTTTCTACCTGCTGTATTGGATGCTGCCCAATTCGTGAACTGTTAAACAAAGCCATTAAGATCTTTAAAATTTACTCAGTTGAATTTTGTTTTTTGACGCTCAGGTATTAACCAATTTCATATCTATGAACAAATGCATTTCAACCTTTCTTTTTGTCTGACTGTTGTTAAGCTCTGTTCTTCAGATTCTTATTTCAATTGGTTTTAACAAAGACTGGTTCCCTAATGAGTGAAATAAAATCTTTCACTTGTTTATTTTATATTTGTGTGCTCATGCACGTAACTTTTTGAAAAGCATTCTTTAGCACACGCACTAAATATTTTCCAGCAGTTTTGTAATGTGCCTCCTTAGCCCAATCTTACCCTCCAGTTCTTACTATAGAGCCAAGTTAAACTTCCCATCGTCCAGCTCTGACTGTATCACCCCCTTGCTCAAAACTCTTCAATAGCTCCCTCCTCTTGATTTAAGAAGGTTCAAATGCGTTGCACGGGTATTCACGCCCAGCCTCTCTAGACCTACCCTTGGCTCCAGGTGGACAGAACTCCTCCCCCTCCCCAGACACACCTTCACTGGCCCACCTCCTCATAATTACTCTTATTGTTTCCTCTGCATAGAATGACCTCTGGTTAAAGTCCTTTCTCATCCACCGCGCAAAGCCCCCTGGCAACCAGCATAAATTCTTTCTCTTTCCTCAGCCTCTAACCCTTTGATTGAATATCTTTTAATCACATTTCACTTTGGATTGAATTGTTTATGGATCTTAAAGTCAAAACTAGATTTAAACTCTATGAGGTCAGTGCCTGGTCCAGTATTATTCATACAGTAGGTGCCCAATTAATGCTGGGTAACATATGGATGAATGAACTCATTAATAGCCTTTACCCTAATGTAAAGGTTTGCTTTTTGTTGTTAAGAAAGAACGAAAGCTCTACTTTTCTCTTATTGGGCATCCCACTTTAAATTTTTTCTTTATCCTTGTCTTCATTTGGCTACCCCCCGAAGTAGACTCTAAGACAAGGATTCAAAGACAAGTAGTTTAGTTGAGTGGCAAGCCAAGAAAACCCCAGCAAAGGAGTAAGAAGGTGAGCTGGGGAAGAGAAAGAAGGCGATAAAGGGTGTGCTGTTAACCCACCTCCCATAGTGGGTACCTGGAGCACAGTTCTGTTGGAGTTGACAAGAGATTTTCACATTTTAAGGTATATAGGGTAACTATTTAGGTTCAAAAGTGATTCGGCTTGAACTAAAAATCCTGATTTATGGACTATCAAACAAACATTGTACATCTCCTTAACCATTAAAGAATGTTCTGTCTTAAGATAAGAATGCATATGTCACCTCCTACACTCTATTGGAAACACCCCGATTAGCCCCTTTCCTGACATGAGGGTCGTATTGACCCTCTAATTTACAACTAAATATCTCTTTGACACTTTGATGAAAATGCATCCTAGTGTGTTTAATGTATGTTCTTTGTTCTAAAAAGAGATAAGACTGTACTGAAAACCATGCTTTCCAGAACACTTTCCATGCCTTCCTGGATTATAATCTTCATTCTGGCTCAAGTAAAACTCACCTGATTTCTCTTATCTGTAGAATGGTTGTTTGTTATTTTGCATTGACAGGGTGCAATGGGGGACAGTGCAGGGCCATCGTCAGAGCTGCCCAAACCAGGAGGTGAGGACACTGCAGGTATTTATCTACTAATTCCCTGTCTGTCATTGGTTGAGTGTTGCTTCTGGGGACATTATCTCCTGACACTTCCACCTGCTCTGCACAGGGGCTGAGCATGCTCCCTTGGCTGGATGAAAGCCCTCGAGCAGAGAGTCAAAGGTTTTCACAGTGAGCAGCCTTCAGGGCACCTACAGTCCAAGCTGCAACGCTGGAGAAGCCCCCAGCCAATAACTCACTGCATTTCCTTTGGATTAAGAGAAAACATGAGGGGCTGGCTCAGTGGCACAGCAGTTAAGTTCGCACGTTCCACTTCTCAGGGGCCCTGGGTTCACCGGTTCGGATCCAGGTGTGGACATGGCACCGCTTGGCAAAAGCCATGCTGTGGTAGGCGTCCCACGTATAAAGTAGAGTAAGATGGGCATGAATGTTAGCTCAGGGCCAGTCTTCCTCAGCAAAAGAGGAGGACTGGCAGTAGTTAGCTCAGGGCTAATCTTCAAAAAAAAAAAAAAAAAGAGAGAAAACATGAGCTCCACTTTCCCACCACATCTCTGTGTGTCAGAAGCTGAATTTTATCCTAATTATATTTCAGCACTACTGAGTTCCATTACAGTCCTAGACTTAGCCATTATGGCTTTGGAAGATATTAAAAGGTCTCAGGAGTCCGGACTCACTAACATTTGGCCATAAAGGAAACTAGATGTCTGCAATTTTGTATTAAGCTTGTTCAAAGTGTCAATTAAAAGCAACATGAGGTTGGTTGGCATTACAGCTTGCCTTTATGGTATTACTTCTTGCATTTAATGTGCTCTCTGGGGTCTGTTTAGCAGGCAGGTTATAGTACAGGGAGGCAGAGGAGAGGATGGGGAGGCCAAATGCTGGAAATCTGAATCATCCTTGTTAAAAGATATTCTACTTGCAAATGAGGAAGGAGAGGTGGGAGGCTCATATCTCTCTACGGGAGGTGCTTGAAAAGAGGTCACAGCAAGCTATCTGGGCACCTCTGGAATGGACGCCAGAATGGAAGCCAGCCTTCAGAACCCACTTGATCATGAGAAATTGCAATTGGTGACAAAATATAACCACCAACGTGCTGCCATACAAGTAGAACAAGGCGGACGCCCAGGTCAGGCTGAATAATTCTATTTGGAGAAATGCGATAACCTGTGAACTTACACACCAAGCTACCAGCCCACTGCCACTTTTCTCTGCCTCTCCTCCCCGTTTCCCACATGCTCCTTATCTTTGGGGGTCCCGATGTTCTCAGAGGCATGTAGAGATTAGCAGTAATTCTCATGAACGGTGGTTCTCACACTTTAGCTGCATCAAAATCACCTAAAGTGTTGGTTAAAAGATAGATTCAGGGTCTCACCTCCAGAGTTTCTGATTCAGTAGGTCTGGGGTTAATTTAGAGATCTAAGAAGTTCCCGGGAGATACTGATACTGCTGGTCCAAAGATCATACTTTGAGAACTACAGCACCCCAGACTTACTGGTTCAGAATTTCCATTCTGGCAAGATCTCCAGGTGATCTATGTCTCACTGAAGTATGAGAAACATTATTTTCTTGGTTCTCCCAAGGACGGTACCATTCTACATGGATACAAGAGAAGTTAATTCATTATGTACAATGGAGTGTAGGGAGCACAGGATCAGATTGCTTTAAATTCGTGTTCCCAGAACCTACCCTGATTTAGGAGGCCTGAGATGAGACCCAGGTTATCTGTATTTCCGGCAAGCACCCTAGAGAGTGCTGTCACAAGCAGATAGTCATTGAACCCTCATTTAAAGAAGCACTGGGACACCCCAGATCTTCAAAGGGTTGCTGAGCATTCAGTGACACTAAACGAGACTTGGGCATTGCAGAAATTTGCCTCAGAAAGGGACACTTGTAGGGTTTTATCAAGGCCCGATGGTACCTGATTAGAATAGAACATAATTCTTGGAGGAACATGCTATCTTGCAGGGACAGAAGGCAGGGGACTCTGTCAGCCTGCTAACCATGTAGTGTGCTCCTGACACAGCCAGGCTTTGCACAGTTCTTTCAAGTTCATGGTGGTTAACCCCAGAATCAATTTTCAGTAGCCAGCTTTCAAAACTGCAATTTCATAATTCCTTGCACAGCCTGGGAGCCCAACAGATAGCAAGGTCGGTGTTTGGAGAGCATCAACTCCAACCTTTGGGGACTCCCTATCCAAACTTCTCTTTCAATTCTCTTTGATGCTGGAACAAATCTCCTCTCTCACTAAAAAGCCAATGTCTGCAATATTTTGTCTGCAGCTTGCTGGTTTTTGTCTAACAATCACTGTAGCTCAGTCTCACCCCAGTCTTCCACATGATTACTAGTCTGCATGCCCCTTCCATTTCAGAACTGAAAAATAGCCAACAGGGACAAGAAGCAACAACTGTGGCTCTCTCTGCTCTCTGTCATGTGTGGATACAACAAGAAGTCAGCAGTCTAAACCCAGTAGAGGGTCCTCACCAAAACTCAACTACGCTGGCACCCTCATCTCTGGCTTCCAGTCTTTAGAAATATGTGACATCTGAACATAGCATAGTGTTGGATTTTGCTTTGTTAGCAAATCTGAACACCATTCTTCAAATAGATTTAAGCGAGCACAATATGGTAAGCAAAAGAAATAAAAGGAATCCAGATTGGAAAGGAAATAATTTTATTTGCATAAAACATAATTGTTGTCATAGAATGTCCTATGGAACTTTCAATAAAACTACTATAACTAATGCATTTGGCTCCCACCTGTGCAAGAGAAAAGGTGACGGACAGAAGCTGCTGTCATCCCCACAGAACATTTTGGACTCAGCAGCTGAAAGTGACAGGTTAAGTTATAGAAAATTGGTGGAGATTCAATTGGATAAATAGAAGTCATTTCTTCTTTCAGAAACGAGAGCATATAAACTAAGAGACAGAAATTTGCAAAGCCTAAAGATACAAACTTTAGAGGAGAAATAAGCAGAAACAGTTGACTTAGAGTGAAAAATTAAAAGGATAAAGAATGAACATAAAACAGGATTGGTGATGTTCTTTCTTCTTTCTGGGCCATTTCCTGATTTCCAGAGATAAAGATGCATTAGGAAGTAAGCAAAACAACAGCAACAAGAAAAAAAAATCACCACCAACACCAAAAAAAGAAAATCCCTAAATTTGAATATTTATGAAGAAACATACTTGAAAGGGAGAGCAGAATTGAAGTCAACTGATAAATATAAATTAAGAAATCATTTAGCAAAATATTTGAAAGATGAATGACATGGCCAAATAAGTTGTTCTTTTTGTCTCTCCCCCCCTAAGTTACAACTAAAGGGACATTCATTAACCAAGAGGATTCCCTACAAAGCACAATAGGATGTCTGATAGACCCATGCAACCATACATCTGAATGGGGGACTGGATCCCCGGGAAGCAGTGGAAAGAGGTGAGCATATCCCTCCCCCTCCCTGGCAGCAGTGATCTAGGCCACAGGTCCTCACACAGCAGCTGGCAAGTGACTATAAGAGGAGGCAGAGGGCAGCAAAGCCTGTATACGAATGCTTTCACTTTTGGAGCTACAGCCCTTCCCTGGGAGTGCCCACTGTACTGCTGTGGCCCTGCTTCTGGGAACACTCTCCACCAAATGGCACAGCTCAGCCCCCATGAAGGAGCCCACGCCAAGCGCAACAGCTCAGGCAAACTGCCTGTGAGTGCAGAGCCAGTCCACACGAGTGTGCTCCACTCCAGCTGACCACATCAGCTTGGCCAGTCCCCTGCCAAGGCAGTGGTCCCACATCAGAGTGCCTGTGTGTGTGTGTGTGTGTGTGTGACTTGACAAGTGGCTGTGGTCAGCAGGCAAATGCAGACAAGTCCTACTGGAACAACTTCCAGCAGATGGGTCATGTTCAGAAAACATAGCTCCTGCTTCCTCCTAGAAGTGACAGGTGGAATCTGTGACCTGATACTACTACAAATGCCCCGGCAAGGGGCCAGTTCATCAAACAACATGAAAAACTACAGTAACACTTCATGGCAGAAGGAAAATGACAAGTATCCAGAAAGCAATCCTTAAGTCACAGAAATTTACAATCTAAGTGACAGAGAATTCAAAATAATTGTCATAAAACTCAATGAGTTACAAGAAAACTCAGAAAGACAGTTCAATGAACTCAGGAATAAAATTAATGAGCAGAAGGAATACTTCACCAAAGAGATTGAAACTCTAAAAAAAGAACAAACAGAAATTCTGAAGAAGAACACGATGAATGAAATAAAAAATAATCTAGAATCCTGAAATGATAGAGCTGATCCTATGGAGGACAGAATGAGTGATTTAGAGGTTAGAAACAGAAATGCTTCAGGTGGAGGAGGAGAGACAACTAAGATTTTTTAAAAATAAGACATTCTTTGAGAAATATCCAACTGAATTAGGAAACACAACATAAGGATTATAGGTATTCCAGAGAGAGAAGAGGGGAAGGAAGAAGCAGAGAGTTTGTTCAAAGAAATAACTGAGAACTTCCCAGACCTGGGGAAGGAACTGGACTTACAAATACACAAAGCCAATAGAACTCCTATTTATGTCAATGCAAAAAGATCTTCTTCAAAGCATATCATAGTAAAACTGGCAAAAGTGAACAACAAAGAAAAAATATTAAGGGCAGCAAGGCAGAAGAAAATAACCTACAGAGGAACCCCTATCAGACTTTCAGTGGATTTCTCAGCCGAACCCTTACAGGCTAGGAGAGAATGGAATGATATATTCAAAATATTGAAAGTCAAAAACTTTCAGCCAAGAATACTCTATCCAGTGAAACTATCCTTCAGATACGATGGATAAATAAAAGCTTTCTCAGATGAACAAAAGCTGAGAGGGTTAATCACCACTAGACCTCCCTTACAAGAAATGTTGAAGGAAGCCCTCATACCTGAAACAAAAAGGTAAAGGTTTACAAAGCTTTGAGCAAGGAGATAAATAGTCAGACAAAATCAGAAAATTTCAGCTCTCTATCAGAAAAGGTGAACAAACACTTAATTATAACATAAAAGACAAAGGGAAGGAAAGCATCAAAAATAACTGTAAGCACTTCAATTTAGTCACAAACTTACAACACAAAACAGAATAATTTGTGACAACTAACTCAGAAAGGGAAGAGGGAAGGCATGGAACCTGCTTCAGCTAATGGAGATAAGAGGCTATCATAAAATGGACTATCTCATCTATGAGATCTTTTATACAAACCTCATGGTAACCACTAAACAGAAAAAATCAGAGCAGAGCCACAGTTCATAAATAAAGAGAAAGCCATCACAGAAAAGCACTAAACTGAAATGGCAGTCAGAAATACAAGGGAAGAGAAACAATGGAAATATAGAACAACTGGAAAACAAGAAATAAAATGGCAGTATTAAGCCCTTGTATATCAATAATCTCTCTAAATGGAAATAGATTGAATTCTCCAATCAAAGGACACAGAGTGGCTGGATAGATTAAAAAACAAGACCCAAAAATATGCTGCCTCCAGGAAACACATTTCAGCTCTAAAGACAAACATAGGCTCAGGGTGAAGGGATGGAAGACGATACTCTAAGAGAATGGCAAACAAAAGAAAGCAGGTGCTGTCATAGTTACATCAGACAAAGCAGACTTCAAGACAAAAAAGACAATGAGAGACAAAGAGGGACAGTAGATAATGATAAAAGGGACATTCCACCAAGAAGACATAACACTTATGAATATATATGCACCTAACACAGGAGTACCAAAGTAGATAAAGCAACTATCAACAGACCTAAAGGAAGAAATTGACAGCAACACAATGATAGCAGGGGATCTCAACACCCCATTTACATCGATGGATAGATCATCCACACAGAAAGTCAACAAAGAAATAGTGGATTTAAATGAAACACTAGGTCAGATGGACTTAATAGATATATATAGAACATTCCATCCAAAAACAACAGAGTACACATTCTTCTCAAGTGCACATGGAAGAGTCTCAAAGATAGACCTTACGTTGGGAAACAAAGCAAGCCTCAATAAATTTAAGAAGATCGAAATCATATCAAGAGTCTTTTCCAATCACGATGCTGTGAAACTAGAAATCAACTACAAGAGAAAAGCTGGGAAATTCATAAATATTTGGAGACTAAACAACATACTACTGAACTACTATTGGCTCAATGAAGAAATCAAAGGAGAAATAAAAAAAATACCTGGAGACAAGTGAAAATGAAAATACAACATACCAACTCATGGGATGTAGCAAAAGTAGTTCTAAGAGGGAAATTCATAGCAATACAGTCCACCTCAACAAACAAGAAAAAATCTCAAATAAGTAATCTTGAACTACACCTAACAGAAATAGAAAAAGAAGAACAAACAAAACCAAAAGTCTGCAGAAAGAGGGAAATGATAAAAATTAGAGCAGAAATAAAGACTTAAAAAACAGTAGAAATGATCAATGAAACTAAGAGCTTGTTCTTGAGAAGAGAAACAACATTAACAAACCCTTAGCCAGACTCACTAAAAAAAAAAAGAGAGAAGGCTCAAATAAACACAGTTAGAAATGAAAGAGGAGAAATTACAATGGATGCCAAAGAAACACAAAGGATTATAAGAGAATACCATGTGCGAACAAATTGGATAACCAGGAAGAAATGGATAAATTCTTAGACTCATACAACCTCCCAAAACTGAATCAAGAATAAATAGAGAATCTCAATAGATCAATCACAAATAAAGAGAATGAAACAGTAATCAAAAACCTCCCAAAAAACAAAAGACCAGGACTAGATGGCTTCTCTGGAGAATTCTACCAAACATTCAAAGAAGATTTAATACCCACCCTTCTCAAACTATTCCAAAAAATTGAAGAAGATGGAATGCTTCCTAACTCATTCTATGAGGCCAACAACACCCCGATGCCAAAACCAGACAAAGACAACACAAAGAAGGAAAATTACAGACCAAGATCACTGATGAACATAGATGCAAAAATCCTCAGCAAAATATTGGCAAACTAAATACAGCAATACATTAAAAGGATCACACACCGTTATCAAGTGGGATTTATACCAGGGACGCAGGGATGGTTCAACATCCACAAATCAATCAATGTGATACACTGCATTAACAAAATGAGGAATAAAATCATTTTGTCATCTCAATAGATGCAGATACAGCATTTGACGAGACCCAACATCCATTTATGATAAAAAAAAACCTCTCATTAAAATGGATATAGAAGGAAAGTACTTCAACATAATAAAGGCCATATATGAAACTCACATATAGTAATTATTTAAAGATTTTATTTTTTCCTTTTTCTCCCCAAAGCCCCCCGGCACATAGTTGTATATTCTTCATTGTGGGTTCTTCTAGTTGTGGTATGTGGGACGCTGCCTCAGTGTGGTTTGATGAGCAGTGTCATGTCCGCGCCCAGGATTCGAACCAACGAAACACTGGGCTGCCTGCAGCGGAGCGCACAAACTTGACCACTCGGCCACGGGGCCAGCCCCTCACATATAGTAATTAAAACAGCATGGTGCTGGCACAAAAACACACACACTGATCAATGGAACAGAACTGAAAGCCCAGAAATAGAACCATGCATCTATGAACAATCTTCAAGAAAGCAGCCAAGAATATACAATGGAGAAAGGAAAGTCTCTTCAATAAAGTTGAGAAAACTGGACATCCACATGCAAAGCAATGGAAGTAGATCATAATCTTACCCCATACACAAAAACTAATTCAAAATGGATTAAAGACTTGAAGATAAGACCTGAAACCATAAAACTCCTAGAAGAAAACATAAGAAGTGTACTGTTTGACATCAGTCTTAACAGCATCTTTTCAAATACCATGTTTACTCAGGCATGAGAAACAAAACTAAAAAGAAACAACTAGGACTATATCAGACTAAAAATCTTCTCCAAAGCAAATGAAACCATGAACAAAATGAAAAGACAACCCACCAACTGGGAAAAAATATTTGCAAATCATATACCCAACAAGGGGTTCATTTCCAAAATATATAAAGACCTTGTACAACTCAACGACAAGAAAACAAACAACCTGATCAAAAAATGGGCAGAGGATATGAACAGACATTTTTCCATAGAAGATACACAGATGGCCAACAGGCACATGAAAAGTTGTTCAATGTCACTGGTTGTTGGGGAAATGTAAATCAAAACTACAGTGAGATATCACCTTACACCTATCAGAATGTATAATTAACAAGATGAAAAATAACCAATGTTGAAGAGGATGTGGAGAAAAGGGAACTCTCATACACTGCTGGTGGGAATGCAAACTGACACAGCTACTATGGAAAACAGTATGGAGATTTCTCAAAAAATTAAAAATAGAAATACCATATGATCCAGCTATCCCACTACTGGGTATCTATCCAAAAAACTTTAAAGCAACAATTCAAAGAGATTTATGCACCCTTATGTTCATTTCAGCATTATTCACAATGGCCAAGATGTGGAAGCAACCCAGGTACCCATCAACTGACGAATGCATAAAGAAGATGTGATATACATATACAACGGAATACTACTCAGCCATAGAAAAAATACAAAATCATCCTATTTGCTACAACATGGATGGACCTTGAGGGTATGATGTTGAGCAAAATAAGCCAGAGAAAGACAAACACCACATGAATTCACTCATATGTGGAAGATAGACACACGGATAAAGAGAACAGATTAGGAGAAGGGGGCTGGGATATGGGCAAAAGGGGTAATGGGGCGTATACGTATGGTGACCAATAAAAATTGGACTATTAGTGGTGAGCACAATGCAGTTCATGCAGAAACTGATAAGCATAATGCTGAAATTATGCAATGTTATAAATCATTATGACCTCAATAAATTAATTGGAAAAGAAATATTTGATAGTATAAATTAATAAAGTATTTTTAGAGGGAATATGTCCTTAGAAGAAAAATAATAAACACTTTAGGGTAAGGTTTAGGGCATGGTTTATCATTCAAATTTGGAAATTAACAAGAGCTATTTTCTGAAAAGATGCTATCATAGAAAATAATAAAAAAGTTAAAAAGCCAAAAAGTTTGTAAATTCAGTACCTTTAAAATTTGAAGAGTTTATTAAAAAACAATCACTAGGGGCTAGCCTGGAGGCATAGTGGTTAAGTTTGCGCACTCTACTTCTGGTAGCCCGGGGTATGCCGGTTCGGATCCTGGGCGCAGACCCATGTACCACTCATCAAGCCATGCTGAGGCAGTGTCCCACAGAGAAGAACCAGAATAACCTACAACTAGGTTATACAGCTACATACTGGGGCTTTGGGGAAGAAAAAAAGAAAAGAGGAAGATTGGCAACAGATCTTAGGGTCAACCGTCCTCAGCAAAAAAGCATCTCTAAAAATAAAACTAGCTATCCAAAGGAAATAAAGACATAAAGGTATTTTAGTGCTTTTTCCTGGTGTCGCAAGCATCTGGACAGGTGATGGTGGCTCGAACGAGGGTTGGGACAGTGAAGACGGAGAGAAATAGACTGAACTGTGAAATAGTTTGGCGGTAACAGAAACCGCAATTGCACCATTAGTCTCCTGCTGAGACTGCAAAATTCCTCTCAGATAATTACTAGATTTTTCAAGGTCAGAGAGTGACAGGATTACGGCAGACCTTTGCCTAAATCCCATTAGAATGCAAATCTCCTGGAGAAAGATAGCATCCTCTCAATCCTTATCAAGCCTTATCACCTTCGTGTGACTAATTTGACAACATCTGACCCTGAGGAGAAGCAAGTACACAGTGGAATCTAAGTGCCCAGGGCAGGAGTCCCCAGCCCAAGGGCCTACTTGGCCTGGCAGGTAAAGTGAGTAAGTGAAGCACCCCGACCCCACAAAGAGGATGAATTGCAGCCAATGCTGTTGCCAGGCAACGGGAGAGCGCTGAGAACAATGGGCACTTGCAGATCAAGGCCTCCGCCAGAGGGACCCCAGCTTCCCCAGCCCGGCCCCTTGCTAGCACAAGACGAGGTGGGTGCAGTATTGCTGGAGCTTCCGGTTTTCTAAAAGATGCCAGAACTGTGGATTTGTGTGTGTGTGTGTGTGTAAGAGAACTCTCAATTTTTAAGTATCAGAACTAATTCAAAGTTTAAAAAAAATACTCTGTGAGGGAAAAAAGAAAAGAAAAATAAGATCTATAGGTCAAAACTGGCAGTAATTTTGGAACTTCTAGCCTAATGTGTTTAGACATTAACTCATTTAATTAATCTTGTGAAGCTGATCCTGTGAAGTTAAGCATGGTTGTTCCTACTCTGCTAACGAGAAAACCGAGGCTCAGAGAGCAGGGAACTTGCTCCAAATTAGTCCGAGATCTTGGGCCTGAGTTTCCGTACCTGTAAAATGAGGAAGGGGTGTTTTCTGAGCTCCCTGAGGCTGGGTGCAAAGGTCTGCAGAAATGAGAACGTGTGGTGGTTTTTTTTGTAGGAAAAGGATCCATAAGCTTCATCATATTCTCGAAGGGGTCCCTGACCCAAGCAGGGGGAGTACCAGCATCCCAGAGAGAATAGGAATGGGGAATTTATAGAAGAAGGTTGTCAAATGGCCAAGAAACACGAAAAGATGCACGACTTCTCTGTAGTCAGGGAAATGCAAGTGAAAGACAGGGGCTTTTCTCCGAGATTAAGCCTCGCCTGCCCAAGCGCTGGTGGCTGCTGCAGAGAAACGGCCAAGGGCTGAATCAGTAATGGCTCCTTTGGGCTCTCCCGCCTCTTACTTGGAAACTGGTCACTCTAGGGCTGATTCATGCCCCCAAGTGGCCCCCAAGTGCACGGTGGCTTCACAATTTCTTTGCGCCAACCTTCAAGGAACAATTATAAAGCTCAGTGTATCAGGATATTATTATTCAAGGCCAATTCTAGCTGTTTGAGAATATTTTTGTCATTTTGTTTTCTGAGGAAGATTAGCTCTGAGCTAACTGCTGCCAATCCCCCTCTTTTTGCTGAGGAAGCCTGGCCCTGAGCTAACATCCGTGCCCATCTTCCTCTACTTTATATGTGGGACACCTACCACAGCATGGTTTACCAAGCGGTGCCGCGTCCGCACCCGGGATCCGAACCGGCAAACCCCAGGCCATTGAAGCGGAACGTGCTCACTTAACCACTGCGCCACCAGGCCAGCCTCTTATTTTTGTCTTTTTAATCATTTTATAACATTCTATCTTCCTCTACCTCAAAAAAGATTTTTGGTAATAATCATGAAATGATACTAATGATAATAATGATCACAAAGAAAATGCAAACAGTAAATGCTGGAAAAATAATGATTGGTATTTCAAAATTATATGAATGCAATTTTTAAGAAAGGAGAAAAAAATTACCTACTCCATCTCAGTAATGAAGTAACATTATAGTTTTGTTTTTGAGCCTTCTGCAAATGTCAATAATTTGGTCAAAATTTGCGTATTCATGTTAAATAGACATCATAGCCAGCTCTGTCCATCTACCTTCACTTAAAGTTCATAGAAGACAGTTTTTATTCATTTTAATTTTGAAAACTTTCTTTCGCTCAAAGTAACAGACAAATCATTAGGAAAAGTCTTAACCATAAAGATATATTTGACATATTCATAAAAAAATCCCATTTTACAATAAAGTCCAGAAATTGCAACATTTTACACATTTGTTTCTTCAGGATTGAGCTCAGTGGTTTCAAATGTCTCTGCAGCTGAAACATTTCCAGTGAAATATTTTCACCAGATGATGATTTTCATCATCAATTTCTATTTTCTTCTTCTACCGAATTTAGAGAAAATGACTGGATAGTGAACACTGACATTATTTGATCCGTTGCTTTAGAAAGAGTGTCTAGTTCTTGGTGAAAATGATCATTTCAAAGATTGCCCTTTTGATTTCTTCTGGCAATATAAGACCAGCACCTTTTGTCATTTTTCCTGTCGTTCTTCAAAACTTGACTGTATTTTCTATGGGACTGTCTATTTCCTTACTTTTTTGTAGTTGTTGCATTGTTTGCAGCCTTCTCCACAATTTCTGTGCCACACCCTCCAAGAAACAATTTGAAAGCTTGGTGCTTTAGAATACATTATTCAGGGCTGATTCTCTTGGAAAGGATTTCTTTTTTCTTTTTTTGTCTCAAAAAAGAAAAATTGCATCCAGCTATCCTGGTTTATTTTGACTCTCCTGTGTAAGCACAGGAACGTATGGTACCACAGGGGCTGCAGACACAAGCTGCACCTGAAGTGAGCTAGAATGATTGAGAACCATTATAAATTATTTTTGAAATAAACATATGTGGTAGCTGGGTCTGTGTGCGTGGCCAATTGCATACTTTTGAAGTATAATTTGAAGCTTATACGTATTATTAAAATTCAACAATAACCACAGCAATAGATTAGAATTTAGGCCCACAAAAGATTTTTGAGGGGAGGAGTATGTTGTCACTAACATTGTTAGAATGGCCTATGTGTGGTGATATCAAGAAGCAAACTGAAGGGGCAGGCCCCATGGCCAAGTGGTTAAGTTCACGCTCTCTGCTTCGGAGGCCCAGGATTTCGCTGGTTCCAATCCTGGGCTCAGATATGGCACCACTCGTCAGGCCACACTGAGGTGCCGTCCCACATGCCACAACCAGAAGGACCCACAACTAAAAATACACAACTATGTACCAGGGGTCTTTGGGAGAAAAAGGCAAAATAAAATCTTAAAAAAAAAAAAAAGCAGCAGCAGCAAACTGACTTTTAGTCAGTTTTATTTATTTTTTTACATCCTGTACATACAGCGCAACCTTTTATTGCTTATACCTTGGGCAGCTGCTCTCACCATGCCATCCTTGGTACGCCACTGTAGAGAGATACTACGCTTCAACCATAATTCTGGAAAAATCCAGAAGTGTGATAGCATCTAATGCTAGCCAGAATTTGGGGTGTTTGGGGGTAAAGGGACACAGAAGGGGAAGGAGAAGTCAGGATGCATTGCTGGAGGAAATGGGGATCATTCTAGCCTTTGGGCAAGAATCTGGAAATAGCTTTGAAAATTAAACACAAATATATCTTTCAATCCAATAACCCTACTGTTAGGAATCCATTCTGTAGAAATCAAAGCCTAATTCATGAGAAGCTGTGGGCAGCAATGTTTTGGGGCATTGTTTAAGGTAGAAAAAAGTGGAAAGAGGCTGAATCCACATCAAAATTTCATCATATATCTGAACCATGGAATTCCACATGGCCACTAATAAGATCTATGTTGGTTGACTTAGAAAGATTCCCATGATGTTTTATTAAGTGAAAAAGCAAGAGGGCTAAAAGTGTTTACCAACAACGACAAGGCCCTCTACATGTGAATATGTGACTTAAGAGCTTAGAGAAAGGCATATAAGGATTGATACACACCTGACTTATCAGGGAGAAGAGAAGGGAGGGGTCAATGCAAGAAAAAAAATCAGCGGTAGATTAGAGAGAATAACAAAAGAGTCCCACAATAAAAACAGCATGCAAAATATCATTCCATTTACAACAAATTACATGTATTTGTTCATTGTCCCAGAGAACTATGAAAAAAGGCTACCAAACTGCTCAGCGCTGTCCACTGGAACTTTCTACAGTGATGGAAATGTTCTATATCTGTGCTGTCCAAGACAGTAGCCAGTAGACACATGTGGCTATTGAACACTTGAAATGTGGTCAGTGTGACTGAGAAACTAAATCTTTAGTTTTATTTAAGTTTAATTAAATTTAAATAGCCAGTACAGCTATAGACAATGGTTTTCTATGAGCAGTAGAGTTGCAGTTTATTTGTATTTTCTTTTTTCCACTCTTCTATAGTGTTTGAATGTTCTATGATGAATAGTTATTATATGATCAGTAAAACAATTGTGGAGAAGCAGTATGTGTACTGATGAAAAGCTCAAATTTAGATCCAGACAACCTGGCCTTCCTACTTCATTGCTAAAAATTTTGGACAAATTACATAAACCTCAAATTGCTTTCTTCATTGTGCCTCAGTTTCTTTACCAGTAAAATGGGCATGATCATAGTACCCATGTCATGGGTTTATTTGTGAGGATTAAGTGAATTTATCCATATAAAGTATTTAGAATAATTCCTAGCACATCATGTTTGATAAGTATCTGCAAATATAAATATTATTGGTTGTACTTGTCAAGGGTCTTAGTTGCAAGTAATAGAAGACTCTGGCTATGGAATTACTACATAGATACCGGTGGACTCACAAAAATGTTCAGAAGTCTGGAGGATCAGTTTCAAGGCCTAAAGGGCAGACCCCAGATGATTCCTCCCTACTGGTTCTGATGAAGAAGCCACTGAGGCCAAATATGTTGTTTGAGGGCAATTGCTTCCCTTCTGTTCCTGAGTGAAAGTCCTGCCTAAGTGTATCAGATTGGCAGGGGCTAGATCACATGTCTGGACCCTAGCTGCAAGGGAGTCTGGGAAAGCAAGACCTCCACATAGCACTTTAAGCTTCATTCAGGGAAGTGGCCATAAAATGGAGGGCTCCCCCAAATAAAAAGGATTTCATGTGCTGGGCAGTCAGAAACAAAGATTAAAAATATACAACAAATGCTGTTTAAATCTAGCAAGGCTGGGGATAGAGGGGGGAACAAATGCAAAATTTTCAAGTAGATCTGGATTCTGGACTCATTGGTTCAATGCAGCTTTGCAACTCTCAGAGGTAATTGTAACTCTCTGGACCCTGGTTTTCATATCTGTGAAATAAAAATGTTGAATCAGATGATATGTCTGGACATTGGCAGCTGTAAAATGCCTCATTCTCTGATAATCTCTGTGCCTGACATGACTTGAAAACAAAAGACATCAAGAAGATCCTGCAATTATGCTGAAAAAATTATTTTGTCTGAAGTTGTCTCAGAAGTCATTTTTAGAAGTAGGCAGGGTATACATTTTATAGGAATTTTTATTCCTGTCTTTAACTTCCCAAAGCTGCACTGTTGGTGACTGGAGGAATTGAGAGGAGAGCCTAGTCTCTAGGCCTCAAAGCTGGTCCTCTCGTGCTCTCTGAAGTGGACCAGGCAGTCTGTAAAAGGGAGAGAAAGAGGTGCCATGAGGCGAGAAAGGGGACAGAAAAGGGCAGACTGCTTCTGGTAATGACATTTGGAACTCACTGGCTGTTTCCGTTTTAGCCACACTCAGAGGTAAGGGGAGAAGAGCCCCTGCTGTCTCTCCCATTTCCCCCATGAAAGCTGCTACACTCTTTCAGGCTTTCCTTCTGAATTACGATCACATAGTTTTAGGATTTTTCCTATTTCTTCTGAAAGTTTTCCTTTGAATATACAGTGTGTATGCACACGTCTATTTAAATTTTGCTGAAATCGCAAGTGTGATTCCATAACATCTCCATTTCTTTTTCTGTAGGGGATGTCTCTCTTATTTTATAAGCCTAAGCCAGGGCTTCCCAAAGGTTTTCACATTACGGCACTCATAACAATGATATTTGTACAGTGGACAAGGTTACTTCAGATCCTGAGGTGACTGTGTGGGGGACTCCAGTTGTCAGCTACCCCAGTCTTGGCCCAGCCACCCTGTGGACCCAGGGCATCAACAAGGCTGCTACTTGTACCCCATTTATGGCTCACCAGTGTGTGAAGCACTCCTCAAGAAGCTCTGGCCTAAGCCAGTGGGCAAATTGGGTTTGATATACCAAAGCACTCTCCACTCACAATCTTCCAGGAATGGATCTGTTGAAGCATGGAATGGGTCAGAAAGGGTGGATATCAGGAGAGGGAACAGACAGTCGACTAGCCTGGTGTCATCAAGAGAAGAATGGTTAAACAAACGGTGGCATATTCATACAGTAGAATTTACTTATTAATAAAAAGGAAAGAATACTGATTCCACACAACCATGTGACTGAATGTCAAAAACATGCTAAGCGAAAGCCAGACACAAAAGAGGACAAACTGTATTATTCCATTTATATGAAGTTGTAGAATATTCAGAACTAACCTATGGCGGTAGGGTGGGTGGTGGGAGTGGGGATTGGCTGGAAGGTGCATGAGGGAACTTTCTGGGGTGATGTTAATGTTCTTTATCTTGACAGAGGTTTGGGTTACACAAGTTTATGCCTTTGCCACTTAAGATTAGTGCATTTCACAATACATAAGCTTTATCTTAAAAAAAAAACCATAAACAGGGGGCTGGCCCTGTGGCTGAGTGGTTAAGCTGGTGTGCTCTGTTTCGGCGGCCTAGGGTTTTGCTGGTTCAGATCCTGGGCTTGGACATGGCCTGGCTCATCAGGCCACGCTGAGGTGGCGTCCCACATGCCACAACTAGAAGGACCCACAACTAAAATATACAACTATGTACTTTGGGGATTTGGGGACAAAAAAAAAATCCATTAACAAATGTTGAAGCTCTGGCTAATACTAGCCATGCTAAAATGTTCAGGGGTGGAGTATACTGGTAGCTGCAACGTACTTTGAATTACATCAAAAAACTATGATGGAGTGATAGGTGGACAAAGGAATAGATAGATGAATAAAAACGTGACAGAGCAAGCGAAGTAAATGTTAATGTTAGAGTCTAGGTGGTGGGCATATAGTGTTCCCTGTACAATTCTTTCAACTTTTCTGTATTTTTAAAAATTTTTATAATAGAATGTTAGAGAAAACATCAATGAAACATTACTAATGTGGGCAATTGATAAAAATTATTTGCTGTATTCAGGGTATGGATGCTTTTGAGCATTTATAGATGCTAAAGAATTCTAGAGCAGGAAAGAACCTCAGAGATGTATTCCAATGGTTTCATTTAATGAATGAGGAAACTGAGGCCCAGAGAGGAAGCAACTTGCCCTTGGTCACACAGCTAGTTGGTAGCAGGCCAGGCTTAGCGCTACCAGGCCAAGAACCTTCTAGGTTCTATCATTGACGAAATGCCTCAAACTGAAGCATTGCCATCAAATGCATTTTAGAATCTTAGAGTTTTATTTCTATCTAATAATATATTTCTACAAATGATTATCTTTGGTATCTACCCAAGCAATTAGTTCAAATACTATTTTTTAAAGTTTGTAGACACTGGGAGTAAAAAAAGAATGAAATGGTACTTTATTGTAAGCGGCTTAATTAAAGTCTTTAGCTACTTATCTATTTATGGCTTTATTCTAAAGTGTCTCCGCAAAGTCCAACTGCTCTGGCAGAGCACAGAGAAATACAATTATTAATGACTATGATCATAAGCACTTCGCAAAGCAATGAGTACTTAGACCTTTGCCAGGGCTTCCTAGAAGCCAAAGTTTCACGTCAACATTCCTCAAAGACAGGCAACTTTAGAGTAAAATATTCAGATGAATTATCAAGAGCTATTATTAAATGCTTTTCAGAGTTTCTGAGTCATTACCTAAGAGAAGATTTAACTTAGGTTTAATTTGAGGAGAAAATAGAGGCTGAAATTTAATATTGTTGTTCTCCCTTAAAGAGCAGCCGTCCTTGACCACGTTTCCTTGTACTGCCCTGCCATCGCTCCTGTTCAGAGAGAAGTGGTCTTCAGCGGCGCACTGGTTCTGCTGTCAAACGAGAAGCGTGTCTACAAGGAATGTGTCCGGCCTCTTCCTATTTCTCTCAAGGTGCTGTATGAACATGGGTTGCTGGCTCCCTCCACCATCTGCCCCAGAAAAGCTATAGAAGCAGATGCAAGCACTCATCTGAGAGGATTATCAGCAAGCCTGCAAACTGTGAGAACCCCCTGGGGAGATGGGAGGCTGCTAGAGCAGGGACGTGGGAGGTGGGTGGCTGCAGCCTGGGGCAGAGAGCTGCCGGCAGAGCAGACAGAGAGGACGGGCTGAGGAAGCACGCAGTTCTACGCTGACCTCTCCGCTCCTGGCCTTGAATGGCTAGAGCCTCTTTGGCCACAGAACCTGCAGCATGCACGGGTTGCCGTGTTGTCAGGGTCTATAAAACGACTGCAAAAGACCCGCTGGGTGAGGAGCTGATGAAAACAGGGCTGACCAGCTGATACTTGGCATTCACTCATTCACCTCCTTGTCCTCACACTCCCTGGGATGGTAGATTTTAATCTAGGAGACTATTGTTCACAGGAGTCGCCTGGTAGAGTGCACCAGAGGCAATGGTCTGCGGAATTCTGTGGTGTCTGGAGCGATCTGCCCTGGGGCCTCGACTTTCCCTTCTCCTTATCCCTTCCCCTCACCTGGATGGATTCAGCTCTTCCTCACAACGCATCACCATGGGGCCAGCCCCGTGGCCCAGTGGTTAAGTTCGCGAGCGCGCTGCTTCCGCAGCCAAGGGTTTCGCTGGTTCCAATCCTGGGCGGGGACATGGCAGGGCTCATCAGGCCACGCTGAGGTGGCATCCCCCATGCCACAAGTAGAAGGACCCACAACTAAAAATACACAACTGTGTACCAGGGGGCTTTGGGAGAAAAAGGAAAAAAAAAATCTTAAAAAAAAAAAACATTAAAGCAAGGTAGCTTAAAAGAGGTAGCTTAAAACGGGAAAATGAGTTCCAAGGCAAAATAACTGTCCACCTAAAGACGACAAATGGAACAATAAACATTGATTGGAACTTATGAAGCAAGAGCTTAAAATAAGCATAATAAATATACTCTAAGGAGGCTGGGGGGCGGGGAAATGGGGAGATGTTGTCAAAGGGCACAAACTTCCAGCCATAAGACAAGTCCCGGGGATCTAATGCACAGCGTGGTGACTGTAGTTAACGACACCATATTGTATACTTGAAAGTTGCTATAAGAGTAGAACTTAAATGTTCCTCACCGTAACAACAACAGAACATGGTAATTACGTGACTTGAAGGAGAACAGAGCTGAGAGATCAAGAAAAATCAAGTCCTAATCAGGTACTTTGAGCATCAATGCCTAAAGCCAGCTACTCCTGAGCTTTTCAGGTGCATGAGCCAATAAAATTTTGAGTGTGTGTGTGCACATGCATGCATGCTCAAAACCGCTCAGGTTGGGTTTCCGTCTCTTGCAAACAAAGGACCTGACTAATGGAGGGTGGGGTCGGGGTATGATCACATATCACTTAGCTGGCTTTAAGCTCTGCCATTTGGTGATGCTCTGAACAGAGCATGCTCAAAGCACTGCCCCTTTCCGAAGGAGTTAATTACTTTAGCTAACAATTCACTAACGGGCCTCCAGTCTTTCCCTCCTCTTTCCCATTCTTTACTTGGCATTCTCCATGATCTTTCTAATGTAATACATACATGTGTACTCTTTAGAATATGTATAAATTATGATTCTATTTATATTAAGCTCTAGAAAATAAAAACTCATCTCTACTGACAGAAAGCAGATCAGTGGTTGCCTGGGGATAGGAGTGGAGCAGAGAGGGAGGATTAAAAAAGAGGCAGGAGAAAACTTTCACAGGTGCTGTATATGTTCACTCTCTTGTAGTGTTTATGGTCTCAGCAGTGTATACATAGGTGGAAACTTATAAACTATGTGCAGTTTATTGTGTGTCAGTTATATTTCAACAAAGCTGTTAAAAAGAATATGAAATAAAACTTATTGACAAAATAAAAAGCAAATCTGATAATGTCATCCTATTTAATATCCTTCAGTGATACGTTTACCGAACATTTGCTTTTCCAACTCCATGTGAATTGCCTTCCTCCCCTCTGAAGTCCCAAACCACTACCCCCACCATCCTCCTTTGTCTTTAGCTGAAGATGGTATTTAAGGTAGTGACCTCGGTCATTTTGGTGAGTTGCTCAGTTTTCCTGGGTTTCTCCCACGTATACGTGCTGTTAAATTTGTTTGATTTTCTCCTGTTATTCTGCCTCATGTCGATTTAATTCTTAGACCAGTGAGAAGAACCTAGAGTGTAGAGGAACACTTTTCTTCCCCTACACTGACAACACATCTAGAAGCTGGGGAATGAGTGCTTCAGGCCTGGAACTGTGCGTCTGGGAAGCACACCACAGCCTCCACTACAAGGGGCTTACTCACACGTAAGCTGAGACTGATGTCGCCTTCCTGATGGAACATTCCTATGGACTCCTCACCTCTGGGTATTACTTCAGCAGGGTTTGCAGAAACTCAAAAGGCCCTAAAGCATGAAGCTCAAACCTAAATGCCCTTAGACTCACCAAAGAAACACTGCAGGAAAACGAGACAGAAAGCCTGAAGGGCAGAGCTGTACGTTTGAGCCATCACTGACTAAGTAAGCTACTTAACCCTAACCTGGCTTCCCCATTTTGGTAACATCAGAAACATTTATATGACTGGCTTCTATTATTATTTTGTTCCTTTTGTTCTTAATGATTATAATGTTATTTTGTTTAGTTGTAGTCAACATTTATTTGGCCAAAGTAAGCACTGGACCTCAAGTTACACAGATTATCTCATTTAATCCTCAAAACAACCCAGTGAGATAAATATCATTATCTCCATTGAACAGAGAGGTGAAATGAGGCACAGCGAGGTTAGGGACCTTCCACGTGGTTATACCGCTAAGCGACAGAGCTGATGCCTGAACCCAAGTCTACCTGATGCTGGAGGCTGAGCCCTTGTCCTACTCTGCTGCCTCTCCCCCTTTTACAGGGTTGGTCGAGGTCTCCCTTAAGTTTAGTGGTTAAGATATACTGTTGGATTGACAAATAAAAATGGCAAGTAATAGCATATATTGGAGAATATGAGGAAGCCATTTGGTGTAAACCTAATTCGGCCTGACCTTGTCTTTCCAAAAAGGCCTGACCGTGGCCGTCCGAGCATGCATTGTATATCTGCTTTAGACATTCCCTACGGCAAGAACAAAGGCCCTTGAGATAAAGGTGCAACTTCCCTCCCCCTCCCAACGTTGGCATTTCTTTAAGGATTAAGCATCTTTCCTTAGGCTAGGAACTGATGGCTGCGCTCACCTGTGACCACCCAGCTCAAGACAATAGACTTGCCTCCTGCTATGCCCTCTGAGATAGCAGACCCACTACCTGCTGTGTCCATCAAGTGCTGTGCCGACAGGGCAATCTTGTGACTGTTGTGGGAGGGACATTTCAATCATATGTAAAGCATCCTCTTTGGGGGTATATAACCACTCTGTGTACCTCACTTCTTTGGTGCCCTTTCTTCCTTCGGGAAGAAAGGCCCCGGGCCATGGTCCTCAGATTTTAGCTCAGAATAAACTCACCCAAATTTTCATTTATAGATTGGTTATGGATTATTTTCATCGACAGGATCATCTATGTCCCAGTGATTTATTTATTAAATCATTCAACAAACACACCATATTCTGGACAATGTTCAAGGTAGTGGAGCTATGATATATAAGATAGACACATTTATTGTCCTCATGATTTCTCATAGGATGTGAGGGGCTTCAGAGAAGTAAATGGGCACTTATGAGACAGAGTAATAAGTTCTAAGATATAGAAAGCCCTGTGCACTAGAGGTGCACACAGGAGGGCTCCTAACCTGGTCATGGAGGTGGGGGGAGACAGTCAGTGAAAGCATCTAAGCAGAAGCCTGAAGCAATTATCCAGGGAAATGTGTGTGTGTCTGAGTGGGTGTGTGTGTGTGTGTAGGAGTGGAGCATGGGAGAATGTTCCAGGAAGCAAAAGGATGCAAATGCTTGGAGAGGACTCAAGAATTGGAAGAAATTCAGGATGTCTGGGGCCCGTATTTGGGAGGTTGGACATGGTGAGGGTTGCATTGAGACTGAGTATGGCCAGATGATGCAAACCTTCCAAGCCACATTATAGACACTGGATTTTACCCTCTAAGAATTGGAAAACCCCACTGAAATGTGCTAAATAGGGTGACATTATCAGATTTGTTTCTTATTTTGTCAATGTTTCATTTTGTTTTCTTTTTAACAGTTTTATTGAGATATAACTGATGTACAACAAACTGCACGTATTTAAAGTACATATTTTGATATGTTTCCATGCCTTGCAAAGACAAGAAGATATGGGGAGGACTTTGATCAAACGGGCCTTGCTAAGTTCCTCCCTGTCTACCACACCTAGTCCTTATTATACATAGTTATCCACACTGATAAGCCTTCCTGGAACGGGCCTTCTGTCTTAAGTTCTTTTCGGCAGAGGGGGAAGGTCAGAGCTTCTTCCTGAGTCTTTTGTTCTTAAAAATAATCAAGCCAAAGAGACATACTTTGGGACGGAAAATTCTGATCCCCTACAGCAGCCAACATTCAGCTGAGATGCCATCTGGGAATTACCATGGCTGGAGAAAGCCACCTCACCAATAGTCACACTCTCTTCCCAGGAGCAGCTGTATCTAATAACTGGGTGACGTTGGGGTACAAAGGCCTGGCCCGCTCACCCCAATCAGAGATGACTCTGAAGGTCATTCTGGCTCCAGAACTCATGTGGGATTGGCCGCTGTTGTGGCTGCATAGTAGTTCAGCTTTTTCTTCTGCCCACTTTGTGCCTCAGAGCACTTCTCAACAAATGTCTTGCCTGCAAATCTCTGGCTCAGAACCTGCCCCTCCCAGAAACTGGACCTGTGACGCCATTTGAGTCCAAACAGCCATTTCTTGACTCACTGGACACCCCAATGCCCATATACCCACATGCCACTGGGCAAGCAGCCAATTCAGGACCCCGATGTCTTCTCTGAAGCTAAAACAAGGGGGCAGCAAAAAGTGTCTTGGAGTAGAAGACTAAAGGCACATTCCCACTGCCCTTAGGAATTTGAGATGTTGAGTTATATCTCAGGGCAAGTAGCATTTGGGAAAAAGGCCCTGAGTTTACTGAGTGTCTGAAAGGAACAGGCTATTTAGGGTGGAAATGTGGGAGCTCAGGACACAGATGACTGGACTATTCTCACGAAAATGTAAGTTCCTGAGGTTAGGGATCTGTGTCTCTTTTGTTCACAACTGTGTCTCTAGCACCTCAAACAGTGTTTGCCGTATACGAGGTGCTCAAGAAATACTTATCGAGTCGATGAATATAGAGTTCAGCGGGGGAGGGGTGGACAGGGAAGGAGGCAAAGCTAAAAGAAAAACGGAAAATGTAACAATTCAAGTCCTGAAGAGGAAATGAGGCAGTGAAGTTTGGGTGGTCAGACCATGAGCTGTGACTACAGGCAGATCTGAGTTCAATTCAGGCTTTGCTACTTATAGCTCTATGACTGCTGGAAAATCATCTAACCTCTCCAAGCCTCAGTGTCCTTATCTGTACAATGGGACTCATATTGAATAATGGGACTCTGTAGGTTACATAAAATGATTTAGATTTAAGTACCTGATACATAGTAGACACTCAATTCTTTGCTCATAAGTGAGCACATATGGTACATATGTACACACACACACACACACACACACACACAATCTCAAGGGAATCTAGGGTGATAGCGTTTAGAATGCACCTCCAGATCCTCAGGAGGAAGCAGTGTGGTGCTTTGTAAGTTGTAAAAGCTCTGATAACATATTGGCTTGAGCGATGACAAGAATCAATGGAAAATGTTCTGGCCAAGCAAAGCCTATGAAATAAACTCGCAAGGCTACACCAGCCCATTAATTTGAGTCCTAACCATATTACTAATTTTATAGCTCACTTAAGCAAATAAATGTTTTGAAACACCCTTTGGAGAACAGCCTAATTTGTAAGGGTGTTTTTTTTTTTTTTTTAATTGGCCGTTTGAGATGTTGCTGCTGAGGCTTGAGTATTCAGCTTTGACTCCAAGGAGAACAGTTGAGCCAGAGAAACGAGAGGCCGTCTGACTCTTTCTCTCCGTCCAAGCATCCTGAACAACGAAAGCTACGGACACAAGATTGGCTGTGGCACCTAGTGACCGCGGTATATAAGCTACGAAATCCATTTCAAACTTCAAGCTCTCATTGCATATGGGGTAGAAGTGGGAAAGCTGCCCAGGAGAAACAATGGTTTCACATAAATCCTGCAATTACAGGGAAGTGTTTGAAATCAGGCAGAACAATATAATTTTCGTTTGTGTCCCCTTTACACTTTGATTGACAAAAATAATTATGTACTTAATTCAGAGGCAATGGTCTGCCTTCCAGGTCACCATTACTGTCGGTTTGGACATTGTGGTTTTCTTCCCTCCCTCATTGAATAGCAGCCATGAAATCCAAATAGAATTGACCCTCACTTGGTCCAATTCCCCTTGGCACAGTGACTGACTTAGGTCTCCAAGGCCTAATCTATGAGCTAGCTCATGGCCTTCCTCTGACCACAGGGATTGGTCTGGGATGGCCTAATCATGGCAAAGCTAAACACTCTTTCTTGGATACAAATAAGGGGAATCAGCCTTGAGATAGAGCCCTCACTATACCGCAGTGGAGTGTAGTGAGAGAATAAAACTAAGTCACTGAGACTTTGATCAAATATTCCTGAAATCCACATACTTCTCAGGTTTCCAGGTATATGAGCTAAAAAGGTTTAAATTGCCTCTTCTGCTACTTACAACAAAAACTTCATAAATAATACAATGTTCATCAGCAAATGGAAATGTATTTACATTCCCAAAATTGTATTTGCCTTTCTGCATTTCATGACAGAGCGCTCAGCCCACAATGTCCTGTAGTGGCATGCATAATCAAGGTAGATGATCTTACTTAAGCAAAATGATTTTCCTTCACATCTGAAGTAGAATCCGAATCCTGAATTTGCAGCTCGTACATGAGCAGTGCACAGCCTCTGTGAATGGTGAATAAGCAGTAAAAGCTTGGAAAGTCACGCAGAACCAGAATTAGATCTGGCACCCGCCTGGTTGGTCCAACATCAATGAGGCAATCGGACACGCAAAGCACCTTACCATCCATTAGTCAATGAAGGGGTCCGCAGAAGCTTGGGGTGTGCCAACAGCCTCTATACGGCCATCCTCAAAAGGCTTCTCTTTCTTGATTGTCATCAAGAAAAAGTAGATGGGCTTGTTTTAGGATGTTTGACATGAAGTTTATCAGCGAATTTACCTACCCTTTTCTACCTGTCCGTCTTGATGATCTCACATAATTAGTAAGCAGCATTTACTTACAAATGTCTCTGAAATAAAACTATGATGTAGTTTCCCACTCCTAGTAAGAAATTCAATCAGAACCACCCAGGTGCTCAAATCTCAGTTAAAATAAATATGAAGGCACGGACAGTTGGATAATTCTAGGAGCTTTCAAAGGTCTGTTCTTAGAAAGCCCAGAATGATGAGTTCTGGAGATGAATGATAGAATTTCAGTTATCAGCCAACAGGTGGAAGAGGATCTGAGACGTCTCTCCAGGGACCACTAAAACATTATCACATAATAGTCAGTAAGGCTGGTCTTGAGTTCCAAACCTCAATATGTATATTAGGTAGGCTCCTCTCTACTGTACCCATCATTTGATGACTAGAAAGTGTGTTGCCATGGTAATAAGTTGCTAGGATACCTCCAAGCAGCTTTGTAAGCTTACTTTGTTCAACTCTGTCATATGGATTAGGAATCAATACATGTTTTGATTGGATGGAGGGAGGGGAAGTGTTTCTTTGCATTATTAGGAAGCCAAAGAGGGAGCTTTGAGATAATTTATTTAATCCTTTCATTCATTTTACAGATTAATTTATTTAAACAAACATTTATTAACACACACTATGTACCAGGCACTGTGCTAACTAATGCAAGATACAGGGCATCCTTGAGATGTTCACAGGCGACAGGGAGACCAAGGCCCAGTGAAGTTAGGGATCCTGCCCAAAGTCACATGACCATGACACTTGTAAAACAGACTTGAATGCCAGTCCAGTACTATTTTGCCACAATGTGAAAAAACTCTTTGGAAAAGAATTAATATGTATTAATATTCAAAATGAGCTTCTACAGGCTTAACTTTGATAAGGGAAAAGACTTTTCAAGAAGCATGCATTTAATAAGCATTTTGCTGAGTATTTAACTGAGTCTACTTTATGACCAACAAGCCAGACGCTGGAGATATAAAGTCGTGCTCTATTAGGGCCAAAAACAATTTAAAGGAAGAATCCTGGCCAGTGGGATGCTGCTGTTGTGAAGGCATGCTCAGGTTGCCATAGCAGCCCAGAGGAGGCAGGGGCTGAAAGAGCCCTGAAGGAGTGATGAGCTTTGAAGGACAAGGAAGCATGAGAGTGGCCCGGGCAAGTGGGCCTTTCCGGGAATGGACAGCATTTCATGTAACGAATATGGTACTAAAAAGAGGATCGGTGTTTCCCCTGCAGTGCCTGAGAGCTGGTGCCTGATACCTGTGGAGACCGTGTGTCCAGTTTCAAACATTCAGCTCCTTTGTCCCCAAAAGTTGGAGCTGCCTCAAAGATCACAGATTTTAGTTTGGGAAATGGGGTAAAGAAGCCAATATTTGAACAGATGTTAAAGTACAAGGAGCTAGAGTCCCCATGTGTGGTTCAAGTGGCTGAGTTATTCCACCCGAAACATTTGTCCCAATCACAAACCCAAATGCAGTTTTAACTTCTTCCACAAGCAACAGATCCATGAAGGTTCTGCTTATGCCTGTGCCCCTCTCAGCCAGGCAGCTCATCCCACACTGCCAGCCTGTCGTCTCTTGGGACAGTTCCATGTCCACCTGTGAACTCCTCCCCCACGTGGCTGGGCCCTTCTAGGCCCTTTCGTAGGAGACTTGAGGCTGGTCTGGTCATCAGTGGCATGAACAGGCAGAAGGCCCTCACTCTGCAAGCCTTGCACCTCAGAACCTCCTTCCTGGTCCACGCTGGGGAGGCCTCCGCCCAGCATCACGCCCCCACCAGCCCGAATAACGCCTCGAGCCGCAGCATTGCTTGTTCCCCACGACCTCACCTCTTCGTTTCCATGCTCAGCGCGGCCCTGTCCTGCTCTCTGCCTGGTGCTCAGGCAGCGGATGAGCCAGTGCAGCTCCATCACTGGCATTTCTGACTACTCAGCTCTCAGACCTTGCTACATCCCAAGGGGTATTTCTTAGAAGTCACTTATGACTCCAGATGCCTCCCAGGTGAAAAATGAGGCTTCTCCTCTTCAGTATTTCACACACTCCAAGACATCATTGACTGCAGCATGCATTATTATCTTACGTACCTCTAAGAAAGAAAAATGCTGCCATTAAGCCATACACAATGCTGGCTTATCACTTAGTAGTTTTTAAAAAATTTTCTATATATTAAAAAGGTTTTTTGACTTATTTAGACACAGGTTTTTATTATAGATCATTCTCGTGCATACACAGAAAGGAAATATAATAAATTGATTGATATTCCTAAAACTTCTGTACGGTGTCCAGCTCTTTTGAATAATTTTTCAACTTGGGGTCACAGGTGTCTGTATTTTTCTTCAAAACACTGACTTCTGTGTCATCAAAGAGACATGGTATTGCATCATTTCTTGAGTTATTCACATTCGTCTCTGGGATTTCTTCCCAAGCTGCTGACGTTTATTCCAAAAGTTTTCAGGCCGTGTGCAGTATGCTGCAATCCTCACGCTGGAGCCACCGTGTAAGCAGTCTGATGGCCCTAAGGCAGCCACGCTGTGCAGAAGCCCAAACTAGTCCACACGGAGCAGCCCTGAGACCATGTGAAGGGAGAGAGAGATGCCTGGCCTGCCCCTAGCTGCTCAAGCACCAGCCTGTATCTGATTCCAACCGCGGAAGATAAAATAATTGTTGTTATTCTAAGCCATTAAATTTTAGGATGATTTGTTACATGGCAGTAGTAACTAGAACCCACCCTTTGGGGATACGGTGCCACTCCCATGGGGGACAACTGGCCTAGGGTCATCAAATCCTCCACACACCCATCTAGAACACCAGCACCAGGGAAAGGCTTGGAGCTCAGAGACCACTGTTTCACAGACACTTGATGCTCAGAGAGATTCAATGCCTCTCCCTTCCCTATCCTATTCTTCATCATCCCTAAGTTCTAGAATAGAAAAGTTTGATAATTTACCATCTATTGCATAAATAAGGAATAATTTGAGTTAACTCTAGAAGTTGAAAAAAGGTCAAAGAGATGACAGTTAATTTCCTGTGTAGTTACACCCCAGCCTTCTCTTTGGGTCTCGGCCCTGGGATCAGGGGCTTCCCAGAGCGTGAGATGGCTGAAAGCTGCTTCCTGCCCCACTTCACTCCATCCTGATGGCAAGGGCTGTCAGGCCTCAACACACGGGCAGGACAGCTTTTGTGGGACCGGAATCTTATATAATTTGGGGAATGCTCTTTAAGAAAAAAAATCAGAAAAAAGAAACCAAAGGGAATGTTGATTATGTAAAATCACAACAAATTACAACTTTAAAAAACTGAAAAATACCGCAAACATGACAAAACCCATAAAATTACAATTAATTAGTTACTGGCATGCCTTTATAATATTCTTTCATACTTTTTGGGGGTTGCATACTCATCTATCCAATTTTATACTATCATTTTCTATATAGTATGAGGGAAATTAGTCTGCAAGATCAAGGCCAGGGGATGCTTCCCTTAGGAAGTAACATTAAAAATAAGACAGAACTAGTAAGGCAAGGGCGAAAAGGGTAAAGGGGGACATTTATAGGGTGACAGATGGAAACTAGACTTTTAGGGGTGAACACGTTGTAGTCTATACAGAAATCAAAATAAAATGATGCACACCTGAAATACATATAATATTCCTGGCACAGGTCCCATACCTACTCCTGAATCCTTTTCTTGTTTCTTTAGAGTCTTTTTTGGTCTGGGTTTCCATAAACTTACTGGAGAGGACTTACTGGGTTTTCTAAGGCCCAATATGTGACTAATTTGATAAATGTTCCCTGGGTCTTTAAAGGTGTATCCTCAACTTCAAGTTACGGAGTTCAAAATTGATCTTTTAGGCAGAAGTTTATTATTTTCTTGGCCTTTGTGCGTAAGCGTTTTTATCTGGAGTATGGAAACAATAGTGCCCCTACCTCATGTGGTCGTTTTAAGGACTAAATATGTTAATATCTGAGAAAAGCTTAGAGTAGTGCCTGCCACACAGTAAGCACCGCCAAAATGTTTAATTGCTGTCATCCTCTTTATATCCTAGAATCCGTAGTTGTATATGACACTTTATCTGCCAAGGACCGAGGGAGTGTATGTTAGTCTCCCAGTACTATTCTGTCAATTTCTCCTTGCATCACCAGTAGATTTTGCTGTATGTAATGTGAAATACACGTGACCATTGTGAATAATCTCTTGATGAATTAAACAATTCTTAGTTCCACAAAATGCTTCTGACAGTGAATTTTGATATTAATATTACGGCAACTCTTTACTTTTTTTTTTTCCTGCTTTTTTCTCCCCATGTCCCCCTAGCACATAGTTGTATATTTTAGTTGTGGGTCCTTCTAGTTGTGGAGTTC
The DNA here is from genome assembly GCF_037783145.1 of Equus przewalskii. Lineage (NCBI taxonomy): Eukaryota > Metazoa > Chordata > Mammalia > Perissodactyla > Equidae > Equus > Equus przewalskii. Next base: position 68,947,130 of record NC_091845.1, on the reverse strand, counting down.
TTTACTTTTTGACTGTAATTGCCTGGCATTCTTTGCGCATCCTTTCATATTCAAACCGAATCAAATTGCTCTGGCATGTCCCTTGAAATAGTAAAATTTCATGTTTTTATCCAATCTGAGATCCTTATCAACTTCAGAAACCAAATAGTACTGATTCCTTTCCCCAGTAAAATTAGTACATTTTCATGTTTCCTCCTCCCCCATCCTATCTAACTTTTACTTGAATGATCTAGGAGCTAGCATATTAACCAAATTATTATTTCATTTTTACCTTATGGATATTTCCTCAGTTGGTAGCATTTGTATCATTCTACAGCCATCATTCACACAATTACTGAGCAGTAAATTTGTAACTAACCGCAGTTAATAACCACCTCACAGGTTTCTTACGCAATTTTCCTGCTGATCAGTTGTTTATTTCAATTCATCTTTAGATTGCTAAGAAACACCTTTGTTATTTTCAGATGGAGTACGTGGATAATAGCCATGCTTTTGCCCTTGAATGTCTATTTCGATAGAAAGGAAGTTTTTGCTATTGTAAGTGAACTAATCCTCCTACCTTACAAACGTCCTTGGAAAGAAAAACATCCCAGTGTTGTTTTTCAGTTTTCATCTTTTTTTTTCCCGTGAACATAGTGAGTCCTGCCAACCTGCAGGTTTGTCTCTTTCCATTTAGAATTTTCTTCTTGTTTCCTAAAAGACTGTTCATTTTACATGAGTCCTGTCTGTTAATATCTAAGACTTTGTTTTTCAGAGCAGTTTTAGGTTTATAGCAAAATTAAGAGGAAGGTACAGAGACCCCTCACATACCCCTGCTCTGCCCATGCACAGTCTCCCCCATATCAATATCCTGCACTAGAGGGGTGCGCTTGCTACAGCTGATGAACCCACTTGACTCATCATGATCACGCAAAGGCAGGTTTACCTTAGCGTTCACTCTTGGTATGGAACGTTCTAGGGGCTGCCTGTTAACATTTTTACTTCTATCAAGTAACAGTACTCTGGGTTTCCAGCATCTGATTGCTCTGTCTACCATCGTCTCTCTGGTCACTTTCCTTGTTTTGTACATTTTGCATTCTAGGTATTTTCTTAAGCTTGCTCTCCCTAACAGTGGCAGTTTTTCCCACGTTGATGATGCTCTTTGCTGTTCTAGTGTGATTTAAATTCTCTAATAGAGAGATCTAGTTCGTTAAATTCTGTTCTGGTGCTGCGGCTGATTCGGTGTCTTCGCTTATCTTTCATCTCATTCCCAAGTCCACGTTCCCCTCAAATTCCCTGAGCAAACACTGCTTCTGTTCGGTGGAATAAATCTTCCAGAGCATGTGCCTTATCATTTACATCCAGTGTTCATGTCCTTTTTTTGAACAGACCCCACATTGTCATTTCCTGTTTACTTAATTGGAAGCAATTCTTCCACTCTTTTGCCCTCAAACAAGCACAGGCTCACTCACCTGCTCGCCCCTCCCTGCTTCCTGGCCTTTGCCGGAATCCCCACCCTGGAATAAGTCCTGCACAATAAGAAGTTGTGGATTTATCAGTCTGCCCTTCAGCGGCCTTAAGAGAGTGGGGCACTGGGCCTGTGGGAAATAGCCGTCCTCACTGGGGTTTCTCCCAAGCCTCCTTGTAATTCTTGAAGACTCGGCCCAGGGCTGGTCTCCCTGAGTGGAAGGAGGGGGGAGGCAGGGGTATCTGCCACATCAGCTGGGAATGCCTGAGGAGCGGAACAGAACCCATGGGGGCAGGAGGGAGATTGAGTTCACACCTCTGCACCAGGGTGAGCTGGCACTTTGGGGAAAAGCCTAGACAGACTCCTTCCAGTCTGTTCCGTGAGGAGCTTCCTTTTGCGAGTCCTATGCCCCTCACTAGTGTTGCTTTGCAAGTGTGAGAGATGCCTGCAAGGTGCTTTCATCTCTCTGCCCTTCTGGCCTCTGCCAGGCTGCCTCTCCCACTGGGGGGACATGAAGGTCACATTCCAGATGAATCAGATAGGAAGTGGGGGAGCAGGGGCAAGGCCACATGGTTTCACTTTCAGGGAGTTTTCTGTGGCCTGAAGTCCGTGGTGGGTGTTTCTCCTTTTCCTCTGCCCTGCCCATGCCCCTGGTCCCTGTTCCTCAGAAGTGACTGTGTTTCAACACAATCCCCCACCTCCTGCTCTTCTGCCCCCTCTGAGGTGGGCAAGGCCCAGCATCTGTTAGTTTGCCTCAAATTCTGACGCCATTCACCAATTTCAAAGATAAGATGTTTTTTCCTCTATTTTTTTTTCCTGTTCATTTGTCTGTTTGGCGTTGAAGGTTTCAAAAAAATCTGTTTTCTGTGCAATAAACTGAAACTGACAGAAAACAACCCTTCCCCTTCACCATTGCCCGGGTCGGTTACACTGAGCAGTCTCTGAAAGCCCAGGTAAGTGGGGAAGGAGGGAGCCACTCGTTCTTCAGATGTCTCTGCCTAAAAGCAAGAGCTTTGCCAGAAACTTGATAAGAAAGGAAGACTCTGGCTCAGGACAGCGTGGGGCCCAAAAGCGTTAACTCAGCACCAGCAGTGGCGTCCTCAAGGAAACAGCACAGAACTGAGAAGCCTGAGCATCCTGCTGACTATGCTAACAAAGGCAGAAACAAAGGAGCCTGGGCCACTCACCTTCCAGGAAACGAAACGTGCTGACAAGCAGCAAGTGAGATGTGGACGGACGGCCTCAAGTACCGAGACGGTGCTGGACAGCGCCGGATCCCAAGCGCCCACTCATCTAACCCTCACCACAGGGGCCACAACCCAGGATTTCAGATAAGACGGTCAAGTGCTCGGTGAAGGTCTCCATGGCAGACAGTGGGGGGGTGAGGGTTGCTCCCAAGCCTCCATCCTCTCTTCCCCCATAATTGCTTTTGACAAGGCCAAGGAAATCTACCATGGGCAGCACGCCCCGTTTCCCGATCCTGCAGCAGGACGTAAAGGGCGAGGGGGAAAAACCAGAGGCTGAGCTCGTATTGCCTGTGCCTGCCTGCCTGCTGGGAAGGAGGAGGCGAGTGACATGGACTCAAGCCACAGGACGTGAACACTTTCAGACGGCTCACCGAGAGGGGGCCTACTGACTGGGAGGGTATGTTTGTGGGATGATACAGGGAAGTCGTGGACTGTCCCCCTCAACAGTCACCAGAGACATAAAAAATTAAGATTTGCATAAATGAAAAAGTAAGCTGACGACAGAAGTGCCATGAGGCAAGAAGAGACTTGTTGCTGGAACGCCCGGGCAGCATATGATGAAACACTGTGAAGGTGCTGTTCAGATGTGTGCCAGGCTGGACCAGAGTCCACCTGAGAGTGAGCCTGGTGCAGATCCGCCTAGACTGGCTCCGGAGGGAAGGGATCTGTTAGCGGGGCAATCATGGCGAGGTACTTGGATCTCTCTTGGCGGCAGGGTCCTCGCCTCCCTTGCAGAGATGAGCAGCAGGCTATGTGATATGAAGCACAGAGGAAGGTGGTACAGGCCATGCCCTGGGAGGCCCTCAAGCGTCCATCCCCTCCAGCCTGCCCTCCCTGAGTTTAGTCTAGATAGAGTTTACAAAAGGATCGGGGCGAGGTTAGGAGAAAAAAAGACAGAATCACTCACCTTTCTGGGGATCTACCTGATCTCCGCAGCTGCTCACCCGCCCCACCCCCTTCAAAGGCCAAGAACTGACACCAGGGCCCACGCTGCTCTCTGTTGCCATGCAGACTGCTACTCTCCCCTCCCGCCTTCAGAAGCCCCTCTCCCCAGAGACCCCTGCTGTTCTGTCACGTCCACCTTCCTCTCCTGACAGCTGTCACTGGCCTTTGGTCACTCCTCTTGCTCACGGAGGATGGTGGCTCCTAGCTCGCACTACCTTGTCCATCTATCACTTTCTGCTTCATCACCCACGTGCACCTTGACTTTACCTGTGACTGCTCCACCTCTCAGTTTCAAAAACACCCTTTTCTGGCCCAAATGCACCTCCCAACCCCACACCATGTTGGAGTTCTACCTCATCGAGACTTCCAATTTGTTGACCCTCTGAAGTCATCTCCTGTCTTCATTTCCCATCTTATTCAGATTAAACCTAATACCCCGCTGTCCATCATTATAATTTCTCCTGTAATCTTAACTGCCTTGCCTCTCTCTCCCTTCCTTGTAGTCCTCTGGCAAAACCCCAACTCTGCATCAAGTGTCTTCATCCTAGCTGAACACCAACGAGGGGGGAAAAACATGTATGCGTGTGTGTGTGCACACTCCCCCGACACAGGTGAGTGCCTAGATTCCTACTCTAAACTGACGGTCTCATAGCTCCACCCTGCCCTGCCATTCTGCTGTTTCTTTAAACGCCAAGATGAATGACTACTTCATACCTTCTGAGAACATCCTCCACCCACATCCAGCTGATGGTCTCACTTCCTTTCACCAAGAAGAGATTCAAACTCCATCATCCCACCATTCATTTAGCCCTCCTCATCCTCTACACTTTTCCCATCCTCTCCTTGAGCCCACTATGCTGCAGGGCTGTCCCTCCTCCCATCCGAGGGCCCATCCCTTCTCTTCTGTGGACTGTGCCCTTCAGTAACCCCGCTCCCCCCTGCCCACACCGCCTCTCTCCACACTCCACCTCGACTGTTCCCATCAATACACACATGCTCTATCTGCCCCCAGAAACACGCCCCATGACCCCACAGCCCTCTCCAGTTACCACGTCATCTCTTCACATCCCTTTAGGACCAACTTCTCACACTGCCCACCCGTAACTTCCCATTCACTCAGTCTACCCCAGTCTGCCTTCCACTCCCATCCTTTGCTTAAACTGCTCCCATCAAGGTCAAAGAAAACCTCACGCTACCAAATCCAATGGACACTTAGGCCCTCATTTTACCGAAACTCTCATAAGCACTTGGGATAGTCCGCTTCCTTAAAGCAGCTTCCTCTCCACTCCTGGTCCTCTGTAACATGTCCTGCCCCTTCCCCAAACTCTTAGGGCTGGGCTTCCTCAGGGCCCCGTCCAAGTCCTCTTCTCTCTTCTCTCTCCCTGGATGACCTCATCCAGCCTCATAAATTACTACACCATCTTTATCTCAAATTTGTCTCAGCAAGCCCAAAATGACCTTGATTCTGTCCCCTGCAAAAGTTTGTCCCCCACAACCCAGGCTTTTCCTTCATCTACAACTTGAATAACTCAACACATAAACCAAAAGTCATCCCTGAATCCTCTTTTCCCTCTCCCTACGCTCTAACCAGTCCATCAGAGGTCCTGTCAACAACACCACCACCATCTCTCTCAACCGCATCCATTTCTCTCCACCTCCGCGGCCACCCTGGCCCAGATCGCCACACCTCCCACGTGCACTACTGTGGCAGCTTCCCGTCTCCCACTTCCTCTCCTCTCCCTTCCAGTCCGCACTCCACACACCACCAGCCCCTCACCATGGTCTATAATGCTCTGTACCATCTAGCTCCTGCCTGCCTCTCCAGCTTCACCTCCCCTTGCTTCCTGTAGTCTAATTATGCTGGCCTTTTTCCATTTCTAGACCATACTCTGGTAAACTAAAGATGACTGCAAATTCTTTGTTTACTCCCCTGCCCACCTCCCCCAACTGAGAAAAGGAATCCAATTCCCATAGCTTTGTTTTGGGATAATTTGTCAAGATTCTTCCTCAGGGCCTTAACACATGCTACTTCCTAGAACACTCTTCCCACACACCTACCTGGCTACATCCTTCTCATCCTTGACTTTAAATGCTCTTTAGAGGGCCCTTCCAGACCACCTTAACTAAAAGCAAAAATGTCATGGCAGGACCTGTACCAATCCTTTATTTGCTTCTTAACACAGACATAAATAAAGTACATAAGTAGACATCATCATTAAAATTATCACTTATCTTCTTCTCTAGAGCAGGAGTTGGCAAACTATGGCCCACAGGCTGGCTAGCTCCTTTATTAGATAGAGTTTTATTGGAACACAGCCACACCCATTTATTTACGTATTGTCGCTTGCTCCTTCTGACATGGCAGAGTTAAGCAGTTGCTACAAGGACTATGTGGCCCACAAAGCCTAAAATATTTACTATTTGCCTTTTAAGAACAAGTTTCCTGACCCATGGAGAGCAAGGCCAATGGCTCTGTCATCTTTAGACTTCCAGTACCTCATACGGATTACTTGTGGAGAGAAGTGAAGGGCCTGGAGGCCCAGCATAAGCCTTTCTTTACTAGGAGGCTCTTTTTGTCAGGGCAGGGCTGAGTCAGTTTCCTGATGTCCCCAGAGTCTAAGGGGTCCCAAAGATGAAAGCCCTGGAGGAGATGCACAGGACTTAGAAGTCTCAAGTTCAAGGTCAGTCCAAGGAGACCAAGCCATTTCCTCACTCCTATTCACTTTCAGGAGAAGAGGGCAGGGGGCTGGTTAGGACCCTCTGCCACCTTTCAAGGGTATACTGAAACCCCCAGGCAAGGATGCAATCACCTTCGGGGGGAAAAAGGGTCCTCTGCTTCTCTGTCTCAACAAGCATGGGTGGGCTAGACCCTGGAGAACAGCCATGCAGGAGTGTGGGAAGAGACCTTTCCCTGGTCCAGACACTCCTCCCTAGCAAGGAGATGGGTATAGTGACATGCCACTTCCTGATTAAACTGGGGAGGGTGGGGCGGGGAGTGGGGGTGGGGAGGTGTCAGCTTGTGTGAGGGCACAGGCTGTCACATGTGTGGGGGCTGCCAGGTTGTGTGTGTGCAATTGTACAGGGAGGAGGCAGGCTCTGAGAATTTGCCAGGGCCCCTGGGATGAGCTGCAGATTTTTGCCCCTGACGCCGTGAGTTGCTGGGGGAGCCCTCTGCTCAGAACATACTGTACATACATCTTTTTAATCTGTTATCATCTATCAGGCCCAGGCCCAGAAGGGAAAACATTCCCTTTTTCCTCCCCCCTCTCCCCAATACCAGTGTCCTGAGCTCAGCATGGGTCCATGAGGGCTGCCTCTAGGGAGGGGCTGAGATCCTACGGCCTGCAGCCTTCGAGAGAGAACCAGACTCTACCAGTCTCAAGTCCTTGAGGGCTTCCAGCAGCTGCTCCCGTGCAGTTCCAATAAAGGAATTCTCCAAGAAGGCGGGCAGGCCTCCCACACCATCCCGCAGGGTATACAGGGGAACCCGCACCAGGCCCAGCACCTGTGAAAGGAAGGAGACAGGAGACACTGGAAATCCCGGTAGCTCATCCCAGCCAGAACTTTCCAGATCAGAGGCCTCACTCCTAATTACAACAGAACTAGGCCCAGGGACTCATACCTTAACATAGCCTAGTGGGCCCAGCTCTCTGCAGATGAATGAGCCAAGCCATGCTACCCTGCTCCACAAATGCGACCCCCAAGCCATGCTACCCTGCTCCATAAATGCGACCCCTTCCCACATCACTAAACCTGTAGTGGCTCCTGCCTCCAGCATGCATGCTTGGCCCTAGACCAGGAGTTCTTAAAATATGGTACCCAGATCAGCCATATCAGCACCATTTAGGAACTTTTGAAAAATGCAAATTCTCAGGTCCTTACTTCCCTCCCGCACTGAACCAGCATTTCTGGGAGCGGGGCCAGCAATCCTGTTTAATAAGCCTACCAGACGATTCTGACACCTGCCAAAGTCTGAGGACCACCTCCATACACAATCTGTCCCCCTACTGCCCTAGCCTAAGTGCCAAGGTTTCCCCACAAGGTATCAGGCCGAATCTCCTACCCAAGAAAAATGGCCAGGCTAGGGTCAAGGCCTGGCCATTATCAATGGGGAGCGGAAGGGAGACTTGGATGGGTGTGTTCTAAAAAGACAGCTGCAGAGGCCAGTAAAGGGGTGAGAGGGGAGAGACCTTCGCCGGCAGAGCAGGTTGGCTGTGGTCAGTTACCCAGATGAAAGAAGACCAAGACCCCAGCTGCACTGGGAAATTGGGGGAGAGGCTGTTGGGGGCAGGGAGGACATGGGGGTGGGGTTCCCGGGCTAACCCCACCTCCAGCCCGTGGTCCTTGGCGCGCGGTGCGCCAATCTCCACTGCAGTCAGCTGTTCCAGGGTCAGGAGCTTGGCATAGAAGTGGGCCACGACGTGCGGCCCGGACCCGACGTGCGAGCTGCGGTAGTCGGTGCGCTCCACCCGGAAGGCGGCCGCAGCCTCGCCCAGCTCCTCGCTCAGCTCGCGGTTCAGCCCATCCTCCAGGCTGCCGTCCTGCCTGTTCACCAAGCCGCCGGGGAAGCCCAGGCGCCCATCAAAGCGCATCTGCATCTGCGGGAGAGGGGAGCACGGATTGCCGGGGGCGCCCGGGGGAGGTGGCAGGGAGGGGCCGGGGAGTGGCCGGGCGCGCCCCTCCTCACCAGTACGGCATAACGCAGCGGGATGCGGCCGAAGAGCAGCCCTGGGTCCGGCGCGTAGAGCAGCGCGTGGCACGCGTGCCGCCACTCAGACCCCAGTGCCAGGGCCTCCTCCAGCTGGAGCCTGCGCACACCGGCCATGGCCCGAGGCGCTCCCCACTGGGGTCCCGACGACCCACGTCGTCTCGTGGGCGGGGCCGCCAGGACCAATCCCTGCAGGGCCCAGGGGCGGAACCGAGGTGCGTGAGGGCGGGGCGGGGCGCGGCAACTGGCGGGCAGCAGCCAATCAGGGCGGGGCTTGCAGCCCGTGTGAATGGCCGTGGGACGCTAGTGGAGGCAGAAAGCTTCCTCCGGGTTGGGCCTCGGGCCGGGGCGGGGCTGAAGGTGGGGCGAGCGCCCTGGACCCGGAGGGAAGCAGGTCGAAAATGCTTATGTCACAGTCTGTTCCCGGTAGGACTTCCCGAGCTGGTGGGAGAGCTGGGACGCACCTAAGGGTTTATAGCTTGAGCGGGATTTAATTAGGGATGAGTCCTGGGAGCCGAAGGAACCACATGGAGCGTTCAGGGAACTACGTCTGGTTTGGTCTGGCTGGTACACGAGGCACGGAGGCTGAGGTGAGGGTTAGAAAGGAAACGAGGCAGAGTTGGCTTCAGAGCCGTGGCCTGTCCTCGAGCCATGGTGAATGGAGAGGATCGACCTGTTTAACAGCTATCCCCAGTGGTGGAATTGAGGGGACTCAATGCTGGCTGACTGTTGGGGGAGAATTGTGCTAGGATAAGGTCAGAGTTTCTGGTCTGGGTGGATGGCTGTGTCATTTTCTGAGATGGGCATCGTAGGAGGTGGGTGGTCAATGATAAGTGTAGTTTTAGCTAGGAATTGGAGATGGCGATAGGCAACGGATAGGATAGGTGTGATCATAGGATAGGTATGACCGACGAGAGTTGAGGGGCAAGGGCTAAGTGAGGAAAGAGCTGTAAGTGAAACTCTGCGGGCACAGAAAGGAGACTGAGGAGGGTCAGAGGTAAAAGAAGTGCTTAAGGCTTTCTAGACTTTTCCTTCACACGCTCTCAGACCACTGAGCTGTGAAGGGAGGTGGAGGAATAGGATTCAAGATCCTTCACCCCAGACCAAGTTTTCCCCATCTTTTCTCAGGCTCTGCACTCTGTGTAGACTGCCTCACACTGAGAGTCATATTGAGAGGTTTAAAGCACTTAGAGCGTGCCGAGCACAGAGTAAATGTAGCCATCCTTGGAGTTCAGGGTGGGGATAGAAGGCCGTGATAGAGACCTGCGATTTGGAACTCAGCCACACTCCTCAGGCCTCAGCATCCCAAGGGGAGTGAGACGTCCCTGGCATCATCCTTCCTAGCTTAGTCTTCTGAGTAACATGGCAGAGATGGCATCTACTGACATCAGGCAGCTGGATCAAGGTGATGATACCATAAATGTGACACAACTCATGAGCCTGTTAGAGTTCTGGAGGCTTGGAAATGGCTCAGGTTAAACATTGGAATCACCTTGCAAAAAGGTCATAAAACTACCAATTCCAGAGGCCCACCCAAACCAATTGAATCAGAATCTCCGGCAGTGATGCTGAGGCATAGGTGGTTTTTAAATGTTTCAAGTGACTCTGATAAGCAACCAGGGTTGAGAACCAGTGCCCTAACCCTCACCCTAACATTCCAAAGGTGACTTGGTTTCTCTCCTAGATGGGCTTCTTTGAAGGATTTAGGGTCAAAGGTGTGCTTTCTGGAGCTTCAGGCTGTTGTATTTTTCTTTCCTGGTTGCTTGAAGAAGCTTTTGAAGTTAGATTCAGCTATTTCTAATGCAACGTGAAGAACTCTATGAAACCAAGGCAACAGCTATACAAGAATTAATGACTTTGGAGACCAGAGCTTTTTCAGGATGAATGAATACGGAAGCCCTCAAGACCACAACCTTACCATCCCTTTCCAAACTGCTCTTTGCCTCTGCTGGAGGAACCCAGCCTCTTTGCACCTCCTACCCCATCATCCCACCACCCTGAGGCAGATGGCCCAGGATCAAGGCTGGAGGTGACGAGTGAGTGATGCCATGTGCCTCAAGAGCTACTCCAAGTTCATAACAGTTTTCAAAACTGAAAGTAACTCTGTGGTCAGCCTCAGAGGATGCTAGGGAATGAATTCATTTTTTGAAAATACTGAGGCAAAGAATCGAGCCATTCTCCTGTCTTTTGTATATGGCCCCTGCCTCAGGGCTACCAAATAGTTGATGAAGGGAAGTTTCCCTTTCTACAGAGTATTCCAGTTAATCAAAGAAGAAAGATGGAGCCAATCAAAATTTCACTATTTTTTAAACTTTAAAGACTTGCTAGATCCTAAGGAATCATCATCAGTGGCTCCTAACATCACTAAAAGATAACCAGATACTTTACAGTTCATGAGGGAAGAATACACCATCCCCTATGAAATATTCTTGCCAAAGAAAATGAATTTGAATCTGGGTCTAACTACCGTTTTATAAGAAATACAAAACAACATCTTTTTTAATTATCAGGAAGAATTTAGAATGATCCATTTGGTAGTGGATTAGAGTTGGAAACATCAGTATAAATTTGTGTTTAGCTTAATTAGATATAGATGGTTACATATAGAAATATTTACAGATATGTGTATACAGAAGGCTTAGTGTACACATATATTTCCTTGCTCTGTCAGCTGAGGGCCTAAAAGCAATGATGCCGCAGTAGCAACAAGCACACGTAGTGCCCAGATCTTGATTTCTAATACAATTTTCCAGTAAAGGAACCAAGGACTCCTTGGAGAAATGGCTGATTCTAGCACTGGGGCAGGAAATATACATGATGGATACAAGATGAGCCTGGAGCATCTTGTGATGCCAGAAAGCAAGGAAATGCACCCTCCTAAATTTTTTTAAATGAAAAGGAAAAAAACCAATATTGATGGGAGTAGGTCAAAGGGACAGGGACACAGGAGCCAACTGACAGAGTTCGCAATAGCCAAAGCTGAAACAATGTGAGCAACAAAATAAAGCAGTATTGGATTATAACCCAAAGTCTAGAAAACATACTACAGGTCCATACTGATAGAAATAATGAATAAGTAAATAAGTGAGGGGGAAGAGACAAATCTCCCAGCAGAGGCATTTGAAATAAAGTAGATAGTCTGCCCTCAAAGAGGTGGCACATAACTGCCCACTCCTTCAGCAAGGGCTGTGGACAGCGGCTTCCTTCCCAAGAGGACAGTATGGAAAGATGGGGGAGGGGGTCAGCTGTGTAACTTTGTGAAGAAATCTGACACCTTAGCCATGTGGTCAAGGTCAACATCAACTGTGCTAAGTCATGTTGCTAGTATGCACCCTTGACGTGATGTGATGAATATGGTACTTAATGTCAGTGGTCTTCCTCCCAAAATGACCTAACCTTGGTCTAATCATGAGAAAAGCATTAAACAAATCTCAGTGGAGGGGCGGTCTACAAAATACCTGCCCAGCACGCCTCCAAACTGTTAAGGTCATCAGATATGAGGAGAGTCTGAGAAACTGTCACAAGAAAGAGGACCCTGAGTCATGATGACTAAATGTAATGGGGTATCCTAGGTGGGATCCTGGATCAGAAAAAGGACATTAGATAAAAATAAGGAAATCTGAATAAAATATGGACTTTGATTAATAATAACATATTGATATTGGCCCATTATTGTAACAAATATACCATACTAATGTAAGAATAATAATAGATTAATAATAGGGGAAAGTGGGTGGACCAAATGGGCACCGTCTGTACTATCTTCCCAATTTTTTCTGTAATCTAAAACTTTTAAAAAATAAAGTTTGTTTTTAAAAAACCAGGAAGATGCAATCAGTAAAAGCTAGACTGAAGGAAACTCTATAAGACAAATGCCCTGGTTTCTTCAATAAGTGAATTTCAAGAGGAAAAAGAGATGGAGGCAGAATCTCTACATGGAAGGCGCTAGAGGAGACAGATCATTTGAAGCAGCTGTGCTTTATTTGGATCCTAATTTGAAGAACAAACTCAAAGAGGTTAGATCGTGGGGTAATATGAATACAGACTGGATATTTGATATATAGAAATTATTGATAAATTTTTAAGTTTAAGAATAGTGTTGTGGCTTTTTAAAAATTTTTCTTTATCTTTTAGAGATGCATGCTGAAATATTTATGAATGATATGATAAAAATAATCCAGAAAAAGATAGTGGGTGAGAGTATAAATAAAATAAGATTAGCCATGAATTGATCATTTTTGAAGCTGAGTAATGGTTCCATAACAAGAGCTTATTATATTATTCTCTTTATTTTATATAGTTTGATGTTTTCCATAGTAAAAAGTTGAAAATAAAAAGATCTTTGACTTCTTATGAAGTTAAAGGTAAAGGTTATAATTTACATTTGAATAAAGCTTTGCATTTCGCAAACCTTTTCACAGACAGGAGAGGGAGAGGCAGGTAGGGGTCCAGGCTCACTTTTTAGGCAGAAAGAAGACTGCGTCTAACATCTACCATCTGCCAGGAAGTTTTCAATCATTCCACTTAATCCCCATAAGCTTTTCCAGGTGTTTGAAATGCAAAGGTTGAAATCTGCTCATTTTGAAGAATAGACAATGGGGAGCGGGTAGAAGGTGCCACCAGCAGAGAAAGGGCTAGATGCTGTTGTTATTATTATTATTTTTAGGCATTCACATACCT